>NC_142569.1:20045000-21267500 GCF_041283825.1 Pyrus communis
GGATGTATTGCGCATCACACCATTTTTTTTAGAATTACACATATGGTTTGATTCTTCTTCTCAGAGATATGTAGTCAGACCAATTCAGAATCAACCACACCCCTCACCGGAATCATGGGAAACTCTGACTAGATTTCGCCTCCATCTAAGGATATGCCCAAATTTAATTCCAACATATATATTGAACAATATACAATATGTAATAGTAGAACTATGTAATAATAGATTGGGGGTTATGCATCATAATGAATGATTTCATGCTATCAGGGGTTCATAAAATATCAATTCTATGTTGTAGAAGAACTTGATTTGCTGGAAACGAAATAAAGCCTTTGAATGTTAGTTATAGAAGAACCTCCTTACGAACCTTCTATTCCTTAGTGTCAACAAGAATACGTTGATAACAGGTTTTAGGCCTATTTAATTGAAGAATTGTAGAGGGAGAGAGCAGATGTGACAGCAAGAGAGAGAAGAGAATAGGTGAATGTTGATGTATGTATTATCTCACCCCTTATGCCTTTATTTATAGTAGTAAGAGGATCTTTAATGGGGCTTTATCCTCCTTAAGGTTAGTATATTTGAAGCCCTGGTAAGAAATTTCATCCTCAATGGGCCTGAAAATTGGCTACTTCCACCACAAGGGCTAGCATTTTCCTTCATCGAGAGAAAAAAATTAGGCTACATCCAGCCCAAAAAACAGTGGGACCCGCACCAATATAAAGGCATAGTTGTTTTTTTTAGTTCAGAAATGGGTGGACCCATTTCTAATTTCAAATACATGTTTCAACGGTTATTTTTTGTTGTCGTTTTTGTTTTCAACATCTATATTTCTTCAACGGCTAGATTTTTTTTTCTTGTTCTTCTTTTTCACTTCACATTTTTGCTATAAATACCCTTTTATTTTTCTTAAAAACTTTATATCATTCACAAACTTCTCAATTTTCGTTTCATTTGCCAAATTTGTTATTTGCAATAATTTTTTTTCTCAATTTTCTTCTATCCTTTTTCCACCAATGATGGAAAATTCACAAAAGGGCACAAATTACTCGTATTCAGCATCAGTGGACCAGTGGTTACAGTTCTGAGAAAGTAACACTAGTCCAAGAAACCCGAAGGGGTTCAAAAATAGGTGGGGGTCATCCATAGTGAGTGTAGCCAGTTCGCCGAACACATTATTCAAATAAACCGTATGTCCAAGAATGGTAGTTGCAAAGAGAACAATGTGAGTTTTTATTGATTTTACTTGTTTAGGTAATTTATTTTGCATTTTAGTATATTATTTCTTTTACTAAATTAAAACATTAATCCACACATCCATAGATAGAAGATGCATAGTTCTCATATTATCAAAAAGAAGGCAAATCTTTCCGTTTCATGAAATGTTGGGAGTGTTTACAACTTCAGGAGTGAAACACTCTCCATTAATGAGTTATCTCCAATGGTGAATAATTTTTTCTGTCAACAATGAGAATCTTATGGAGTCAGTTCCAGAAACTCAAAATATTGCGCAAACTTCAACTCTACGTCAAGGCCTATTGGAAACAAAAAAGCTAAAACACAAAAAGAAAAAGGTATTGTGCGTGATCTTAGCGAAGAAGCAAAGCTTTTGGCTAGCTCTTTCATTGCTTACAAAGAGAGTTGTGATAACAAATAAGAGTTTAAGCTTATGATGATGGAAACTTCAAAGATTGAGACTCCGACTAGGACATAGTGGATAAGATAGTAATAAAATGTGGTCCTCAAAGAAAGAACTGCACACCATTTAAGCTTTGAAGGGGTCTATCACCCCCAACTGGCATAGGAGGAGTTGACAAGAGTATAGCTACTCTCTTAACAACTATTGCTCAATCAACTTCAAACCTAAAAATCCCTCTCATTGTATTTGTTGATATTTGTTGTTGTAAATTTATTGCATTTATTTACTTGTCTTATTTGGGTATGCAAATCAACGGATGTAATCTGCATATATCTTAATATATAAAACTAGGAGGCCCTTTTGGGGTATTGGCTTCACCAAAAATTTTAGGACAAAAATGCCTCCCAAATAAAAAAGTACAAAAGCAATCCAAAATAATGCACCAAATAATGCAGGGGTATTTTCATCATATAAACGGTACTTTTTAATAATTAATTCTTTTTGTATAGTGTTTTTTTTTTTTTTTACTTTTTTAAATTACTACCTCACAATAGGCTAACAATAATGTAATTCAATCAATTGTTTATTAAATATTATTTTCTCTATTTTTAAACGCGTTCAAAATATCTTAAGAGGCATGCAGTGCCGGTTATAAAAGAGGTCTTTCGCACGCGTATAATAATATATTTAAAACGTATAAGTCGCGTGTAGCACACTGTGATTCAAAAAATGCCTTCTGCATGTGCTCACCGGTTATAAGAAAGGTCTTTCGCACGTGCATCATAATACATTTAAAATGTGTAAGTCGCACGTAGCACTCTATGATTCAAAAAATACCTTTTGCATGCGCTCACCGGTTATGAAAAAGGTCTTTTGCACGCGCATAATAATACATTTAAAATGTGTAAGTCGCGCATAGTATGTCGTAATTCAAAAAATGTTACGTCCCGATCCCGACATACGTCCAGGATCAACACGTGACGCCACCAAGTATTTGTAAATCCAACAGACCTTGCCTTCGGGATATGTACAAAGCATAATTCAAGATTCAAGTTGCGTAGTAATTTTCATATACTTTATGGTTGCACCTAACGTCCTCGTTAGACTGCCTACATACCCTAAACAGAGATTAAGCCATTCGTAGTTCGTCAATTGTCGAACTCTAATCTTTTCGTAAAATACTTCTAGTAGAAAACATAGAGTACCACATTACACATCAACCATAAGCCAAACAACAATTATCATCTTGTCATGCACGCATGTATGCCATTCCCACGTATATGCTTTCCAATTCATCCATCATATAAAGAACTATGTTTCACATAATATTGCACTTTATAGTATGCAACATCTCACAGAACAGTTAACGAAGCACAATGTCTACTGTGAACAATTCATATTCACTCAAATCTAGGAGCCGGACTAACTTTATGGAAGTGAGCAAGAGTAGGGATTCCAGATCACTCAACATAATCCAATTAAACGATGGTCGCCTATTTCAAATGTACCAAGTACATTGTATGGTTCCCCATCGCGGACATACAAAGCAGAACTATAGGCATAAACTCGGCGTGCAGGCAATGATCACCCATTGTGGATATACCAAGCATGATCACCCCTGAATACATATGGTCACCTAACGCGGATATACTAAGCAAGATCGCATCCTAACTCTAGGTAGTGATCACCCAACGTGGATATACCAAGCATGATCACCCCTAGAATGCGTATAGTCCCCCAACGCGGATATACCAAGCAGAACCATATGCATAGTATAATAACATAGGCAGTGATCACCCATCGCGGATATACCAAGCATGATCACCCTTAACAGTCCCCCAACGGGGATATACCAAGCAGCATTGTATCCTATAGCTCTAGTTAGTGATCACCCAACGTGGATATACCAAACATGACCACTCCTAGAATACGTACAGTCCCCCAATGCAGATATACCAAGCAGAACCATAAGAATAGTCTAATCATACAGGCGGTGATCACCCAACGTAAATATAGCAAGCATGATCACCCCTGAAATATGTATGGTCCCCCAATGCAGATATACCAAGCAGGACCATCCATGTACCACTGCTACATGGTGCAGTAAATCCAACACACAACCTACCCATACCTTAACCCCTATGAGTTACAATGTAGTCACCTACACCATCAACTTCTCATGGCCACTAACTAATATGTCACACAAGCATATAAGTTCTACAGAATACTTCTAATATGATTCTAGGATCACATTGTTATAACATTCATCATACTTATCGTTCACATTATTAAGAAGATAAATAAACATGTATATATCACAATATGACGTCCCATACACGTAAACCGATGTATATATAATATGAGATAACTCACTAACCAATATAGGCCCACTAAGCCCTACATAGTCTCTAGTAATACAGATTTTAATATTTAAGATCATTTCGTAGCCTATTAACCAAAAGTCAAGTCTCTGTCAAAGGTGGGCCCATAACCTTATACAAGTCAATCTGGACCATCCACCCATGGCTTTCCGATCTGTAACTTCCCAAGGGTCTCATTTATCTTCTAGAACAATATTCTAAAATTTCGGAACGATCCAACGGTCGGATCATGCCAATTGCTAGAATTAAGTTGTTATCATTCCCGCCTGTCAGGCTGCGGGTCACGGGTGACCCGATTCAGTTGGGTTTTTGGTTGGATCCCCTCTATTTCCTCCCCTCTCCTTTCTCTCCTTCTCTCCTCTTTTCATTGGTCCTTCCTCTTCCTCATTTTCTCTCCCGCAACTCTCATCCTCCCCCTTCCTTGCTGCCATCTGGCAGTTTCTAATATTTTTTTTTCTTCTCTTATTGGTCCCTTCCCAAATTAATAGGAACCCCTTAAAATATTAAATCCCTATTTTATTTAAGGAACTTCTAACTTCTGTAACTTCTCTTTTTTCGTCCCAATTCACGAATGGCCTTCGCCTATGTGCTCGTGGTATCAAGCTCAATTCAAAAACATTATGAGTGACACTCGAAGGTCTACGAATTTTAAAAAATTATTTTTCAAAAGTTCAAAGTTTGTACTTAAGTAATTAAAATCTAAAATTAATTTAAATTCACGAAAATACTATAAAATATTGTGAATACGAAATATGTAAATTACAATAATGAAATCCAAGAACGGGATTTCACAAAAAATGCCTTCTGCATGCGCGTGATGAAGGCTAGTATATAGAAAGGCTAGATGAAACACAAGTCAAGTTGAAATTCTCTTCCTCTAAGCTTTCTCCAATTCACTTTCTCCAAGCTTTCATTTATCTATAGGAGTATCCTAGAGAGATTTGGGAGGGACTATCACCCTCAATGGCCTAATCACAGAAATAAAATAACAGATGAGATTGAGATAAGATAATCCAATCTAAAATTTTATCTTGTTTGATTTTAAAGAATGTACCAATCAGAGAAATAAATCAAGGATGAGATTGAGATAAGATAATACTATGCAATGATTGTTATAAATGAAATCTTATCTTGTCTGATTTCAAAGAAACAAACCAACATATGAGATTGAGATAAAAAAAACCTAATTCAACGGTTCATAAGTAATGAAATCTAACTTTGTTAGAATTTGAAATTTTTTAAGTTGAAAAGTTCATAAAACAAATTTGAAATAACACATTTGAAAATCAATTTAAGAAAAGTTAAGACAAAAATTAAATTTACCGTGCAATCAATTAACTACACAAATAAATATATATATTCCCACATAAAGCCCTAAAGGCATATATCTCCTCAGTTGGAGTGATTGTGTTTTGGAGTCTTAAAGATTCTTCGGAGTTTTAAAATGAGTTATATCCGTCACTTTTTTCTCACGAAATTTAAACCTAAAACATCTCACAACTTCATATATAGAGCCCCTCATTAAAATGGCTTTAAGAAAGGGAGAATTCTTCTTTTTTCAAGTAATACAACTGAAATAAAACAGAGAATCATATTCCTTACTAAATTAGTAGTGCAACATTTTAGATTCGAGGACTTTCTAGTTCTTTTTAAGGTTTTTAGCCAAAATGATCTCTGAGATTTGCATAATTCCTCACTTTGGTCCCTGAGATTTGAAATAGATAGAATTGGTCTCTAAGTTTGTCCACAATCAACATCTTGGTCATTTTGTGAAAAATTTCCATAAATAAGGATAAAATGACAAAAATACCCTCAATTTTTGTCAAATTATTTTGGCCTATTATTTATTATATTGAGGGTAATTTTATCATTTTGATCTTTATTTAACACAATTTTTCATCAAATGATCAAAATGATTGATAATGGACAATATCAAGGAATGAGAATTCTCTCTGGATTATCTTTGTGAGGATCCTAGAGATTCTCAAATCGTGTCTATTCTTCGTATATCGTGCGGTCATAAATTATTTTAAATATTTTGATTTAAAATTAAATATGAATAGTACTTGACGAAAACTAATCGCACAATATACGATGAACTAATACGATTTAAGGATAAGATCCTCACAAAAAGAATTTAGAGAAAATCCTCATTCAATTCCAATGACTACTTCTATTGATTTCAAATTTCAAATATCAAAGTAATGAATTTGGCAAATCAACATTTTAGCTAAAAAAAACGCGTCCGTTTATATCATTGACGAAGCTGTGTCTTGTAGTCGTAAAGATCACCGGCCCACTTGTCATCCAACCTCCTCCCACTGCCACACGCACCACCATGAAGCCAATACTTCTCCTCCTCCTACTCTCCTCCCTCTCCTACTCCGTCGCCACCACAGCCTATCCTTCTATTCCGGGCACCACCTCCGTCGAATACGCCGCCGAAACCGACACCCTGATCCCTCCTCGCCGTGAAGTTTACGGCAATGGACGAATTTTCGACATCAGCCACCGGTACAGCACCACCATGCCTGCCTTTGAAACCAACGACGGTGTCGGCCAGTTCCTTTGGCTCCCCAACAGCATGAAGAACGGCTCCATCGCCAACAACTCTGAGATGAAGCTGCCCACTCACACTGGTACCCACGTCGACGCCCCGGGCCACGTCTTCGATCACTACTTCGACGCCGGCTTCGATGTCGATACCCTTGACTTGGATGTGCTTAATGGTAATTCAGTTATTGATTCTTCACTGTTTCTTTGATTTTAATCATGGCTAGTTTAGGGTTTTGAGTGTTTAATGCGGTTGGGTGAGTGCATACCAAGTGTTCGACGAAATTACCCGAGGTAATATATTTCTATGGGGATTTGGAGTTGTTTGGGGCAAGTGGGATATTAGCGGTTAGGTGCTTCAAAGTTGAAGATGAAATGTTAGGAGTGTGAATTCCCAGGAATTCAATGCTTGGGTAATAGTACTGTTCTAAAAATTTTCGCCTAGCGCTAGCCAGTTGGTCATTGCTTTAATTAATCATTAGGTATTTGAAAATTAAGAAAATGTGTCTAGATCGTGATTCTTATTTAGACAGAAAATCAATAACCTTTATTTTGCATTTTAATCTTTTTCAATAAAATGTAATACACATTATGTGCTTGTTTCCTATGTTTTCAATATGTTCTAATGCTTTATAATCTATATATTCATTTTATTTTGCACTCTATGTATCCTGTACAATTATGTATTTATTAAAGTATAAATACGCATCTATTTATACAATATATAACAAATTTACTTAAATTTGCCTAGTCTACTTAACCGACTAGGCGCTAGACTCTAACATTCGGCCCCACTAAAGTCTAGTGTCCTTTAGAATCTTATATAATAGATTAAATGATCTTGGGCCTCTCTGCTCAATGTCAATTGGTTTTGGGTTGGATCCTTACATTCTAATAAGAAAAGTGGCTTTCACCTTTTCCGGATTTCCTGTTTTGGGCATCTTGAGGTATTATCAATCTTTCTTTTCATTTTTGTTTCAGAATTTGGGTTTTGTGTTCTGTATTGTGTTTGATGTTTTGCAATTTGTGTCTTTCATGTGTATTAGCATTTGACCCTGTTTTCACAATGTAACATAGCAATAGGGGAAAAAGCTCATTGCTTGTGTTGGTTGTATCACTGACATTTTTGTGATTATTATACGTCTTTGTGTCAAAAGGTCCTGCATTGCTAGTTGACGTTCCGAGGGAGAAGAACATAACCGGTATGTATTTTTCTTTCAAACTCCTATTTTCTATGAGGATGAAAGCAGAGCTTTATGACCTTATCCTTTGTTTCAATATGCATACAAAATGTAAATCATGTCTAGTGCTCAAGTAGCAACTGGAAGGCCAGCAAGTAACCTTTTGGTTGCTAAACAAACACTACTTAGAAACAATTGAACATAACATGCCATGTAGTCTATTTGCTTTTTTTTGTTTTTTTAGGTTTTTGACTGTCCTACATGCTTATCACAGCTGAGGTTATGAAGTCCTTACATATTCCCAAGGGGGTACGTCGTGTGCTGTTCAGAACATTAAACACAGACAGGTACTATTGGCAATATGCGCCCACACACACACGTGCACCTGGGCATGTACCAGTTACGTTGTATTGTTGTAAAGCTTCTTTTCTTTTCGCTGTTGAAATTTTTAGATAGTTTATAATTTGATACATTGTTCCTTAGCTCCTAGTACTCATGACAATTCCCGCAAATAAAATGCCTTATTTGTTTTACTAGACCTTTCTTTGGAAAAAAAAAAAACAAGGGAAATTTATGCCTGAGGTGACCTTTCCTCTGTTTAATCATTCCTTCCAACCACCTTTTATTTGTCAATGGTTGGACTACTGATGTTTGTACTAATTCAATTTGATTCAGAAATCTTAAAATATTGCAGAATATTAACAAAAAATTCAATTCAAAGAAACATTATACTAACTAGAGCTTACTTCACTTTTAGACGGCTTATGTTCCAAAAGGAGTTTGACAGCAGCTATGTGGGATTTATGAGGGATGGAGCACAGTGGTTGGTGGAGAACACTGACATTAAACTTGTCGGTGAGATATATATATTCACACATCCGTTCTTATTTTATGACACATAGTTTTTTAACAGTCTGCATACGTAATTACGGTAATATAATCTTATACTGAGTTCTTCTCAGTGAGATATTACTGATTATATTGCTGTTCATGTTATCATTTCTGTTCTTTCTATTGAAGCTGACTTGTTGGTCTTTTGTTATAGGAATTGATTACTTATCCGTTGCTGCATATGATGATTTGATTCCATCCCACCTTGTTTTTCTAGAAGGCAGGGTAAGAAATCGTTATTTGATAAGACATGAAAGGGTTTTTTTTTTAGTTCATGATCATTTTAGTTGGATGCGTTCCATTTGGTACTTGGTAGATTGTTGAACAGTGGTAAATGCAGCACCAAAAAAAACGAGGCAACCGAGTTGTCTCACATGGTTCTCTGATTTAACCAGAAATTCTGTTTCAAGACTCAGACACTAACACTGCTTTCATGTTCCAGGAAATCATTCTTGTTGAAGCCTTAAAACTGGATGACGTCGAACCAGGAATATATTCTGTCCACTGCTTACCTTTGAGGTTGCCGGGTGCAGAAGGGTCACCGATAAGATGCATTCTTATCAAGTGATGCATCTCTGTTACGCTTTTACCTTTGTAAGTTGTGCATCGATGTTTGGTTTTGATGCGAGCGTACATCAGCTCACGGTTAATCCTTTTATTAGTTTGAGTGTTTCAGCCTACGTTTGGGTTTTTACCTACTCCTATTTGCTGCAGGAAATGATGATCCCCCATGGAGAAACAGCATGGAATAAGACGCTGAGACCCAAGTTTCAGGACTGCAGGGTTCTGAATACGAATGTCCTCTTGAATGTTTATGTTGATAGTTTTCGTGAAACTCAAATGTAATGTCATTGCCGTATTTCCGCCGTCCACTAGACACGCAGCGAGCGCCATGAATACAGACCAAAGTGTGATAAAGAAATTTGATTCTCACTGTATAATTTGGTAGTTTAATCTCTCTTTATAACATGAAGTTTTTACGGGTTGTTGATAAAAAGTTTTGTTTATATTAATATTTCCTTGAAAGAATTAATTAGATTACATTACATTCTTTAAAAAGAATTTATTAATTTTTCAATCAAATAAAAAACATTATTCAAGAGGGTTTGAAGAGTTTTAAAAATCTAAACGACAATGTAACCATCATCTAAGCGTGGAGGATGCAATCGTGAGCGTCTATTATTCTTTCACATTTTTCACATTTGTACATTAATTATTATACTTTTTTAATGTGTTTGGTATTTTTAAATTACTATGATATTTTTTATCTTCTAATGTGTTTTATGGTTTAATCTCTACTTTTAAGATAACAAAACCTTTGTGAGTATGATTGTATGAGAAAGTGTAAAAAACCTTGTTAGGTGTTGACTCTACTAATACTATACTAGTTGATTTGAATTTTGGACAACAAATCAATTAAAATTTATTCTAGTAATGATAATAAGAAACTCTCATAATAAAAATAAATAAAAATTAATTTTTCTTTATATAGAATAATAATACAATAATATTGTTATAAACTTTCTAGTTTAAGTGTGATTGTGTAAATCTTAGATTAGATTTGATTCTAGTTATTCTTTCCTATATGGATTTGTATTCCTTGGGGATAAATAATTTATTCTCTCCCTTATTACTATAAATAAAGGCACTACGCAGAGAGAATAACACATCCTCTACATATTCTTCTACACATGGGCATCCGCTAACCCGAAGTTTAGGTTCGATTCAAGGAATCACATGTAAAACTTGTTCTATGGGAAAGCTTATTATTAAGCCTTCTTATGACAAGATTCGTTCGAATCTTCCTATTTTTCTACAAAGGATTTAGGGGGACATTTGTGGACCGATTCACCCTTCATGCTAACCATTTAGATATTTTATGGTTTTGGTTGACGCTTTCACACGTTGGTCACACGTGTGCTTGTTGTCCATAAGGAACGCTGCATTCTCCAAATTGTTGGCTAAGGTTATCAAGCTCAGGGCTCATCACCTTGATTATCCAATCAAATATATTTGATTGGATAATGTTGGAGAATTCACATCTAAAACTTTTGATGACTATTGCATGTCAATTGGGGTTGAAGTTGAACATCCTGTAGCCCATATTCACACCTAGAACGGCCTGGCAGCGGCATTCATTAAGCACTTACAAATGATTGCTCGATCGTTGGTCATACGTACCAAGCTCCTGATCGCTACTTGGGGCCATACAATATTGCACGCAGCCATGTTGGTCCGTCTGAAGCCTGTTGCAACCTAACCATATATCACCCTTCAGTTGGTTATCGGATACGAACCTGACGTATCGCATCTGCACGTTTTTGGTTATGTGGTCTATGTTCCGATTTCGTTGCCCTTACGTATAAAAATGAGGCCTTAGTGAAAGATGAGAATCTATGTTGGATATGAGTCTCCTTCAATTATTTGTTACTTAGAACCTTTGACAGGCGATCTGTTTACTGCTCGTTTCGCGGATTGTCACTTCTATGAGACAGTCTTCTCGTCGTTAGGGGGAGATAAGAACGTCAACGTTCCTGAAGAACGACGCAAATTATTGTGGACTACTCCCACTTTGTCCCATTTAGATTCCTGCACTGCTCAGTCTGAAACTGAAGTGCATCGCATATTAGATCTCCAAAGCATAGCTCAGAGTGTGCTAGATGCTTTCACCGATCTAGCGCAAGTGACAAGATCACATAATCTAGACAACTTTGGTGATCCATGTAAATTAGTTGCTAGCCAATCATTTGCCCCTACACATAAGCATGGCATACCTCTTGGTTTAAGGGATTCACACCCCTGGAAGAGAAAACTCATGGCACAAGCCCCTGAAGAACCTACCATAAATCTGATTGCTGCTTACTCATTATATCCAACTCATGAGAAAATTCTAGATTACAAAAGCATCATTGAAGAAATGAATCCACCTCCCGAGAATCGTGAGATTTCGATTTATTATGCTAGCTTAGATGGTGTGTGGTGTAGAAATGAGATGATCGTCCACGATGCATAAGCATATGTAGTAGCTACTGAAATCATGTTGAGCGATGACATTGAACCTCGTTCCGTTGATGAATGTCGACGTAGAACCGATTGGTCAAACTAGAAACAAGCAATCCAAGTTGAACCTGATCTGCTTACGAAACGTAAGGTGTTTGGACATGTAGTTCCTACTCCTTCATATGCGAAGCCTGTTGGCTACAAATGGGTTTCATTCGGAAGAGTAATGAGAATAACGAAATTGTGCATTACAACGTTCGTCTTATTACTCAAGGCTTCTCACAACGCCCCGGGATTGACTATGACGAAACTTATTCACCCATTATGGAAGTGATTACTTTTCAATACCTTATCAGTTTAGTAGTTTCCGAAAAACTAAGTATGCAGCTGATGGATGTAGTAATTGCGCATCTCTACGGGGATCTTGATACATAAATTTATATGAAAGTTCCCAAAGGACTTACATTGACTAGATCAAATATTTCCAAATCCAGGAACACGCTCTCAATTTGGCTGAGGCATTCACTCTACGGTTTGAAGCAATCCGGAAGAATGTGGTATAACCGTCTAACTGAGTATTTGACTAGTCAGGGATATGTGAACAACGAACTATACACTGTGGGTTCATTAAGAAGTCACATTCTGATTTTGCGATAGTTGCAGTATATGCCGATGACATGAACCTCATCGGAACTCCTAAAGAGCTCACGAGAACTACCGTGCACCTGAAGTCGAAATTTGAGATGAAAGATCTAGGAAAAACTCGATAATGTCTTGGTCTCAAGATAGAGCATCGTTCGGATGGAATCTTAGTACATCAAACGAATTACACCCAGAAGGTGTTGCGCCGCTTTGATGAAGATAAAGCAAAGCCTTCGAGTACTCCAATGGTCGTTCGATCAGTAGATACAAAACGATCTCCCTTCCATTCGAATGAGGATGATGAAGAGATTTTGGAGCCTGAAGTTCCTTATCTAAGTGGATAGGTGCTTTATTATACTTAGCTCAATGTAGTAGACCCGACATCTCCTTCGCTGTTAATATTTTGGCAAGATACAGTAATGCACTAACACGCAGACACTGGATTGATGTTAAAGAAATTTTCCGCTACCTTAGAGGTAATATGGATTTGGGCTTGTTATATTCCTACAGATCCTTGAGTGACGCAACACCTCCTTATCTCGAGTCGATTATTTCCTTGTTGGTTATGCTGACGTCGGATACATATCTGATTTGCACAAGGCGCGTTATCAAACGCATTATGTCTTTACTATTGGAGGCATCGCAATTTCTTGGAGGTCAACTAAACAAACCTTAGTTGCCACTTCGTCCAACCATGATGAAATTCTCACCTTACATGAAGTAACTCGGGAATGCTTTTGGTTGAGAGCAGTTGTGGGCCATATTCGAAGCTTCTGGGATCTTTACCCCGTCGTTGATGTCTCGATGGCAATCTATAAAGACAACGCATCATGCATCGAACAACTCAAGAAGAGTTACATCAAAGGAGACAACACCAAGCACATTGCACCGAAATTCTTCTTCTCAGATCAACAACAAGAGCATTAGAAGATTGAAGTCATGCAAATCCGTTCACAAGACAATTTAGTCGACCTCTTCACCAAATCACTACCGAATGCGATGTTTTAGAAGCTTGTTCAAGGACTTGGTATGCGTAAACTTTCTGAGCTGTTACATCGCTAGTTCTCTTTGGAATTGTGTCAAACTCAGGGGGAGTATCCTGAAGCATACCTGCTTGTTCTTAATGTACTCTATTTCCCTATGATTAGGAGCATTTTTCCCACTAGGTTTTTGCTACCTAACTAGATTTTAACGAGGCACCCACCTTGGGTTTATTATATCCCTGATGACATCCTGTATGCGTTTCATTTGACTTTGCATTTCTCATGCATTTTTCCTTAGACTATGGGTTTTGTCCCTACTCGGGTTTTTACCATAGCCATAGGGTGTTTTAGTGAGACTTACTTCCTTATGCAAGTTCCTACCTTATTGAGAATAACGTGTTCCCATAATCAGTGTCGACGAGTTGACTTCTTCAAACTCTACATGATGCCGAATCTACTCGAGTATTTACACACTCAAGGGGAAGTGTAATAAACTTTCTAGTTTAAGTGTGATTGTGTAAATCCTAGATTAGATTTGATTCTAGTTATTCTTTCCTATGTGGACTTGTATTCCTTTGGGATGAAGGATTTCTTCTCTCCCTTATTACTATAAATAAAGGCACTATGTAGGGGGAGTAACACATCCTGTACATATTCTTCTACACAACCCTACACACACATCTCTCTCTGCGTCTAGCCCCCTTCCCTTGTCAGATAAAATAGGTTACAACAAATAAATATTTAATATACAACATATACACTATAACTATTGTATTGTATAATAAGTTTTTTAGTAGTTTAACTTTAAAATCATCAAAATAATATTTTTCTTAACGGATCAAAATGGGTTATCCACGTGTAAATTCGTTAAGGATCCGTTATTAATGGTTCTTAATGGGTAACCCGATAACGATCCAATTAGTCATCGTGTTGATCCAAAACTCGTTATTTTCGTATCGTGTTAACGGATCAAAATTGTTAGGTCTAGATAAGATGGACAAATTATATGAGAATCTGACGTGCAAGAATTGCTAATCTGATAAGGATGGCTTGAATATTGGGATAATTAGTACAGATGGGGACTCTTGGCAAAAGGATAAAGATTGGAATTACACTGCATATGGGATAAGACTTTAGAGAACCAAGTCCAGAAAGATGGTTCTGTGCGACTATGCTGATCTTTGTGGATTATTTATCCAAAAAGGTGGTTATGTGGATCATGCAATTGCATGGCACGGATTGGTGAGGAATGGATTAGTATGCAAATATTTGCACTTTTAGTTTGGACTAACAGCAATGAATTGATCGGTTGATTATCTATCCACGTTTAGATGGACGAAGAATTCTCCATTCTTTCGTCTCAAGAGGTTTATCTCATCAATATCGACGAAATGAAGTGTTTCCAGGGACAAATTGTTCGGCACAACAGAAGCTAAACTAATTATTGAACTTTGCAGTGATCTAGTAACCTTGCCTTTAGGTTCTAGAACCCAAGACTGAGACATGTTCCTTCCTTAGCTGTAATCGCTTTGGTGTAGAAGTCAACAACGTATTCAACACCACCATCACCGCCTCTATTCTACTCACCCGACTGAGCTCGATTGCGAGTTGGCACCCCCGCATTCATGAGAAGAACGTAATTAGCTCATATTGGAAAATGCCAAGGAGACCAACCATCAGTCGGTACATTATGTGTTGGAAATTATATATTATAATGTGAAATATTGTAACATATAATTTTAATAATTGAATGAAAAATAGTGTTAACCGTATTTCTAAGAAATGTTATGTTATTTAGGTGCATTCCATTACTAAATGATGTATACTTATATATGATAAGTTACATCTCTTTAATAAGTAGTAATTGGGTTCTATATGAACCCATGAAACCATTTGGTATTATATGATAGAAAATTAGAGTTGATTTTTACTCTTGAGAAATAGGGTTTCCCCACTTTATTTCTCTCATTCTTTATTTGTCAAATTCTGAGTTGCATCTTGAGAGTACGGAATATATAAAGGTCGCCAGAATCTGAAGATTGAAGTGCTTTGACTTTTGGATTATAGATTGTTGAGTCCTGAGAGATAGATGCCTACTGAACTACAAGCACAAGAGTAGGGGCAAAATTATGTCTTTAGGACATTGCATTTATATAAGCCTCAATCTTCAAGTTTGTCAGTTTTTCTAACTTTCTCCTTAGTTGTTTAGATTAATCTCATATATAATTGATGTTATGAATTTCTTTATGATTATTGTCATTGGAGTTATATTGTTGTTTCTCATATTTTCTAATATTGCTCCAACATTATGTAATTATATAATCATATAATTATATAATAATAATAATAATAATTATTATTATTATTATTATCATATTATTATATAATTGTAGACATGTAAATTTCATTGCATACAAATGATGATCACAAAGCTCCACGTGGTATATGACTCATCACAAAAGAACAAGTCATCAATGACATGTGGCACAAATCAAGCAAAGGAAGTAGAAAACTTCCCCAAAAACTCAGCTAACAAGGGAGAATTCCTCTTAAATTTGGCAAGGGCTCAAAATGCTCTCAAAACTGGAAAGAAAGTTAAGGCATCTTTATAAAACAAGCAAGAATTGAAGATTGCTCACAATATAGGCAACAAGGCCTCATAATTTCGGCTAAAGGAGTAAAGTGGCTGAAATTAAGACACAAAACATGCCTAAATTCTCCCATGGACAAATTAGGACACAAATAAAAGCCAAATCCACCCAAAAGCAAGCTTTGAGAAGCCTATAAATACAAGGTCCTCCCACAAGCATAGGGGTCAAAAATTGCACATTGAGAAGAACCTCTGCACAAATCTTTGAAGACTAATACACTGCCAAAGCTCTCTTCGAAGAACATACAACTAAAGCTGAAGCTTTCTTTCGACCAAAATCGAAGCACTCCCTTGAAGAATCAACAAGCACTTGTGCCGATTCCTTCAAAACCTTGTTGCAAGCTCAAACTTGTAATGACGTTCGTTTCAAGATCAAGTCGCCAAGACCCTTGAATCAACGAAATCTCGCACCAACATCATCTTTGCCGTAGCCCTAAACTTGAGGTTAAGACCATCCACACATTGTTTCAAGCTCAAAATTTGAAGCAATCGTTCAATCGTTATTCCGAGATCAAGTCATCACGACCCTTGGATCAACAACCTACGCATCTAAATCAAATTTGAAGACTGAATCAGAGGAGAGTTATAAACAGAGATTGTAACCTACAAATTCAAATCAATACAAATCTACTTTGTACACGTGTTCTCGTTTCATTCGTTACAGAATTTTTGAGTTTACAATATTCATGTGATGTTAAAGAAAACAAATTTTTAAAACATTTTTTGTAGACCATGGCGATTGATGGTTAGACTTCTTTAAATCAGTAAAGAGGAGAACTAATTATTAACCGTTTCATCATGTGGTCTACAAAAAAGGTCTAAAAATTTAATCTCCCTAGCATTTTTCTTTCTTTTATGATTTTGCATGCTTGTAGCACACAAACTTACTTTTCGAGTTTCTATTCTACAATTCAAACCTAATATTTCTTTTAGTAAGAACCACTAAACAAATAACTAGGTAGTAAGAATGTCATATTAGTTCAATATCAATACATAGGTAACCACAACAAGCGGCCTAGTAGTAAGGGTGCAGACTGCGGCTCCTCAATAGACAAAAAAACAGTGGGAGGCTCTGGGTTTGATGCTCGAGCTGGTGAGTCTGCTTGACTACGGCCATGGGTAAGGTGAAATTCCCCATAGCTTCTCTAGACCCTAAAAGAGTAGATAATTGTGACTTGCCATCAGTTGTCCCATTTTTAATGGAAGAAAAAAAATATCAATACATAGGTGCACGTACATTTAAATTAAAACAAATGCACGATATTTGTTTATGGAAGAATATGGAATGTCTGTTGATAACTAGTAAGAATTCCACATTTGGGTTAGGTAGCTCGCTACTTTTCCTAATTGATTAAAGAAGATAAACAAAAATAAAATAGGAAATTTGGTTAACGTTAATAAATAATTTTATATTTCGACATAGATCAATATGTTAAACTTTATATATTTTATAAACAACAAAAAATACTAACCTGAAAGAATCCATAAATTATGCTCAATTGATAAAGTACTCGAAGTCAACATGGCATGTATGAAAGATGAACCAGCTTTGATAGAACCGTGCGGAATAGGCTTAACCATGGACTTCTCCTTCGGTGGAAATTGTATAGGAATCCTACATAATAATATGTTAGTTGACCAAAGTCTTTTGCACACTCAACACTCCTTTATACTCGAACTAATGGGCCGTTCATATGAATTTCTGTGTGTTGTAAGCAGGGACCTTAGCCTTGTATTTATATGGACTTAACCCTAATGAATCTTCCCATAATAATGTCATTAGGATTCCTTGCAGTCCAAGGATAATTGATATACCAAATCTCATTCCAAATAGGATAGAATTATGAGCCCTTATTCCCTAAGGAAATCTGAAATATATTAACTTTACTTGGGGTATAAGCTATAGCTGTTAACTAAATCCTAATCTTATTTATATTCCAAGCAATCCTTAAATTAACCGTGTAGACCTATTAGTCGTTGGATAATGGTCAAACGTCCAACATTCTCCCACTAGGTCAAACAGTTAATTCAGAAAAGATCTTTAATGGATTTACAAGCAAGATTACTTTATTGGCCAATGAATTTAGTCATCTAATAAGCTTCCTACATGTTTCGTCAAATGGAGTTTACTTATCTAGAACTATCGGAGACTATGAACTTGGTAGCATCCATGAGCTCTTATAATCACTGAAATAAGCTCTCCATTCACATGAAACATACGTCACAGATTTGGTAGTTAAGTGAATCAAAACCTGAATTGAAAGCATCAATTCATTCACTTGTTGGTCCTCCTTATCAATCTTTATAAGATTGCCTTATGCTTCCTATGAAGCTCATAAACTACAAAACCAGCTTACTTTTGTGTCTAACAAAAATGGATGACACAACTCTTTCGCAGTTTAAGATGTTCGTTGCTACTTCATGTGTTGTGAACCACAATATAAATTTTGTTGCTTCCTTACTGTAGTGAATCACAAATTAAACTAACTAGCAATTGCATAAAAGTTTCACAGCTTAGTAAATGAAGATAGCCTTAAATGAATGTGTAATACCAATATGGATCCTTATTCGACTATTTACAACTGGCCACAATTTCAATTTTTTAAATTTAAACCCACATTCATAATATCTTAAAAGACTTTTACAAATAGACATAAAAACCAATCAAGTGAGGCACATATAATTAGCTAAACATCCTTCGTGGCATAAGCTACACATTTAAATTGTTCCTCCCACTAATCACTTATAACTAATATTGAATGCGAGAAACAAGTACCATAACCAAATGCACATATTCATCAAAAAGCATGTTATTGCACCTTACACTTAATCATATTATACAAAAATGAATATGTTTAGCCAAATTCGTTTAGCAAGTATAACTTCATGTCAATTCTTTCAGTCATTACTTCCAAATAGTATGTACCAAACAACTTAAAAGGCAACTATCTTTACAAGAACTTAACCAAATAGTAGTTAATCATGTATGGCATGAGTGTTAAAACATGAAAATACTGTCACACATGCATACAAATTCGAAAATAAACAGTGGAACAATTATAGGATTGAAAACTACACAATCGTAATAAAATCTAGAAAATTTCAATTATAGCATGCATCTTTTTTCCACAAACTCGACTTTAAAATTCTATGGAGAAACATGCAAAAATAAGTTTCATACTCAAAACTTTTACAAACGTATATTAGCATAAGAATAATTCCCACGGATCTTTAGAACTTAGCATGTGTGACTTAGATTCAATGAGTGTGAAGCCCAATTATATGTTTATCAATTCTCCCACTTGGGCAAACACCCATTGCATTTGTTACTATGAAAAGTACAGAGGTAAAAATATATATTTTTATTTATACTAGTATAGAATTTCTCAAAATATATTAGTAAAGTAGTATACTATACCAAAAACCGAGATTCCAGCTTGAGGAATTATATAATTAACATATAATTGATTTGTCCCAAAATCACATAGACTATACGAGAAACATTAAACTTTATAAAATAGAATATGAAATTGTTCTAGAGCTAAAAGATAGCTCAAATTTTCGACATATAAGAAAACAATGAAAACTCCAGTCTGAACTTTCAACTGAGCACAGGTTACTAATAAACTCACTATAAATAGAGTACACGACCAATAAGCACGAAATTTTCCAGTCTATAAATAGACATATATATAAACAAAATATCCAAATTTCAAGTCATTCTGAGGTCATTCAAGTTAAACTTAATTGAAATGATGAAAACTGCGAGACTAGACTTTCAACTGAGCACGGGTTACTAATAAAATTCCTATAAATAAAATACACATCCCAAAATCACGAACTGTTGCAGTCTAAAAATAGACATATATATAAAGAATATATTCAAATTTCAAGTCATTTAGTGGTCAATAGCTGAGTCGTTTGTTAATTTCCAAATACGTATTCCAGCAGAAAAATTCTGCGCATCTATGTCAAATTGATAAAACCACCAAAAATTCAATTCTTCATGTATTTTTGTAATTTTAGTTTCTAAAGAAGCTTTAAGAAGTGTACTTCAACATATAGCTTTATCATGAATAAATCTTGAAACATAAAGATGTGCAAATAAACAACATAGCAGCAGATTTCAATGTGTACCTTAGGCAATTGTGATTATCCTTCATGTGTTCAACAACATATGCTCCATTTAATTTTGAGAAGAGAAGACCACACATAACGAACATTAAATCACATAGCCAATCTTGAAGAAATTCAAAACTTTTAACAAGATAAACATACCATCATTTCTGAATACACTGTAATATGCCACTTTTGAGCTGAAATAAGGCAAATTTAATCAAAAGTGTATCTCGATCCAAAAATGAATTTAAACCAATGAAGGTTACATTTGGTCGAGAAGCCTTAAGACCAAACAAATTCTATGTTATGCTTTATCGATCCCAATCTGGGATTTAAGGGGGTTCATATGAAAAGCATTCATAACTTTAAAACATAGAACTACCATGACTTTATATTCACAAATGAACAAATACCCCATAGACTTTTACAACTGAAACAACTCGCACCTTTGTTTGGTTGAAGCTTAATCAATTTTTATCATTAAAATATAAACATGAAAACTATCCACCTTTGTTTGGCAATCAGTTATCACAAGCTTCACATAATCTATACTTTACACTAAGCCACTAGTAATCGAACCAATAAGACTAGTCACACCTATGTTTGGGAATATAGTCATATTATTATGACTACTAATGCAATTCGATCAACTAAACTTTGAATTTTCTCCATAATCTTAACCATGCATTAGTTTCATATGCATGATAAGAAAAATAGCTGCTATAGAATTGAAAAATTGAAAGCAATTCTAGCATGCTTTATGCAAAATATTAGGCAACAAAAATATTGATATGTAAGAATGGGTTTTCCAGTTTTTGTTATTCATATCAATTATTTTCGGTTTGATCATATATATTAAATTGAAAACGTTAACCAGTCCTAATAGAGATTGAGTATGCAGTAGCATATTAACATATTGAAGAAAGATACTAATTTTTATAAAACAAAATTGCAAATAAAAGCTGGGTAGTAGTGGGTTTGAAGACAAATTCAATCCTGATGTATGTCTCATTTCAGATATAACTTACGAGTTGAAACAATAATCCCTTGATTGTGTAAGTTAACTTTTAACATGCATTTAGTCATATGTTTCAACTAGCATGTTAATACAACAGTTATAGATATATATAAAACAAAGTGATTTAGACACGTTGTAGGGATGTACTTACATCTAAAACTTATGATTTCACATGCTTTGCAACAATAGTTGTCTCATACACTGCTTCAACACTATCACATATGTGATATACAGAATTCTGTAGGCTTCATGATCAGAGGTGTCCTCTAATTTTCATAACAAGGTTTTTCCCTCTTTTAGCCAATTTCAACGGCAATACATATCCATGATATTAGATCAATAATATAGTCTGCATACTATTGTCACAATAGTTAATTAACTCATAGTACCAAAACATGGGCTTTAACATAAGCAATATATATTCAAGGTCATAAAATATCAATAGTCGAAGCTAAAAATTAAGTGATTGCATATACGTGGATAAGACTTTTAAATTAAAATCCATTGAAATAGACATGGATTAAAATAATGTATATCACTGAAAGCAAACATGAAAATTTAATATGTGCATATGAATTGTTAAGCCGCATGCACCATGGATAGCATATGTAAGCTTAACGAATTTTCATAAAGGTAATCAAACTTATTTTAAAATTACCACTTTCATGCTATCATATTTTTTGTACATTTATACACATATCAAGACTCACAATGTATATGCACTAACCAAGAACCTGAAACACAATATACATTAGTAGCACCGACAATCTCTAGAAAGTAATTTATCAAAAACTTGAACAAGGAAACCAAGTCAAAACCATATGTTAAAGCAAATTGTGGGTTGCCACATATATTCTTAATGCTTATTAACATCCTTAAATTCTCCATGTTGCTAAAAACTTATGCAATAACCTTGAATAATGATAAAACTAATAAGGCCGTGTACTTTTCCTTTTTTTCGGGAATACAAGCATGATAAAATAAATGTTAGTCCATCATATTATGTAATATTTATGCGACTATGCCATATGCCATTCCCAAGAAATTTATCAACATTCAAACTAAGAACTGAAAGTCAAAACTGAAACACACACACACACACACACACACATATATATATATATATATATATGCCTATTTACATTCCCGAAATTCTCTATGTCAACAAAATTAAAAAAGGAAAATTAATAGGTTAAGAACCATGTTTACCCCTTTTTCCGAAATATGTATGTGGCAAAAAAGGGTTTGTCATCATGCTATATACACACACACACACACACACACACACACACACACACACACATATGACAGCCTCAAGAAGTTCTAGTTCATGAGAATTATATATACTTAATGCCTTTTTCAGAAATTTTTAATTTTAACATCCCAAATTATATGTGCACAACCACATAGGAGACTTAATTACCGTAGTCATGATAAAGCTAATAAACATGCATAAACCCAATAGGACAATGAAATCGAAATAGGATGCAATATCAATTAATAGTCTGTAATATTCCTTCAAGTCAAAGGACAAGTTTTAATATATAGCTATCTCAAATTTCAATATGAAATTTAGGTTAAAACACATTTCACATAGAAAACCAATTTTTTTTTGCCATGAAACATGAGTACGGAAATTGAGCAAAACTTAAAACATGTCATCGATTCAAGACATCAATTTTTAGGGTTTACCGAGTAGGTCTTTAATTGTATTATGACCTGCTCTGATACCAACTGTTAAACTTTATATATTTCATAAACAATTAAAAACATTAACCTGAAAGAATCCATAAATTATGCTTAATTAATAAAGTACTCGAAGTCAACATGGCATGTACGAAAGATGAACCATCTTTGATAGAACATTGCGGAATAGGCTCAACCATAGACTTCTCCTTTGGTGGGAATCGTATTGGAATCCTATGGAATAATATGTTAGTTGACCAAAGTCTTCTACACACTCAACACTTCTTCAGCACACTCCACACTCCTTTATACTCAAACTAATAGGGCGTTCATATTAGTTTCTATGTGTTGTGAGCAAGGACCTTAGCCTTGTATTTACATAGACTTAACCTTAATGAATCTTCCCATAATAATGTCATTAGGATTCCTTGCAGTCCAAGGATAATTGACACACCCCGACCCAGGATGTCCACTTGGACTCCAAATCGAGTTGTGTTGGTCGACACCTGGAATGTGACTAAGCCATAAAGTATATTGATGTGGAAGATGTGAATAAATTTAAACTTAAAAGTGTCTAAGTACAAGAGTGCGCGGTGAGCGGGTATGAACCCATTTCACACATGATGACAGAGTATAAGTACAGTACAGTAAAATAGGGTGAGAATTATACCATCGATGGTCATCGTCTACCCTAAGATTTGCCGATAATCCTTGTCAATACGAAAACTCTGCTACTAGAACCTGGAGAGGCGAAAAACAAGGATGTGTGGGCCTGAAAATAAAGTTTTAACAAAAACTTTTTGAAAGCGTTATAACCCCCTGCCGTAAAACCCATATAGTTTCCAGAAAATAATACTACGTAGGTACGAAAAATGAATGCATAGGTGCAGTAAAAACAGAAGCATGCCATGCCACAATATCTCAGCAATAATAAATGTAAGATAGGTGTGAGATCAGTCTAAACTAACATGCTAGTCAGAGTCACTTGATGTGACCTGTACGACTGGACCTATTGCTCATCAGTCTATACTAGCACACGAGTTGAAGTCACCTAGTGTGACTTGTCCGACATGCTGGATGTAAATATGTACGCTCTAGTGCTACGATCACATGAAAGCTAGTGCTATGGGCAGGTCACCTACGAGTCGGAGTCCCTAATGCGACCTGTACGATAGGCTAGCACCTAATTTAGATCCAAGGCGAGTGTGCGGTGTGGGAGGTGAACAATCACTTGAAGGTTGTGCCTTGGCCCGGGGCGGGAGTGCTAACACCAGAGTGAAGCAATGATGAGCTCTAAATGAATATATGCATGCTCATATAATTCAACCATTTCAATCACATAATAACTCACCTGAACTTACTTGCACCTCTGTAGGATCATTTGGCATAACCACAAATCTCATCACAATGCAATATTTAAATATAACAGATTTACATCATGGCATGCTATGCGTAATCAATTTAAAACATTTCTGGAAAACCGTAAGGTGTACACACACACACACACACACACACACACACACACACATTATAAAAAGAAAAAAGACCCACTCACCTGAGGTCCACGCTACAACTCCCTAGCACAAATATGAAGGTGTCATGAACGATCGGCGCCTAGAACAATTATCAAATCACGTCTTAGAATTCTTATCAATAGAACATGTAACTTACATATCCTATTTGGAAAGATCCGTATGTCGGATTCCTGATCCGTCAGTTTCTAATATCCTCAAATATTATGTACTATAACGTATCAAAGTCTGGTGACGATCCAATGGTCGGATCGTCGATTACTATAATAATCAAGTGGCGGACCTTAATGGAACTAGGTTCAAACGACAGAAATTCATCAATTAGACTTCACATACGGAATTGGAGAATCAAATTTAGCCTAGGAAGGTCAAGGGATGCCTCAGCCCATGCGCCACCGTACACGATGGTCGACTGCCCTGACTCGCCGGAAAAATTAACTATTTCTAAAAATTTTGAAAAGTCACATAAATGAAGATCTTAACGAGTAGAGCAAGTGTTATACATGTGGCCAAGTCCAATTTGGCCGGGAAAAGCTTCAAATCGCCACGAACCCACCGAAACCCTAGAATTTGGGTGTTCTTGATTTGTCCTCAAATCAACTCCGACGCTCCAACCAATGATTGGGCATTGATCCTGAGCTCAAGGGAGGGCTATTGGTGGTGACAATTGAAAGAAATCATTGCAGGAATGGTGGATTCGCCGTCGTGTACCCCTTGGAGCCGATGCGGGTGTTCTTGTGAAACTAGGGTAAAAAACCCATCAATCATGAGTGGAAATTGAAGAAGAAGGGCCGGTGAGAAGTTCCAGGTGGTGAGTGGCTGCAATTTGGCAGAAAAATCGACGAAAAACCATCAGAATGGCTGCGGAACGGGTCGGGTCGGCGGGGAAGAACCGGGTCAAGGGTGATTCGGTACTTCCTCACTTTCTCCTTTTTCTTCCTTTCTTCTCTTTCTCATTGTCACTCACTTCTCCCTCTTCTCCTGATTAGGCAGTGCCCATCCTCCTTCCTCTGCTTTATGTTTCATCTCCACCGCCCAACATTTCTTCCCTTTATTTTGAGCCACACATGTGGCTTTCCAGATTTTACTCCAAAAATCTGGAGCATTCCAAAAAATAATAAATTTACAATTTTGCCCTCGACTTCATTTTTTAATAACTCCTTTGTTATAACTCCAAATTACGTTTCATTTGATCCCAAGCGTTCGTAGCGAAGTACTACAAGGATACGCCAAGAAAACGAACCTTACTTGACATGGCAAAATGGTCAACAAAAGTCAAAACGTCTTTGCCTCGAAGGGCATCAAAATTCACATTTAAAAATTATAAAGACTAAATTTTTTGGGAACGGGTCGTTACAATAATTGATACATCAAATCTTTTTCCAAATAGGATAGAATTAGGAGCCTTTATTCCCCAAGGAAATCCAGAATATATTAACTTTACTTGGGGTACAAGCTATAGTTATTAACTAAATTCTAATCTTATTTATATTCCAAGCAATCCTTAAATTAACTATGTAGACCTATTAGTTGTTGGATTATGGTCCAACGTCCAACACAATAGTCTCTCTCCATCTATAAGTTTAATAAAATCAAATTTCATCTCCAATTAAGATCAATACTACTTACTGTAATTTATCTTTCATTACCTCTCATTACAAATACAAAATATTAATTAAAACAAAATATTAATTAACTCACCCAATCTTAGTTTTGAAATCTTTTTGTGATCCCAAACAAATTACCCCAAAGTAGAATATGCACACAGCCACACATTCACTTTTTCGGGGGCATGTTTAATTACTTATATGGCATGAGGATAAGAAGGATGAGGGATTAAAAAGTAACGAGGATGTGAAGGATTAGGTATGGGATGCCTTTATTTTATAGGCATCGCATTATTGAGATGAGTTATGCTAGAGAGATTATGTACTTATAATATATGTTGTAGACTATATAATGTGGCGGTTAATACTTTGATTCCTTCTTATCCAACCATCAACTGTCATATATCATTGGTCTACAAAAATATGATTTAAAAATATTGTCTCCTTAGCATTTTCCTACCCGTTTATTCTCATTGGCTTAAATGTTAAAACTGTCTCTGTGTTTTATTTCATAGGAAATTTAGTCTCTGTATTTTTAATTTGGCTGGTTTAATCTTTGTGTTTTACTCTCCTAATCTGTGATCCTTTCCATCCAACTACCATTCAAAAAATGTAAATATGTTTGCAAATTTATAAAATAAAAAAATAACAAATCTCTTTCTCTCTCTCTCTCTCTCTCTCTCTCTCTCTCTCTCTCTCTCAAATCTTCACTGACACACCCCGACCGAAGTTAAGGCATGCTGGTCGTCACGTGAGAATGACGTAACCATGTGCACAGTGCGGAAGCTAAGAATAATAATAAAGTACGAATAAATAAAAATCAAGCTATACATTGAGTAAATAGCATACATGTGCAAGCGTAAGTGTGATAAATGATATTCAGAGCATAAAAGATCTAGTGCAGTCCAGAGGAACAAACACTAACGAAACACACCCAGAGGTGATCCTACACTGGTGATAATCTGTTAGATATGCCGAAAATCCCTCGAGAGTCACCAAAAGAGTAATCCAATTAGAACCTGGAGGGGCGCAAAATAGAAAGCATGAGTGGGATCATTTCAATATCAAAAGTTCTAACCCCTCGCTGTAAAACCTGTACAGTTTCCCAGAAAATAGAATATGCACATATATATAAAACATGCTCAGAAGTATGCCATGTCGAATGCCTCTATATAAAATGTAAGTACTCAGGTAATATCAATCAATGCCATGTAATCTGTCAGCTGGAGTCACCTAACGTGACCTGTACGGCTGAATCTAGAGCTCAAATCCCAAACTCACTAACTATACCTGTAAACGAGTCGGAACCACCTATAGTGGTCTGTAAGACAGGAGTGGGTGTAAAATAAATACGCTCAAGTGCTACAACCAAGTGAAGACTGGGCGAATAATCGCGGGTCACCTACGAGTCGGAACCACCTAAAATGGTCTGTACGACAGGACTGTGCACCTAACTTGGATCCAAGATGAGCGTGTGGTGCGGGAGGTGAACATCACGTGAAGGACTGTGCTCTACTCTGGGCGGGATCATTAACCCCGGGGGTGCAGGTTATGAGCTCTCTATGCATCTCATATCGCTACTAATGACAAACATAAACCATAACTTACCTGACATTTACCTGTGCGTCCGCAGCACCAAACATATATATATATACCACTACTAATGCATAATTAAATAGGCAAACACGATGCATGGCATTTAAAACATATAAACGTTTCATTTCATTTTCTGGGAAAATCATAAGTACATAGGTATATACGGAAAACCAAAAGCCCACTCACTGGTATGTAGAAGGGTCGCAACCCCCTTGCCTCGAGTGACTGCGCTCGTCCTCGGGATAGGTCTCACCTATATGCGAAACAACTATAAAAACGTTAATTTAAAGCACATAACCCAAACTAGGTAATAACTTCTCATACAATGCTCAAATGGGGTGTATGAATACACCAATGTGATCTACTCAACCTCACGAACATCCCCATATTTTAAAATAATTTTCCGACGCCGCACGCGCCCCCACGCGCCGGCCAAGGCACTGCCACACGCGCCGCCCACGCACAGGCACATGCCTGGCACACTGATGGCGTCAGTTAACGCCGTCAGGAATATTCTGTTATATCTGACAGATTCTGTTAAAGTTAACCTAACGCCGTTAGGAATATTCCGTCCAAACTGACGGAATATTCCGTCATCTTCTCCAGCCAACCTCTGGCGCCGTCACCGTCGTCGGAAAACCGGGAAATTTTCTAAACTTAATTTCTCACTCGTTTTTCACCCAAATTTCACGAAATTAGTACCAAAATGAAGCTTACAACTAGAAGAACAAAACCTTACCACTTTCAAGCACTAAAACCAACGAAATCTCGCCAGAAAAACTTCACCAAATCCGGCCAAACCTGCAACTCACGATCCCGACGTCCAAAACCTTTAAACAAACCACCCTGAGCTTCCTAAGGACCTCACCAAGCTTCCTACAACCCTGAAATTCCCAAAAACACATGATTTTACGTGTGCATGAACAGTACCCTGAATTGAACATCTCGGGTTCGACGTGAAAACGAAGGTGTCCTTACCTGAAATAGGTATGGTTGAACTTGTATGAAGCTCACGAACACAAAGGTATAAGTCTCCACCACGATCTACCACGTTTTTGAAGGATTTGATCTTGTCCGTACAAAGAAGAAAGGAAAGGGAGAGAGAGATAGGGATACGAAACAGGGAAAAGATGAGAATGAGTGTGGATGTGTGTGTGTGTGGTCCAAAAGCAACCAACCAAAACCCCAAAATAACCACACAACGAAACAAAACCACTAGGGGCAAAACCATTATTTTACCCCTACGGTACGAAAAATCCGGGACGGGCTGTCACATTCACCCTTGGGTCCTTGCCTAGCTTCAATTCGCTCATTTTTCCAGCTATACGGTGACATATCATAGATCTCCACTGCTTCTTCACACCAGTATCTATCCCAGATAACCCACCCCTTCATTCGCACTTGTTGGATTGTAAGCATTACTACTGAGGATTGGAGAAGAGGAGTTTGATCATTCTGCAAGTTTTCCATTTCTATTCTTAAGTTGCAAATGAACGACTATGATTAGAACTAGCTAACTTGCTAAATGAATGACATCTATCATATCAAATAGGATTTTAAATAAGTCATGTGTTGAGATTGAATCTCATATTGATGGGAGGATGGATCTTGCATGGGCTTATATGTAAGTTGGGTCATTCCCCATATTGCCAATATGATGGAACCTCAACTTTTTTCATGGCATCATAGCAAGTTGTCCTACGTGTGGCTACGTGTGAAGCTAAATAGCCACACGTACTTCACGTCACCCCGTTGTGTTTTCTACATGTTAGGCTTCAAAATTTGCCATATTTGAGGGGCGCGTTAAGAATGAATCTCACAATGATGGGAGGAGAGGCATTACATAGGCTTATAAGTAAGTTAGGCCAATTCCCATTAATGAAAGGAGGAACATTGCATAGGCTTATAAGTAAGTTAGACCACTTCCCATATTATCAATTGGTTTATGGTGAAACTTCAACTTTCTTCATCACGTGATATGTAAGCTGAGTGAATGGGGTTGCAACGACTACAAGGAATTGGAGCAAAAATTCTTCAATCTCTGATTGAGTTCTGTGATTGAAATCAAACCAAACACCTAAAACTATATATTCTAACAACACTTTCATCAATCATCCAGCCCCATCTGTGTCATCTATAGACCCATGCACCACTTTATCACACCGATCAGCACTGCAGGCTTTTTCCTGCATTGATCACTATTTTCTTGCCCGCCCTTGTGGTCGAGGGATCTTTATTATTTTTTAAATTATGAACTTTTATTATAATTTTTTAAATATTTTTAAATTGAGTTTTTTATATTTCTTGAATAAATATAATTTTTTTATTTATGTCAAATGACTATTTGATGGTAAATTAAAGGAATTAACCACATCGGCTAATAGAGCAAAACACAAGGATAAAATCGGCCTAATTTACATACGAGGACTAAATTGACCAATAAAATAAAACAAAGAGACCGTTTTAACATTTAAGTTATTCTTATTCTCATAGATGATGAGTAAACATTTCTTGCATCTCTTTCTCATCCTAAAATAAATGACATCTAACCAAACCACATAGGTTCACCTAAACTCATTAATGGACTATTTTCTTGCATAAAGATAAAAAAAAAAAAAAAATTTGGGTACCTATTCATCTTAATTAGAATGCAAAATTTGCATAATATGCTGAACCACCACATCTTCTTCTATAATTAACCCCTCTTACATAACCTTCTCATTCCCCCATGCCCAAAACCATGAAGTACTACCAACCCCATCTTCTTCCCCATCTTCTCACAATCTGTTGTTTTTTCATCGCTTCCTCCTCTGTCTACCGTTTCGGAAACGACACACATGTACAGAGATAAGTGTACGGCAATGGTAGAATCTTTGACATCAGCCACAGGTACATCCCTGTTAGATTGAATTGAGATCTGATTATTTTACTTGAATGAATTCAAAGAAGGATGATAAAATGCATAGAGAAATAAAATAGAAATGGTTACTCCTTTCTCTGCAAGTCACAAATGAGCTACTGTAATTCTCATTGGATTCTGATATGCTCACTCACTCTCACACAAGTAGTGAGAGGAGGAATATTACCATTAGAGGCTGTTGGATCCCTTCTCTCTCTTAGCTTAGATCACAACCACTCATATAACTAGTAGTAAGAAAACAGAAAATCCACATGGCACTCATAGCCTTTACAAATCGGGACTTTACACTTGGCATTCTTTGCACAAATGAATACACCATTTAAATCACAAAACTTATTCTAATTTTATCAACTCACAACTTATAATTCAACACTCCCTTTTAAGTTTTGAGCTAATTTCACACCAAGCATGTCTCTGAGATAGTTGAACCAATCCTTGGTTAGAGCCTTAGTGAAAATATCTGCCACTTGCTCATTAGTTGGACAGTATACTAAGTCAATTATCCATTCTTGCAGTGCATCATTGATGAAAAGGTATCTTCTGTCAATGTGCTTAGTTTTCTGGTCAAACACTGGATTTTTAGTGATTGTAATTACAGCTGTATTGTCACAGTGCACTGAAGTTGCTTCAGTTTGTAACTCACCAAAGTCTTCAAGTACGAATCTAAGCCAAATGGCTTGTGCAGTTGCCTCAAAATCACTGATATACTCTACTTCTGTAGTGGAAAGAACTACATAATTTTGTTTCACTGAAGCCCATGAAAATACCCCACTACCAAAAGAAAAGGAATAACCAAAAGTGCTTTTACTGTCATCAATTGATCTTCCCCAATCACTGTCACAGAACCTGACCAGCATTGCATTCTTCCCTTTCACATACTCGAAGCCATAATCCAAAGTGCCTTTAATGTATCTTAGCGCTCTTTTAGCCATTCCAAAATGCTTATTTGTGGGATTGTGCATGAACCTAGCAAGAAGATTGGCAACATACATTATATCTGGTCGAGTGGTAGTAAGATATTGCAAACTTCCCACAATTCTTCTATATTATTCCTCACTTACTGGTCCACTACCATCATCCTTGCATAGCTTATCTGATGGAACAAGAGGTGTGAACACAAATTTGCACTCACTTAAGCCAAATTTATTCAACAAGGAGGCAACATACTTTCTTTGATGAATAAAAGTACTTGAGTGAGTTTGAATAATTCCCATGCCAAGGAAATGGTGAAGTAAACCCAAATCAGTCATTTCATACTTGACCATCATACCTCCTTGAATTCCTTCAACAATTCATTACTATTCCTAATATACACTATGTCATCCACATAGATTGAAACAATTAGAATTTCTTCTCCCCTTGCTTTGATGTAGAAAGTAGCTTCACTTTGGCTTTTCATAAACCCACATTGTGCAACATAGGTGTCAATTTCTCCATACCAGACTCTAGGTGCCTATTTGAGACCATAGAGAGCTTTGTGAACCTTATACACTTTGTCCTCCTTTCCTTTAATAAAAAATCCATCAGGTTGCTCTACATAAACCTCTTCTTCCAAAACACCATTTAGAAGGGCAGATTTGACATCAAGTTGATAGAGTTTCCAACTCTTTTGTGCAGCCGAAGCAATAAGAGCTCTGATTGTATCCAATCTAGCAACTGGGGCAAAGGTCTCATTATAGTTTATTCTTGGTTTCTGGGCATATCCCTTTGCAACAAGCCTTGCCTTATTCTTTTGCACAATTCCATCAAGGTTGAGTTTGGTCTTAAACACCCATTTAACTCCAATTATAGGCTTGTTAGTTGGTCTGTCTACCAATTCCCCGGTTGTATTCTTCTTAATCATGGAGAGCTCATCATTCATGGCTTTCATCCAAGACTTATCCTCAACAACATCTTCATACTTCTCGGGTTCCATAATGCATAAATTGTATTGAGCAAGTAGGGGTGGGCATAAAAACCGCCAAACCGCAAAACCGCATCGAACCGTAAGAAAAAAAACCGAAAAAAACCGTGTTGACCGGAAAAGTCAACTTTGAGTGAAAAACCGAACCGAACCGTTCAAACCGGTTTCGGTTCCGGTTTCGAATGACCAAGAACCGGCCGAACCGAACCGAACCGTTTTATTAATAATAAATAAATAAATTATATACACACACATGTCATGGTATAATAGGTTGAAAAATAGGTTGAAAAATTGTGTACAGGAGCTGCTGCTTCTTGCTTGCTCTCTGAAGTCTGAAAACTTGCAATTTGTTTCATCATTTTTTTGTTTGTTGACTGATTGACCAGTGCATATGTATTTTAGTTGTTTCTTTTTGTTGACTTGGTGTCACTACCAAAGACATTTGCATTAAAAAAGATGTGTTGTATGCAACTTTATGTAATCAGTTTTAGAAGATGTATTTGAATGCATAATGATTTGGTGTTCAAATAATTTATTATTAGGAACCGTAAACCGGCAAGAACCGAATCGGAACCGGTGTAGACCGAACCGTAAGGTTCTAGTCATAAATTTAAGTGGAACCGCACCGAATCGAACCGTTAATATATTTCGGTTCCGGTTCCAATTTAGGGGTGGAACCGCACCGAACCGCACCGTGCCCACCCCTATGAGCAAGTACATCATCCAACTTCCTCCATTTTAAAGGAGTATGGTCAAAAGCTTGAGTGTCTCTCACATTTTCACATGATCTGTTAGAGGATTCACATGACAATGACTGTGGAATGATCTGTGTATCTTCAAGACCACATGGAGTTTTACTTAATGAGACAGGTGACAAGCTACTTGAAGCTTGGGTTTCATCTCATGTGACTTCACTTCTTCATGTATTAATAGACTTCCATTCACAAGTGGGCAATGACATATAATTTTTTCTACTTCCTTGCCAATCCTAAGTTGAGTTTTCATCAAACACATCATCTCTTGACAGGATCAACCTTTTAGAAATTGGATCAAAGACTTTATACCCTTTCTTACACTTTGCATATCCAACAAAGACTCCCTTGATACTCTTAGCTTATAGTTTGTGTCTTAGCTCAGATGATGTGTAAACATAACAAACTGAGCCAAAAACCTTCAAATGGGCAATACTTGGTTTCCTTCTACTGTAGGCTTCAAAATGAGTCATGTTGTCAAGAGATTTGGTGGGGTATTGATTCAGTATATAGACTGCAGTAGGCACAGGTTCTGCTCACATATAGTAAGGCGTCCCTTTATCATGAAGCATAGACTTAGCCATTTCAACCACTATTCTATTTTTCCTCTCTACCACTCTATTTTGTTGTGGAGTGTATGCAAGAGAAAGTTGCCTTTGAATGCCTTCTATGTCACATAATTGGTTAAATTCAGTAGATAAGAACTCACCTCCTCTATCACTCCTCAGATATTTCACCCTTAATCTATTATGTAACTCAGTCATTGCTTTGAATTTCTTGAAGTAACTGAAAGCATCATACTTATATCTAAAGAAGTATACCCATATCATTCTAGTTGCATCATCTACAAACAGCATAAAATACTTGTTTCCTCCTATAGATTCATTTCTCATTGGCCCACACAAGTCAACATGAACCAATTCGAGTGGAGCACTAGCCCTTTGTGCTTCACCACTTGGAAAACTTTCTCTGTGTTGTTTGCCATATCAACAGCCTTCACAGACTCCATTGTACTCTTCTAGATATGGTAGACCATGAACCATGTCTTTATCCTTCAACTGTTCAATTCCACCAAAGTTTAGGTGGCCTAATCTTCTGTGCCAAGTCTAAGTACAGTGAGCAAAACTAGTCTTCAACACAAGCTATTTCTCAGGCATTAAAGATAGGGGATAGCATCGGTTTCCTTTCATTCACACTAAAAATTTGACAATCAAGAGAAGGACCATATAAAACATTGTACATTCTTCCACCAAACACAAGATAATACCTATGCTCATCCATTTGTCCAACACTGAGCAAATTTTCCTTTAAACCAGGTAAGTACATAACTTCTCTGATGTATTTTCTCCCTCTGTTAGTTTCAATTGCTAGTGATCTCATTTCTACCACATTCACTAACACACCTGTTGGCATTTAAACTTTCCCTGCAACATTGGTCTTCACATCAACAGGGAGATTAACATTCTCTGTCATATGATTGCTGGAGCCACTGTCTATATACCATTCCCCATTAACTTTTGTTTCAGCAACAACACAATTTGCATAAAATAAGTTTCCAGTCACCTCCATTTGATTTGCACAGTTTGTTTTCTAAACAACTTTTCCAACAGTACATTACTTAGGTTTCCCTTTGTGCCTACATTCACCATAATGGAATTTGGAACACACTTTACACTGAGGTTTTGCACCCTCTTGATTCATGATTTGAGAAGAAGTGCCATTATGTGTAGCATTAGTAAATGGCTTTTGCTGAAACTTGGGTTTTGAGTCCCACTTCTTACCTTTTTGATTCCAATTTCTCTGTGGCTTAAATATACTAGACTAAGCATAACCTCGACTCTGTCCTTTTGGATTAATAATAAGAGAAGAAAATGCTCTTTCAGTTGCATCAGAGGAATGCAAATCAAACCTCTGCTCTTGACTCTTCAATATAGCTAGTACATCTTGCAATTCAACAGATTCCAGACTCTTGGTATTTTCTATCACTAAGCATATAGGATCATACATCTTAGTAAGACTAATTAACACCTTATGAACTAAAATCTCATTTAAAAGAGATTCTCCAAACGTCTTCATTTGATTAATCAGATCATTTAAACGAGTAAGGTACGCAGACAAGGATTCATCATCATGCATTCTAGTGTATTCAAATTATCGTCTAAGATTTTGAAGGTTCACAAACCTTACTTGATCTTCACCTTGGTATTCTCCGTATAACTGATCCCATGCCTTTTTTGCTGAGTCTACGTTTGCGATTCGAGGGAAGATCTGATCGGAAACTATGCTTTAAATGATGCCAAAGGCTTTTGCATCTTTTATGAAGATTGTAGCCATTTTCTTATCGTCTTCACCATCAGCATCTGTGTTTTCATCTGTTTTCGTCTTCTTCTTCTTCTTTGAATCAGGAATCGGAATCATAATCCATGTGACTTGAAAACGATGACCAAGTTGATTCTCCAGAACTCGTAATTCTCACTGGAAAAGATCGGAGTCCTAACTTCAGCACTCCCAGATCTAGCCATCGCGAGCTTGTGTGTACCCAGAAACACGTAGTTCTTAGATCACAAACAAACTCTGGTAAACTTCACCTAACCCAGAAAACCAACGTCGGTGATGTTTGAATTCACAGTGCATGCCCAGTTCTAATCGCAACCTGGCTCTAATACCATGTTAGATTGAATTGAGATCTGATTATTTTACTTGAATGAATTCAAAGAAGGATGATAAAATGCATAGAGAAAAAAAATAGAAATAGTTACTTTTCTCTCTCTCTGTGCAAGTCACAAAGGAGTTATTGTAATTCTCATTGGATTCTAATATGCTCACTCACTGTCACACAAGTAGTGAGAGGATGAATATTACCTTTAGAGACTGTTGGATCCCTTCTCTCTCTCTTAGCTTAGATCACAGCCACTTATCTAACTAGTAGTAAGAAAACAGAAAATCCACATAGCATCATGGCCTTTACAAATCAGGACTTTACACTTGGCATTCTTTGCACAAGTGAATACACCATTTAAATCATGATAGGAGCATATTCATGCGACTTAAATGGCTTGTTCTCGTACATTTACGTTATGTTTCTTTAGTTATTTTAGTCCTTTATGCTTCTTTTGTGTGTTTTCAGGTTCTAAGGGCTTAGGGAGCAAGAAAGTGCATTTTGAGGCTATTTGGGGCACTTTTGGGCATGGATTGGATACCTTAATCATGGTGCAAAGAGGATGGACGAAATTGAAGCCTTGTATGCTCTTTGGGGACATAAAACAAAGGGCCTAGCCCAATCAAACAAATCCTTTGAGCCATGGAAAACCTCTAGCCCAAATCAAACATTCTATGCCATGCAAACCAACCTATTTTTAGGCCCATTCTATGTACTTAAACCCTAGCCCTTTAAACTAGCCATATTATGATTTATTCACTTCCATACTCTTCTTTATTCCACATGCATTCACACACATGCACATCATTCACTCACATTTTTCTAGCCATTTCACTTCATCATTACACCACCATTCATTCATTAATCCACATGCACATTCAATCATTCACTCAAGCACCCTTGTGACTTGTTTCCCCCTTTGTTCCCACCAATCACATGCATCATCATCATTTCTAATCCACATGCTTTCCAAGCTTTCCCACTTAATCATTAAGCCACATACACACACCATCTTCCCCTTTACCAAACCCTTTGCCGTGCACATGTTTTCTTTTCTTTAAATTCCAGCTTTCAAATGCAAACACATGCACAACAACACCATCACAAAACCTGCCATCATTCACCAAACATCCTTTGCTTTACATCTCCACAAACACATGCATTTACACCACCAAAAATCCCCTTTGCCGTGGCCTACACACACATGCATCCTGAAAACATTCTTGCCGTGAGTTCCCACTCCCATTTCTAGCTTTCCACAACTTTTCCTAGCTATTTTATTACATACATTCCCCCTTCATTATTCCAATCACATGCACCCATAATCATTCATTCCCTCCTAGCTGCAATATTCCCTCTTTCCTTCCTTCATTCACCTATAAATAAGCATCCAACACTCCTCAAAATGCATTCACTCTTCCATACACATTTTCAGTTACAAACACCAAGCAACAAACACATTCTTGCCGTGCATATCCCTTCATTTTCTGCATATTTTCTCTTCATTCTTCCATCTCCAACCACTCCCTACTCCAAAACACTTCACATAATCCCCAAAGCTCACTTAGACCTTGTGCTACAACAACGAGGAAGAAAAGAGTGCCTAAACGTTCATACAATTCAAGTTTGAGTTGTTGGAATTTTTAGGTGTTTCTTTGATTTCAAAGTTTAAATTTAATTCTCTTTGTTTTGTACGTATGAGAATGGAAGAGAAGAGTGCCTAAACGTTCATACAATTCAAGTTTGAGTTGTTGGAATGTTTAGGGGTTTCTTTGATTTCAAAGTTATGAGGAACTAAACCCCCTTTAGCTAGGGGGTGATTCAAAATACATGTTTATGCTTGCAATATGAATTGATTACTTTTGGTTGGAATTTCATAAGTTGTGGATTCAATTTGTTTAACCGTTTGAATGAATATGACGCTAGAATATAAGTGAGTTTCACCTAATAGTTACGAACTTATATTCACAAGTAGTGGAGGTTGCTTATAAACAATCGCGTTAAACGAATTCTTGGCATAAGTTTCATGCGTATTCCATAGTAACGAATGCCTCGTCAATGTTTATGATTTCCGTTGAACTTAATGATCTTTGTTGAATGTCTCTATCATGCGTATTCCATAGTTAGGGACTTTGATTAAGAATAATTTGGTTGTAATGCGTATTCCATTCAATCCAACGAATCTAGGGAAATCTGAAAGTTAATTTAAAAGGACCTAATTAACTTGGAGCATTGAGTTTCATAATTTATCGAAAGACCAACCGAAAATCAATCTTGTATGCAAGTGTAACATGTGTGGAGAAAAACCCCTTGGCTATTCCATCATCCATATTTTCATCACATTCATATTTACGTTTTGCCTTTAATTACAATTTGTCCATTTAATTTAATCTCGTCCAACCACAATCACCCCCCTTATTTTGTTAAGTCTTATTCATTTGATTTGTCTTATTTTATGTTTTTGAGTATTTGGAGTCTTTTAAACTTGTTTTGATTCTTTTAGTTTGTCTTAGTGTTTTAAAAGTTAGTTTTTATGTTTTTAAGTCAATTTAGAAGGTTTTAGCAAGCCCTCCTAATCCCCGGTCTAGAACGATCCCTCACTTATCCATTCTACTACAATTGTCAAACGAGGGTTTAATTTGAGTGTCAAGTAAATCTCGCATCAAATTTTGGCGCCGTTGCCGGGGATTTAGCAACTTTGCTAATCCCTTGTCTTTATTTTTATAATTTTTTTGTTTTTCGTGCATTCTTATTTCAGATTCTTAGTTTGTTTGTTTCCTTGTTTTTTTTTTAGGTACTGTGTATGACTCGTAGCTCTCGGCCTATTATAGAGAACATCTCCGACTTTGACGGTGATTTTGAACGCACTTTGAGGAGAACGAGGAGTCAACAAGAGCCACCACAACCTGGGCTTGAAGAAGACGAAGTAGGTGTAGAAGAAAAGCCCACGGATCAGATTTTTAAAGAAGAACAAGCCATGGCAGCAGATAATAGAACCATCAAGGAGCTTTCGGCCTCGGGTTTGGATAATGCATTGCCTCTTTGTATCCAATACCCCACGGCTGCAGAGGGGAAGACTGAGGAATTTGAACTCAAATCCAGTTTGTTACACCATATTCCGAAGTTCCATGGCTTGTCTATGGAAGACCCCAACAAACACTTGAAGGAGTTCGAGGTGGTTTGTTCGAGCATGACCCCCGTCAATGTGGATGGGAGTATATTGAAGATGAAGGCCTTTCCATTTTCACTTATGGACAAGGCCAAAGATTGGCTCTACGAACTAGCCCCGGGAACTGTGACTTCGTGGGAGAGTATGAAGCGTGCTTTCTTGGAGAAATTCTTCCCTACTTCGAGAGTGATTCTCCTACGGAAGAAAATTAGTGGTATTCAACAGAATCATGGTGAGACATTCCCGGCTTATTATGAGCGCTTCAAGGGCCTTGTAGCTTCATGTCCTCAACATTAAATGAAGGAGGAACTTCTCCTTCAATATTTCTATGAGGGCCTCCTTCCTATCGAACGTCAAATGCTTGATGCATCAGCGGGAGGAGCATTGGTGGACAAAACACCAAGGGATGCCAAGATTCTCATAGCCAACCGAGCGCTCAACGCTCAACAATATGAAGGAGTGGGTCAAAGGGAAGCCCCACGACAACAAAGTGTAAATGAGGTGAGTGCTATTTCTGAAATTCAATCACAACTTGCTAATCTTACTTCTCTTGTTTCTCAGGTTGTGATTGGTCCAAAAGCACAAGAACACCAAGTTTGTGGCGTGTGCTCAATTCAAGGGCATCCATCCGACAAGTGCCCTCAACTAATCGAGAATGGTGGGTGGGAATCTGCCAATGCAATTGGTTTCCAAGGACAAAATCAAAACAACCCATACTCGAACACTTACAATGCCGGATGGAGGGACCATCCAAACTTCAAATGGAGGGAGCCACAACAAGCTGCCCAACAAGGAGGATTTAGGCCAAACCCCCCCTGGTTTTTATTCCAAGCCGTATGCACCCCAACAACCCCAACAACCTTCGGCATCATCTCATTCAGGTACGTCCTTGGAAAGTGATCAAGCTATGCAATTACTAACCTCTATTTCGCAGGGGTTGCAAAATCAAAACAACCGGATAGCAAATAACGAGAAGGAGATGACGGATATGAAGAAACAAATAGGGCAGATTTCTGAGTTCCTTGGACAGATTAGAGAGCAAGGAAAGCTTCCTAGCTCAACCACAGTCAATCCAAAGGGAGGATTCGAATCCGCCAAGGCCATCACCCTAAGGGGTGGAAAAGAAGTTGGGACCGAGCCAAACAATCCCAAATCTGCCCAGAAAGTAGATGAAGAGACGACACAACCTGAGGCAGATCACCCTAACTCGGCCAAATCAGGTAATTTAAGTTCAAATTCATGTACTTCACGTCCTAATCTGCCCAATGTACCTTTTCCTCGCAGGTTCATGCAAGAAAAAAAGGAAGAAAGCGAGAAGGACATTCTTGAAACGTTCCGGAAGGTGCAAGTGAACATACCGCTTCTCGATGCAATCAAACAGGTTCCAAAGTATGCTAAATTCCTCAAGGACCTATGCAATACAAAGAGAAGAAGGGCAAACAAAGAGGTAGTGAAGGTAAGCGAGAATGTGTCCGCTGTTTTGCAACGTAAACTGCCTACCAAGTGCAAAGACCCCGGTAGTTTCACGATTCCTTGTGTGATTGGACATAATCGTTTTGAACATGCCATGCTTGATTTAGGTGCATCCATAAATGTCATGCCTTATTCTATTTATGCATCTATGAATTTGGGTGAATTAAAACAAGATGGTGTAATTATACAATTGGCTGATCGTTCTAACGCGTATCCAAAAGGAGTTTTGGAGGATGTGCTTCTGCAGGTGAACCATTTAATTTTTCCGGCTGATTTCTACGTCCTAGACATGGAGGATTCAGCCCATTCTACATCTTTGCCGATTCTCCTTGGTAGGCCATTCATGAAGACGGCCCGAACGAAGATTGATGTATACAAAGGCACCTTGACAATGGAATTCGATGGGGAAGTGATTGATTTTAATATTTCTGAAACTATGAGATATCCCGTTGATGACCATTCTTGTTTTTCCATTGATGTTATCGATTCTTTGGCGCAGGTATACCTTGAAGAATTGAACGAGGACGCCCTGGAAACAACCATCACTAAGGCCATAGAGCGCAAAAATGAAGGATTTGGGCCAATGCAAGGCCACGACAAGGAGGAGGAATTCTTTGCAATGGGTTCTAGTGAAGAAATAATTGAGGTTGTGGCAGCCCTTGAGTCATTGCCACAACAATATGGTAAGGTTCCACTCTCACTTTCAAATTCAGTTTCCACTAAGATGCTACCTTCTGTTGTTCAGGCACCATCGCTTGAACTTAAGCCGTTGCCGGACCATTTGAAGTATGTGTTTTTGGGAGAAGGCGAAACATTGCCCGTCATCATTTCATCAAGTCTCACGGCAATGGAGGAGGAGAAGCTTGTGAGGGTGCTGCGAGAGCACAAAACGGCCATAGGGTGGACTTTGGCCGACATTAAAGGAATAAGCCCTACCACATGCATGCACCGTATACTTCTTGAGGAGGGGGCTAAACCAACTCGAGAGGCTCAACGCCGTCTCAACCCTCCGATGATGGAAGTGGTGAAGAAGGAAATAATCAAGCTTTTGGATTGCGGAGTGATCTACCCTATCTCCGATAGCCGTTGGGTCTCTCCAGTTCAAGTCGTTCCCAAGAAGTCCGGAGTAACTGTTATCAAGAATGATGAGAATGAGCTCGTGCCTACACGCATTCAGACTGGATGGCGAGTATGTATCGATTACCGGAAGCTAAATGCCATGACTAGGAAAGATCACTTTCCTTTGCCATTCATCGACCAGATGCTCGAAAGGTTAGCCGGTCATGCTTTTTACTGTTTTCTTGACGGATACTCTGGATATAACCAAATTGTGATAGCCCCGGATGATCAAGAGAAGACCACATTCACATGTCCCTTTGGAACATTTGCTTATCGTCGCATGCCATTTGGCTTATGCAACGCACCGGCCACTTTCCAAAGGTGTATGGTAAGTATATTTTCCGATTTTGTTGAAAAAATCATTGAGGTTTTCATGGATGATTTCAGTGTATTTGGGAGTTCATTTGATAATTGCTTAGATAATCTGACCTTAATTTTGAAACGATGTGTTGAAACTAACCTTGTCTTGAATTGGGAGAAATGTCACTTTATGGTGAAACAAGGTATAGTTTTAGGACATATTGTTTCAGAAAAAGGAATTGAAGTAGATAAATCGAAAATAGACCTTGTACGTCACTTACCCTCTCCTACTTCGGTTAGAGAGGTACGTTCGTTTCTTGGCCATGCAGGGTTCTATAGGCGTTTTATCAAGGACTTCTCCAAGATGTCTAACCCTCTTTGCCGATTGCTCCAAAAAGATGTGCCATTCAAGTTTGATGAAGAGTGTAATTCGGCATTTAACCAACTCAAGGAGAAGCTAGTCTCGGCCCCCATTATTGTACCTCCAGATTGGAGCCTTCCGTTCGAGCTCATGTGCGATGCATCCGACTATGCATTAGGAGCTGTTCTAGGACAAAGAAGAGACAAGCGGCCGCATGTCATATACTATGCCTCTCGGACTCTCAATGATGCCCAATTGAACTACTCCACGACGGAAAAAGAACTTCTAGCTGTGGTTTTTGCTTTAGATAAATTCCGTTCATATTTAATTGGTACTAAAGTAATCGTTTATTCTGATCATGCAGCTTTGAGGTACTTGCTCACGAAAAAGGAAGCAAAGCCGAGGCTTATCCGTTGGATTCTTCTTCTTCAAGAATTTGATATTGAAATCCGGGATAAGAAAGGAAGCGAGAATGTAGTGGCTGACCATTTAAGCCGAATGATCCACGAGGAGCATGAACATGCCGTGCCTATCCCTGAAACTTTTCCCGATGAGCAGCTGTTATCCATTGAGGTAAGATAACCATGGTATGCAGATTTAGTGAATTACTTGGTGGCTAAACAAATTCCAAATGAACTAAACAAGCACCAACGTGATAAGCTTAAAAATGATGCACGTTTCTATGTTTGGGATGACCCTTATTTGTGGAAGTATTGCTCAGATCAAATTGTACGTAGATGTGTGCATGATTCTGAATTTCACTCAATTCTAAGCTTTTGTCACACATATGCATGTGGTGGTCATTTTGGCACACAACGCACTGCCCTCAAGGTTCTAGAGTGTGGTTTTTATTGGCCGACTATATTTAGGGATGCTAGAACCTTTTGTATGTCTTGTGATCGTTGCCAACGAATGGGTAACATAGGTACCAAGGACCAAATGCCGCAAACCCCTGTCTTTAATGTTGAAATTTTTGATGTTTGGGGCATTGATTTCATGGGCCCTTTCCCTCCATCTTATGGTTTCACTTATATCTTGCTAGCTGTTGATTATGTTTCTAAATGGGTGGAAGCAAAAGCCACCCGTACTAACGATTCTAAGGTGGTTGCAGATTTCGTGAAAACTAACATTCTTGCTAGGTTTGGAATGCCGAGAGTAATCATAAGTGATGGAGGGTCTCACTTTTGCAATCGGACCATTGAGGCGTTGCTAAGAAAGTACCATGTCAACCATAAGGTCTCCACACCTTACCATCCTCAAACAAATGGCCAAGCCGAGGTGTCTAACCGAGAAATCAAACAAATTTTGGAGAAGACCGTTGGACCAACAAGGAGGGATTGGAGCTTACGTTTAGATGATGCACTGTGGGCATATCGTACGGCATACAAAACACCCATTGGGATGTCACCTTTTCGGCTCGTCTATGGTAAGCCATGTCATTTGCCCGTAGAGTTAGAGCACAAGGCACATTGGGCCGTGAAGACTTTCAACATGGACATAGATGCAGCGGGAGTTCATAGGAAGCTCCAATTGAATGAACTTGAGGAGATTCGGAATGAAGCCTATGAGAATGCCCGGATGTACAAAGCCAAGACCAAAGCATTCCATGATAAAATGATTCGAACCAAGACCTTTACAGTTGGGCAGAAAGTGTTACTTTTCAACTCTCGCCTACGGTTGTTTCCTGGTAAGTTGCGTTCTAAATGGATTGGCCCGTTTGTTGTTACTAATGTTTTCCCTCATGGTGCAGTGCAAATCAAAAGTTCAAGGACGCAGCAAGAATTCAAAGTGAATGGGCATCGATTGAAGCCCTATTACGAGATGTTTGAGGAGCATGTCGTGGAGCAGGTACCCCTCCATGCCGTGGAACCTAGTCAAGCTTAAACGGAGGTACCGTCCGGCTGCAAGACGTAAAAGAAAGCGCTTCGTGGGAGGCAACCCATGCATCCGAATAGAGAAGAACTTGGAAACCCCTTTAAGAGACTTATTTTTATTCCTTTCTTTTTCTTTACTGCCTTTACTTTGCTTTCTTTCTCGTATTTGTTTATTTGCTTGCTCTGTTGTGACTTTCTGCTTAAAACATTGAGGACAAAGTTTGATTTAAGTGTGGGGGGGTAAACAATTTGTATTTGCATGAATTTCGTGGGATTTATTCACCTTTCACTTAGAATGTTGTTTCTTGCTGTTTTAAGCGTTTTTAGAGTGTTTTAGTGTGTTTTATAGTGTCTTGGTATAAAACTCCGAAAATTTGATAAAAAAATAAAATAAAAAAATAAAAAATCTTTTGAAAAACCCAAAAATATGTGTTTTTAGAGTCATTTGAGTCATTTTGGTGTTTGTTTGTGTCTTAGCGCTACTTGGGAGGCAACCCATGCATTCAACAAAGGAAGACTTAGAAAGCACTCCAGATCCAGATTTCTAAAAAACTCTTCTCTTTGTTGCTATTTCGTTTCTGCCTTGTTAGGTTGTTTAGTTGTTATTGTTTGTTTGTTTATTAATTGTGTGAGTCTATGATTGTAACATTGAGAAAATGTTTGATTTATTGATAGGCACTGCTAAACAAAGAAAGATGGTGCTTCACAAAGGTTGTTTGCTTGAGGCCCCACTATGTGGCTTTACTCTTGAAGCGGAAGGCGTAGGAACAGAAGGCATCGGAGCGGAAGGCGTAGGAACAGAAGGCATCGGAGCGGGAGGCATCGAAGATAGAGCATTCCAGGCCTCAATACTTGGCCAAGCGCTGGATGAGCCAGGAAAAAGGTGCCTCTGGAGGAAAGACGAAAACCTTTGACGATCACTGTGAATCCGACCTTCAGACTCTTGCAGCTCATCAAGCTTCCTCTTCATGCCCGTCGAATAGTTGTTTGCAAGCACGTGCAAACTTCTATTCTCATACTTCAGCTGCTGGATCTCCTGCTTAAGACTTTCCACCTCTGCCATCAATGATTCCACCTGACGGGAGCGGGCAAGCAGGCGTTGGCCCATGTTGGACACAGAAGTCGCACACTGAACACTAAGTGCGAGGGACTCTTGAACGGCCAACTCATCGGACCGTCCTGACAGCAGCCTACTATCTTTCGGAGTGAGGAGGTTCCTAGCTACTATTGTAGCTATTGTGGCGTCCTGCATCACAGAGTCTTCACCTGTGAGAGGACCGTTAGAAGAAAAGAAAGAAGGGCGCCATACGTTACCTTGACGCGGCGCGCCCGTATCACTGCTAAGGCTCAATTCCAAGCTAAGGTTCGATGAGTTTGCCATTTGTCAAAAGTGTTCAAAGAGAAGGGATGGAGTTAAATTTCAAAGGGCCGGAGTCGATTTTCAAGAATGGGAAATCTTCAGAGTGTGTTTGTTGTGGTGATCGATAGCTCAATAAAAAAGCCAAGGCGACGCGTCCACCAATTCAAAAAGCCAGAATTTCCGGCGTAATTTAGGCAACGCTTTCTCGGCTTTTCAGAAGACGCGTTCAACTTTGTCAAAAGATTTCTTCTTTTCAGACAACACGTGGAGGCCATCACCGCAACTACACATCTTTAGCCGACAAGCGCAAAGTTCGGCGATGCTTTCTCTGCTTTTCAGAAAACGCGTGCAGCTTTGTCAAAAGGAGCCGCATCTGCACTACCACGTGTCGTTCAGAAAGCGAAGGGGCGCCTGCTCAGAAATCGAAGAGGCGCCACTATTTCAAAAAGGCGGAATTGCGGGATCAAAACGTTTGTCGACAAGGGTAAAAAGTACCACCACTTGATATTATCTCTATATATGTCGACCTTCGTCTTTTATGGCAGGGCAAACCTGAAGAAAAATGCCCAACTCTCCCTCACCTCTGAGGGCGCACTCCCAGCAAAGCCTTTCGAAAGACTCAATTCTTTCTTCTTCCCCAAAGATGATACCAGATGCCTGGAGTACATATGACCCAGGAGGAAACAGCACAACAAATACATGTGCTGATTCATTCACCGCTTCTTCAAAAGCAAAGGTATCTCATATCATCAAGGTCAAAAGCAAAAGTATCTCATATCATGCTCTTTCCCTGTCTTTTTCTTTGTCCTTGTTCTTACTCGCATGGCAAAGTAAAACAAGCAATCAGCCGGCACTTGGAGTCAGTCTTCCGTTCTGGAGCCAACTGCCTGGAATCTATTCCTGATTGCTTACCTAGCGTTGCTCTCGAGTAGTCATCTTCAACGGTTGATACACTTCCGGAGAAGGGACCACTTCTGCAAAGGGGAGCAAGTAAGGCAAGTGAAAATGATACATTGAAGCATGTGGAGACAAACATAGGCTGAGTTATCCTCCAACCCTTTTCAATACGAATTGGAAAGATTGAACAAAGAAACAGATAAAAGGGATAAGCTCAGACCTTCGGGGGAGACCAAAAGAACCATCCTGCTGCCCAGTTCAAGAAGTAGCACAAAGGAAAATCAACGATGGGCAGAAACCAGTTCAAGAGTAAGCCTGTGGAATCACAAAGATCAAAAGCCTCAATGCAATTACCAAGGAGAAGATGGAATTTACACTCTATAACCAGATTTGCGTCTCTAAACTCTTCTCTTTGTTAATTACATTCTGCCATGTTTAGTATGTTTAAGTGCTTTTTGTGTATTTACTTATGCTTTGTGTGAATCTATGCTTAAAACATTGAGGACAATGTTTGATTTAAGTGTGGGGGGGTAACTAAGTATGTTGATGCAAATTCGTTGAATTTTATCACCCATAACTTCAAGTGTTGTTCCTTGCTGTTTTAAATGTTTTTAAGGTGTTTTTAAACTGTTTTAGCGTGTTTTGTTTTATAACTCCGAAAATCACATAAAAATTTGAAAAAACATTTTTCGAAAAGCCTAAAAAGAGAGTTTTGAGTTGTTTTTGTGTCTTAGGGAACCTTCCAACGTTTGACGAGGATTTGGTTTGTAATTGCATGACTGTTAAAAAAGAGTTATAAACATAGAGAAAAGTTTGATTTACTCTTGGTATATGCTTAGTTATGGTTATAATGTATGACTTCACATGCAATCATAAAAGAAAAATTCGTTTTTGTAACATGCTTGAAGGAAGGAACTCAAACAAACGCTACAACCCTGTGAGACTCGAGCCATTACTTTTTTTGGAGAGTTATTTTCTGTGATTCTTTGTTTTCTAAAGTTGTTGCATGATCTCATTATTCCTTGCTTGGTTACTACTTAGAATGCAATTGTATCATGATAGAACTAAATGCTAGAACTTATATCCGTTTCATTCAAAGCATGACATTGAATTGCATAACATATATCAAGATGAAGTTGTGTAGTTGCCACCATAACCAAATAGCCTTACTTCCCATATTTCGTATTTATTGTAAGTTTTAACCCCGTTGAGCCTCGTTTAGCCTTTATTCTTTGTTAACCCACATCACCCCTTACCTAGCCTAGAGTAGGACTTTCCTATACCCTTGTTCTTAAAGTATAGTGAGCATGACTTAAATGAATTCCTTTTGAGTTACATTATGCAAGAAAATGAGTGTGGGGGAGTAAAAGTTTGTTCTTACGTTTATATGTATGTTTTGAGATTCATAAAAAAAAAAAAAAAAAAAAAAAAAAAAAAAAAAAAAAAAAAAGAGTGAAAATAAGTAAGAATGAACTCACGAGCGTTGATGGTTGAAGAAAGGGTCCAAAAAGTTGAATATGGCCCTAAGTTTTGTGTGACTTTCCCTTGGGTGTTCAAAGTTGAATTCTGCGTTCTTAAGGGAATTCTAAGTGCCTAATTCAATACTTTGCTCACTATTGCTTTAAGAATGTTTGTTTATCCTTCACTTTTCATTGTTAGCCAATACCCTAGCCCCGTTACAACCCTTTGACTTCTATCTTGAGTGTTATGTGTTTCAATTGTGGAGTTTGAACTTGGTATGAGCTTATGGTGTCACTGGTTCTCGCGTCTAAGTAGTAGCATTCCATTCATGAGATCATATCTAAACATGCTTATTAACTCCAGAAATTGCTTCCTTTGAAATACATATATGTGAGTGTTCGTTTTTATGTTTACATCAATCTTCTCACATATAACTAGTTTAGGGTGTGTAGTCAGAAAATCTGAGTAAAAACTGAGTGCATATCTTGTAAGGAATTGAGCAAATTCTCTAAGGCATGTTACTACATTCGAAATGTGTTTTAAATGCTTAATTGTGAACTAGTATGTGGTGACTATGATTAAAAATGTACTTAAGTGTAAAGATGGCTAAAATCTGTGAGAATAATGATTTTTAACTTGTCATGTGCATTGGAAGTCCCTGATACGATTGTTGGAAGGTGTAGGTTGTGTTTTGTTCGTTTCGTTTTGTTTTTGGTTTCTTTTGTTTTGTTTTGCTCGAGGACTAGCAAAAGCTAAGTGTGGGGGAGTTTGATAGGAGCATATTCATGCGACTTAAATGGCTTGTTCTCGTACATTTACGTTATGTTTCTTTAGTTATTTTAGTCCTTTATGCTTCTTTTGTGTGTTTTCAGGTTCTAAGGGCTTAGGGAGCAAGAAAGTGCATTTTGAGGCTATTTGGGGCACTTTTGGGCATGGATTGGATACCTTAATCATGGTGCAAAGAGGATGGACGAAATTGAAGCCTTGTATGCTCTTTGGGGACATAAAACAAAGGGCCTAGCCCAATCAAACAAATCCTTTGAGCCATGGAAAACCTCTAGCCCAAATCAAACATTCTATGCCATGCAAACCAACCTATTTTTAGGCCCATTCTATGTACTTAAACCCTAGCCCTTTAAACTAGCCATATTATGATTTATTCACTTCCATACTCTTCTTTATTCCACATGCATTCACACACATGCACATCATTCACTCACATTTTTCTAGCCATTTCACTTCATCATTACACCACCATTCATTCATTAATCCACATGCACATTCAATCATTCACTCAAGCACCCTTGTGACTTGTTTCCCCCTTTGTTCCCACCAATCACATGCATCATCATCATTTCTAATCCACATGCTTTCCAAGCTTTCCCACTTAATCATTAAGCCACATACACACACCATCTTCCCCTTTACCAAACCCTTTGCCGTGCACATGTTTTCTTTTCTTTAAATTCCAGCTTTCAAATGCAAACACATGCACAACAACACCATCACAAAACCTGCCATCATTCACCAAACATCCTTTGCTTTACATCTCCACAAACACATGCATTTACACCACCAAAAATCCCCTTTGCCGTGGCCTACACACACATGCATCCTGAAAACATTCTTGCCGTGAGTTCCCACTCCCATTTCTAGCTTTCCACAACTTTTCCTAGCTATTTTATTACATACATTCCCCCTTCATTATTCCAATCACATGCACCCATAATCATTCATTCCCTCCTAGCTGCAATATTCCCTCTTTCCTTCCTTCATTCACCTATAAATAAGCATCCAACACTCCTCAAAATGCATTCACTCTTCCATACACATTTTCAGTTACAAACACCAAGCAACAAACACATTCTTGCCGTGCATATCCCTTCATTTTCTGCATATTTTCTCTTCATTCTTCCATCTCCAACCACTCCCTACTCCAAAACACTTCACATAATCCCCAAAGCTCACTTAGACCTTGTGCTACAACAACGAGGAAGAAAAGAGTGCCTAAACGTTCATACAATTCAAGTTTGAGTTGTTGGAATTTTTAGGTGTTTCTTTGATTTCAAAGTTTAAATTTAATTCTCTTTGTTTTGTACGTATGAGAATGGAAGAGAAGAGTGCCTAAACGTTCATACAATTCAAGTTTGAGTTGTTGGAATGTTTAGGGGTTTCTTTGATTTCAAAGTTATGAGGAACTAAACCCCCTTTAGCTAGGGGGTGATTCAAAATACATGTTTATGCTTGCAATATGAATTGATTACTTTTGGTTGGAATTTCATAAGTTGTGGATTCAATTTGTTTAACCGTTTGAATGAATATGACGCTAGAATATAAGTGAGTTTCACCTAATAGTTACGAACTTATATTCACAAGTAGTGGAGGTTGCTTATAAACAATCGCGTTAAACGAATTCTTGGCATAAGTTTCATGCGTATTCCATAGTAACGAATGCCTCGTCAATGTTTATGATTTCCGTTGAACTTAATGATCTTTGTTGAATGTCTCTATCATGCGTATTCCATAGTTAGGGACTTTGATTAAGAATAATTTGGTTGTAATGCGTATTCCATTCAATCCAACGAATCTAGGGAAATCTGAAAGTTAATTTAAAAGGACCTAATTAACTTGGAGCATTGAGTTTCATAATTTATCGAAAGACCAACCGAAAATCAATCTTGTATGCAAGTGTAACATGTGTGGAGAAAAACCCCTTGGCTATTCCATCATCCATATTTTCATCACATTCATATTTACGTTTTGCCTTTAATTACAATTTGTCCATTTAATTTAATCTCGTCCAACCACAATCACCCCCCTTATTTTGTTAAGTCTTATTCATTTGATTTGTCTTATTTTATGTTTTTGAGTATTTGGAGTCTTTTAAACTTGTTTTGATTCTTTTAGTTTGTCTTAGTGTTTTAAAAGTTAGTTTTTATGTTTTTAAGTCAATTTAGAAGGTTTTAGCAAGCCCTCCTAATCCCCGGTCTAGAACGATCCCTCACTTATCCATTCTACTACAATTGTCAAACGAGGGTTTAATTTGAGTGTCAAGTAAATCTCGCATCAAATCACAAAACTTATTCTAATTCTATCAGCTCACAACTTATAATTCAACAATCCCAGACCTTCCTGCCTAGGGCTCCAAGGATGGGATCAGGCACTTCCTGTGGCGCCAACTCAGCATGAAGAACAGTTCTCTTACCAACAACTCAGAGTTCAAGCTGCTTGTGCACATCGAGACTTTGATGCCCCTTGCCATGTTTTTGATGACTACTTTTATGTAGGATTTGATTGTGATCAACTTGACTTGGATATCCTCAACGGTGATTATGCATGCATGCATGCTAATCGTAGAACCTGATAAGGGCAATAATGTATTTTTGTACAAAAATATAGTAGGGTTTTCTACTCCTTGATGATTTTATGTTAGTTCATTCTTTTCAATAGGTCATGCAATTGTGGTCGATGTTCCCAGGGATACCAAAATTACTTGTATGCATTTCTAACTTGGATTTCAGCATTATTTTGTAACTTTCTGTAGGATCTTTTAAGGTAATATTTTGTAAATTTCTATAGGATCCTTTGAAGTAATATTTCTGTTTGGGTTAATATTTGAACTTTAGACTTAAAGGAATGAAAGCCCAAAATAACTAAAAGTGAAGAATCTTGCCCGAGGCCTAGCATCAAGCCTAGCCACCTATCTCAAGACGATATGGCGACTCCTCATTTAATGAAAAGGTTATGTGATTACAAGAGAAGTGACAACTGATGGAAATCAACCTACTCACAGCCCAAAAGCACTTTCTAATGGCAGAACATGTAAAAAAGATGATGACTCACTGAAGTACTTTAGGGCAAAGCTTGCAACAGCCAAGATAAAGTGTCTATAAAAAGGGGAAGAAGCCCCAGAGACAAGGACACTCAACCAATCAAACAAACAAACATACAAACTCTGCTCTTAAGCCAGATTTGCATCTAAAAGCTGTAATCAGCCCGGATCCCTCAATCATTTTCAGGATCATTCCCTACAAAAGCCATCTTTTGTCTAGTTTAAAGCTATGTTATCACCCTTAGGGGTATAGTATCGATTCTCTCATGCAAACTAGTTTACCATCCATCTCTTTTAAACACAAACCTCTATAATCATAAAGAGAAGAGACTACAAGATGTTCGACCTTGCCCGACAATAAAATCTTACCTGACTCTCTATGTTTCGTCTTTCAATTAGTAGATCTAGCATTATGATGTACTCCTGAGTATATATTCAAGTTATTTCCAGTCATTTGATAATTAAAAGTTCCATTGATACTCAGATCTGGTTTACTTAGTAGTTTTACTATCATAAAAGCCAAAATGAGGATCGAACTAATGACTTAATCAGATCTGGATTTCCGCCCTTTAAAGCATACAAGATAATGAACTAAAAGTCCTTAATCTCAAGGCACAGAAAAGAACTTAATGTAAACTTAACACATCTACGACAATCCTTTGATAACAAGAAGTTAGAATAACTTGGGGCGCAAGTAATCGATTTAAACACACTTGTTTTACATCTACCATACTGAGATGGCAGTGGCATGCCAAAGCACTTAGTTAGTTTTGATTGCGAGCCTCAATGCCTACATCTAAAGCCCCACAAAGGCACTTTTCAGAACTAACTATATCATCCTCTTGCAGCCTCTCAACAAGCAGGAGCCTGACAATCAACCAAAGTGCCAACTCTTTGGGGAGCTGTGTGCTCGAGCCAGGGATCCTCCCCAGCAGAATTCCTGCCCGAACAACTTCTTTAGGATCATTTGAAGTAATATTTCTGTACGATCTTTGTGCCCTAACTTCTACACTTGCCTCGAATTGTACTTCTGGCAATTTTATATAATCCTGGTTTTTAGTACCAATTTTTTTAAATACTCGGTACCAATTTGATTGCATTTCAATACTTGGCTATACCATCTTGTGTCTCAATGTACTATATGCGTAAGTAGAGTGTCGGATCAGCTATGTGAAAGTGAAACTACTAGAAATTTTTATTTCATTTGACATTTTTATTTATTGGGACCGATGTTCTTGATTTTTAAGATGTGATTTATCCTCAATTCTTCTGTCCACCTTTTGCAGCTGAGGTTATGAAGTCCCTAAATATTCCCAAGGGTACACGTCGTGTCCTGTTCAAAACATTAAACAGTGACAGGTAGTTTCTTTCGTGATGCATTGCGCTTATGTTCAAAGAGACGTTTTAGATTTAAGGAGTAAGCGTGCCGGATTTTAAATCTGGTACTTGAGATTTAACCAGTAAGGCTGAATCTGATCAAAGTTAACAATGCAAAGAATGCAGGCCATAGAGCTTACATTTTTTACTCCATTAATGATTAATTAAGGGGCTTATGCACAAAAAGGAATTTGACTCGAGCTTTGTGGGATTCACAGAGGATGGAGCAAAATGGGTAGTAGAGAACACAGACATCAAACTTGTCGGTAAGACACTAATTGATTGAATTCCGAAATCAGTCCCATTTTCTTTTGTTTAGTTGAGCGTACATTTAATCCCCTTCTGTATAAAACAAATAAGGACTCTATATCCTTTCCGAAAACAAATGGTTATTGTGCTTGCATAGAATTGCTATCTGTATGAAATGTAGGAACTGACTACTTTTCTATTGCTACTTATGACGAAGTGATTCCAGCTCAGCACGTTGTTTTTCTCAAAGGCAAGGTATGTGATAATTTTGATTTAATATATCTTAATATAAAAATCTGAATGCGTTGGATAGTACTTAGTACCAACCTTCAAAATTAAAATTAAAAGAGTAAATTGTAGCAATGATCTTTTAATTTTAGCTCATTTGAAGCAATAACTAAAAATCTATAGCCATTGGTCCCTCAACTCATCAAAACGTACAACTATGGTCCCTGTGGAAAATATGGAAGAGAATGCTTTGTGGAAAATATGGAAGAGAATGCTTTTTCTCATTATATTTCTCTACAAGATTACAAGGATATATATACATGATACAAGTGTGTAGGTAGGACAAGGTAGCCGTCCTAGTGTGTAGGTAGGACAAGGTAGGACGGCTGTAGGACGGCTGTAGGACGGTTGTAGGACGGCTTGACGGCTGTAGGATGGCTAATTCTTCCAATACTCCCCTTCAAGCTGGATCAAGGAGGTTAATTGATCCAAGCTTGGAGAGCAGACTTTGAAACTGAGGAGAAGCAAGAGACTTCGTGAAAATATCAGCAAGTTGATCTTGGCTTCGAGTGAATGTGGTTTGAATTACCTTGGACTGGACTTGTTCCCGAACGTAGTGACAGTCAACTTCAATGTGTTTGGTGCGTTCATGGAACACCGGATTGGAGGCAATATGCATAGCTGCTTGATTGTCACAGAAAAGAGACATAGGTGTGTTGATTGAGAACCCCAAGTCCGAGAGAAGGCCCTTGAGCCAAATGAGTTCACATGCAGTGGAAGCCATGGCTCTATACTCAGCTTCGGCACTTGAGCGAGCAATTACATTTTGTTTTTTGCTCTTCCATGTCACGAGGTTTCCTCCAACCAACGTGCAGTAGCCAGTAGTGGATTTTCTATCAATAGCATTCCCTGCCCAGTCAACATCGGTGTAGGCAATGATTTGAGTATGACCATTGTTTTTCATGACGATTCCCCGACCAATGGAGCCTTTGAGGTATCTGAGAATTCTTTTAACAACATTTAAATGAGCTTCAGTGGGTGCATGCATGAATTGGCTTACAAGACTGACGGCGTAAGTTATATCCGGTCTAGTGATGGTGAGATATATAAGCTTACCCACCAATCGTTGGTAGTAACTGATATCACTGAGAGGTTCTCCTGTCAAGTCCAACTTCAATTTGCTATCAAGAGGAGTACGAGTTGGTTTGCAATCCATCATCTTCACTTCTTGAAGTAAGTCAATCACATATTTCCTTTGACTAAAAAAAAGTCCCTTGGGGGAAGTGGCCAGTTCAATCCCAAGGAAGTATTTTAAAACTCCTAAGTCTTTAATGGCAAATTGTTGATGAAGAGAATGTTTAAGAGTGTGAATCTCATCAATGTTATCACCTGTGATGATGATATCATCAACATAGATTAGTACAACTAATTTGCCAACTGATCCTATTCGAACAAACAGGGAGGAATCAGCATGACTTCTCTTGAACCCAAAATTTTCAAGTACCGAGCTCAGTTTGGCATACCAGGCACGACGAGATTGTTTCAAGCCATAGATTGACTTATGAAGCTTGCAAGCCATACCTGAATTCTGTGCTTGTGGATGACCCGGGGGTAGTTGCATGTAGACTTCCTCTTCGAGGTCTCCATGTAAAAAAGCATTTTTTACATCCATTTGGTACAATGGCCATTCATGGTTCACTGCAACAGATAACAAAACCCTTATTGTGCTTATCTTAGCCACGGGAGCAAATGTCTCCTTATAGTCCACTCCAAAAGTTTGAGTAAAACCGCGAGCCACCAATCTTGCCTTGTGTCGTTCAATTGAGCCATCAGAATTAAACTTGATTTTATAAACCCATCGACTGCCTACCACCTTCTTGCCTTTGGGAAGTTGAACTACACTCCAGGTTTTATTTTCATTCAAGGCTTTGAGTTCTTCTTCCATGGCTAGCCTCCACACAGCCTGACGATTGGCTTCTTGAAAGTTCCTTGGTTCACTTTCATAGGACAGTTTATTGAGGAAAACTGCATGAGAGTGAGAGACTTTGGAGTAATTTACAAACTTGTGAATAAGGTACCTGGCATGGTAAGTTTCATAGTCTTGCAGCCTTGATGGTGGATGTCGATCTCGAGTCGGATTCCTGCGGGGTTGAGCTGGGATCACAATAGGTTCAGCTCCACTCTCTTGTATAGATGTTGTGTTATGGTCATGGGGAACTACTTGTGCTTCTGAGGCTTCAGTGTCGTCTCCAATAAGCAGGTTGTCATTAAGAGTTGCATGAGAGTCCCAGTTGTGAGGTAGTGAATGGACACAATCACTTGGTTCGACTGGATTTGGCAATGGGAAGAGATCTAGGAAATGCTCCCCCTGACGATTTTGATCTGATGATTTGTTGAAATATGGTTGGTTTTCATCAAACCGTACATCTCTTGAGACAAACATCTTCCTGGAGCACGGATTGTAGCATTTGTACCATTTTTGGGTGGAGAAGTATCCCATGAAAACACACTTGACAGCTTTGGGATCAAGCTTGTCTCGGTGATGGGATTGAATATGAACATAACAGGTACATCCAAAGATTCTCAGATGGGAAAGATTAATTTTTTTGTTTTGCATAACCTCAGATGGTGATTTTGTATCCAGAACACGACTAGGCAGTCTGTTGATAAGGTAGGTGGCTGCAAGAACTCCTTGAGACCAAAACCTCTTAGGCACATTCATTTGTAACATTAGCGCCCTGGTTTTTTCAAGTAGGTCCCGATTCTTCCTTTCGGCAATTCCATTTTGTTGAGGAGTACCTACACAACTTGTTTGATGTATAATTCCATGGGTGCTCAAATAGTTAGTCATATTTTTGGATGTATATTTAGTGCTATTATCAGACCTTAGTATGTGGATTTGGGACGAAAAATGGTTCATGACAAGATTATGAAAATCCTTGAAAGCATCCATAACTTCACTTTTGAATTTTAGGAGGTACAACCAAGTGGCTCTTGAGAAATCATCAACAAAGATAACGTAGTACCTATAACCATCAAAAGACTCTAGAGGTGCAGGTCCCCAAACATCGGAGTGCACCATCTCAAACAACTTGCTAGTCCTAGACATGGAAGAATTGAATGGGAGTCTAGTAGATTTTGACAAATGACAAATTTCACATACAAGGGAGGATTTGCATAAACTAGGGAACAACGTAGACAACACAGATTCTGAGGGATGTGCTAGGCGTTGATGCCACAACCGATGTTCTAGGTTTGAGCTGACTTGGAACCCCTTTGGAACATTGAGGTTCTCTGAAAAATAGTACAACCCATTTAGGTAGTGACCTTCACCAATCAGCTTCTTGGTGGCTAGATCCTGAAAAACAACATTGTGGGGGGAAAAAATTGCACGACAGTTTAGAGAGTTTGTAATCTTTCCTACGGATAATAATTGAAAAGGAAAAGATGGAACATATAACGCTGTGGACTCAACAGTTTCTGAGATCAGTTTAACTTTCCCTCTACCTAGAACTGGCACACCTCTACCATTTGCTACAGAAACTAGTGATGGTTTAGTGTGGCTTTCAAAATCGTATAGCTTAGAATATTGATTTGTCATGTGATCTGTGGCACCTGAGTCTATAATCTAAAAATCATGAGAGTGACTAACATTTAGAGCAGTTGAAAGAGCACACATGATACCTGGAATGTCTCCTTGAGGTACATGACCAGATTCAGCTAAGAACCCTGCAAACTGTCCAAGAAGAGCAGTTTGACTTTCCCCAGTCGACGTTTCACCTGTGCTTCCTTTTCTGGTTTGAAGGTAGGTTGAGAACTCATTCAACAAGTCAGCCGGATTGGCTGTAAAGTTCATCGACCCACCGATGGATGTAGCAGCAGCAGCATGGTACTTGTTTGTATGTGGTCTAGCATGTGAGCCCTTATGATCTCTTAAAGGCTTGTTCTCAAACCTTGGCTTCAACTCAGGGTGCAATATCCAGCATCGATCTATTAGATGTCCAACATTATTACAATGTAGACACTTCAGATCTGGCCTTTTTCCCTTGTATACTTTATCTCCAAATGACTTGTGATTTGTCACAAAAGCTCTAGCCTCAGACACACTAGGTTTTACGTCAACATTCATGACTTTTCTGCGTACTTCTTCTCGCTGGATAGTAGTGCAAACACTTGCAAATGATGGAAGTTCGGGATTCATTAGAATATGGCTTCTAAGATCTTCATATTCAGAACCCAAACTTGCAAGCAAATGAAAGATTTTGTCTTCCTCGGACCTTTTTAACAGTACGGCAGCATCGATAGTGTGTGGTCGATACATTTCTAGTTCGTTCCACATGTTTTTCATGCAACCGAGATGATGAACAAAGGATTTATCACCTTGTTGAAGACTTGCAAGATTCCTCTTAAGCTGGAACACTCGAGCAGCATTGTTTTGATTTCCATACATGTCCTTGACTGCCTTCCAAAGAGCACTAGAGGATTCTGAAAAACTGAAAATTTCAGACAGCTTAGGATCCATGGAGTTGAGGAGCCACGACATGACCAGCTGGTCTTTGCACAGCCATGCTTCATACTCCGGCGATGCGACGTCAGGTGCTTCAATACTTCCATTGATGAATCCAAGTTTGGATCTTCCTCCAAGGGCAAGAGATATTGATCTGGACCATGGAAGATAGTTAAACTCATTTAACAACACAGAACACAAACGTTGGTTTGGGTTGACTTCAGCTTCTGGAAAACTAGGGCGAGGAGCTGTGAAGCTTTCAGCTTCTGAGACAAAAAGATTATCTTCTGCCATTATCGAAACGAATGTGCAGAAGAAGAGAAGGGACAACAATGGAGTCAGGCCGGTTAAGGTTCCGGCTCTGATACCATGTGGAAAATATGGAAGAGAATGCTTTTTCTCATTATATTTCTCTACAAGATTACAAGGATATATATACATGATACAAGTGTGTAGGTAGGACAAGGTAGCCGTCCTAGTGTGTAGGTAGGACAAGGTAGGACGGTTGTAGGACGGCTTGACGGCTGTAGGACGGCTAATTCTTCCAATAGTCCCTCAACTTTAATACAACTAGAGAAATGGTCCCTCAACTTTAACTCAATTGTAGCAATGGTTCTTCCAACATAACTTATTTTGACAAATTTGACGAAGTTGACGAAAATGACCATAGCTATACGTTTTAATGAGTTGAAAAACCCCAATTGTAGCACTGGTCCTTTCAACATAACTTATTTTGACAAAATTCTAACGAAGTTGACAAAAATGACCATAGCTACACATTTTGATGAGTTGAGGGATCATTGCTCCAATTTGATTAAAGTTGAGGGATCATTGTTACAATTTACTCAAATTAAAATGCTGGAATATATGATTCAGGAAATCATTCCTGTCCAAGGCCTAAAGCTCGATGGCATCCAACCGGGAAACTACTCTGTGCACTGCTTACATCTAAGGTTGCTTGGTGCTGACGGAGCACCAACAAGACGCATCCTCAACATCTAAGGGTTCAAATAATAACCATATATTTCGTTTTTAGTTTCAAGAGTTTTTATTAGAAATAGACGAGAAATACAATGGAGAAAAAAGGGATGAACAAAGGTGCAAGAACGGTGGTGGGAAGGAAGTAGAACACATAAACATGGAAGATCACACAAAATGAAAACCAAAATGGAAGTCTTCGTTTCTCGATTCGTTTTCCTACGTTCTCCTCCATTAAATTTCTCCATGTACATTCCTCATATCTATATCAAGACACAATAAAAAGTAAGAACTAAAAACGAAGTGGTTATCAACCAAGCTCCCAGATTAATCACAAAATATGTTTCCGCTAATGCACTAGGGCTACATTTTTCCTTTTAAAATATTAAATCATGATGTATATATCTGCTTATAGAAACTTGCTTGCAGGAGCAGAGAGAAGAGAGTCCAGAGGTGTTAAAGGGAATAAAGAAATGGAACATGTTATGCAATATCAATTCCCCTTAGTCTTGTTGTTAGTATATAGAGATGCCTTGCCCCTAGTATAAGGCATCAAGAGGAATAAGGAGCGGATGTTAACTATTTTGTACTACTGAAAACTAGTTCTTTTTAAAAGGATGATGGATCTGTAAGGATCAAATTGTTAGCGCATTAAAAAAGTTCCATAAGAATAAGCAGATCGATGATATTTGATACACGCGCACACGTACATACATACACATGTTTACGTATTATTTGTATGCAAATTAAAGAACCTTCAGGCAATACATAATATATGCATGGCTCTGTCATGTATAACAGAAATGATTTTCAATCTCTCTTTTTACCCTCTTGCACTCTCTATCTTGTTTCTAGCCACAAAATTAAATAAATATTTAATGGTGAATAAAGAGACAAAAACAGGCAGGGAGTGTAAAATCCTTGTAATATATTATCATTACTGTAAAATATATACTTTCTTATATTAGTTAGGTCAAATTCCACTTTTTAGGGGGATCACGTTTTCTATGCCGTAGAAGAAGGCATGATTGGATTGATGTATTTGTATATATTTTGGTTTCTTTGTTGTTGATGAATACATAAAACTATTCAACCACTGCCTGCAATTCTTCTAGCCTTCTATCAGTTTCACTATTACAGTTTTCTAAGAAGTACCTGTAAAACTAAAAGCGTGTATGCATGCATGTATTTGAAGTTTGAACACATTTGTCAAAGTAATTAACATTTCACAAAGTAATTAATGTCCATTAGTTTCATTTCTTTTCCTAATATATAACTTTGAAATTTCCTTAACTTAAAAACCATCATATTATTACTCAACGCTGAATTATTGTGTATGGGTCGGTCATCTAATTGCTTAAAATAGAAGTGAATACCGAACATGGCAATGCAGATGCTCATAAACCACAAATGCATGGTTATAAAGGTTAATGGATAGCTTTACAGATGAACATCCAAGTGTCTCTCTCCCTAAATTTCTGCATTCCTTATATGGATTGCATATTTTTTAAAGTGTTGCCACTTTCCTTCATATCCGAGTGATGCCATTTTACTTATTTAGTATTACGGTCTATATGTATTCTTTTTGTTTAATTTTCTAGTTTAAATCTCATGAATATCGAGTTCAATACTATTTTAAATATAGATCGTTGTTTTGAATAAAAAGATTTGATGCCATTTACAGTTGCAAAGCAACAGAAAAGGATTATAAACATGTTGTTGAATTGAAGTCAATAGGATTTGACCTTTTAAGATGCCATGTGAAAGTGCCTTGTCAATGAACATTGACTACACCAAAAGTCTATGATCCGAAAGATTAGGCAACAGCATAAGGTCCTCTTGTTCCTATAAATAGGGCCTTCAGGCACGGGGTTTCTCACTCAAACGCACCAAGGCCTTCGAATACTCGAAACAAATTCCAGGGTTTTGCTTCAATATGGCTCACTACAAAATGCAAGTTCTTGTTCCGATTCTCCTGCTGATGATTACGGCAGTGGCAGAGGCGAAAACCCCTCCAGGAATTGCCAAGAATCCAAGCAATGCAAGGTGTTTGATAAAAAAGTATAAGCATTGTTACAATTTGGTGCATGTATGCCCCAAGTTTTGCCCAGATCAATGCACAGTGGAGTGTGTCTCTTGTAAGCCCATCTGTTCTGGGAGCTCAAGCCCTCCACCGGCCTCTCCCACCCCTCCCACACCTTCACCTACACCTCCAACTAAAACTCCCACACCACCAACATATTATTCGCCTCCTCCTCTGACAACTAGCCCAACTCCACCGTTATCTCCTCCTACTCCAACTACCCCAACTATAACTCCCACACCACCAACATATTATTCGCCTCCTACACCAAAAACTAACACAACTCCACCACTATCTCCTCCTACTCCATCAACCTCAACACCACCAACTAAAACTCCCACACCACCAACATCTTCGCCTCCTCCACCGAAAACTAACCCAACTCCACCACTATCTCCTCCTACTCCAACAACCCCAACACCCGCAACTACAACTCCTACACCACCAACTACAACTCCCACACCTCCATCCACCACTCCAACACCTCAAGCAACACCTCCTTCACCACCAACTACAACTCCCACACCTTCATCCACCACTCCAACACCTCAAGCAACACCTCCTTCACCTTCACCACCACAAGCGACACCAAATTACCCTCCTCCTACCCTTACCCCATCTTCGCCGTCACCTCCTTCACCACCATCATCTAATCCTCCTTCCTCTCCTTCACCCCCAACGCCATCTCCACCTACATCCTCTTCTCCTCCTCCATCAACTCCTACTTCACCAAAGAAGGCCAAGTGCAAGAAAATGAACTACCCTCAATGTTACAACATTCAACACGTATGCCCTACGGCTTGCTCTGGTGGATGTGAGGTTGACTGTGTCACTTGCAAGCCAGTCTGCAGTAAGTCTCCTCTCACACTTATCTTCATATTGCTAGTAGAGAACATTTTTCGACTAAATTAAAGCTCATCAAATTATGTGACAAGTGCAGTCCACTTTACATCGATCATTTGTTATCGTCGGCTGTTAATATATGGATACACTAACTACATAACATGATTATTTATTGTAGTAATGTGACCACTGTCGCGTATTATGATCATCTAATGTGGTCACTAAGCTTTCAAAATAACACTTCTTATTTTGCATGATCAACTACGTAGCCAGAAACAAATTTTAATATAGTTCTGAAAATACTTTCCTTTCTCGTTTTACAAATGGTGCAGAATGTGATCAGCCAGGAGCAGTATGCCAAGACCCCCGTTTTATAGGTGGAGATGGCATCACCTTTTACTTCCACGGCAAGAAAGACCATGACTTCTGCCTCTTGTCCGACTCCAACCTCCACATCAACGCTCACTTCATTGGCAGGCGCAACCACAACATGAAGAGGGACTTCACTTGGGTCCAGTCCATTGCCATCCTTTTTGGCAAACACCAACTCTTCATCGGTGCCCAAAAGACCGCTATATGGGACGATGCCACTGACCGCCTTGCCCTCTCCTTTGATGGCGTGCCCATCACCCTTCCCGAATCTGAAGGTGCCAGGTGGCAATCCATAAGTGTTCCAACTGTATCCCTTGGAAGGGTGAGTGGGACCAACAATTTAATGGTTGAAGTTGAAGGAAGCTTCAGGATCACAGCCAAGGTTGTGCCTATAACTGAACAAGACTCAAGGGTTCACAACTATGGAATTACCAAAGATGATACATTTGCACATCTTGATCTTGGGTTTAAGTTCTTCTCTTTGAGCAACCAAGTGAGTGGAGTGTTGGGACAAACATATAGGCCTGACTACATCAGCCGGGTCAATATCGGCGCAAGCATGCCTGTGATGGGAGGGGACAAGGAGTTTGAAACTTCAAGCCTTCTCGCCGCAGATTGTGCCGCTGCAAGGTTTAATGGTGGCAATGTTGGCTCTGAAAGCGAAGCTAATTCTTTGGAGGATTTGGAGTTGCCAAGCATGAGCTGTGCAAGCGGGATGGATGGTCGAGGAGTTGTGTGCAAGAGATAGACAATCATTTTATCTCTGTGTCATGGAAATAAAGTTCATGGGACAAATAACAATTGCTTATACTTGAAGATTCAGAAAAAGGCACTCCAATGGAACGTGTCAATTTGAATTTAATTCGGAGTAATAAATGGCAAACTCTTCCAACTGTTTGTCAATTGTATTAATAATCATTTGATCTAGTCAAGGAACACTTCAATTACTAATACTAAAAAAATAAATAAATAAATTGAAATGTCATATGAACTATACATGTTTTTCAATTTGTCAAATGAACTAAAGTTTTAAGCAATTTGTCATATCAACTTTCCGAAAACATTAATTTGCCATCTCAATCCAACATCGTTAATTTTTTCATCCAAAATAAGTCATGTGCCTCACACATGACTTGCGCTCTAGGTTATTTTGAACTTTTGAACTCCTTTTCACTAGTTCTTTACTTCTCTTTAGGACAAATCCCTAAAGTTTGGCTAGTTAAAAAACATGTCGTGTTCGTTTGAAATGCTTACAGTGAATTACTAAAAAAAGTACATTAAACTCACTAACATGGAGTGGTGGCTGATTGCAAGCTTTGGTTATTCAACATGGTCAATCATGTCCATATAAAAAATTTGGTCAATCATGGTCATCTCTTTCATTTCATTGGTATCATATCAAAATTTTTAGTCCATAGCCTGATCATGTTCAAAATTAAAGCACTAATAATGAGAAAATATTACTTAAAGTTAAAACATTTTCAACAGATTTCCTTCAAATTCTACGGTTTTTAGGGAGAACTTAACGAAGTTAGGGTGATATGACAAATTAACTATGAACTTAACGGAGTAATGCAGCGTTGAAATGCCCAAAATAACCTTGAACATAAACCGCGTGCCTCGCACATGACTTGTGCTATGGGTTATTTCGGACTTTTGACCTCCTTTTCGCAAGTTCTTTACTTCCCTTTAGTACAAATCCCTAAGTTTTGGCTAGTTAAAAAACATGTCGTGTTCGTTTGAAAAGTTTACGGTATACTACTAAAAAAGTGCATTAGACTTACTAACTTGGAGTTGTAGCTAATTGAAAGCTTTAATTATTCAACATGGTCAATCATGTCCATATATATATATATATATATAAGTGGTCAATCATGGCCATCTCTTTCATTTCATTGGTACCATATCAGATCACTAAGTAATGAGAAAACATTGCTTAAAGTTTACAACATTTTCAACTGATTTCCTTCAATTTTACGGTTTCCAAGGAGATCACTTAACGAAGTTTGCGCAATATGACAAATTAACCATGAACTTACCGGAGAAATGAGGTGTTGAAATACCCAAAATGACCTTAAACATCAATCATGACTTATTTTAGATGGAAAACTTAATGGAGGTAGAGTGAGATGACAAATGAATGATATCAGAAAATTGATATGACAAATTGCTTAAACCTTTAGTTCATATGACAAAAGAACCATGCACTAGAAGGCCGGATGAAACTATTACATGAGTTTTTATGGAGATAGCTCACAGGCTTCTAGGTTTTTGGTTCAAGGGATGAAATTATAACATGGTTCTTATATAGAACACTGACTCTGATTTTTACGAAATATGATGTAATTATGCTGAAGATTTTGAATTCTTACAACTTAGTGTCATTTTGAGAGCTCAAAGATCTCACTGTTTTATAGGGTTCTTCTTCAAGAGCCACTTTGAGAGATGAAAATGGTTTTAAATTTCTTTGAATTTTTAGCTCTTTAGAAACAGAGCTTTTTGTTTTATTTTTCCTTTGAATTTTTCAATCAATTGCTTCAATGCATCTTTATTTGATCTTTTTCGTAAAGTGTCAAATTTCCGAATGTATTTTCGAAAACCCAACCTTGCAGAGGCCCATGCTGCTAAAAGATTTCCTCATGGACAAGCTCAGCTTGGAATTGACAAAAAAAAAAATTAAATTAAATTAAAATCCAAATACTCATCTTCTAAACTCTAAAAAAAATTTAAAATTAAACGAAATTTTTTTTGTATAAATCGACTCATACTTTAGTTTGAGGATTTAAAATTTTAAAATCACCGTCCATCAATAAAAATACTTGTTTTTCTATATAAGAGTTATTAGGATTTTAGCCGGAATGAACTTAGAATAAGCAATAGTGATGGTAGAGTTTAATCACAGATTTATTAATAAATTTTAATTTTATTGTTAATTTCATCTTGTATTTAAGGTAATTATGCAATAGACTAAAGAAGACAATTGATATGGGGGTGTGATGACCAGTGTTCTAAAACACGGTATGGGCGGCCACCTAGGCGCTGGGCGTCGGGCCACCGCCGCGATTATTCAAAAACGTTTAGTAAATTAGCAAGGGTATTAGGCGGTGCTAGGCGTCGGGCTAAGTGGCCTCCGCGATGGTTCTGTTAATATTATACTTTCACCGTTTCACTACACCGCGAGGGTGACGACATAAAATTTGAAAACAACAACCTAGATAGCGTGAGGGAAGAGTAAGCATGAGAGAGATTTGTAGAAGGAATCAGAATAACAGTGCAATTGCAGAAGAAAAAAAAACGAGAACTTTGACTTGGAAGCTTCATATTTCTTTGTCGGAGAAGATTTCTTCGCTGTGCTTGAGGAATTTGACTAGACTCATGATTAGTTTTTTGGAAAATTATACAGAGCAAGAAGATAGAAATTAGACGGAGAAGATGGGAAATCAAGCGGAGCAATCAAAGAAGAATGGAAGGGAGAGGAAATGAGAAACCCCGAAATAAAGGCCTTGTCGATTTCCAAGGCTTCAACCACTCATAGGGAAGAAAATAAGGACAAGGATTGTCTGCCCTCCCACTTCCGGTGCCCTCTCATGCCCTCCTGTTTGTGTGGTCACGGTTAAGCCACGTCAACATTTTATATTACTATTCATTTTTGTCTGATTATCTCTATAAAAAAACAATATAAAATATTGACGTGACTTAACTGTGACCACACAAACAAGAGGGCACCGGAAGTGAGAGGGCAGACAATTCTTGTCTAGAAAATAATGACTCCCCTCTATCAGATGGATTTCCACCATTATTAAACAAATATATTATATATTATTATCTATTTCCAAGGCCTTGCCGATTTCCAAGGCTTCAAAAGCCACTCCTGAGAACGATAATAATGACTCCGCTTTTTCAGATGGATTTCCATCATTATTAAACAAATATATTATATATTAGGATAAAGTATAAAAAACTACCTCAACTATTGGGGTCACGACAGTTTCATACCTCATCTTTTAAAATTGACAATGGCATACCGCATCTTACGAATTTGTGACAATGTCATAACTCCGTCAATTTTTCTGTTAGTTTTTCTGTTAAATGCTGACGTGGCAAGAGACGGGGACCACTTTCTATTAAAAAATTATTAAAATATTATTAAAAACTAAAAAAAATATTTAATATTTTTTAAATATTAAAATAATAAATAAAAGTAAATTAAAAAAAAAGGGTAAAGTACAAAAAACTACCTCAACTATTGGGATCACGACAGTTTCATACCTCATCTTTTAAAATTGACAATGTCATACCGCATCTTACAAATTTGTGACAATGTCATACCTCCGTCAATTTTTCTGTTAGTTTTTTTGTTAAGTGCTCACGTGGCTTGATTCGGGACATACTTTCTATTAAAAAATTATTAAAAACTAAAAAATAATTATTTAATATTTTTTAAATATTAAAATAATAATAAAAAGCAGAGAAAAAAAAAAAACCATCAGTTCGTCCCTCCCCTCCCCCTCCCCCCTCCTCTCTCTTCTCCCCATCTTCATTTTCTTCCCCTCACCTGCAAACCCAAAAAAAAAAATAAAAATAAAAAAATTTTGAAAACCCAACAACCCCCCTGCGGAAGAACAAGAAGGAGAAGGAGGAGGAGGAGGAGGAGGAAGAAGAAGAAGAAGAGGAAAAAAAGGAGGAAGGAAAAAAAAAAAAAAAATTCCCCCTGTCGGCGCGGAAAAGAAGGGAGAAGGAGAAGGAGGAAGAAGAAGAAGAGGAAGAAAAGGAGGAGGAAGAAGAAGAAAAGGAATAAAAAATAAAAATAAAAATTTGAAAACCCATCAACACCCCCTGCGGAAGAAGAAGGAGAAGGAGAAGGAGAAGGAGGAAGAAGAAGAAGAGGAAAAAAAAGGAGGAAGGAAATTTTTTTTTTTTTTTTTTTTTTAAACCATCAACTCCCCTGCGGAAGAAGAAGAAGAAGAAGAGGAAAAAAAGATGGAAAAAAAAGAAATTTGAAAACCCATCAAACCCCAAATCCACCACTTTCATCCATTCTCCACATTCTCTTCCGCATCCATCCTCCACCATCTCTGCTCACCCATCTTCCCGCCGACGGGATCCGGGTTTTGTTTTTTTTTTTTTTTTTTTTTTTTTTTTTTTTTTTTTTTTTTCTGGGTTGTAGGAGGGAGAAGAGTGTGGGTGTGGGGAAATTGAGTGTGGGTGTGGGGGGAAGACAAATTGGATTTTTTTTTTTTTTTTTTTTTTTGTTGGGATTTGCAGGTGGGCGAAGAAGATGAAGATGAAGATGGGGAGAGGAGAGAGGAGAGAGGAGGGGGAGGGGAGGGACGAAATGAGGGTTTTTTTTTTCTGCTTTTTATTATTATTTTAATATTTAAAAAATATTAAATAATTATTTTTTAGTTTTTAATAATTTTTTAATAGAAAGTAGGTCCCGAATCAAGCCACGTTAGCACTTAACAGAAAAACTAACATAAAATTTGACGGAGGTATGACATTGTCACAAATTCGTAAGATGCGGTATGACATTGTCAATTTTAAAAGATGAGGTATGAAACTGTCGTGACTCCAATAGTTGAGGTAGTTTTTTGTACTTTACCCTATATATTATTATCTATTTCCAAGGCCTTGCGATTTCCTAAGCTTATTAACTATATTAAAAAAAGGGAAGTGTTATTGGCACTCCAAAAATCTCATTCTGCACTCCTCACAAGTGTATTTTTTTTCCTAATATAGAAAGTTTGGAGAGTAGAATGAGATTTTTGAAGTGCTAATAACAATTCCTAAAAAAAATTACCTACTTCACTATTAAACAAATATATTATATATTATTATCTTCTTTTTTTTTTTTTTTCAAATTATGTACTTAAAATTCTTACATTACCCATATATATATATATATATATATATATATATATATATATATATATTTTTTTTTGTAGTTTATGATGTAATCATATATATTTTAAGTATAAATAGATACTTATTTACACAAAATATAATAAATTTAATTAAATCCACCTAATCCGCTTAAGCGCTAGATCTCGGCCCCCACTTGACTAGCGCCTAACGTATTTTAAACTGATAACCAAAATTTTGACTCTTTTTTCCAAATTTCCCGAAATATCCACATATAAATTGCCGAAACCCTCTAGGCTCATTCTGTCTTCTCCACCAAAACCCCTCTCCTCTCTCTCCCTCGGACTGTCAGACGAGTGAGAATGGAAGGCAAATCGTACCAGAGGCTCCCGCGCGTCAAAATCCGCGAAATGCGTGACGACTACTTGAAGTTTGAGCTCCGCGATACTGACGCCAGCGTCGCCAACGCGCTCCGGCGCGTCATGATCGCCGAGGTCCCCACCGTCGCCATCGACCTCGTCGAGATCGAGATTAACTCCTCCGTCCTCAACGACGAGTTCATCGCCCACCGACTTGGCCTCATCCCCCTCACCTCCGACCGCGCCATGAGCATGCGCTTCTCACGTGACTGCGACGCCTGCGACGGCGACGGCCAGTGCGAGTTCTGCTCCGTCGAGTTCCATCTCCGCGCCAAGTGCCACTCCGACCAAACCCTAGATGTCACCAGCAAGGACCTCCTCAGCTCCGACCACACCGTCGTCCCCGTTGATTTCTCTGATTCCTCCGGCCTGGAATCGTCCGAACAAAAGTATGCACATTCCCTCTCTCTTTCAATTTTTGGGTTTCGCAAACTTGTTCTTGTTTGGAATGAATTGAAATTTGTGTGTTGATTTTTGAGTGCACCTGAAATTGGGTTGCTTTGCTTTTGCGATTTTAGGGGAATTATCATTGTGAAGTTGCGAAGGGGGCAGGAACTGAGGCTGAGGGCCATTGCCAGAAAGGGGATTGGCAAAGATCATGCTAAGTGGTCACCGGCGGCCACTGTCACCTTCATGTATGAACCCGACATTCGAATCAATGAGGAGCTGATGGATACTTTGACTCTTGAGGAGAAGAAGGCTTGGGTTGATAGTAGTCCTACCAAAGTCTTTGACATTGATCCTAAAACCGACAAGGTTGGTTGCTATTCTATCACCCGTGATTTTTTTTTTTTTATGAACATGATAGTTTCAGTGCATGTTAGAATTTGTGACTGTTGGTTTAAAGCATTTGGGATGCTGCTGGTTATCTGATTCGTCGAATTGGTAGTTTTTATTTTATAAGCATCATTTAGTTGCTTCTTTGTTGTCCCAGCTGTGCTATTTATAAGTACACATATAATGAAGTATTACTTAATTAGTCAGAGAACTTTTGGTGCTTTTTAAGCGAAATGGAAGATGGAAGCAGAATTTTAATATACGGTTTTTCATTTTTGTCAGTGCATTATCTGGCGCTAAATGCGAATTGTTTGCTCTTGATGAGTCATAGACGCCTATAATATGTATGACTGGCTGTTTTACCTTATGAAACTAAACGTGATATCCTGTTAAAGTTTAACAAAATCATTCAATAGGCTGTACTGCATTGAAATGATGGGGAACCTCTATGAGGTGTAATCAAGGGAGCTTAAGAAGTTATGTTTTGTTTTCCCCTGAAGAAATATATATCAGGATAGATAGAAGGACATGATGGACAATTATTCAATTGTATTTAGGGGGGTTTAACCATATTTAAGCAATTAAATTGAGGGTAAAGAGTTTCCATAAGATTGAATTGTTGTATTCTGCATGTCTGTTTTTAATTGGTACGTCTTCTAATAGTACGCCGTTTTATAGCATTTTTTTCCTTTCTCAGGAGTAATCTAGTTCACTTTTGCACCATTTGGATTTGATATTTAACTAAGTAATTACTGGCTATCAACTGTTTATTTGCTGAAATCTGTTATTGCATCTCATATTGTTGCTGTTTAATTCATGAGACGAGGAGATTGCTCAAAGGATGAGCCCATCTCCAGTCTTTTTTGCTTAAAGTAGGTTGCAGACATTCCGGGTCAGTTGTTACATCATGGGATGAGTAGTAGGTTGCCTTTAAAATGGTAGCTTCCAGGAACTCGAATATTCTGTTTCCAGAAACATGTGATTTCTTGGATGAAGATACTGGTGGTTATTGGATTTGAGGAACCCTCCTAGTTTTGAAGTTCTAGTTCATGTTGCTAGGTTAATGTGGAATGCAAGTGAAGGCTTTCCCTAAATTGGGTGTTTTAGTCTTTTACTCTCTAGGGTTTTAGTATTTTAATATCTAGGGTTTTAGTCGTTTGATTTCCTACTTTTATGAGGATTATGATTCTTTTCAGTTTGATTAAGATTTATTTCCTACAATAGATATAATTTTTATTTCCTTTAGGTTTAAACCTTTATAAAAAACCCCTTGGTAATTCACATCAAGGAATGAAGAGTTTATGAATGCAAAAGTTTCTTTTTCCAGAGATTGGAATTCTTATCCTATGATGGGATTATTTTGGTGAGATGCCAAAATTCTTGGTGAGAGGCCAAGAACAGATGCGATGCCCCTGGAGCGACTCTAGCTATCCTTGATTGTTGTTTAATTTAAGTTTTCTTTGTTTTTGCATCCGCTAAACTATCGAATTTGCGCTGCCCAACTCTATCCTGCATCATAGGTTTTGTGGGTTTATACAAAGTGTAGCTGGAATCAGAGAGCGGAGAGGATAAGGCTGTTTTATTTGGGATATATCATCTTGAATGGAGCCATATTGAAATTATGTCATGAAACAGAATTTTAGCATGAAACCAACATCACATAACGGGGCACTTGATCTCAAACTGACAGTTCTTGACTACCTAGCATAGAATGATTCAGTTTAATTTTCGGTGCATTTTATGGTTGAGGTTGAATTTAACTGGTTAATGCTCCTGCCCAATTATTTGGTGTGCGTTTGAAACATTTTTATGTATATCCAGATAGCTGGGTGCAAATATAATGGAAGGATGATGTTAGTAGATTCGGATTCCAGCTGCATTGATTAATTCATTTGAGTTGTATTATGGCCGTACAAACTCTCTCAGGCTTAATTATGCCTTTCCAATAAAATAAACAAAAACACATGGTAGTCAATAAAAGTTTGCCTGATGCCATTGTATTATCATTGCGTCAATTATGTATCATCAGCTAACTTGTGGCCTTTCTAAAATTCATTTTTCTTTTTGAACTTTTCCTTTTGAAAGGTCGTGGTTGTTGATCCTGAAGCATACACCTATGACGATGAAGTGATCAAGAAAGCAGAAGCTATGGGGAAGTCTGGGCTTGTGGATATCAGTGCAAGGGAAGATAGCTTTATATTCACAGTGGAATCTACCGGTGCGATTAAAGCTGCACAGCTACTCCTCAATGCCATAGAAGTCCTGAAACAGAAGCTGGACGCAGTGCGCCTTTCTGAGGATACTGTGGAAGCCGATGACCAGTTTGGGGAATTAGGTGCACATATGCGAGGAGGATGATCCAATTGGGTAAACTGAGCTCTGAAATCGATCTTCCAAAGATTTCAGCGGGATAATTGACTTAAGTTTACTTTGTGGGACATGTTTATTTTCTGGGCTTACTGCCAATACTAATCCCTCCCGATACCGTGGATGCTAATTTATTTTCTGCTATGCTGTCCTTAGGAGATATAGCATCCGTTTTTGTTGTGGGCGTTATCCGCGCATTTTGAAGCAAAACGTGTAGCGGATACTTGAACTCTAGTGGAGCTTGCTATCTATATTAGCTTTTGTTGCAGTCGTCAAGGTTGAACCAAGTTTTGTTTTTGCAAAATTGCTGCGTACATATCATCTTTGGGTGGTGGGATGAAAGCTCGTTGTGCCGAGTGTTTTGATGTTTTGAATTTCGTAGAACGTCGAACCTTGGTGAAGATTGCCAGAACAGCTGATCGTTTTTCATTTTCTTCTTCGAAGTGAATTGTATAGTTTAGACTCGAGAGAAATGGAAGCTGCATGGAAGGGTAATGGTGTAAAGAAAACCCCAACTACTTGTGGGTTTGGGCGTAGAAAAGGCCTTTCAATCGGGGAAAAAATGACTTGATTGTGTTCCTTTGGAAATGTTTTAGCAAAAAGTACAGCTTAGAAGTTACGAGTGCATCCACGAGAGTACATCCAAAAATGTGATAAAAGTACAATACTTGTTCAGAAAGCACTTAAAATTCTTCTATACGAAAAGCAATTCTGAAAACACCGTCCACCAACAGTGAAATGATAATTTGGCCCCCATTTTAACTGCTCCCGTCCTTTATTTTTTCCAGCTCCACACATTAAAATGACGAATTTGGCCCTGTAGGGCACGTGTGGTCATCTGGTATTGTGTTTTTTGAGTTGTCATCCTCTCTTTGTGACAGCAAACATCTGAAGCGGAAAAACCAGAGCTATTGACCTAAGTCGTCGTTCCCCTTACTCAAGCTCTCAGAGTTGTTTTTTTTTTTTTTTTTTTTTTTTTTTTTTGGTAATTTAGCCTTCAGTTTTGTTTAAGTTTGATTATTTTGGGCTTGGATTTAGCCTATGAAATTTGAGTTTCATAGAAAAGTGCAGTGAGTCTAAATACTTAGCCTAGATAATAGAGGAAGTTTTCATATTTGTAATAGGATATATAGTAGATTCGGAAGATAATCAAATATGTCACTTGGAATAATATAAGATCTTTTTCAAGTCGTCAATATTTTTGGAGTCATTGTTTCTCTTTCGTTAGAGATGTTTCAGTAGGCTCCATTGAAACAAAAGAGGCAGAAAATTGGTTTGCATGTGAACAGTATGTAAATTTTATTGAGAAGAAGGAGGAGACAAGCTTGAATTTTGCTGTAATTCGTGAGAAAGTCTGTAATTTGGTGGACTGTGGCAGCCGGTGTGAAAAAAAGGAAATAAAAAGATTCACTTGATGAAATTTACAATGAAAAAAGGAGACAAGTTTTTTACAATCACGACTGTGTATGGAGCTCCCCCTGAAAGTGTTATAAAATCATCCACAGAAGGATCAGGGGAGCTCCATACACGGTTGTTCAAAAGAGAAATCCCGAAGGACCTGTTTGGATCCGCCATCAGAAATTTATGTTCAGGATAGATGCGATGAATCGTCGTTCGCCTAAGCTTATAACCACGTTCTGGTTTGAGTTTGTATGAGAATATTCACATAGACAGTAATTACTTATTGCTTAAAGAAGAAAAGAACTCAGTGACCATGACACTGAAACATATTCTACATACTGGTTCTTAGAAAGCAACTTTCTGAAAAATATTATGCCAATTAGACTTTCATTTCATTATCTTTCTGATATAAATTCCAAAATATCAAATCACTTTAACAAACTCAATGTTTTGATTAATGTTTGGTTGCCGAGAAAATTGAAGTAACAAAATGGAGTTTCTTCTTCTAAGTTCGATCAATTTTTCTCTCATTTTCTTGCTTGCCAAACAGAGAAAACTACACAACAGCGCATGACACTTGAGTTCTTTTTGTTTTTGTGGTTTTTTTTTTTTTTTTTGTTTTTTTTCTCAGGTAGCATAATAGCAATCATTTCGAGATGGAAGAGTAAGTGTTGGATTTTGTTTTACTAATTAATTTTTGGATAGATTCATCATCATGCATGTGTTTTTTGTTGGACTTCATCAATCTCTTTACTTCAGTATGTCAAAAACTGTAAAAATAACAAATACATTAGTTGTCCATTTTTTAGCTAAATATTTGTATAAGGTTGATGAAGAAAAATTCTATATAAACAAAAGTGTGTATTTTTGTAATTTTATTTTATTTGAACAAATGATATTATCTACACTAAGGGAGAGAGAGTGGGTTTAGCCGCACAATGAGCTATCAATAATGTGGTTCAAATTCGCATTTAGTGAGAATCGAACCTAAGACCTCTAACTTACAAGTGAAGATGAATACTATTAGACTGTAGTATTCAGTTGCGTGTATTTTTGTAATTAGAGGACTAGCTACAGCCTACACTACTTATTTGAGTTGGGTTTTCAGCAGTGGAATGTCAATATTCTTGGGGAATATTAGAACAATCAAATGGAAGTTGACAGGTATAATGGACAATCTTTACTTTTTAATTGTTTTTACTCATTGCATATTTATATTAAAGTTTGAAATTGTTGGGTTTGTAATTAAAAAATAAAAATGCTTATGCAATTCGAATGATGAACTCGCCCGCTATACGTACTTTTTTAATGGTAATTGCTTTGTTTTCTTGAAATAATTGTTTGTTAAAGATGGTGGAATTTTCTGCTGCAGATTAAACTCGCCCACTTCATTTACACTGATTTCGGAAATTTTGAGTCGTGATTTACAGTTTGCTCAGGTTTGTTCTTTGCTCCTTTACCTTCGTGTTTATATTTTTAATTTTTTGCTATGGCTCCAGAATTTTTTTTCACGAAATTGATTATTTGATTGATGGTGTTTTGGTATTAAGGGACGAACAGATTCGTATTGTGGATCAGGAGCTCTATATTCCTTATTGAACATAGATGTACATAGATTTTGATATGGAGGTTATATCTATATGAACAACGTAATCCTCAAAGTTTGCTATGTAATGTATTATGAGACGCCTATATATATATATATATATATATATTGATAGGAAATGAAACAATATATTAAAGAGAAAAGCCTCTAGGACAACCTGTTTAAGTACAATCAAATAGAAAGACTGGACAAGCAGCCATCGAAATAGTTCTATCCCAAACATGGAAATCATTTACGCAGAAACCAACACTCATGAGAGCATCTGCCAGAAAATGGGCCCCTCTGAAGACATGCATCCAACTAATGTCCTCCAAGAAGCCCGCCCATATTTTGGTCCTTATTGAACATAAGGATGTAAATTAATTTTAATATAGTCCACACATATAGCATAATTTAAAACCCGTGGCATCATGTGGGCTCATTTGATAGTGCTTCCTAAAGAAGCACATAGCACTTGCTTCTACTTGAAAACACTTCAAGTGCTTTTTTTAACATATGAACAATTTTAATTTTTTTTTTCTCTAACAAACTTGTCAAAAGCATTTTTAGTAATTTAAAAGTTTTTTTAGTTAGTTAAAAACACTTCTAGACAAGCCTTACATAAATGCTTAAGCGATCTTACGCCTCTCTACTCGTTGTCAATAGGTTTTGAGTTGGATCCTCACATTCTCGTAGTTACATGCTACAATAATACTAATATTTAGCATAGGGAATGAAAGTATCATATTAGTCAGAAAATAACTAGATTGAGTGGCTTTGGTTGAAAGCTCACATTCTGGTAGTAGTTTTACCACAATTATTTAGAAATGAGAAAAGAAAGCTTCATATTTGTGAGTCATCAATGGCTTTACTAGTGGCCTAAATTAGAGCTCTTGTCATGCATGTAGATATGAAATGTTTTATCATCAGAGTTGTAGGTTGTAAGTCATTTTCCTCTGCTGTCTCGTGATACTTGAAATGAGTGTGGAAGAATTTCCGATTCATGTATTCTCATGTGTTAACGAATACATAGTTATTGTAATTATTTTAGTGTCTGATTTTTTTTCCCTGCAGGTCAAAATATGTGGCCCTCACACAAAAAGGTTAACTCAGGTTCTTGAAAAATGAGGAATTAGATTGATTAAGGGAGAGCAAGTGATCTCATTCACATTTAGTCTCTTTCGTATTCATGACTTTCTCGATTCACGACTTCCTCCCCTTCAAGTATAACATATCATTAATGATTGAAACTCGTTCTATAATGTACTCCTATAATGTTATTTAGTTTTCTTTTTCTATTTGTCCTTTCAAAGGAGAAGGATTCAAAGGAAATAATTGCGTATCAACTTTGATTGGCGTACTATAAAATCTATGACAATAGTCACGGGCTTCTGTTTTTGTTGGGAAAAAAAAAAAAAAAAAAAAAAAGTGGGCCAGATAATTTATATCGTTTTGGAGCTGCAGGGTGTGAGTATGAGCTCTTTGCTTCCCTGAGATAGTAATGAACTAAAGTCTGAAAAGAAGAGTCATTCCAACACATACATACATACATACATACATACATACATACGAGAACATAGATATGTATGATACACATAACGTATTACATATAGATGGTTTTTACGTTGTTAAAAGTTTACATGCATCTGAGATCCAACTGTCTATCAACATTACAAAATACAAATATTACAATCAAGTTGTCTATATCACATTGTCACCCCATATGATCTTGATAACAAGATCCCAATTGGGCACTGCTATTTGAAGTAAACGCATGGTCTCTATGTGGTCCTTGGAGTCCTTCCCTCACCTTAATAATGTAAAATCCATTTTGTTGTAGAAAAAACGGAATTGGTAATGCCCATGAACTAGTATTACATCACTAGAGTTTGCGCTCTTATAAATGTACCATGTAAGTTTTTATCATAAGGTTTAGGGTAAATTATAACAAGTATCAGAACCATGATAACATGTTAAATAACCACTGAATGCTAAAATTTTGTATTGTAAAAGAATTATTGGTCATTTTTTACAGTAAAGGTGATAGCTATCAATCTAGATCATGCCAAATCGGAGTTGATATTTCAGTTAGAAAACATAGTTGCTATCTTTTTTTAAACGTTAATGCTGGTTTGAACTTTTTGTAATGTCTTATAAATAAGTTGGGAGTAAAATTAATGACGGTATACAAGAAAATAGTTGTCAATTTAATCCATGTGGACCCAAGAAAATGTAATATCAAAAACTAGTGGGCCTTGTATGGGATAGGGCATTAGAAGTACTCACCTAACACCTTTTACCACAAAGACCCAATAACCTAGAATTTCCAAAGTCCAATACCCTTTGAAACATTTGTTGATAGGGTGTGGTAAACTCTTTAGCCTGTCACAAGATACCCAAATCCTTGTCTGAAAAACCAGACATGCTTGCAGGTTGGCAGCCAAGTTTCACAGATATGGGACATGCCCTCCAAGCCTCTAAATTTCTCTTGTCCTTTTCTTCTGACTCTCTAAAGGGACTCTGGGGCCCCAAAAGGTACCCGATTTTGACTTTATAATAAATCTCACCTCCTGTGCACAAGAACAAGTTGGGACCATTGGTCTTTACCCACACTTAACTTAAATGAAAGACGAGTTTCTGCTATGCAGCGGTGTAGAGTATATCTTGAGATCTTTGGCCGTTGAATCTGAAAATGTAAATTTTAGCTTTCAATTGCTCTGATACATGTTATACATTCGCAGAGCTAAGCATAGTATTTGCCCTCATTTAACTCAATTGAAAATGAGATTTTTCTACTATACAGTATACACTTTGATTTTTAGTTATTAGATCCTTAGTAGCACATCTATAATCATATGATGTATGTCATACACTAGAAGATAATAAAATTTTATATGGAAAAAGAGTACTGAATATAAAAATCATGTGATGAAAGGAATAGCACGTAGTAACATAAAAAAATTCTAGTTGCTGGGGAAACCTTTGTTTGCCGTTTCATGGATGAAAACAAGCTTGTGTAGAATCAGTGAAACTATCTTTGCCTATTTTAAAGTAGTTGTTTCATATTGATACCAAGTTACCAACTCATGTCTAATGTCTTTGTGTAGAAATATATATATCCGTTTTAGTATTTTGTGTAACTTGTGTTTACGTATATTTAAATGTACAGCTCAATTTTCATACTTAAGTGCACGTATAGGATTAAAAAAAAAAAGGATCACAAATTAAGTTATTCTTGTTTTCTCTTCCAACTTGTGATCAAATATCTTAGTAGATAAGGTGTTGAGTTTCCACTCATGCGTCCGGGGTTTAAAACTCCCCCTCTCCTAAATTATTGTAACAGTTTCGAACTCTCCACTCTTCTTAATAATAACAAATTTTTTTTTTTAAAAAAGTTATTCTTGTTTTTTACAAGTTATTTAAATTATGATTTAGTAATAAGTACTTGACCTGAATAGCCTTTCTCAACAATATGTAAGAATGCACTAGTTTTTATGGTTATATATGTACTTGTGGTCAAAAACCAATTTCAATATGTACATAGGGTTGGTAAATAAATCCTAGTACAGTAACCATTTTCATTGAAAATAAAAATTCAACCATGCATGGTCCATGAACCATGCATATCTAAATGTTTCTTATATGTCAAGAATGCAGAATGTCAAGTTCCTCTCTCTCTCTCTCTGTGTATATATATAAATGTGAAGTATGTGAACGACACTTGGCATAGCCATTTGGGGTCCATTTGAAGAAGATTTGCAGAATTACATAAAGGTCCCACTTAGAAGATTTTGGTGTGTAATGTTTCACCAAACTTCCACTACTTATTGAATCGAAGAACATGAAACTCATTAAATATAGTAACAAAGCAACTGGCCATGAACAGCTTGGAAGCTCCTTCACTTCAATTAGTACGTATATCTGAGCTAGCTAGCTCTGCTCGTAAATTAAAGCCCTTCTCACTGAATTAACTTGGTAGAACCAACAACGTGTTAGGTATAGCATGAAAGCAAAGATGTACATTTGGATCATGTCTTCACATTTTCAAGAATACTATTGTACAAAAGTCATCATGACTTTATATTTTCCATTTTTTTTTCCAATTTTAAATCACGGAAAATGATCTTCACAGCGTTTTGCTTCTACTGCTCTCTCTTGCTTGTTTCTATTTTTTGATTTACCGTTGATTTATTCAATTATGTGGTCATAAACAAGAAAAACAAAAAAAACAAAAAGACTGAAAAATATTTTATGACCGTTGAATTGGTTTGTGTTTTTGGCAACATTTGATGAGATTTTGGTGGTGTGGCCACTTTGAATAATGCAGGTGAAGACAAGGACATCGGATGCCGATATTTGCAGCGTTAATATTAACTGTTTAACAGAAGAGAGAGAGAGATGTGAAGGAGGGAGGGTAGGACATTGGCACAATAATTTGGGTCACGCATTGGATGTGCTATATATGCATATATGCATGCTGCTGCGGGTTGACAGTGGTTTTTGGGGCCTCCATTTCTGATCTCAAGAGGCCATTGGTTACGCTGAATCGATCAGCTTCCTCATCCCCTTTGGCATTTTGGGCAGTGAAAAACGAACCTTGTATATGTATGGATGTAGGTCGCTGATTCTTGATCTTATCTCGTGAATGAATGTGTGAAACAAATTTTATAATAAGTTTGCTCAATGTTTTCGAGACCTAGTAATCTTTTGTGGTTGTGATTACGTATGTGTAATACTAGCTAGGGTTTTTCATGAATTATTGTTTGTCGAAAGGTTTAAGAAAGAACATGTATATATAGTTAACTATGAATAATTAGGTTTGCATGAAATTGCACAGGTTGAGTTTTATTTTAAGATCTTGTAGTCTATAATATAAGGATTAGCTTAACTATCGTAAAAATATTTGACTATAAAGTTTTTGTATAGTAACATTAATTCTTGCTAGGGTTACCAACTGTTGTGCCAATTTTAGAAAATTATTTCTTTACAACCAGCAAAAATGTCCTGCATCATTTGGCTTCACTTAAATGATTGAAGAGTTAGGGTTTTGACGAAAAAATTTGGAAATTGAATCATTGGTGCATGTAAATTCAAGTATGACCCTTAGTCTAATAGCATTTTCATATAATGATGTTTGAAATTGAAATACTTATAAGAACTCTTGAAATATATACATTTTATATTTCTCTTTCTGAAGAAGATAATTGCGTAAACTTATTTTTGATGCTAATAACGATGAATTTTTTAATAAAAAACAATTGGATCTCATTTAGAAACATGTTCTTTTATGTATACTATTCTTCTTTTATTAACGACACAACAAGTCATTATTCATGAGATTTAAACTCACAACTTCCTTCTAATAGCGAGCATGGAGACTAAATCTCTAAAAGAATATTAATTTGTCAATATCTAATATCTAAGTTACAAATGTCAATGTGACTATTGCATATAATCATCTTGAATAATGACTTCAAAATTAAGATAGTACTCCCATATTACCACCACTTTCAATTTGCGTATCCATTTTCTTTCTTATATATTCTGCTTTTTCTCTCTCTATTATATACAACATTCATTAACAATTGTGCACGCATCACACTTGTGATGTGTCGAGCACTAATAAAGATACAGATTATGTGAATATTTTAGATTATAGTACTGTAGGGATCACCAATTCTTCTGGACTCATTAGTTCCTTGATTACATGAAAGCCTCATTGAAATGTGGTTCTCCAATGTCAAAGTTCATACTCGATGGAGATATAATTGAGGGTTGAGGATCATACGTACTTTTTTTTTTTTTTTTTTCTTTTTGGGGAGAGTATTTCAGTCAAAAAGGATTATTTAATTATGCAAGAGGTGAAGATGGCAGTGGCCATATAAAGCAGCACTTGCATGTTTTAATGGTACAGTGAGCCAATGGAAATAGAAATTGTTTCCATCTTCTACAAAGAATAAAGGCAGCCTCTGGCTGTGACATCGAGCTAGCTATGTGTGTCATGCATGTGTGTGTCGCAAAGACTGAGCCCCACAGTCCTCAATGGTCCTCTCCTTTCTTTGTCTTTTAAACTTTACAGCTGTGGGCAAGAAAAGAGAACGAAAGAAAGAATGAAAATTTACTCAAAGCCAGCCAAAGGAGATTTTCAGTTTTGGTTCCAATCGAATTCATGTGACTTTGTTTGATGGAAACAATAATCAATAATGTTCTTAGGGTGATGTAGAACATATGGTGAAACTGGCTCGAAGAATAGTTTGAAAAGTGCAAAATTAACAACAAAGTCCAAACATTGTAGATTAGGCATCAAATGTCGATTTGGGGCTCATATATAATAATGTCATTTTGAATAGAATGACACTACTAATCAAACCAGTTTGCAGAGATCTATGAGTTTTTTAAGTCAAAATCCAGTGTTATTGAACGGGAATTTAAGTTTTGAGGATATTGTCGTATTGTCCTTCTAATTATGATTCATATGAAGTTTAGGGTTGAGATGATGTTATAGATGTTATCTTTTAAAGAGTTTTCTCCTGCTTCTGATAGACTCCAATTTTCTATAATCTCAAAGGTTATCATTTGATTTTCTTCTTATTGTTACGCTGTGTCATAAAATTAGCTTAACTAACAAGAAATGTAATTCCCAATCTGCATGGGTCTGATGCGATTTTATGACAAACACAAAAAAGAAATGGTTGAAATGAGAATAGGTCACAACTTCGAAGCCCTGTAACATAATCAAGGGAAAAAAAAAAAAAAAAACTTACAATCGGAGCAATCATAATATTCTTAATGGCCAGGTCAAAAAAGAAAGTTTTAAAGATCACCAAGCTAAAAAGACCCTAATCCAAGCTATCATATTATTCTACAATTATTGATGTGGGGACAAACTGACCTCATGATCTTCACTATTCCTTGGGAGCAAGCTGTTTCCCTTCCAAAAAACAAAACACAATTCTCTCTCTCTCTCTCTCTCTCTCTCTCATGAATCATGATCACCAGCATGCATCTAATACATATACATTCTACCAACCTTAAAGTAGAAACCAAATTAAAAGAAAGGACCAAACAAAGACAATCTTCCCACAAAATCAAAGATTTTGTCTCCTAAATTCAAAAAATACCCCACCTTTTGTCTTTTTTCCTTTTATAAATTGAGTGAGTGCTAGCTCCATCAAATTTGACAAATTACTACCCAAACCATGAGACGCAATTAATCTCTCTCTCTCTCTCTCTCTCTCTCAACACCAAAAATATCTCTCAGCCCCTTTCTAAGAGGAGCTTGCCTGCTTAGATCATCTTCAACCGAAGGGTCAAGAAGGCCAAAAATAGCCCTAAAATTGTCTCCAACCGAGGGTCAGGCCAAAGGACTCATGGGCTCCACTGGACAAAAAGGGGCCAACCAAGCGGCCCAAATGAGCTAGCCAACCGGTCCCCGGTTGGGCTAAAAAATTTAAATCTCAACAGCTAGCTGATGTCAGCTAGCAGTTTTTATTTTTTGGCGAAAACTTTAAAAAGAATATTTAATTATGGCCCAGAAAGGTGATTGGTTCTATGTGGGGATGTTGCTTTTATAAGCATGTTTGATTGCTCAAACCTCTCCCACAGCCAATGTAAGACAAATATAATGGATGCCACACATGTAAGTTTTTGCTTGCTCAATTCTCTCCCGATGTGGCACAAATATAATGGGTGCCCCAAATATAAGCTTCGTATTAGAGATGGTAAATGTGCATTTATACATGGTAAATGTGTTAATTTAAGTTGTAGTTTTTAAATTTAAATAATATGTTTGGCCCTTGGTTGGAGATGATTTTTTGTGACATAGCTAAAACAAGCCCTTTGGCCCTTGATTGGAGATGGTAATAAATATGACCCTGCACTGTTCATTAAAATATTAATTTCTTGGAGGGCCAGAGGGCTAAAACGAGCCCTCTGGCCAGCCTTCGATTAGAGATGGCCTTAGATTGAGGAAGAGTTCCTTCTCAATTTATTTCGTGTTCGATTCACATAACATCAAATTTATAATTGAAACCATTTATATTACATATCACTTGGTAAAAGATCATCTTTACAAAAAAAATTAATTTAAACTAATAAGGTCGTTTAGTCAATCAATGGTAGTAGATAAAAACACGGTTCATAATATTTTTATCCAATCCATCCATTTGTTTTTGTATAATTTGATGACTAAGGCCATCTCCAACCGAAGGGTCCAGAGGGCCGAAAATAGCCCGAAAATCGTCTCCAACCAAGGGCTAGGCCAAAGGGCTCGTGGGCCCCACTAGACAAAAAAGGGCCAAAGGGCCAACCGACTAGCGCAAACCAGCCAACTAGCCCGGGGCTGGGCCAAAATTTCATTATTCCTGTCGGTTATAGCTGACAGCATTGTACTTATTCTTGTCAGTTATATCCGACAGGAATTGTAGGCCAAATTTTGAAATACAACGACTAGCTGACGTCAGTTACTGTTGGATTCAATTTTTGTTTAATTTATTTATTTATTTTTACTTTTTTGTGAGGTCAATTTTTTCTTTTTTTGTATGAATTTAAAAATTCCCTTTTTTTTCCTATAAATACCTAAGCCATTCCTATACCATTTCTCACATAATTTTCACCATTTCATACTATCTCACTTCATTCTATTTCAATTCTTCACATTATACTTTCTTACATCTTCCAATAATCTTTCCTTCAATTTTTTCAATAATTTTCAAATGGCCTCATCTGCAATGAAAGGTAAGGCTTGGACCCGAAAAGAAGATGAAGCTCTTTGCAAGGCTTATAGATGGGTGTCGGAAGATAGTGTGAGGGGAGTTCTCAAACAAGTGAAGGTGTTTGGACTTGTGTGTCCAAAAAATACTTAGAGTTCTATGAAGGCACCACTTCATCGAATATCTGAAACCACGAGAGTTGTTCTTCAAGATACATCTTCAGCCAAGTTTGAACCAATGGCATCAAGCACTGTTAGCAGTCGCAAGTAGACATGAAGCGACGCTAACTACTACGACGAAGTAATTATTTTCACAATTTATTTTAAATATTTAGTCATATTACATTTAATTTCATAAATTAATTTCCTTTAATTTTTGTAATTATATTTTCTAGGTACGCCAAGCGAAGGAATTGTATATGGAGGGCAACTCGAAACCCTTTCAGTTTCACAATTGTTGGAAAATTTGTAAAGGGTGGGTGTTTTTTGAAGATCCACCTCAACATAGAGTAGGTCCTATGCTGGTGTTCAGAACTTCATCCTCAGCTGTAGATATGGATGAAGATGGATCTCCTACCATTCAACAAACAAGGGTAGAAAATTCGTCTTCGGGTGAATGTTTCATACCTAGGGTTATGAGACGAAACAAGGCTTCAAGGTTGAAGGAAAAGGGCAAGGCAAATGATGATTACGCCTCTCAACAAGAAGTGGCGGCCTCATTGCGATTAATGGCGGAGCAAAATGCCATTGACGGGGAAGAAAGGAATCGTAGGCATGAAGAACGGGCCAAACAAATACAAGAAGAGATGGATGATAAGAATATGGAAATGAACACTTCGAATTACACTCTAATGAGTAAGGCCTATTTTGATAGAAAAAAAAGAAGATATTATGACCCGGCGGCAGTTGTTTACCTTTGACTATACTCCTACAATGGCAGATGATGAAGATGATGTTGATTATGGATATTAAATTTAAGTTGTTGTATTTTTTAAATTTAAGTTAATGTTGTTTTTAAATTTAATTTGTCGTTTTTAAATTTAATTTGTAGTTATTAAATTTAAGTTGTAGTTTTTAAATTTAAGTTGTTGTTTTTAAGTTTAAATTATTGTAGTTTTTAAATTTAAATAATAAATTATGTTTGGCCCTTAGGCCTCGGTTGGAGACGGTTTTTTGTGACAAAGCTAAAACGAGCCCTATGGCCCTTTGGCCCTCGGTTGGAGATGGAGGTAAATATAGCATGTACTATTCATTAAAATATTAATATCTTGGAGGGCCAAATGGTTAAAACGAGCCATCTGGCCAGCCTTCGGTAGGAGATGGCCTAAAGGTCTCATATTTTATTATTTTTTTTGCAAGATGATCTTTACATTTATAATATTAACGAATCCAATCATAAGCCGAAAGTTTCGTGTATCGGCCACGAAGTAAATTGAAGAGGAACTCTACCTCAACAAATGAGGAATGAAGTTAATTACTTTCTATATATAGTGGGAGGACTTATCCTTTTTTGGGTAGATTAAGGCCACATTGTCATTGCTTATAGGAGGGTTTATGGAGAATATGACGCTTCATAATGTAAATTATGAAGGATGGTGATAGGCATTATATTCAAAGTACAAGTTTTAACAAAATTATTTGTTTTTTCATCCAGCTGTTAACCACATTTGCAAAGGCTAAATGTTGTGTGTAAATCCTTCATTAGAAGGAGCAAAAAAAGATTAGAACATTCATTGTTTAATGTTTTAAGAAAATAACATTGCTTTATCAGATTTGGCTACAATTATGTACATATATTTAATATAATCATTATCTTGATGGTCAGATGGTGATTGTATAAAATATATATTCCTATGAATTATATATAACTATCTGGTGATCATATATATATATATATATATATATATATTTATTCCCATGAATTATATATGACCGTCTGGTGATCATATTAACTGTATATAAGTATTGTAGTTAGTCCCTGCTTTATCATCATATATCTTAGATGCTATAAATTGAATAATTTTTTTCAGAGATGATGTTACTTATCTATTTATATTATGTCTTAGGTGTATGTATTCATTAATATGTATGTCCATAAAAATTACTTATGCAACTACTATTAAGAGTATGAATTTTATGTCGGGGAAACAATGGACATTGCTTGTGCTTATAAGTGATTGGGCTACTCCTCATATTGCTTCATATTGCCAAATGATTTTATGGTGGAACCTCAACTTTCTTCATGACATCAAAGCATGTTGTCTCTCATGTGAAACTCAATGGCAACCCGTCTTCTACGTCACCTAGGAGTGTTAAGAGTATGAATCCCACATCGGGCAAACAAGGGGCATTGCATCTGTTTATAAGTAATTAGGCTACTCCCTATATTGCCTATTAATTTTATGGTAACCTCATCCTTCTTCATGGTATCAGAGCAGGTTGTCCCTCATAAAAGTGAATTGAACCATACAAGTATGCAGAAATGAAATCAATAACAAAAGAATCATAGATAATCGAATAAGCAGAAGAATGTGAAAAGCTTTGTGAATGTGTTGAATGAATCTGTTAGCAGGAATTGAAACAGTATTTATTGTTACGTAGTACTAACTAACTTGCTTATGTGGCAATCCTATACAACCAATCTTATTACAACATAACAACCTGATCTCATTCTATCCAATCTAATATTGCCACCTGGATATTCTGTTATCACTCTTCCTCAATCTCAGTTGGGATGTCCTAGACTGAGATTGCTACAATGCTTTACAAAAACAAGATTATGCAACCTTTTTGTAAGAACAGCAACTACTTAATCTTCTGTTAAGACATAATGCACACCTATATCTTTCTTCTGCACTCTTTCCCGAATGAAATGATAATCGGTGTCCAGATGCTTGATTCGTGAATAGAAAACTGGATTAGTATTGAAGGCATGAGTTGATAGATTGTCATCGTGTAGAGATGGATGAGAGTTTAAGTATGCATGCAGATCCTTCAATACTGACCTTATCCAGCACACATCAGTTGTACAATTAGCTAAGGCTTTATACTCAGCTTCTGTGGAACTTCTAGAAACTGATGATTGCTTTTTAGATTGCCACGAAATAGAATTTGAACCTAGAAACACAACATAAGCTATGATTGATCTTCTAGTGTTTATGCCAATAGCCCAATCTACATCTAAATAAACTGATATATGATTTCTAGAATCTGCATAAAATGTAATACCGCACTCAGTTGTTCCTTGAAAGTATCTTAATATCCTTTTGACTAAGAACATATGAGCTTCTGTTGGATTGGTCATGTATTGACACACAACATTGACTAAGTAAGCTATATCCGGTCTTGTAAAGGTTAAATATTGTAAAGCTTCTACAATACTATGATAAACACTAGGATCAAACAATGGCTCACCTTCATATACTAGTAGTTAAGTGTTTGGTTTAGATGGAGTTGGTGAAAGCTTACAAGCTTCCATCCCTGCTTTCTTGATAAGTTCTTTAGCATACTTAGCTTGACTAAAAAACAGATCTCCACTACTTTTGTATTGAATCTGTAACCCCCAAAAAATAAGTCAACTTGCCCATATCCTTCAAATCGAAGATTTCTCCAAGTTGAGTAACAATAACTTGCACTTTATTAGTGTTAGAACCTATCAATATGATATCATCTACATATAAAAGTAGAATGATAATATCCTGACCATCAATCTTAACAAGGAGACTTGTATTTGACTGAGAAGCAACAAATCCCAAAGAAGGAAGTACATTTGTGAACTTTGAATTTCAAGGCTTTGGGGCTTGTTTAAGTCCATATAGAGACTTAACTAGCTTACACACATGATTTGGACACTTTGAATCAATAAAGCCCTGTGGTTGCTTCATGTAAATTTCTTCTTGTAATTCACCATGCAAGAATAGGGGTGGGGGTGGTTCGGTTTGGTGCGGTTTTGAGTGAAACCAAAACCAAAATCGCAAGTTTTTGCGGTTTGGTTCAGTGCAGTTTTGAGGCTAAAACCGAAATGAAACCAAATCATTTGGTTCGGTTTGGTTTGGTTTTAAATGGTTTTGGTGTGGTTTCATTGTTTGAAAAAGCTATTATGGTTACCTAGTTGTATTTCATTTCATTTTCCTTTGATATACACTTCAATTCTTTTCTAAGAGCAACATTTACTGTTTGTTTTTCATTTTCATGTCTTCTATTACTGCATTGTTCAAGTGTGCATATAATAATATAATTCAATCAAGCATGGCTTCAATTACAACCACATCATATGGTTTATGAACTTTAGTCAAAATAGTCGGTCTTCCTAGCATTTTCCTATATACAATTAAGGTTACATAAACTCCCTTTACCTTGGAATCAAGTGAAGCAGTTTGAATAACATAATTCAACGAACTGACATAAAACATTATAATGCATGTCTACCAAAACTCATGTACCCAGTTATATTGGATTATACCAATCTATAATATTAAGCCCTAATTAGATAATTGGACTACAAATACGATTAAACCCACATTAATTTGAAGTAAATTGAGCATGAGGCAAACTAATGGTGCATAATAATTACAGGTCTTCTGTGTGACTGGAGTTAATATAGTAACAGATGCATATCAATGGAAATAAGCAGTCAGATAATACCTTTGGCAGTGAGATATGTCGTTGTTGAAGTGTTGAATCCGCAGGCAGTAGAGCAAAAAATAAAATAGCACAAAAGGAAAGGACACACACACAGAGCACACATCACACACCAGAGAAAACACAGTAATACACTTGACACATATGCACAGATACTAAAATGTGGACATCACAAATACTTAACACACACACACATATGCAAAAAAGGAAATAACCAATTAGAATTTAACATTTAATAAAGTTATGCGGTTTCGGTTTCGGTTCGGTTTCAGGGTTCTGGAACCAAAACCAAACCGTTTTAACTTCATTCGGTTCGGTTTCAAACCAAAATTGTTTTGAAACCACAAAACCAAACCGTTCAGTGCGGTTCGATTTGGTTCGCGTTTCGATTTCGGTTTTTGGGTTCAAGTGCCCACCCTTATGCAAGAATGCATTTTTGATATCCAATTGACTAAGTTCCATTTGTGACTTGTAGCTAGTGCAAGGATCAATCTTATTGTAGTATGTCTTATTATAGAACTAAAGGCTCTAAATAATCCAAGCCATGTTTTTTAGTATATCCCTAAGCAACCAACCTAGCTTTGAACCTTGATATACTCCCATCAGGATTTTCTTCAATTATAAACCCATTTACTCCCAATCACATATCTATTACTTGGTAGAGGTTCCAAAGTCCAAGTACCTTGAGCCTTTAAGGCATCAAACTCCTCATGCATGGCATTTTACTAATTTGAATCCTTTGCAGCAACTCTGAAGGTCTTAGGTTCTTCACAATCACGAAAAACTAGCATAACACATAGTTCCATCTTCAATCTTGAGAGACTATAACTCAGGAACTGAATAATAATAGGTAGAATAGTCTTTTCTATCAATTGTTCCATATTGCAACCTTGTTTGCATGTTATGTGTTCGAGGTATATCAAGGATCGAAGACTGCATAAACTCATCATTATCAGAGAGTGAAATTGGAAGTAGTACCTCAAGATGTGTAGGATCCAGGATAGGCAGCAAAGGTTGATGTTGATTTTGTACCAGAGTAGAGTTTAGTGACCCAATTGATTCAGATTCTTTTTCTTGCACTGTTGCCTGTATAGGAGATGCAGAAACAGTCTCAGTACTATGACTCCCTTGCAATGATAAACCATGAGTGACAAAAATCTCATTGGTGTTATCAACACTGGAACCTATAGTAGGTATTTACAGTTGAACAACTATTGGGCTAATGTAACAGATTGTTGTGCTTAAGTGATACCAACTTCATTGATAGATTTTGCAGGAAACAATGATTCATTATGAACAAGATGTCTTGACAAAATAAGTTTCTTAGACTGCAAGTTATAACACAAAGCTCCTTTATATCTAGAAGCATATCCCAAAAATATACACATTAAGGTCCTTGGTTGGAATTTACTAGAATTGTAATGCCTTAAGTGTGGATATACTGCACTCCCAAAGATTTTTAAATCTTGTAAAGATGGATATTTGTCAAATATAACAAAGAATGGAGAATTCATTTGTAAAGCCTTGCATCCCATCCTATATATCAAATACATAGCATGAGCACATGAGTGATACCAAAATTCTTGAGATAAACCAACTGCATTCATCAAAGTAATTGTTGTCTCAACTATATGGCGATGTCTCATTTCTACCAGACTATTCTATTGAGGAGTGTTAGGACAAGAGATCTTATGTGTCATTCCTTTTAACTATAAAAATATTTTGAAATAATTACTGGTAAATTCACCTCCACCATCTAATTGTAATGACTTAATATAGATACCAAATTGCACTTTAATATACTTGTAGAATTGGACAAAAACTAAAAAGACTTCTGATTTATTAAAGAGTGGGAAAATCCACACATATCTAGTACAGTCATCAACAAAAGCAACATAATACCTATACCCTTCTATTGACTTTACAGAGGTAGGTCCCCATACATCTGTGTGAATCTTATCAAAGGGTAAAATACACCTAGATGATTCACTAAAGAAAGGTTTCTTAGTAATCTTTCCATGGATATAATCAGTACACATTGCATGTTTACTATTAGAAGAGAAAGGAATCTGAGACTTAGCTAACATAACTGCCAATACTTCATTTGTAAGGTACCCCAACCTTTGATGCCACAATGATAACTTTACTAACTGTTCAACAAAAGCATTTGGAATCTGAAATGGTGTAACAGGAATCTGAAACAACTCTTATGGTCTAGTCTTTCCGTTGTACAAAATCTCCCTTGTCATTTCGTCTTGCACAAAGAAATAGGTGTCATCACAGATAGACCAACACATGTTATCTTTACATAATTGCTTCACAGACATGAGATTCACAACAATTGATGGTACATGTAATACATTCTTCAATATAATAGAGTGAGAATGAGTTTTAACAATTAATGAACCAATTTTTTTGATAGGAAAACCTTAGCCATTGCCTATTTAATTTTCTCTGAACCTTCAAATGGAGTGACTTGATTAAGACTTGCAATATCAGAGGTCATATGGTGTGAAGCTCATGTATCTATGATCCATGTAGTAGGATTTGAATATGAAGGTGAAGCTTAAGTAGCCATGTCATTCATTGAGGATTAAACTTGATACTGCATCTCAGGTACTGGTATATTGGATTGAATTATATATGCTACAAGAGGTGGGATTTGATAGGAATATTGAGCTTGAGGTTGAACAACATAGGTTGGTGTAAGAGATTGAACCATTGAAGCTGGAGGACTTGGAGGTTGATAGGAGTAATTACCCTTGTGATAGCATTCAAGAGTTATATGGCCTATTTTCCCACAGATTTGACATTCAATATTATAACCCTGAGGTAGACCTTGTGAACTTCTATAGAAACAACTGAGGGATGTATGTCCTCTTCTTTGACACTTCTGACACTCAGGATGTTGTCCTTGACTTAGTATTCCCTGTCCAACCATTGTTCTGCCTGAAATTATTTGAACATCTCCTTTTGTAATTTGACCTATAACCTTTATTTCCTCTCTTTCCTCCATTATTGAACCTTGTTGTCCCCCATTATAGTTTGGCGGTGCTTGTTGTCTAGGCAAAGACTCAGTAAACTGCTCCATAGTACCACCAAGACCATTGTTAGGACCAAATAAAGATTGTCCCATTTGTGCTTGTGGAAAACCAGGCATTTGCTAACTACCATATGGTACTTGCTGAATTCTACCTCCTGTAGATGATTCTATTTTAGATGAATTAGAACCTAAGGCTCCATTATTAAACTGAGAAGTACTCGCATCACTAGATCAGTCTTGCATGTACAAAGCTAATAAATTCTGAGTCAAAGTTTTTAAAACCAGATAATTTTCCCTCTCAGAACCTAATAAAAGTGCTCGAAACTCCTTCATTGAAACTGTTGATTCTCTTGCAAGAATTATAGTCCTAATAGTGGCATACTCTTTGGGAAGTCCTGCTAAAGCAGCAATCATCATATCATTGTCTAAAACGTACTCTCCAGCAGCAGTTAACTGATCCCTTATGGACTTAATCCTTAGGAGATATTTATCCATTGAATCTCCTCCCTTTGTATTGTATGAAGTTCAGTTTGTAAGTGATCCCTGTTTTAGAAACTGAAGCATACCTCTCTTCAAGATTAGACCAAGCCTCTACTGCATTCTTACAACCAATCACATGTTCAATAGCATCATCAGTCAATGTAGCAATTAGTAGACTTAGCAAAGCCATATCTCTTGTTTCCCATTCTTGAAAAGCCACTGTGACTTCTTTTGTAACCCTAGACTCAGCACTAAGTACAAACTTTGGTGGAGAAGTAGCAGATCCATCAAAATGATCAAAGAACTTATATCTTTTCAGCACAGGCTTGAATTGAAATGTCCATTTAGTGTAATTATGATCACTAAGTTTAATTATTAACATCCCCAGCAAACTTTCAATCTTCACAGATGAAGACCCCATAAACAATATTTTATGCAGATTTCGAATGAACAAGAAACTGAACCAACAAATTGAATTCAAGAAATCAACAACCAACACAATACAATCTTCAATTACTGAATGTACCATCTTCACGAATCACTGGCTTTGTCCTTTGGATTCAATCAACTACTGAGCATATGGCATTGGTCTTTACTTCAACTACTCAGTAAAAATTCAAGATTTAAATCACTCTAAAATGGCATTGGCCTTCACAATTGTATACAACCTTCAACAATTCAAAATTTTCTTCTAGGATTAACTACTTTAACCCAAAAACACCTCAAACATAGAACATGAGATTTCATTGGAATCCACCTCGTTTCATAAAGTATGATGACAACCACTGTTGTTGAAATTGACGAAAACGCAACACAGATCGCAAGAAACATGATGAAGAAACCCAGAACTTCAAGAAGAAAAAATCGCCCAAATAAAGGAAAACCCAAAACTTCTTCGATCTTCAATTGTATCCTAAAAAAAAAGTCGTTGGCTTGATACCATCATAACAATATTGAATTGAACCATACAAGTAAGTAGAAATGAAATCAAGAACAAAAGAAGCAGAGAGAATCGAATGAGCAGAATATGAAAGCTTTGTGAATGTATTGAGTGAATTTGTTAGTAGGAATTGCAGCAATATTTATTGTTATACAGTACTAACTAACTTGCTTATGTGGCAATACTATAGAACTAGTCTTATTACAACCTAACAACTTGATCTCATCCTATCCAATCTATCATTGCCACCTAGATATTATGTTATTAGTCCCTTGTGTAAAGCTCAATGGTCACACATCCTCTACGTCACCCTGTTTATGCTGTCTACATGTTCAGCTTTTGAAAATTCACCACATGTGAGGAGTAATTTGAGAGTATAAAGTTCACATGAAAAAAACAAGTGATATTACATGTACTTATAAGTAATTAAGTTGCTTTCATATTGTTAATTAATTATAGTGTGAAATCTGTACAGACTAAAAATACACTACCGTCCATTCGACTATAGAAACTTATCAACTTATTGTAGAAAATTATTTATGTTTTTTTTATGTGTATCTGTTGTGGGGAATTTTTTTATTTTTTATATTTCAAATTGTGGGAAAATTATTTATGCATTGCTTGCATGCACTACTAGACTCATCGATTTCATCAAAATAAATAAAATATTACCACCCTATATAACACGTGAAAAAAGCAAAATGAACTTTTCTTTTTACAGTTATTACCATGGAAAAGATAAAATAAAATAAAAGCATAGAGAACAAGCAAAAGGTTGAGGCATGCACTATTAAGAATCCACTAAAAATGAAGCATCCTGAATCTCCACGCAAAGACGGATGGATGGTCAAGGGAATGTAAACTTTAAGTGGTAATGGTATCCCGAAACTTTCACGGACATATTACTTTAATGAGGATTCTCTGGGGATCTTTTTTGTAGATAAAATTTTCATTGCGACAGAAACACAAATCGTACATCACGTGTTTTAATAGAAATAGTGAGAAATTTTATTTTTTAAATTATTTAACTTTTTAGCACACATATCCCACCATTTTTATAGTGACACGTGATGTACTGTCCCGTGTACCGATCACACTGAAAAATATTTCTTTTTTGTGAGGATACTAGGGATTCTCAAAACGTATTCATTCATCGTATATTGTGCGACTAAGTTTCGTCAGGTACTATTTATATTTAAAAAAATTTACGGTCACACGATGTACGATGAATATATACGATTTGAGAATCCCTAAGATCTTCATAAAGAGGACTCAAAGAGGATCCTCGTTCATATTACGTTATCATGAAAAGAAAATGGGGCTAAACACTGTGCACTCGATCGATAAAGATTGGATTAAATGAGAGTACAATTGGTAAAATATAACGGGTGTAGTACGTGAAAAATATGTACCTGTATTATTTAACAAATTGGTTAAAATAAAGCTTAATAATTCGGCTATTTTTTAAATTATAATCTTTATTTTATTAAAATACATATATATTTATTTATTCCAATAATATGTTAAAAAATATATGTAAAATGCATGAATATTATATGTATTGTTGAGAAATGATAGTAATGTATTTTAAAGGTGAAAAGTACGTACATATGTGTACATTACATGTATAGTATGTTGGAGTTTTTGAAAACATGCAATTTAACGAATCATTAATATGTGTACAGAAAATTAACGAAAGTTTTTATAAAAAAAAGCGTACATATGTATGTAATGTACACATATTATACACACATTTATTAACAATGTGGAGGTAGCTATGGGAATATATATGCATGTCACCGGAGGCCTAAAGCTAGGTGTAAAATCATAATTAAAGGGCAGCGGGCAATATTCAAACTATCGTAATCAAGGCAACTATAGCTAGGGCTTACTCAACAGAAACAAAAAAGAGATAGTAAAACTGAGGATGGAGTGAAGACGAACATAATTCAGGAGTGACAATACATTCTTAGCATGTTAAGTGGTTATGCATGTTGTCTCATCGAACAACGTTGACTCGTTACTAAATTCGATCCAGCATCGATATTATTTCAAACTTAATTAACTCAATTTTTTCTTATTAAGGTGTTTCTTCTCTCCACTTGAGTTTGAATATTCTAATAAATATTTTACTCTACTCTAACTATACACATTAGCAGAAACAAAACTATAAGGTAATAATTTGTACATTCCCTCGTTGTTGTCCATTTGTTATCGTTTAGTTTATTCGATCTTGATGCTAGGGGAGAAAAAAAAAGGGAGAACTACATCATAGAATACCATCCTAATTAGGCATATCCTTTGTTCTCTAAAGAATTCTAATACTTCAAGTCCAAAGCTTGTGACGTATATATAAAAGTTAACCATATAAATGAAAATCATTCAACTTATTCATTCTTTATGGTATGTTAGGTTAAAGCCTGAGTTGTCAAGGAACATTTTCCGAACTTTATCTACATTTGTCATGTGTCTTCTGTTTTTAGAGAAACTAATACTAATTTTTTTTAATAGACGATATTATCTACACTAAGGAGAGGGGAGGTGAACTTAGCTTCACAATAAGTTTGTGATAATGTGGTACAAGTTTGCTTTTAGCGAGAATCTAACTTAAGACCTCTTACTTACAAGTGAAGAGTAATACCACTAGACCATAGTACTAAGTGGCGAGAAACTAATAGTAATGAATTGCGTAAAAGAAAATGTGAACACGGATTTGATACTGCAATAACAAGGAGATAACCACCAGTAAGGTTAGGGTGTGTTGCACGAAATGCCCATTTTGATCACCATTTTATCTATTTTGATCTATGGTGATTATTTGGGTCACTTTAGACCTAAAAATACCCTAGATTTAGTCGATCATCTCCATTTCTCCATTGACCCGTTTTTGCTCATCATTTTGCATGAGGGTTATGTGGATCCAAGAATGGCTTAGATAGTCAAAATTGTGAACTTTTATAGTTTAATATGGTTAAAATAATTGAAGGGGTTGGGGTATAAGATTAATCACAAAATATTAAAGGAGCACTTATATGTTTGCTAAAGTTTTGTACAGAACTATTTGAACTTATATGTTTGTCAATAGAAAGGCTAAAAAATAATCTTGTACTTGGCCATTTTCTACATGGATTAGGACTTAGGAGGTAGGACAACCACATCAAACAAGAACGGACATGATGATAGGCAATAGAAACAAATAGAAAGAGACAGAATCCCTACAACTGATCGATGTTTATATTAGTCCAAATACGATTTGTCTACATAACATCTTTTATAAAGGCACATGCACACACCTAATATACTTAAGCCAGAAGAACACAGACAAAAGGCATGCATGCATCACTTTCACAGTTTCACCACTGCTTTGACTGCCAATGTATTCTTCCTTAATCATACTTGTATACAATTAAAATCATAGATTAACATTTTCTCCACCAGAGTCTAGATCGTATTGTATTGTATGGGCGCGCGTTTAATTCACTCTTATTTCTTAATTATATTAACAAATTAAGCTTTGCACCTGACAGTTTTTGCAAACAGTCACCAACCAAATGACCATGGTTTAAATTAAAAAGGAGGAATGCTTGCTTCCTTAATTGCTTGCTTCCTTAAGATTGAAGAGGAGTTCTTCTTCAATTTACTTCGTGGTTGATTCGACGAACTTCATGTTTATGATCGAAACTGTTTATATTTATAAATTATTCTATAAGATCTTTCACAATAGTTTGAGTAAGTGTGATACCTATATTTAAGAATCAGGCAACCTGAGTTTGATACCTATAATACTATTGCTGCACTAGTGCGTGAGTTCAATATATTGGTATTACACTCAGTAGGAGTGTGATTTCTACATAAGTTCAATATATTAGTATCATACTCACTTTTTTCGACTTGCTATGGAAGGCCTAAAATAATCTGTACAAAAAAAATCAACTAAAATTGAAGTCGATTAGTCTGTCAACTGTAGCAAATAATTAGACCATTCATAATACTTTTACCAAATATGTTCATCTATTAATATAGTTTAAAGACTAAATGAATCTCTCATATAATTTTTTTTCCGAAATGATATTTACAGAGTAAATTATAATACTAACAATTTTGATCATAAACTTGAAATTCCAATAAAAATACTCAGCGCATGAAAATTCTTTTCTTTTCTTTTCTTTTCTTTTTCAGATTTTTTTTTTTCTGAGAGTTCTGCAAAAAAATAAAAAAATAAAAAAAATCCACCCTTGTTGGAAGTTGGTACTCTCACTCACTCCATCATCAAACACACATTATATAACCCCACAAACATTAATCATAATCATTTCCTTTAAGCCCTACTCCTTTTTCTCTTAACGGTGAAATTAAACAAAAACCATACAAACTAGGAACTGCCATTCAAAATCCCAGATAATACTTGCGTCCCTCTACAGGGAATGAAAATAGTTGACCCTGTATATAAAATCAATAATTCAATTTGCTTAATCTTTCATTTGAAGATCATTCTGGAAAAAAAATTTGTTCAAATTGGATATCCTTTATGAATCTATATGTATAGAACTCAAAAGTGTGGATACTAAATAACATTTTTATAATGAACCCTCTATTTATTTCTTACATTTAGGACATGTTTGCTAAACAGAAATGGGACAATGAATGAATCGGAATGCCTAAAAATAGGAAATGTATTGAAAGAAAATCAGAACAACTAATTATCCCTTGTCCATCTGATTCCTTATTTTTTTGGGTATTTGATTACAAATTTTTTAAAGAAAAACTTCCATTTTTCCAATTCCTCACGTATAAGTAAACGCATGAAATATTTAAGGAATGAAAGATTATCTTACTCATATTTTAGCAAATGAATGAAACTCAATAATCAAAATGATTCTAATTTCCTTTTGACGTAAGTAAACATGCCCAAACAACTAAACGATCTCTAACTCACACAATTTTATGTATAGTTGATCTCAAAATAAACGATCTCTAATTCCCTTATGATGTAAATAACCCTCAAATCGCACTGCCTTGCAACTGAGCAGACGCTTCCCAGCGGGTACGCAAGGAATAGGATACGACAGCTGCATTACATGACCAATCTACACTTAAAGCCAAAAGGTGTAGAAGATCTAAGCAACCAGTCGATTTGGTGTTTTTGAATTTATATTTCATTATTAAGACGAACTATTACTTGTTAATTTATAGTAAGTCACATGATAAAATTTTTAATGTGTCAAAAATACGATTTAATTGATTAAATGTTATAATACAAATGCTTAGATATTAAAATAAAAAAAAATATTTTCAACTACTTAAATTACGACATTTTGTATTTCAACTGTGTTATCCGCACATTTCAAATTTCTCTTTAGGTGAGGGGATTAGGTTGGGTAGGGAGAAGGATTTTAGAAGGTCAGATATCACCAGCACTATAATGGGGCCCACGTTAGAAATATTGCCATAAAAATAAGAAAGTTGGCTCTTCATACGAGGTCAAACTCCCCGATCAAAAAGTCTCACCTTCAACTAAATCCACTCCCCCCGACATTTTCTTTCATCTCTTCACATGCAACCCCACTTAGTTCGTGACCTCAATCTTAATTGTATTCGTATACGGTTTTTTTCTTTTTATGTAAAATATGAATTCTATGAACAAATTAATATTAAACTCATTAGGAATAAACCGCATTTGTGGTGTCGATTTTAAAACTTCATCCAACTAAATGAAAATTAGATGCTATTGGACTAACATGTAATGCAAAAATTCTTAAAAACTTGAAAATTGACGAAAATGATCACATATCAAACTTCAATTGTCGAGCTGATCAAAATTAAATATAAACATATCATTGAAAGATTGAAAACATCAATATCGACAACATCTTAAGAAACTAATCATTTCAACAATTAATATTTGAGAAAATAAAAAAATACATATAAACAAATTTCCTAGTGCAAAGTTCCACAACATGATATATTTATCGGCATCTAGATATTGTCCTGTCATTGTCCAAAATTTTATCATCCCATGGTGAATCTAATCCACCCAAAACTTTGGCCATAAAATTAGATCGTAGCATTCTTAACCAAAGATCTAATAAGCTAAATCCCCCAAGTATACTAGAAAATTCTCATCATGTACTGAATTAATAAGTTGAAAATCACAAATCTATATCAAAGATCAAGTAAAACCCATATTCAATGACCAAATAAAAAACAGAGCATATAAAAATAATGAACAGAGACTTTGACAGCTGACAAATCTGACACCAATTTTCTGCATCATTCGAGCTAATGGGAAGTGATCAAATAAATATTCTTACACAAATGAACAAAACTGGTGTTTAAATTTATTTATTAAATATAATATGTCCAAATGGTTCCAATAGAGAGACTTAAACAAAGAGGAACATATACGATATGAGTGCTCCATAAAATTTTAGAGAGAAGCAGACCGAAGAGTATTCTATATTAAATTACCAATCCTGCCCCTCCTCTTTGCCGTAAATTGCCATCAAGTAATAGTAAATAATCCCCACAGCTCCATCATCTCCAAGTCCCCGGGACATGACCGTAAAACTGTGGCCATTGTCCTTCAAAATTAAACCAGAGAAATGCATTTCTATGGCAGCAGCTCAGCACTTCAGATTTTCACCAAAAGGGAAATTACCATGATAAGCATGGATTTAAAATCTTTTTTTTTTTTTTTTTTGGGTTTTTAGATTGGAAGAGAAATTAAATAATGAGATTAATTAAGGTGGGCTACCAACAATGCCCACAAAGAGCCTGCTGAGTGAGGCCAATTTCGTCTCTTTCTCTTCTGCTTCTGCTTTTCTGGTCCTCTTGAAAAGTGCTTGTGGGGATGAAGAAACTGATGATCCCACTGGCCACGAATCATTTGAGCTTTCATAGCTGAAATATGCATCAATCACCGCACTTGGGCTGCCCGGGATTTGATCATGCTTGCGTTTGTTGGTGCTGTTTTTGTTGTTGCTGCAGGCGTAATCATAGTCGATTATCAGACTGTAACAGTAGTTCACTTTTTCCTGTTTCGCAATGCAGCATCACTTAATTAAACAATAACTAACCAGCATTAAACAAATCATACACCTTAAGAATGTGCATTAATTGATCTTCTGTTTGAACTTTGAAGTAGCTTGAAACTGATCAAAATCATGAAATTAAATGAAACAGAAACATAACGTTGGCATTGCATTATGTCTATCCCAAGTTCGAGTCTATTTTTCACTTTTTTTTTTATTTACGTAAATTAATTTAGAATACCGTCTTTCGAAACGGAAAAAAAAAAAACAAAACGTAAAAAGACCAACCTTGCTTATTTTGAGAACACCAAGAAGCTGGTTCTGGTATTCAATGGCATTCCAAGGCTCGACCTGGTCTATAACGCGCATCATTGTTGCAGTGGCCAAAACAGAAGGCAAATATCGGACAAATCTCGAATCTGAGAAAAACCCAACACGAAAAAGTAAACAAGTTGTCGAGAAAGACTTAAAAATTGTATTATATCTTGCTCTGTTTCTTTGTTCTTATCGAAAAGTTTAAGCTTTTTTGTGCTAATGGAAGCGTTACGGTTTCTGCTTACCGAAGACTACGGAGAGAAGGAGACGCTCGCAGCGCTTGAGGAACTCCCAATGGAGGTGGGTTTTCAATCCGAGCCTTCTTATGATGTGGTCGAGGAACGAAAGTGGCGTCACTGGATGCATCTGCCAGTGGAGAGCTGAGAGCACCAAAATCTCCATTCTCTGAATCGTTTTCGCCTCGAAAAAGTACTTCGTGTCCTCCACCTGATGAAGAACGAAAGCCATGTTTTATATTTGGGAGATTAATCGAAAATTTAGAAGAAAAATCGATGCTTTAAGCACAAAAATGATTATTTACTTGAAGGTCTAAAAGCAGAGGAACTTCGGTTTCTTCCACTTTGGCAGCCAGAGAGAGGCAAGTGACGGCCACAAGCTGGACCATCCACGGCTTGTCTCTCTGGAAATGGAGGCTTGAGATGAACCGATCGAAGTAGTTAACGGCTAGGATTGCAGTGAGGGCTGTGAACCCGTAATGGGCGTTCACTTTGAGCATCCACAGCACGGCATCACGGCGAGCCGCGGAGATCAAAGAGTCCTCTGTTCCCATGCCCTCCATGTGTTTGACGAAATGCGTCTGTTGCTGCTCCTCCTTGGAAAAGAGAGAAACAAGCTCATCATCCTCCCAGAACAGATCTTGTTCCAACAGGAGCATGGGAAACAGAGAAGGGCAGTTTGGGTTTTTCCCACTGACGCCATTGTTGTAGTTCTCACCACTACTCACTTCTTGTTCCACCACCTCTCCATCGTCCTCCTCCTCCCACTTGTCCTCCTCACAGAGCAAAGCATCCAGCAAAAGTGAATGGCTTTGTGGGTTTTGGTGTTGGTCGTGATTCATTGCCATCTTCTTCTGAGAAGAAGAGGTTTTGGTCCTCTGCTCATTATACGAAAGAAAAGCTCATCACTCTCACACCCATCTCTCTCTCTCTCTCTCTCTCTCTCTCTCTACTTTTTGCTTTGGGTTGTGGTGTGGTGGTGCAGCAGGGGAGAGGGAGGGGGGGTAGAGGGAGGGGGGAGAGAGAGAGAGAGAGGGAGAGAATAGTACTGTATAGCTATAGAGAGAGAGAGGAAAAAGAGAGGGTCTGGACTGTGGATGTATAGAGCAGAGTGGGTTTCACGCTTGTCCTTTATATATATATATTGGATTTTGGGAATTCTTTTCTTCTTTCTTTTTATCGTTTTTTTTTTTTTTTTTTCCTTCTTTTGTTTTGTGCTTTCGGTGTGTTGTTTCGTTTCGTTGGCGGGGAGAAATGTAACCGGCACACACATCAAGCTGGACCCCCATGAAAACAACCTCATATACAAGGCATAAAATAAAGACTCACTCTGCTCATTTCTCAAGGACTTTCTCTCTCTAGATAGAGAGAGAGAGAGAGAGAGAGAGAGAGAGACTCTTGTCTATTGGTAGTAGGACGGAGTAGGAGTAAGTAGTAGGGTTGTATAGTTATTAGGCTTTTTGGGTTCTTACTTGCAAAAGCATTGATGTGTCTTGGACTCTTTGATTATGCTGGGTTTTGATTTTGCACCCAACAAATTTATAATGCATTGATTACCCCAGACGATTGACAAATTACATATAATAATGCTTTATACTTGCACAAAGTTGATGGATAGAGACGTATAATTGTATGCGTATGTAAGATCCGTATGTATTAAAGAGTGTATAAATACTATATTGTAATGAATATATGCATATAAGATGACTTTCACCATCATTCTTCGACTCAAATCTTTTCATCGAAAAGTTAAAACTCGTATATAAGTTTTTAGTCAAATTAAAAAGTTATATTAGGCTTTTAAGAAAATATCTAAGTCAAACAATGGTACCATTCGAACAAGTAAAATAACATTATAGTTTTCAATCGAATCATCTTCAATGCACATACATAAATTGTTAAAATTTAAAGTTGTGTTTTTACTTCAAAGTTTTCTCCTCCAATGCAAATGCCCAAAATAATAAAACTAAATTTTGGCATTTGATAAGTACATACATTGGAGGATAAAACAAGAAAACTTACACCCACCACTAGATTTGGATCAAAATATAAAAGTATTAGGTATAAGAATATAATTTTTGCAGTGACAATGGCATTAAGTCATAAACCCACCACTAGATCTGATCTAACAAGTCTTTGCTTTGGGCCTTAGTGTTTGACATAACAGTCTTAACAAATCCCACTTTTGTGAGTCTTTGTTTTTGTATTTTGGAGTTGAAACAAATCCCATTTCCAATCTCAAATTTAATATGGTTGTTGACACGTACATGTCAAACTTGCTTTATATCTTTCTTTGCCTCATTCTAAACAATAATTCTTCTTTGATGGTAATCAACATCCATATCTATTTATTTTAAAAATAAAAAATTTTATACCAACCCATTTCACAAGCATAGTTTAGGAAAAAACTTGACCTCGTTTGGCAATCCAGACTGTACTGATTATTACAGTCGGATAGGATAAATAGTCATCGGATAATATTGACTAAATTAGTCAAGCATTTGGTGCAGTATCAGATATTGACCGTATTAATAATACATTCATTTTAGATGGTTTTATTAGTCAAGTGTATACTGGATAAAATAAGTTGACCAGTTAAATTAGTTTAGTGCTTATTTAATACGGAAGGGCACCAAACATCCGGCTCTGCACTATTAGTTCTATCCGATCACTTACACAAACTGCCAATCGAGGCCTTGTATTTCAATACAAATCCATTGACCATATTTCTCACCCAATTAACTTCCTATTATACCCTTGAGTAATCCAAGCAAATTGGCCAGGTCAAGCTCTATATTGGTCCTATACATATCATTTTTATTTTCCTTTTTAACTTGATTTATATATGCATTTGAGACGCTTCTTCTTCTTTCTTCTCTCCTACTACTACGGTATTTACCTCGACAATACATATTAAGGGGTAATTTTCCTCGTATTTACCTCTTTTCTGACTTGGTTCAAATGATGGCGGGGCTTATCTTCTATCAACATACATATCAAGTCTTCGTCTTATATTTCTACATGCAACCTATTTATTAGGTACCCAATTCTAATTTTCTCTCATTGCAATAGGTACAAAGTTGTGTTTATATATAATTGCTATAGGTAGATAATGATGGAAATCTTTTCCATAGGTAAACAATAGTTTTCATCTCTGTCATACAAATATAAATTTTTTTTTTATGTCTTTTATAGGTAGATAAAAATTAATCTTTTCGTCGTAGGTAGATAATTGTATTATGTATATGCTTATAAATTTGACGGATGTGTATTAGGGTGATTGAAGGTGCTTATGGTTACAAAGCAAGTAAATGCATAAACTAGGGATTTAAGTTTTCTGAAACCATTTTGAAAAAGTATAATTCCTCGCTGTAAAACAAGTATATGATTTCCAAAGTAATAATATAATAATACTTAGTAGGGAACCTTGCAGCACAAATGAGTTAAAGGATATAGGGTGCTACTACGAAATATCTCATTGTCAAAACTCAAATCGCTGTCATAAAATCACAGTTATGAAAATCAATGCTATGAAAATTACTGATATGAAAATCATTGCTCATTATCTATGTAGGCACTCAAGTCATATAGAAGTAGCTAGCTGAGTGTAAGTTTTACGTTCTAGTACTACATCACATGAAGCTAGCTCAACGCACATCACATACGAGTCCAAACAACAAACCTAGGGATAGGCTGACACCTAACTCTGGATCCAAAGCGAATGTAAACAGTGCATGTGAACATACACGTGAAGCTAGTTCTTGGCCCAGGAAAGTACAACTAACTAATAAACACTGTGCAAATATGTGACAATGAATAAATATAACAAATAAAGATGTCATGCCACATTTTATACCGCATTTAATAAAAATATAAGGTGTAGAAAATCTAATAAGAAGATAAACATGACATGTCACATTAATTTAGTAAAGAAACATTTATGCAAAAAATCACATATATATGTGTATATAAAATCAAAAGACCCACTCATCCTTATTTTTTGTCCCTCCAGATCGTAGAGATTGAGCTCGTGGGAGTACGAGGATTCAATGGATTTAGCGAACTGTCTTCGATCAAAGTAGGTTTCTTGTGATATTAAATAATCATCATTTACGGATAAGACTACTTTTATCTTTATGCACTATACTCTGAAATTCACGTTTTGTAATAAGTTTTACCACCCAATCACATTGTGCACGCTGGTTTATTTATTTAAAGTTCAAATTTATTCTCACTTTTACACATCAACTATACTTTATGGCTTCGTCACTCTCAAGATGTTGGCTAGCACATCATGGTCTAGATGGACACGTGGACATTCTAGTTGAGATGTATCAATTATTCTTTTAATTTATTTTAGGGGCATAATGGGCATAAACATTACAAATTCTTAGCATTTCAGTTGGTTTTTGATAAGTGTATTTAGAGTGGAACAACTGATGGTAATTTTTCTATTAAATCTGCTTATATGTTGGCCTTCAATTCTAATGGTTTTCCTAATTAGCGATGGAATCTCTTTTGAAAATTATATATTCATCCAAAAGTTTAGAGTTCCTTATGGTTGCTCTCTCTTGATAAGCTCCTAACTAATGATCAAAGGCTGAAAAGGGGTACAATTGATAACCCTAGGTGTCAAAGATGTACTTGTGGCTTTGAATCTGTGACTCATGTGCTTAAATATTGTCAACTTGATAGAGCGTTGGAAATGTACAATCAACAATCAGGCCACATTGATTTTCATGATTAACTTAATTTTGATCTACCACTAAATCAGTCATATCGCTGGGGAAGGGTGGAAGTTAGTTTTTTCAGTTGTGTCTTGGTTTATTTGGTATTGGCGAAATAAATTTATATTTTTTTAGCATAATTTTACAATGACTGATGAGTCTACAGTTGCTATTTGAACTTATCTTCGTGAATGGTTGAAGGATAATACTTAATAGACTGATAAACCCCTTTGCTTCATTGAGAAGCTCCCCCTTCATGTTGATTTAAGCTTAATATTGTTGGTTGTAAGAAGAGAAATAATAATTCTATTTGAGCAGTGTTTTAAGCTATTATGATGGTAAATGGATTTTTGGGTAATGTGCCAATTTGGGCTCAATTGAGATTCCCACTGCTGATAAATATATATATATATATATATATATATATATATATATATATATATATATATATATATATGCTTTATTTGGGCTTCCAATTGGCATGTAGATTATTGATTGATAAATTTTTGGTTGAATTAGGTTCTACACTCATAGTTCATTTGGTTTTGTAAGCTACTGGCAATAATCAGTATTTGGGTCCCCTAGTTTGGCCTGTCAAGAGTTGCTTTCAATATTTTGGCAATGCAAATTCAACATGTCTATAGAGAAAAAATTTGTGGCAAATACTTGACCGACCTATAATCTTAATTTAGGCAATTTTTACTTTGATATCTTATGTCTTGTTCAGTTAATTTTGTTCTCGAGGATTAACTTGGAATTTAAAACTTATATTTTTGCATGTATTTTGCATATATTGGGTTTGCTTTATTACGTAGGTAAATTAGTTCACATGTATTTTACACATATTGGGTAAATTATGTTGCTTTTTCTTAGCTATCTAACATTTAAAATTTTTAATTGTAGGTGCACTATTTGAATCAAATAAAATTAATTTTTTGTAGGTAAATTATTTTGCATGAATTTTTACATATATCAAGCATTTTTCCATTACATATGTGTGTGTCAAATTATATAAATAAAGAAATATATATATATATATATATATATATATATATATGTTGAACTTATAGTAATACTATATTCTTTTGAACGGGTATATAATAATAATAGTATGTGCGATAATTGTTTGTTCATTATAATTAAGGTGAGTAATAATATTTATTGATTTGATTTGAATATTATAGCACAAGTTGTAAATATTTTGTAATAATTGGTTAACTACTTTTCTACTTGGCAGTTTATTTTTAAATTTGAATTTTATTGAATGTTTTAAGTAGATTTTCGTAATAAAAGTTTTAAGAAAATATATTTAAAAAACCATTTCGACTATTAGCATTTAGCGCCTTTTCCACCCAAAAACATAAAATAAAATAAAAGAATGAAAAATGAACCAAAATCAAATCACGAGTCGTTTAAAGCATTTAACAGCAATCCACGGAAGAACAAAACAAAACAAGATTTACAGAAAAAAAAAAATGGACGTACAAAACAGCGAATTCCCTCCAACAAACAAGCTTCTCTCTCTTCTTTTACGATGGACAGAGACAAAGGAAAGGACAAAGACAGACAGGCGCGTCTTGAACTCGTCCGACGAGAGAGAGTGATGGCGAGAGCAAGGCTGACTTGCTCTCTCTATGGATGTGTGTGTTACTCATTAGAAAATTGGAGATTATTCTGTCTTGTTTGTCCGACGCAGTTCCATTACCTTACACGTTACAGTCTAGAGAGAGAGAGAGAGAGAGAGAGAGAGAGGAGAGAGAAGGGGTATGGCAAATGGCTGAGACAGGAGGCGTAGTCGTACGCCTTTTGCTTTGACATGCTCTCATAAGCCTATGAGTGCCCACTGCCCACCACCACTCTGCCACTCATTTTTGGCGCGCAACACCCCAACTTTTTTTTATCTTATCTTTTTTTTTTTTTTTTTTTTTTTTGAAACAAACTATATTATTTATATTATTTACAGAAAGAACGAGTTTAGCTTTATAATATACTAATAATAATATAATTTAAATTCATTTTTGGTAAGAATAAAACCTAAAACGTCTAATTTACATTTACCTTCAATATCCAGGATGGTGGCCATTTCCTCATGAATAATACTTGGCTATAAAGATCATTTGGTTAATTAATTAAAATAAATTAATAGACGGTTCTAAATATTAAAGTTGATTGATTAAACGATAAGTTAGTCTATTTGGTACAGTTGATTGATTTTTATAGAATAAATTATAATATGACCATTTTCTATTTAGACACAAAATTCTATGAATCGGCCACAAAAATATTTTAAGTAGAAATTTCTACGCATTGTTGAGTAGCCAAGTATTAGTCTTTTCTCATTATTCAATCAATAATCAACTTTGAACTCTCCTTCAAAAGTAGATATCCTAGTAGCTCTTTAATTTATAAGATGTTTATTACAAGGTTTACCAAATAATGAGAAATTTTAATTATGACGGGAATACAGGCACACCACGTATTTTAACAAAAGTGGTGGGAAATTTTATTTTTTAAATTATTAACTTTTTAGCATACATATGTCATCATTTGTATAATAACATATGGTGTATCATCTCGTGTACCAATCACATTAAAAAATCTCTTCAAATAACAAAGACAAGCCAGAATGATATAAGAAATTTTCCTTTTATTCAATCTTTTATATGCATCTTAGCTTGTCAATGAAATTTAATATTAAAACAAAAATACATATTTGAGCTTAATCAAGTTACTTAGAGTAACATGCTTAAAATTCGTTTCTTCACAAAGGGAAAAGAAAACTTGCATGTATGGGGATGCTCGACCACTACTTCCCAACTCAGCTAATGACTTGTAACTTGTAAGGGTTTTAACCCCACTTAATTTCTATTTAGTTTATACACATCTTAGTATGTCATATTAAAACAAAATTTTAGATTTAAGTTTAACCGAGTTAGTTAAAGTAGCGTGCTTGGAATTAGTTTCTTCATAACAAAATCTTTTTGGATATAGATGTCTCGACCACCACTTGCCAGCTCAACTAGTGACTTGAAGGGCTTTAACCCCCACTTAAGATTTTCTTTTATTCAATCTTTTATATTCTTAGCTTGTCAATGAAAATTTAATATTAAAATAATAATTCAGACTTGAGTTTAGTCTAGTTGTCTAGAATAGTATGCTTCATTATCTACATTTAAGTTCGAACTCCCTTCTGTTGAAAAGTCTAGTGGGTATTGAATGCCCACATAGAAACTGAAGACATGGGGTGGATTTTCAATGCCCATAAAATTAATCTTGACTTGGGAGATGAAGAAAAATTATATTGTCAAAGATGTGTGCTTAGAGTTGCTCTATAAATAGAGCACTCCGTATGCTTTCAATATAGAGCAGAGAAAGAAAGAGAGGAAGAGGAGAGGAGAGAATACATAGAGTTATCTTTGTACTCCTATTATTCCAAATTATAATGAAAGCATCACTGCTGCCCGAGGACGTACTCCAGTCACACTGACTGTAGAGGAACCTCGTAAATTTTGTGTCTTGTTTTATTTATTCTACTGCACACACACCGTCGATTTTACAACACCTTCTTGTTATTTAAATTAATTGTGTAATTATCCTATTTCTATGTTTGTCAAAGAAAAATCAATTAAATAAAAAGAAAACTAATGAAAATAGTTTGCAAACTTTGAGTTTTAACGATAAGGATAAAATAAAGGATAAAATGAATACTACCAGGATTGACTTTTTAGTGTAAAAATGTGATTTTTTGTTAAAATGAACAGTACCGAGAGTTTTTCATTAAAGTTCCCTTAAATAAAACTAACGAGCTGCTGTTAAGAGAAGCACTTAGTAACATATGGAGGTTTCACTTGTATATTTTCTTTGTGGGTGCTTTATTATTATCTTTTTAAAAATGAGACCAACTAGTGGCTTTGCAAGGCAATTCACTCCACCTGTCTGAGAGTTGAAAAGACTCACAGAAGTATTTTAGCTATAACAATGGTCACCATCGTGTGATTAACCAGCACAAAGAATTGAAACTACGATGTGTCGTGTGAAATACGAGCTTAAAATTCGTCCCCAATCACTAGACCACCCCATAGTTGTTTTGCTTTATTATTGATTTTTCTTTTTCTTTTTCTTTTGTTAAGTTCACATAATTTGAAATTTTTTGAGTCTCATCCGTTATTGTTCTTTAAATTTGCCGCTATACAAGTATAATTCTTAGTTCATAATTATTGATACAGCATGCCATTTATAAGGCATTTTTATCAAAAGATGAAACCTCATGTGTTTTAATTTTTTTCGACTTCACATGTGTCCTACGAAAAATATCTTAATAGGACAACCCTACCAACGATTTACTCATTCTCATCATCACAACTTAATTATTCCAGACATATGAGCTGTGCTAACAACAATTGAAAGATCCCTGAGAGTTGAGAGGGAGCTCTAGCTTTACTGTAGGTAAAAGAAAGAGAAAACAATCGGGGTGGTTATTATGGCAACCAGCCGACGAAACAATGCCAAACACAACTAAACAAGAATTGGTAGATAGTGACTACATTACAGTAACTCTGTACTATCAATTCCTATGGCAAATATATTATATATCATCAGAATATATACAAATATATAATAACATATCAATTAACCAAATTTAAACACCCCAATGGGTAAATTAATTAATTAAGATTAAATATTCTTTGTCCATGGTCGTCACAGAACCCTACCTTTTAACCTTTTTGGTTGAAGATACTGACTAGAGTTCAAACCCGATCAAATTGACTTTTACTGGAATGACAAATGAATTTCTTCAACTTATACAATCTGTGCTGCTCAAAGGGGACCCTTTTTCAATGAATCTGGAGGTGTCCATGAGTGGACAAACAACACATTGTAATCATCTGTGAATGTGAGCCCAGCAGCTACATATATCGATAGATCTTGGAGCAATTTGGCTACATATGGCAATATTGAACATGGTTAAATGGTAAAATCATTATACCCAATCAGAGATTTTGCAATATATAATTAGTAGTTACTAGTTTTGGGGTTCCATCTAATAGACTTGAGATCAGTACTAGTTGGTGTTTGAAAATTTTGTGGGTTATGGATGAAGAGAGTTTATATGTTGTGGAGCAAAAAATAATCCGAAAGATTTTGAAGCTAATACATGAATTTTTACTCAAAAGAAGATAAAAATGGGCTTATTAATTTGGCGAGACCCACATTTAATTCACGCACAGTTCAACATCTGAAGATCTAAGCAGTTGACTACAACTTCATCAAACTTTCCTGCCCATGACAAGGAGAAAAGTCATAGGTATTAAAGATATGATTAATTACTAAATCCTATCTTTATGCTCTCCTAATTGAGGATCAACTCAATCAAGCAAGAAATCACGGTCGTATCCAATCAAGTATATTACAAAGTAATCCCAAGATATTATTTATTAAATAATATCTCTGGGGGATAATTCTCCATCCTAAGGATGACTCATCTTGACCAATTGGATGTCAACATATGTCAAGGCAAACCTTAGACAAGTGACTAATCTAGCTCCTATAAAGACCCCATTGGCTTTTGCTAAGCAATTAAGTTCTAAATTTTTTTTTTTTTCAAAGAAACTGACTTAGGCATCGGAGATCAATTGGTGAACCCTCCCTCACCAATAGAAAATAAGCACATTAATCAACGCGTAAGTAATAATTCAATCATCAATAACCACATCATTTAGTTTGCAAATTTGGTATCTCTTGCATTATCCTTCAATGAATCATGTTTGTTTAAACACGTACAATGTCTCAAATGTAAATTATGTTCCAACCACTTGAACTACAAGTTCTTACTGAATCCGATTTGTTTAACTAATAATAAATTAATAAGTCTAAGCATCATTTTACAATCAAATTATGGGTAACAACGGAGACATATATGTATATATCATCATCTCTTTTGTACTTAATCAACTACAAGTCAATGACATAACTAACAAAAGGTACAAAAATTTCAAAGTTCTAACTACCAACTTTTTATAGACCAGAATGATTTGTGCTAAGTGGATCCTTTAATTTTTGGGTGGGTGATCATGTCATCCACTGAACGTAAAAACATTTCAAACTCCCAAATGATAGCTCATGGAGCCTTGACCATAACCCCTTCAGTTCATTCCCAACTGGCAAAGATGAAGTGATCGCCTTTGACTCGATCGTGTCCATAACACTCCTACGAAATTACTCATTAATGGCGTTATTAAAGTCGACAAGAGAAGCATATTCCTGTTGAATATTAATAAACTCTGACGAAAAATGAATGCAATGACGGATAGAGGAAACGACAAAATTGTAATCGTTAGGAAAATGCTTATTATGTTGGTTAGGGCTCTAAAACCGCCAGAAAAAAAGAAAGCGTTTTAAATTAAAAAAGAAAAAAGTAAATAGTGTCGATTACAACTGACATTAATAAGCCTATCGGATATAGGCGACAATAAATGCTGATGACTCTTGTTGGTTAAATGCACATCTATGTCGCTCTCAACTGCCAGAAAATAAATAATACCGTTGAATAAAGCAACTACCTAACCGACTGGAAGTAAATTTTTTAATAAGTTCCGACGGATAAATAAATCTTTCTGTCATCTATACTCGACACTGCCAATTAAAAAATAAGGAAAACTAACGAAAAGTTCTCAAAAACTTTAGTTTTAACGAAAATGACAAAATAAGGATATAAGTGAATAGTATTAGGAGTGACTTTTCAAGGTAAAAATGTCATTTTCGTTAAAAGTGAACAGCACCGGAAATGTTTCATTAAGATTCCCTTAAAAATATAAATCGTAAATTTCTTTTATCAATAAATAGAATAACCAACTACTTTCCATCTTCCACAACCGACGGAAAATATTAATAATAAATAAAAATTAAACACCGAAATGTCAGTTTTTTTTTTTTTTTTTTTTTTTTGGAATGAATGAATAAAAAAACCAAAGCTTATAATTATCCTTCATAACAAACATAATATACATTCAAATATAAAAATTAACCTACAATAATGTCTTCTGAATCTACCATAATACATAAAGTACACAAAAATAAAGAGGCCGATCTAACACGTATTAAGCAAAGTGTCATACATAGCCGTAAGGAAAACCAACTAAATAACTATTTAATAGAACTCGAGTATGAATGTGTTGGTGATCCTCCCTGTGGTCCAAAATCCCCCATCATATCCACATCAAATAAACTACCCGACAACAATCCAGTATACCCACCAGTGGGAACACCTAGGGAAATATGTGAGTCACCGGGAGATGGCATCTATGGTCGATATACCGGCATTTGAAATGGTGGCTGCTGCATGTAAGACATGGGCTGCTGCAAAGGCATCTGATGGATAGGATATAGAGAAGGGGGTGGCTGACTGGGGGCCAAATGCTGTGTTGCCTGAGGGCTTCGTGGTGGCTGCTGCAAATGTATCATCAGCATCATCAATAATTTTTGTTGTTGCATCATCATCTGCTGGTTCATCTGTTGATGTTGCTGGTTTATCTGCTGTTGCAAGGTCTGTGATTGCTGAAGCTGAGCTTGTACCTCTGCCAACTATTTAGCAGCTTTTTCCTCTCTCCTCCCAATTCATTATTTTCAGATAGCAACTTGGCTAATGCACCCGTGGATGATTTCCTGGAAGAACGAGCAGTTGAAGAAATTGCATATGACACCATCTCAGGTGTCACCCCATGACCATAACCTCGAACTCAAAAGAATGTTATGGGAATTTCATATATTATTTGATACTTCTTCAGAACTAAATACATATACAATCCGTAGCCTACAAGGAAACAAATAAAAACAGGATATATACAAAACCCTTCCTTCCTAATAAAGGACTCCTAGTATTTACCCTATTTACATTCCCTTTTTTTCCGTCTAAACTGTGACTCACGTCTACACTCCCCCTCAAGTTGGTGCATATATATCCCACATGCCCAACTTGACAAGTGAGTCATCAAACTTGCGACTACATACAACATGAGTAAGAACATCTGCAAGTTGTTCCTCCGAATTCACAAACGGTATAGACACAATCTTCTTCTCAAGCTTCTCTTTAATGAAATGCTGATCAACCTCCACATGTTTTGTCCTGTCATGCTGCACCGGATTATCAGCTATATCTCTTGCTGACTTGTAATCACAATATAGCTTCACGGTTTCCTTTGACTTAACCCCAAGACTCCAGAGAAGTTTTTGAAGCCAAAGGATTTCACAAATGCCGTGGGCCATGCCCCTATACTCGGCTTCAGCTGAAGACCGTGATACCACCTTCTGTTTTTTACTCTGCCATGTAACCAAGTTCCCTCCTACAAAAGTGAAATATCCGGAAGTAGATCTTCTATCACTCACATTTCCTGCCCAATCAGCATCCGTGAACCCCTCAATTGTCAAATGCCCGTGCTTCCTGTACAACACTCCTTTTCCTGGTGCAGACTTCAAATATGCTAGGATACGCATAACAGCAGTCATATGATCTACACTCGGTGAATGCATAAACTGACTAACCACACTTACAGCATATGCAATATCTGGACGTGTATGAGCCAAATAAATTAGTCTCCCTACAAGTCTCTGATATCTCCCTTTATCAACCGGCTTCTGATCTGGATCCAAATGTAGATGATGCTTTTCAACAATAGGAGTGTCTGCCGGCTTACACCCCATCATACCAGTTTCCTTTAATAAATCCAATACATACTTACGTTGTGACAAGAAAATACCTCTTGAAGAGCGAGCAACTTCAACCCCAAGGAAATACTTCAAGTCTCCTAAGTTTTTCATTTCAAACTCGGCTTCCAAGTTATTCTGCAACTTCGAAATCTCATCATGGTCATCTCCAGTAATAATCATGTCATCTACATAGATGATTAAGGCCGTCACTTTACCTTTTTTTCGTTTAACAAACAATGTATGATCAGAATGACTCTGATGATACCCGTTCTTCTTCATAACTTGGGTAAACCTGTCAAACCACGCACGAGGCGATTGCTTAAGTCCATAGAGTGACTTACGCAGCCGACATACTCCGGTATTTCCATAAGCACTATACCCAGGAGGGAAATCCATATACACTTCTTCCTCCAAATTTCCATGGAGAAAAGCATTTTTCACATCAAACTGTTTTAATGGCCAGTCCATATTTGCAGCTAAAGAAATCAGAACACGTACCGTATTCATTTTGGCAACTGGAGAAAAGGTTTCTTGATAATCTACACCATATGTTTGAGTGTATCCTTTAGCCACCAACCTTGCTTTGTACCTGTCTATTGACCCATCAGCTTTGTATTTAATTGTAAACACCCACCGACATCCAACGGTTTTTTTTCCTTTAGGTAAACACGTCACCTCCCATGTATTGTTCTTTTGTAACGCCAACATCTCCTCATCCATTGCTTAAGCCCACTTTGGATCCTTTAGAGCTTTCTCCACTCGAGTTGGTACTTTAATTGAATCCATATTGTTCACCAAGGTTTGGCGTTCTAATGCCAGACCACCACATGAGACATAGTTGGCTATTGGATACTTCACCTTTCCTTCCGGAGAGAATCTATCAGGTGGCACACCTCGATTTTGTCTTGGTGGCAACCTATACACATTCACATTATCACTTGTGTTAATTACATAATCATCCACGATACTTACCTCAGGTGTATTCAGAGAAGATTCATTGGACGGCACTTCGGAGTTAGAGAGAGGGGAAAACACATTAACAGATTCGGTATGTGTCTGCTGCATCTGTCTACTGGGCTCGACAAAACTCTCGGCAGTCTGCTGGACAGGTGCGGCAGACCCTTGTCTCGACTGCTCAGACACGTCAGTTTCATTTGCTTCATATACTTGCTCAGACACGGCAGAACCCGGAACCTCAACATTAGCACATCGGTCAGAAAGTACAACAGCACGTTCGATGCTGCATGAAACTGTGTCTTCTCCTAGATCCAACCACTCCAGATCACCAATAGTGTTCTCCCCCTGGTGATCTGAAGATAAATGCACAGAAGAATAAAAAAACTCCAGTTCAGAAAAAGTCACATCCATGGTGACATACATATGCTTAGTCTCAGGGTGATAACACTTGTAGCCTTTTTGATGAGGTGAGAAACCCACAAACACACACCGAAAGACACACGGATCCAACTTGGTGCGATGAATTTTCTGAATATGCACATAAGCGACACACCCAAATACTCGAGGAGGGAGAGTATGAGTCGACACTACTGAAGCATGTTGAGTGAGGACTTGAAGAGGTGTCTGAAAGTTCAGAACCCGAGAGGGCATACGGTTAATCACATAGACCGCATAAGTAACAGCTTCAGGCCAAAACATCTTAGGGACCGAGGCGCCAAGCAGAAGAGCACGTGTGGTTTCTAAGATGTGGCGATTTTTCCGTTCCGCAACCCCATTTTGTTGCGGGGTATAAGGACAAGTCGTTTCATGGAGAATGCCATGATCACGAAGAAACTCGGACAACTCACAAGCAATGTACTCACCACCATTGTCAGACCGTAGTACTTTAATCACAGATGAATATTGAGTCTGGATCATCTGAGAGAAAGACCGAAAGACGAGACCAACATCACTCTTATTTTTCAACACATATAACCATGTCATACGAGTGCAATCATCAACAAATGTAACAAACCATTTAATTCCCGAAGGAAGAACAACTGGAGATGGCCCCCAAACATCAGAGTGCACAAGTTCAAACGGCACAGACCTTTTATTCATACTAGAAGGAAACGAAGCACGATGGCTTTTAGCACGAATACATACTTCACAATGTAAGTCTGATTCATTTATTCTACTAAATAAAGTAGGCAACATAAGCCGTAAATATCCAAACGATGCATGCCCTAACCGACGATGCAATAACCATACTTCTTGCAAACTACTAGTATGTGACGCTCAAACCGCATTAGCCCTGCCTGAAACGACGTCATCAACATAGTACAACCCCTCTCTCTTAGTGCCACGCCCAATTATCTCCTTGGTCTGAATATCCTGAAGTAGACAAAAGGACAGATATATTAGAACAACACAATCCAATTGTTCAGTGACTTGTGGTATTGATAATAAGTGATGGGACAATGATGGAACAAATAAGCAACGATGTAAAGGGAGAGATGGGGAAAGTTGCACAGTGCCAGCGCCACACACGGGGACAAGAGTCCCATTAGCAGTCGAGATGCTTTTCCTGTGAGACATTGTCATATATTGAAACAAAGTTTTATCGTACGTCATATGATCGGTTGCACCAGAATCAAGAATCCAACCTGTATGTTGATCACTTTCGGAGGCTAAGAGAACACGCCCCACAATACCTGTATTGGAGGATGAATCACCAGGAGTAGCACGAGTTAACAAAGTTTGACTAGGATCCCCAGAGCTAGCCCCGGCCTCTGGAGCAGTTGGTGTAGCCGCTGCAAGAGAGGCACGGCCTCCATTGGATCCGACTATGCCACGGTCCTTTGCCCGCAATTTCTTCTTAAGTTCTGGAAACCAATCAAGTACACCATGCTTGGTAAAGCATGTATCTTCAGTATGGCGAGTTTGACCACAGAAAGTGCACTTCAAATCATCTTTGTTTTCTCGGGTAAAGGGACGAGAATTGAAAGAATGATTAGAAGAATTGTTAGGACGGGAAGTTGCAGGTGGCCGAGAGACCATGGCCATGGACGGTCCCCCTTGGTTGTTATTCCCACCCATCATGGTGGCATGTCGTTGTGCTTCACGCCTAACAACTGAAAAAACTTCCTCGACAGATGGTAACGGTTGAGTACGTAGAATATCGCTACGTACTTTATCAAAAATATCATCCAAGCCCGCCAAAAAAGCGTACACACGATCAATCTGAATTTCTTCTCGAAGTGTCTTAAGATCAGCAGCACATGCCATCTTAATTGGTCTCCGTTGATCTAGCTCCTGCCAAACGGACTTGAGGTCAGCATAATACACACCAACCGGCCTGCCCTCTTGACGAAGCCTGAACGACTTAACCTTCAATTCATAAATTTGAGAAATATCTGAACCATCATAATAAGTCCGAGCCACCTCCTCCCAGACTTCTTTAGCAGTACGCAGGTGAATAAAAAATCCCATGATAGCAGGTTCCAAGTAATTAATCAACCACCCTTTTACTATGGCATTCCCGGTCTCCCACGTCTCATACTCAGCACTGTCCTTAGCAGGTTCCTTGGTACTTCCTGTCACGAAGCCTTTTCGACCACGTCCAGCAATATGCATCTCCAATACCTTGGACCAAAGAGGGTAATTGGATCCATTCAACCTCACAGTGTTTGGCACCGTAGATGCATCGTTCTGAATAACAACGGGACTCAATACCTGATTGTTAAGTGGTTTACGGGAACCACCCTCCAACTTCAAGATTGAATCACCTTCAGCCATCTCGACTTACACACGGAAAGGGCACCAACAATTTGATGATATGACTCACGGCAGCAACCAACCAAACAGGTGCTGCAATTCTTCCAGTCACGACAGCAGAGATGCTGCGATACGTCCACTACGTCAGACAAACACAGCAGCGGTAGTTTCTAGGGTTACAAGGCTCTGATACCAAAAAGAATGTTATGGGAATTTCATATATTATTTGATACTTCTTCAGAACTAAATACATATACAATCCGTAGCCTACAAGGAAACAAATAAAAACAGGATATATACAAAACCCTTCATTCCTAATAAAGGACTCCTAGTATTTACCCTATTTACATTCCCTTTTTTTCCGTCTAAACTGTGACTCACGTCTACAAACTTTCTTTCTAGTCTCAGAACCCGTTGCCTCAACATAAACCTGTGTTCTCAGTTCAGGGGTGTCTTCTTCTACTGAATCGACCCTTGCCTGAACGTGACTCTCCATTGATGCCTTACAATATAACATTTAAAAATAATAATAAAAGATTGATAGTCATAAGACAAATAAATAAATTGAAAAATAAATAAAATTGAGTAAATAACAATGAAATATAAATAGTTATAATATAAATAGGGAAGTGTTTTTAGCACTCTAAAAATTTCATTCTACACTCCTCACAAGTGTATTTTTCTTTTCCAATATAGAAAGTTTGGAGTGTAGAATGAGATTTTTGGAGTGCTAATAACAATTCCCTATAAATAAAGTTATCATATACTGTGATGTTTCGTCAATTCAAGTTTAATCCTTTTGGGTATGGGTTGCTCGAAAAAAATCCATGGGATCTGGCTCTTCCCCATGCTTGTTCCTCTTTAAGTATAAGTCAATGAAAAAACAACAAACAATTTCAAGCATTACTTGTTGACTTTTGTGTATATTCCTGTAACATTGGGATTCTTAGCATAGTATGATTTCATCTAGTTATTTTTTTCCTTATTGATATGATTGTAACATCCTGTAAATTCCTCATTGAGAGATGAATAGACACATAACACTATTCCAAAAGCATTTTCTTCTTGGCACCAGAGCCTAGGTTAGAAAAAAAATATAGAAGTTGCACGCTGTGCGTAGAACCGAGAACCACCAACTACATAGCCAATTGTGCAGCACACCGTCAAACCAGCAAGTGACGCCGTCATTGTTGACCCGAGTTCATCGAGCCAATTCTCGCATCCACCCAGACTAGCAAGCGACGCCATCGTTGCTGACCCGAGTTCACTGAGCTGATCGTTGCAGCCACCCACCACTACCTGTTGTTGCATCATGTGACCACAAACCGAGGTCTAAAACCCAGAAATTATCGTTGTAAATCTCGATTAAGAACCACCACTTGTGTCTGCAATTCTGTCTGCACAAGAGACAAAACTCGAGAAACGGCTACTGACCACCTTGAACATATCACTCCTGCACCCACACCTGATCTGTTCTAGTGACACTTGTCTGTATCAAATAAACATCATTGATGCCTGAAACTCACACCAGAATCATAAATGCGTGTGTACACGTATCAATCTGTAGGCCAACCCGTGTTCTGCAAAATAATTTTTTGTGATTTGTAATTTTCTTGCTTTGCTGTGCTTCAAAAGAAGTCCCCAGGAGTAAGGAAAATAAAAAATAAAAAAAAAAAAAGAAAAAAGAAAAAAGAAAAAGGAAAAAAAGGAATAAGGAAAAGAGAAAAAATAGTTTGTATTTTTTTGGGCTATTGTTTGTTTTTCTAGGGGTCTCACATTGTTTGACCTAGTTAGTTTGGAATATTAGCCCTATCAATCACCTCAGACGTTGCACTCAACTCACGCAGAGCAATGACATGTTGGACTCGTCATCCCCGCTGTAACGAGTTGTGTGCATTGGTTGCCGAAGTTAAGGTAGATTATATGATCATACAAGTAACGATGGTAAGGCTTTAAAGGTTTCTACATCTGTTTTGAATAATATATGGATAATTGATTCTGGTGCTACTGAACATATGACTTGTGATTCTAGATAGGTACGAACACTAAACCTATCCACCAAAACTAACGTGAATGTTGCTAATGGTAATGTTGCCCCCATTATTGGGGAATGTGTTATCTCTTTTTCTGATACCCTTAATCTTAATTTTGTACTTGTTGTTCCTTCTCTTGACTATAATTTATTATCTGTTGCTCAGATAACTGTTGCCCTACATTGCCTTGTGATTTTTTGACCTTCCTTTTGTGTTTTTAAGGACATTCGGACTCGCAAGACGATTGGTTATGGTATTAGGAAGGGGAAGCTCTACTACTTGGAATTGACATTGAATAGTACCCGAATGTTGACTCAAGTTCTTGTTGTGGAAGGATCTCAAGGGGAGAAGAATAAAACGTCGGAGGTTTGGTTGTGGCATCGTCGACTTGGACATGCTTCTTTCGGTTATCTACAAACGTTGTTTCCTAGCTTATTTGTTCATAACGATGTTTCTAGTTTAAATGTGGTGTTTGTGAATTGGTTAAAAGTCATCATACTTCGTTTCCATCCAGTTTGAGTAAAAGTTCAGTTCCATTTATGATAATTCATTCTAATATGTAGGGGCCCTCTAAAACTGCTACATTTGGTGGTGCTCATTGGTTCGCTACTTTTATTGATGATTGCACACGTATGACTTGAGTTTATTTAATGAAGTCCAAAAGTGAAGTTCTTCTTTGTTTCAACGATTTCCCAAAATGGTGCAAGTACAGTATAAGTCATAAATACAGGTTCTCATGAGTGATAATGGTGGTGAGTATGTGAACTCTAAACTTCATGCCTTTCTTGATCATCATGGTATTGTTCATCAAACTACATGCCCATATACTCCACAACAAAATGGAGTTGTAGAATGCAAGAACCGTAAACTTCTGCAGGTTGTTCGTGCTTCCTTGCTTGAGGCGTGTCTCCCGTTATCCTATTGGGGAGAAGCTCTCATTTCAGCTGCGTATCTTATTAATCGTGTTCCATCTTGATTAGTTGATTTTTAGACACCACCTCAAGCTCTCTTTCACATGTTGATGCTCCTACAATCCCCAATCTTCTACCTCACGTGTTTGGCTGTGTGGCCTTCGTTAATCTCCACAAACAGCAGAGGAGTAAGCTTAAACCTCGAGCCTTACGGTGTGTGTTTGTAGGCTATGCCTCTAGTTAAAAAGGATATCAATGTTATCACCCTCCAACAAAAAAGCTGTTTATTACTATGGATGTTGCATTTCATGAGCATGAGATATACTTTGCCAATCCCGAGTCTTCACTTCAGGGGGAGAATCAGATGAAAGTTCAAACTCTTGATTATATAATTCCGGATACAGATATTATGAATGATTTAGATTTAAGTGGTGATCATTCACAAGAAAATAGTGATGTGAATGACGTGGAATTAAGTAGTAATGTCTTGGAGACAAGTAGTGATCATTCACATGAAAACGATGCTGAAAGCCTTGCAAGGGACGAACTGACACGACTAGACAACTCATTGCCTTCCTCACCACCTGACAATCCAGTGCCACATACTATCTCACAGTCAATCTCTCCACTCTTGAGCCCTAATGACCATAACCAATCATCTTCGATCTCGGATGCACCATCACCACGTCATCTCCCTAACCTTGTCACCTGAGATATTCCTAAACTTACTTATGAAGTTAACCCTAAATGCAATACTAGCTATTTAGTGAATAAACCAAACCCTGACCCTAATGTGTTATACCTGTTAAGCAATTATGTGTCTACTAGTTACCTGTAAGAATCAAACAAGTCATTTGTGCATCAATTATCTATTGTATCTATTCCTAACAGTGTGCAGAAGGCTTTAGCTGATCCACGTTGGCAAGCAGCAATGAATGAAGAATTAAAGTCTTTGAAGAAGAATGTTACCTGGGAGATCACAGACTTGCCAGCTGGCAAGAAACCTATGTGATGCAAATGAGTTTATACTGTGAAGTATAAAGCCGATGGGACGGTGGATTGCTTCAAGTTGAGACTGGTAGCAAAATGGTACACTCAGAAATATGGAATCGATTATATGGATACTTTTGCTCTTGTGGCCAAAATCAACACGGTTTGTGTTTTGTTGTCTTTTGCTGCAAATCTTAATTGGCCCTTATAGCAGTTCGATGTGAAGAATAACTTCTTGCATGGAGATTTGACAAAAGAGATTTATATGGATCTTCCACCAGGATCTTACACTCCAGATAAATACAAAAGAAATGTTTGCAGGTTGAAGAAATCCTTGTATGGTTTGAAGCAGTCCCCGCGAGCATGGTTTGGAAGATTCACAAAATCTTTGAGAGCATTTGGTTACAAGCAAAGTAACTTTGACCGTACTCTATTTCTGAAAAAAAGAAATGGAAAGTTAACTGCACTTAGGCCTCGTTTGGCAGTTCGGACTGTACTGACTATTTCTGTCGGATAGGATAAATAGCCACCGGATAGTACTAACTAAATTAGTCAGGTGTTTGGTGCAGTATCGGACTAGTGACCGTATTATTTATACTGTGTTTGGTATTATACTAGATAGGAGGAATCAAACTTAATTTTTTTTTAAAAAAAAAAAGTGAAATCATTTTTTTGTTCCCAGATCTCTCCGCACCCCCAAACACCCTCCCTCTTTCTCCCTTCTTCTTCCCCGACTGCAGAAGAATCCCAAATAATTGTTCCGCAGCTCTCTCCGCCACACCCCCCAAACTCCCTCCCTTTCTCTCCCATATTCTTCTTCCCCGACTAAATAATCCGGGCGTTTTGGTTGGTTTTATTAAGCGGGTGTATATCGTGTTATCCTATCCGACCGGTTAAATTAATCTGACGCTTATTTAGTACGAGTGAACGCCAAACACCCGAGTCCGTATAACTAATCCTATCCGATCCTTTATTCGATCTACCAAACAGAGCCTTATTGTGTATGTAGATGATATGGTGGTAATATGGAATGATCCAGAAGAACGTGTGGCCTTGCAAAGATACTTATCTATGGAATTTGAGATAAAAGATATTGGATCCCTAGAATATTTTCTACAGATTGAGGTATCGAGAAGCAGTTCTGGAATTTTCTTGTCACAGAGGAAGTATATTATTGATTTGTTGCATGAAACTGGCATGTTAGCCAGTAGCTACACCATTAGAGGAAGGGTTAAAGCGTTCTGTTAAGCCTAATCAAGTACCAATTGACAAAGGGAGATACCAAAGGTTAGTAGGTCGTTTAATGTACTTAGCATACACAAGACCATACCTTGCTTATCCATTGAGTGTAATAAGTCAATATATGCATGACCCTGGAGAACAACATATGAATGCAGCCATGAGGATTTTGTTGTTAATTAATGGGATTGTATAATTTGTGGAATGCGTTATTTATATACCATTGGATTTAGCTTAATTTGTTCAGGAAATTATCATTAATTCCGTGAGCATGAGACGAAGGATTTAGCTTGCAAGTAGCAAATTTAACTTTTTTTCCTTAAAGGGTAAATGATCAAATTTATCAAAAGCTATTACTTCATAATGCTGCAATTATTTCCTTTGTAATGGCTCATCGATATGCAAAAGTAACTTTAATTTCCTCATGTCAGTTTTCTTTGCTTTTTTCTTCTAGTTTCAAATGCAAGAAAGGATTAGTTTCTAATGTTATATTTTTATGGTTTAAAAGGTGTAGATGTCGCAGTTGATCACTCGTCGTCGGAGTGTGACCAATGCGCCTCCCGCATTATCAACATCTACTGCTCCAGCTGCGAGTGCTCCATGGATTGGGGAGCCTACACCCCTTACTGATGCTACTTCTCTAACCTCCAAATCTCGCTACTAGCATTTCATCTTGCTCCACCTTCGACCTCAGAGCCACGTTGCCCTGTCGATACCAGTAGCCTAATGTATCAAACCTAGAAGACTACTTGTAGTTTTTTTCTTTTTTGTTTGGACATCTTGTATGTACGTTTTCATATATTTTATAATTAAATACTTTTTCTTGGTTAATTAATTATTGTTTAGAATTTAATTACAATATTTATTAAAAATTAAAAAATATTTTTTTTGACCAAAATGAAAAAAAGGGTTTTGCCCGACACATGCCTACGTCGTGCAAAGACACTTTGCGCGACGCATGTTACTTCTTCATCGTGCAAACCCTACCGTCACTGCCTTGGCGCGATGATAGCGCGCGACGAAAGTTGCGTCGCACAAACCCTTAGGCAACAATTTTTGACTTTGCGCGACAAAGGTACCTACGTCGCGCAAAGTGTTTTTTCTACTAGTGCTTTAAAGCATTCCGGTGTTCCTTGTATGCATGGTCACCCCTAGCAAGCGTCATGTTATGAATTAGTGGCATTTTGTCCAAGTCTTCATCCTGAAAAATAAAATAACCCTATATTCATAAATACATACATGTTAGTTAATTATATTTAAGACATTTACTAATTGTACTACAGGTAAAAAAAAATGAAAATATATACTTGAATTCTTTTCCACAAAACTACCTTATCTTCTTCCGAAACCAAGCGCCAATCCCTCTTCAAAGGAAGATTTCTTGGATCCCTAACCTCAGCAATGATTAATTTTGAACAATCACCAGCATTTGGACTAACACATTTCCTTGTCGAATCAAATACACAAGGTTGTTTCCTTGTCCACTTCTGAATTACAGCTCTGCGGGTTTTACGTTGAGTTGTTCCTTATTAATGAGAAAACTTAACATTTGTCATGTATTTCAAACCAAAGGAAAAACTGAGAGGGAAGGAGAAAGGAAAAACAAACATTATGCACAATACAATTAATTTAAAACGCACCAATTTCAGAATGTTGCTCATCTGATTGTTGCTCCTGGAATTGTTGGTCTTCAATTTGTTCCTCCATAGAGATTGAAAAGAGGGAACGAGAAAGGAAGGGTAGAGAGCGAGCGGCGCATGGAGCAGAAATGGGAAGATGACTAGGTTTAACTAGGGTTAAAATTAGCGACGCTTACAACCGCCAGGAAATCGAATATTGTCGCGTATAAAAGCCAAGAAATTAAATTTATGTTTGTCGGGTTAAAAGTATATCTATTTGTATACGCTTCCAAATTATGCAGTATCATCAACCAACTCTTGTCCATGTTTTACCACTTTATGAGGGCAAAGTCTTACGTTGAAACTAAGATCCCTACAATCTTTCAATTCCTATCATGTAGGTGTAACTATTAGAATTTTCAATCCCTATCTTTTAACCCTCAAACTTTATCACGATTGCAATCTTTTAATTTCCGATACCTATCATAGTAAAACAAATTTAAAAAAAACAACAAATGGTTAACAAAAATATGCTTATCTACTCTTGATTATTTATTAAATTCAAGTTTTGTATATCCTCTTAGCAATTAGAGTGGAAGATTAAATTAATTTAACATAATATATACCTACATTACTAAATATTACCAGTTTATGTTATATTAAATATTGTCAAGTTAACATAAAATTTATAATAAGATTTATTTCAATTTTTTCATAACAATTTAAGTGAATAAAATAAATTAATTGAACATAAACATTCCTAATTTGTCTTACTAATTAAATTAAAGTCTCTAAATAAGTAATCTTGTGTATTAAATAAACAATTTAAACATCAAGAAGTTCAATAATAAAACCCCAACCATTAAAGAATTCCGTCGTCGATCTATTCTTTATGTACTTAGCCAACTAAAACAAAACCCTGCAAAATCAAATTAGAAAATAAAAATCAGTCACAAGGTGCTTGACGAAAGAAGAAATAGAAGATGAAAACAATAGGATAAAAAATAATTGAAAAACCTACGGTGAGGTGAAGAGAAGAAAACGATTGAAGATGAAGAGGAAGAAATGAGTAAAATGAAGATGAGGAAGAAGAAGAAATGAAGATGAAGAAGAAAGTAGAAAGATGGGGGAGGGGAAGGAAGAAAGAGGCATAGAAATTTGAAAATAATAAAATAAAGCACCTAAGATGGGTATAACTTACATTATTTTACTATAACCGACATAATACCAAAATAATCAAATTATGTCGGTTATAAACGCCACTACTAACTTTATAACCACCAGGATTTGTTAAAAATATTTAAAAAAATTGAAACTATTCACCTGGAATTCTTGTTAAGGGCGAAAATTTTGCGCTTCAAAAATTGTGGTAGTTATACTAAGTTTATGTTGGTTATATTTGACATTTATATTTTATATCAGCTATAAATGAAAGGAGTTCATTGTTATCCAACATAGGCTTAATGACGTGTTGGATATATTTTTTCCGACATAATGTTTTATTGAACTGCCACCATCCTTCGAAATATAAAGCTAATTTTGTAGTAGTGGAATTAACCTCAAACCACCGTATATTTCCAAAAGGTTTTATGAGACAAAAGGTGGTAAAGGTTTTTTTTTTTTTTTTTTTTTGCGCCCCCCGCGGGGGGCGGGGGGGGGGGGGGGGGGGGGGGGGTGGTGGGTGAGAGAGGGAGGCAATTATTTCATGCATGCATGGCTCCCACCTTATGTGGTCAATCATAAGAGAAACATATTAATGAAAAACCATAGTTTGACAGGTTGTAGTTGTAAGCACAAAGTTTTCAGAAATGAATGAAACAATAGCACATGCATAAAATAAAGTAAAAGATTGTATTAATGAAAGTTTAGGATTACAGTCTCTGTGTAACTATTCTTTTACAAGAATATTCCTTTGATTCGTTCTCCAAAGTAAAATTTGATTCAAGGGTGTGAACACTTGATCTTGAATCGGGCTTGAAATTTCTTTAAGGATTGTCGAGGCTTAATCTATAATGAAATGAGACCATGAGTAGTTTCACATGGTGGGTGATCTTCAGCCTTGGTGTGGATGACTCGGCACATGTATTTGTTGTGCTTATTGATTCTCTACGAGCTTAATGAAGAACACGAGTGTTTGGGTGTTTGATATTTGCTTTTGCTAGAAACCGTTTTGGTTTCTTCAAAGACTTGAGCTAGCATCCTTCCTCTCAAGTCCTCTTTCTTGAAAATGAGCCTAGTATTTATAAGCGAGCAATTGAGTCTTAGTTTAAATCCCCTACTTGAACCCTGTAATTTGTGGGATTAACTTTCTATTTTGATTTAATTTGAGCTAATTATTTAATTTCGCTCTTAATTAAATCAAAAATTTTAATTTAAGAAATTAAACCCTAATTGATATAATTTGATCAACTTAGAGTTAGTTTGTCCCTTTTTATTTGATTCAATTTTTTCATTAGGTTAATTTGCTATTTTAATTGATTTAATTTGTTTGACGGAGATTTCGGATGTCGACATGTGTCACTCTTGATGACTCATCTAGCTTTGATGAGTCACATGCAATGTGTGCAATTTGGCGAGACCCATGATGTGTGCCACATAATCCCTAACAAGTCAAAATTTATTTGTTGGTGAATATTTTTTTTCACCAAAATTTTGACGTCTACAAATTTCCTCTTTCAAGCGACAACATAGTCATATTTAGGAGGTGTGACTTGAAGTTCTTGCTCACTTCCCTAACCATGGTTGTTGTCAAGTATCTTTTCTTGAACAAACTAAATTAAATGATTCGCACCTTCTTGAATTTTCTTGACCACCTTATTTCTTTGACTAGGAAATCCAATATTTCCCTGCATTGCCTGAGTGGACGCCATCTCTTTAGTTGTTTTTTTAGGGGCTTTGAAGATGACTGCTACTACAATCACGTATAGAAGAGACATTGTGCGGAGACAAGTGAACTTCTCTTATTCGAAGCCTGCGACATTCCATAGTATTTGATGCGAGACCTGCTGTGAGAACTTGGGGTCTGTGCTCATCTACAACTACAAGAAGTGTGGCAAATGGTGTTGAAGAAAGAAAGCTAAAGCAACATACTCAAACTTGGCTTTCAAGATGCTTTCAACATAGTGGTGTCAACCTGGCAAATTGAGTATGCTTTCAACATACTCAATAACACTCGACTAGAAGGGAGCACATCAAACTCTATGGGGAACAACATGTTTGCTTTTCATGTGACTGAACTCGAATTTAGTTTTCGAGATGCCTACATAACCTTCTTAAGAAAAGATCAAGTCATAAGGAGTTAAAGCTTTTTTTTTTGCTGTACGCAGTTTATGCTCATGTAGCCAGGAGCCTTGGAGGACTTAATGTCATTTGCAGTTTTGGTTGGTGTTGAAATGAGCATTTGGTGTCCCATTTTATGCTTGTGAGGATAGGGATATTTGGTGCAGATTTGATGTCATTTACAATTTTGACTTGTGCAGACGAGAAACACTTAATGTCGCCTTTTATACTCGTGTAGACGAGGGGCATTTGGTGTTGCCTTTTAAGCTTGTGCGAGTGAGAAACATTTGATGTCATGTTCAGTTTCAATTCATGCTGGCAAGTACCATTTTATGTCTCATTTTAGGGTCGTGGGAGTGCGGAGCATTTGATGTTGTGTGCAATTCCAGCTCATGCAAGCAAGGAGCGTTTGATGCCTTGTGTAGTTTCAGCTCGTGTAGGCAACGAACATGTAATTGGATTTTTGTTTTCAAGTGATCTTGGAGAAGTGTTCCCAACAAGCTTCATAGCAAGGAGTCTGACTCAACGCAATCTTGAAAAGGTCTTTGAGGGAAAAACTCAAGCAGCGTGATGGGGATGGACGATCATTGCTTCAAAATTTCATCATCCTCAACAATTCTATATCATTTAAAAGTTTAACGAGAGCTTCTTTGCCTCCTCTTTGATTGGTTGACTTATGGACACGACGCATGATTCTTATGCGACTTCTTTAGACTGACTAGAGTCCATCCTTCATTGGCATCAATATATGAGCCACAGTCAAAGTTGTTGCTTGAATCATAAAGACTTGTGTACAATTCTTCATCAACCTTACTTGGTTTGACTTCCAAGGTCTTGGAGCATGCCCCTAGTGATCGAAGTGAAAGTGGATGTGGTGTATCAAAAGAGCTTAAAATGATGGTGGCATGGTTTGACTCTATCACATCATTAAGATCTAGCTCGGTGTTTCCTTCTTCAGCCAACTTCAGGAAGAAATCAATGTTTCCTTCTTCAACCAACTTCATGAAGAAATCTTTTTGAACGAAGCACTTTTCAACCAGGTGACTGATGACACCGTGGTACTTGCAATATCTTGGGTTGTCCATGTTATTCATCTGTTCAAGCCGCTTGCACTCTGGTAATTCAATTATTTTTTTTTGAAGCAAGTCTTCTAACATAGCATCGATGTCCAAGTTGGGAAAATGATACTTATTCTCATCCATTTCTTTAAATGTGTGTAGTGGCTTTTCTTGGACTTGACCTAACTTAGCCTTCCTTGAACCTTTTCTATCACATGTTGAGGCTTTAAATGGAGCAGCACTAACCACTATAGATTCCATGTTAGGTTTCTTTAAAGGGTTCGCCTTGTCACCAATAGAATATTTCTTTCCACTATAGTTTGCAATGCTCAGCTCCATATCTTGGGCTTGAGTTGCTAGTTCTTCAAAGATGTGAGGTTTCATCCTTTAGAGGATGTATTGCAAGCCCAGTGCATGCCTTGTATGGACATCTTGACAGAAGACAACTATGAGAATCTATCTTTGCAATCAAGGCTTAATGCATGACTACTATTGATGTGTTAAACATTGGCTCATCCCTTCGTTGCTTTGTGTTGGTGAGCCCCATCATGTTTACCATGTGACGTGTGTTGAAAAAGCGGTTGAAGAATTCTTTCTTTCTCTGTCTGTTCCCAACTATCAATTGACTATAGTTCCAAGTTTGTGTACTGATAAGCTTATATATATATATATATATATATATATATATATATATATTTCATCAAATTCACTTGTCTTTTCTTAGTTAGTTCCTTATATTTTTGAGCTATTTACTTTGTTTTTGTGTTTTGTAGGATTTGTCAAGCAAAGAAAAGAAAAATAGCACAAGTGGGATTTTAAGTAACAAATTCGTCAAAACTGCCTGTGCAGGTCAGCTGATTTTAGAAGCAAGTTACAGACAGCTCAGAATGAATTAGAGAATGAGCCTTATATGCTTGGAAAGCTACGGATGTCTATTTTCTGGAGAATTTCGCGGATTGTTAATATCATTTTTCCAGAAGAAGTTTTGGCCGTTTTAACACTGAAAGGTTCCCAAGAGGCTGAGCAGTTTGTAACTGACAAGAAAACATTGAAAGCAATAAATCCAATAAATCTAGCAGCCAAAACTGATGCAATCAATAACAAACCAGCTGACACATATTCAAATATCAGAGGAAATGGAATTAAAGATGAGGATTAAGAGGGAGTAATTGGCATAAAGGCTACCCAAGGAGTTACAATTGTTTTACCATTTCCTCTCACTTATTGTCATCACTAAATGACTGTTAGTGGGGTGAGTTATGGAGAGGAAACTAGGGCAGCAAGCAAGAAGAAAAAGGATGTAGGTTGCAGCGGCAAAGGGGGGAAAAGATAGAGAAAAAAGATAGGAAAAAAAAAGGAAGGAAAGCAAGGAAAAAAAAAGACAAGGCAGCTGCGTTGAGGAAGGAAGAAAAGGAAGGAGGAAATCTTGGCATTCTCTTCTTTCAGTTTTATCTTCTCAAACTCATGTCTTTCTTTTGGTTTTATTTAAGGATTGTGTAACTAGATTTTTAGTAGTTAGGGGCTGTTTGAAGCCCCGAATATGATTGCAAGTTTGTTATGACATTTCGTTTGAATTACTTTTATGAATGAATGAAAATTGGTTCACTACTTGTCTCATTGATGAATTATTTATGTGTTTTCTATGGATGCATACTTAGTAAGCATATCTAGGATTCTAATGCTATGAATATGTGTGTGCCTGCCCTTGTCGAATGAGGAGCTACATATGTTCTAGAGTAGTACTTGTTAATTGCGATTAGCATGTGAACCAATTTCTAGGATAAGTAAGACAACGCCAGTACTTACGATGCCTTATGATGACTCAAACTCTTTTCGTTCTTAATGATTTCTACTCGTTAAATCTATGAACACGCCATTCTAGATTGCATGTTAGGGACTAAGTTAAGTTGAAAACGCCATTCTTTTAACATACTACATAAGAAAGAGTAATAGGTTGAGTTCTAACATTAAGCCAACTTGAGCATCTTCATCCGGAAATAGAAGGAATTTGAATGAAACATAACATGTTTGCATGATTATTTGGTGGTGGATAGCAATTCCCCTAACTCATTTTTCTTAATTTGCGTTTTTGTACTGTGTTTGTTTGATTTAATTTAAATATCAAATCAACTCCAAAAATCCCAAACATTTGTGTGAGTGTAGTTCTGTGTGTCTAGTGTTTGCATATAAAATTTCGTAGACTTTAGATAAGTGTAAGTCAGTCTAATAATTATTTTTCGGTGGCTGGCCAGTAGGGACAGTAGCCCAGTTTTTGTGACATTTTAAAGTTAGATAAAACAATCTTCTGCGGGAAAGACCCTTATTTTCATATGCTACAATTGACAAATCTTAGTGTTAATAAGGAAAATCAATAGGACATTTGTGTGCTACTTTGTGGTGTGCTTTTAATCCTGTCATGTACCAGTCGAATGCAACACATCAAAGTGAGCAAACAAACTGCTTCACAAGATAGTCCCCATCTGTGTCAGCACTATTGGATGTCTTAATAGAGTGAGCAATGTGTTATTTAAGGTTGCATTTTCCATGTAACTGCAAGAGATTACAAGATTAGTACCATGTCGGCATTCAGATATTATCAAGCCTATTCGTGTACATCTTGGAGTATGTGATTGAATCCCGAGAAGAACCTCTATATTATGCTTTGATGGTGCTAGTAATCATGTCTTGGAGCTATTGGATTGATAAAGGGACTATCAAAATGGAATCGAGCTTTGATTGCTCATTCTTGTTAGAAGTGAATTCTTGACGCGCCTTTTTTTTTCCGGATAAGGTGAACCTTTTCTTGACTCACCGTCGTGCTTTTCATCTAGCTTGCTCATGAGCAATGTGATTGGTATTTCTTTCTATTCAATGGTCTTTGGCAATTTTTTGATCGCTTGGGCTATCTGAGCCACTTGTTGATCAATGAAAGCATTTCCCACTATCATCACCTGCATTGACGTGGAATCGGATGAGTCAGAGGACTTCGAGTGCAATGTTATGGCCTTTTTCTTTTGATCACTCGCCATTGAACCTAAGCATAGGCTTGCTTTTGAGCCAACATTAGAAACATGCAAGGGTAACCGTTTCGTTGAATTCTCTAATTTTGGCGAGCACCTTTCATTGCTTCAAAATAAAAGCTTATCTGCCCCTTAAGTAAGGGAGGTCACCTACTTGTTCTATTGTACAACTTGGATGGAGACAACATGACATCAGTGTGATGGGTAGAAGCTTTCAACTCACTCTGAGTGATGGATTTGATGGATGGTTGATTCTTGTGGCAAACTTCATGTGATTTAAGTGGAAATGTCGTTGGAGGGGTGTGTCAGGTTGAGAGGCATACTTTCTTCTTGCTTCGAGAGATGATGCCAGCTAAGTCGCGCTTTGTGGTGAAAGTAATCATGTTCATGCCTACATTCATGAGTGTAGCTTAGATGGGAGTTGGGTCACTTTTTTCTCATATTTTACAAGAATATTCCTCTAATTCGATCTCAAAAGTAAAATTTGATTCAAGGGTGGTGACCACTAAATTTTGAACCAGGCTTGCAATTTCTTTAAGGCCATCGAAACTTGATTTTTAACGAAACGGGATCACGAGTAGTTTCATGAGGTGGGTAATCTTCAGCTTTGGTGTGGATGAACAAGCACATGTAATTGTTGTGCTTGTTGATTCTCCACGAGCTTGATGAAGAACACGAGTGTTTGGTGTTTGCTTTGGCTAGAAAGCTTTATGATTTCTTCAAATACTTGAGTTTGCTTCCTTCCTCTCAAGTCATATTTCTTAAAAATGAGCCTAGCATTTATAGGTGAGTGATTGAGTGTAAGTTTAGAATCCCTAATCTGAATCGCGTAATTTGTGGGCTTGATTTTCTGATTTTTTTAATTTGAGCTAATTATTTAATTTAGGGCTTAATTAAATCAGAACCTTTAATTTAGGAAATTAAACACTTAATGATATATTTGATCAAATTAGAGTTAATTTGTCCATGTTCAAACTAAATTCGTGCACCACCATAAGGTGGGGATGCACAAACCCAAGTTACTTGTAAAACAACAAATAGTCGTAATCAAGTCAAATACTGGAAGAAGAAGGTGTGTCGGTTAAAGGCTCTCTGACGGTCAAATTAGTAAGCAATATGTGACTCAACTAGTGGGCAAAGTAATAAGTATGCGAGAATGGCGTTACTAGAGATGAATCCTAGAAAGGTGTATTTATACCAGTCGAGGAGATGACCGTTTAGGATAGTAGAATATTAAATCGGAAAATCCTAGAAGATATCTAGGAAGTAGATATTGTATCCTCTAGGAATGTGATTACTTGCTCCAAGATTATAAGAAATCTGTTGATTCCTTGTTGGATTAGGTTTTCGTATCTTGCAGAACAAGCATGATCAATCTCAGCAAAGTCGTTGGACTTGGCCCACTGATCCGAAATAGGATGATGGTGACATCGCTGTTTCGTTTATTCAGCTTTGCTACAGTGGTTGTTGAGTCCATGACAAGACTTCTGAGATAAGCGTATTTTGATCTACCTTAATCTGGCTCTGGAAAATCATGGACCCCCAATCGCCTTTTGTATTTGATTTGATTTAATGTAGACTAATTGATTTAATTTAGTTAGTAATTAAATCAGAATCAATAGTTAAGTAATTAAACCATAATTGAGCAATTTGATCAATTAGGTTAATTTGCTCTTCTTTAACTTGATCTGATTTGTTTAACAGAGGTCTCAGATATCGACAAGTGTCACTTTTGATTACTTATCAAATTTTGATAAGTCACATGCAATGTGTGCAATTTGGCGAGACCCATGGTGTGCCACATAAGTCCTAATGAGTCAAAATTGTATTTGTTGGTAAACATTTATTTTCCCGAAATTTCAATGTCCACAATAGTGAATTAGTAATCCTCCATTTCCACTCATCCACTACCGGAGCTAAAGATCACAAGCTACATGAAACTCCACAAGGTCCCGTTTCGTTCAAGACCAAACCTCGACGATTCTTGAAGAAACTTCTTGCCCAATTCAAGACCAAGCTTCTATGGTCCTTGAAGAAACTTCCAGCCCAATTCAAGATCAAGCCTCGACGGCCCTTAAATCGACATCTACGTATAGGAACTTCAAAGCGTAGTGGCCAAAATACATTCACTATGTGAGGGACTTTAAAACGCACCTTCTACATGTGATGAGCACATAGGGCAAATCCTAAGATTTTTGAGGTCCAGGATAATGCCAAAAAATATGCCTTAGTTCCTTATAAAAAAATATTGTTTTCAAACGTAAGACTGAGAAAAATTACAGCTAGAAAAACACTTCAAACGCAATAATTTAGAAACACGAAAAAAAACAATTTATTTTGTATTGAGAGAAGGAAACCAAAAAATCTCAGTGTACAAGTAGATAAATGATGAATTTTGTTTCCCCTCTATCTGAAATTTTGAAGTTCTTTATATAAATCATGAGATGTTTTTTCTTATTTACTAACCTTGTCAATATGCGATTGAAAAATAATCATATTTTTTAGTCTTTAATTGATATGTATAAGCAATGAATGAGCAGAAAGTTAAAGATAATTAGAATTCTAGGTCATGAGCACAAAGTTAAAGATGATTAGAATTTTGGGTGCCACCACCTATCTTTGTTTTTCCCAAACCTTAGTGCTATCTCTTTCACTTCCTTCATGGGTAGCAGCAACCATGCCTCTCCATATAGAACCTCTCATCATTCACATTTTAACACCTAAACTTGTGGAACTAATGAAATTTTTTTCGAAATTTTTTTGATTTTCATGAGTTGGGTAAATTTGGCATCAAAATCCTTCGCCAATTCTACCTCTTTGTCTTGAAAAAGTTGCAATGATGCCTCCGCTTCATTGCAACTTTATTGTCTTCATGAGCTATCAGATATCCTGCTCTGCCACAAATTATTTTTGTGAGACATAGTTTGCAATTTTCTTTGAACTACAGTCATATGTGATTGATTGAGAGGCATGGCTTATGGCCACTGCCCAGGCGAAAGTTAGAGTCAACAAAAGGGTTGAGGAATAACATAGATAGGTGTTGGGGACTAGATTTATAATTTATTGTTTTATTAATTATTTGTACTTTCATGAGGTTATATATGGTCGATAAAATTATGTATTTTCATAGCTTTAACTGTTTGGTGAGTGGGAAATACATGAAGGAAATAGCAAATGGGAAATGTAATGACCCGTCCCTAAAAATTATGATTTTCATAATTTTAATAAGTGAATTTACAAAAATGCCCTTCGAGGCAAAGTGTTGACTCTAGTTGACTGTCATGTAGTGTCACGTAAGATTCATTTTCTTAGCATATCCTCATAAGACTCGTCGCTACAGACGCGTGGGCGCAAACGGAACGTAATTCAGAGTTATAGCGAAGGAGTTATTAACTTTTAAAGTTGGGGGCATTTTAGTAAATTGGTTAATATCTAGAAAATTCCAGATTTGTGGAGCAAAATCTGGGATGCCACGTGTGTGGCCCAGATTAAAAAGAACAAAGGATGGTCGGTGCAGGTGGAGTATAAAGGAGAGAAATGAGGGAGGAACCGAACTAATTAGAAAAGGAGAGATGAGAGGGTGACCAATCAAAGAAGAGAGAAAGGAGGGAAATGAGGGAAGGGAGAAGGAGAGAACCGGCCAAACCCGGTTTCTCCACCCGACCCGCCAAGTTGACCCATTCATATCTCCTTCATACAAGCTCTGTTTTGGGTTATCTTGGTGGTCATGGAAAGCCCTTGACGAGCCCTACATCTCTGGAGTGTTAGATTTCCAAATTTCTTACCCAAATTCACAAATCGAAGCCACAAACCCACGGGGGCATCTTATGGTTTTAACCTTTTTCCGGTGTCTCTGGCCAGTTTCACCGTTGATGATCACCACCAAAAGACTCATTTCAACCCCAGGAACAAGGCCCAAGCTTTGGTGGAGGCATCGGAGTTCGTTTTGGTGGCGAATCAACAACTACCCAATTTTAAGGGTTTCCTGCGGGTTTTCATGAAATTGAGGCTTTTCCTGGCCAAATTGGCCTTAGTCACAGGTATGAAACTTGTTCTACTCATTGAGATCTTTATCCTTGTAAAATTTGAGAATTTTTAAAAATAGTTGAATTTTACTGCGAGTCGGAGCGACCGACCACCACCTGCGGCGGTGCGTGGGCCGAGACATTCCTTGACATTCCTAGGCTAAATTTGAGTACCCTGATTCCATTGGTGAAGACCGATAGATGAATTTCCGTCATTTGAACGTAGTTCCATTAAGGTCCGTCGCTTGATTATTATAGCAATCGACGATCCTACCGTTGGATCGTCATCAAACTTTGATACGTTATAATGCGTAATATTTGAGGATATTAGAAACTTACGGATCGGGAATCCAATGTGCAGATCTTCCCAATGTGGACATGTAAGTTATATATTATATTGATAAGAATTCTAAGACATGATTTGATAATTGTTCTAGGCGCCGATCGTTCGTGACGCCTTGATGTTTATGCTAGGAGTTGTAGCACGGACTCCAGGTGAGTGGGCTTTTGGTTTTCTATATATATATATGTATGTATACATTTTTCCCAGAAATTATTTTAAATGAAATGTGATTGAAATGCCACGTCATACTTGCGTTATATTTTAGTATATGCATTGGTGTAGTCATGTATAATGTTGCATGATGTTGCGGAGCCTAGGTAAGTTACAGGTGAGTACATTATGATGTTAGTGGTTGTGATGTATATGGTTATGCCTGGATGCGTTTGGTACTTATTATCCTGCATCCTGGTGTTAGTGCTTCGCCCGAGGTTAGGGCCAGCCTTCACGTGATTGTTCACCTCCCGCACCGTACGCTCACCTTGGATCCAAGGCAGGTGCCAGCCTGTCGTATAGACCACATTAGGTGGTTTCGACTCGTAGATGACTTGCGATACTTCGCACAGCTTTCACGTGATCGTAGCACTTGAGCGTATTTATTTACACCCAGCCTGTCGTACAGACCACATTAGGTGGTTCCAACTCGTGTGCAGGTTTAGAGCCGTACAGGTCACGTTTGGTGATTCTGGCTGGCATATCATTTTACATTGATTTATTTCAACTGGCTTACTTATTTCATTGCTGAGATACTTGACATGGCATATACTTGGTTTTCATTACTCTCGAGCATGATTTCTATATACGAATGTATTATTACTTTCTGGGAAATTATACGGGTTTTACAGTGAAGGGTTATAATGTTTTCAAAAGGTTTTTTTTATTAAAAACTTTACTTTCAGGCCCACTCACCCTTGTTTTTGCGCCCCTCCAGGTTGTAACTGTTGGATGTTCGTATAGACGAGGATTCAGGCCCACTCAACTTTGTTTTTGCGCCCTTCCAGGTTGTAACTGTTGGATGTTCGTATATACGAGGATTTGTGCCGAACCTTAGTATAGGTGGCTACCTCTGAGAGTATCCTTACCCACACTACTGTACTTTACTTATGCTCTAACGTTGCATGTGAAACGGGCTCGTTCCCGCTCGCAGTGCATTCTAGTCCTTAGGCACTTTCATGTTTAAATTTATTCACATTGTCCACATCATTATACTTTATGGCTTCGTCACCTTCCAGGTGTTGGCCAACTCAACTCGATTCAGAATCCTAGTGGACATTCCGGGTCGGGGTGTGTTAGGAAAGGTGCCTATTCCTCCCAAACAAAAATTGGTAAGAAAAAAAGGGGTATTGGATTTCGAACCTGAAACCTTCAGGTCAATGGTAGGCAACAAAACCGTCATTTCTAGTTAAATTTATTGATGGTTTAATCAAATTTTTAGAATTTATAGTCTTATAAAAACATATATGAATATTCCCCGATAATAATTTTTGTGCCTTGATTTTTTGAGGCCCTAGACGGTTGCCTAGCTAGCATTGGGCCAGGGCCGGCCCTGCGAGCACATGCATATGTCGCGGTTGAAGTGGGGGCAGATGTAGACATCGAAATTTCAGTGAAGTAAATATTCACCAACACATTAAAGTTTTGACATGTCAGGGCTTACGTGACATACTCCATGTGTCTCAAAAATCGTACACATAAATGTGACTCATCAAAATCAAACAAGTTATCAAGAAGTACACGTGTCAACACTTGGCGGAAATGAATTATTTGATTTTAATTTAATTAAATCAAATATTAATTGATGGAGTCAAATCATGAACCAAGTCGCAAATCAAGTCCTGGGTCTTTCATCAATTAAACAAGCCACAATCAAGACTAAATCCATCTGTAGGCCAAGCTTGGAGAGACTATAAATACGAGGCTCCAAAACAAAGAAAGGGGCCAGAAAATCATTCTAACATCCAAATGTTGAGGCTTTCTCCCAATTTTCCAAATACTCAGAAGGCTCATAAAACTCTCTACGTTCTTCACCAAACCCTTGAAGAATCATCAAGCACCACCATACGTGCCGATTCTTTCATAGCCACAAGCCAAAACTTTGCAGCGTCCGTTCATCCAAGATCAAGTCATCGTGACCATAGGATCAACAATCATACATATAAAGTTTGCAACCCCGACAATCCAATAAGAGAATTGACATTTTTTATCAAAGATTGTAAACCCTAAATTTTCATTAATACAAATACAATTACTTTGTACACGTATTCTTACTTGATTTGTCGCAGAAATTTCGCGTTTACAATTCCTCTATTATGCCTAGGTCTTCACCCATCCTCATCTTTATTTTGTGTCCAAATATATATATATATATATATATATATATATATATTTTTTTTTTGCCAGAGTGGTAGAGCTTTCACATCCACGTAATTTTTACCATACAATGACTATTATGCCCATAATCATCCTCAAGACTTTTAGGGTGCGTTTGTTGCACCAGACTATCTTGGACTGTACTAGCTTCAGGGACTAAGCTGGACTAGCTTAGGCCATCTCCAACCGAAAGGTCCAGAGAGCCAAAGGGCCAAAAATAGCTCGAAAACCGTCTCCAACTGAGGGCTAGGCCGGAGGGCTCGTGGGCCCCACAGAATCTGAAAGGGTCAAAGGGTTGGCCGCATGCAGCCAGCTCGAGGCTGGCAAAAAATTCCAGCAATCCTGTCGGATATAACTGATAGGAATGCTTAAACAAAAAATTTAATCCAACGACTAGCTGACACCAATTACCGTTGGATTCAAATTTATGGGCCTTTTTTTTTTTTTTTTTTGGTTTTTTGGGCCAATTTTTTTTTTTTTTAATTCTTAAAAATTCTAATTTTTTTTCGTATAAATACCTAAATCATTCATTCACCATTCCTACACCATTTCAATTCTCATATTTTGTAGTTTTAAATTTAATTTGTAGTTTTTAAATTTAATTTGTAGTTTTTAAATTTAAGTTGTAGTTTTTAAATATAAGTTTTAGTTTTTAAATTTAAGTTGTTGTTTTTAAATTTAAGTTGTTGTAGTTTTTAAATTTAAATAATAAATTATGTTTTGCCCTATGGCCTTTTGGCCCTTTGTTGGAGACTGTTTCTTGTGACATGGCTAAAACGAGCTCTATGGCCCTCAGTTGGAGATGGAGGCAAATATATCCCTGTACTGTTCATTAAACTATTAATATCTTGGAGGGCCAAAGGGCTAAAACGAGCCATCTGGCTAGCCCTCGGTTGGAGATGGCCTTAGACTAGACTAAGCTAGACTAGCTTAGTGAAGCGTTTGGTGCAGTGTTGGACTAAAAAGCTGGGCTAACAATAAACTATTATTATTATATTTTAATTTATTTTCTATTAACAATATCAAAATAAATATATGGAAAAATAAAAGGGCATAGCCCTCTTCTTCTTCACGAATTGCAGGTGCTCCTACAACTTGGAGAATTATGAAACTTTCAATCCATACCATGACAATTTTCTGAAGCTTGTAATCTATGCTTTTGACAAAGAATTTTACTAGTACTATCCGTTGCTCATCATGATATGAGGTTGTGGATTTGATGTTCAACTACTTGTGCAATGGCAAGAGCTAGTGGTGCCTGCATCTGCACGTGAAAATTAGTAGTCGGTCGAAAAACATTACTCACTCTAAGATGTCCCCAATTGTTAAGTCTTTATTGAAATCAACTTTGTAAATTGTAACAGTGATGTATTTAGGATGACACTAAGCCAGCTAAGGTAAAATGGGTGAGATTGTACTCTCTATTAACAATGGGGTGTGATATCCACACATCCCATTTTACTTCTCACACACCTTTTTAATTTTCATCCGTCGGATCAGATGAATTGAAGAAGATCAATGGATAGAAATTATCAAGGGGTGTGTGAGAAGTAAAATGGGATGTGTGGATAGCACACCCCTTAACAATATGCAAAAGAAAGAGAGGAGCAATTACTTCATCATTTCATTTCATTTCATTGCTCAATCCTTGCCATTGACTGACTTTGTAAAACATCATTCACTAACTTTCCTCCATGATATTTTACAAATGCTAGTTAACTATAATATACCGTTCCAAAGTAGAACCCCATAATTTACAAAATGCTAGTTAAAATTAGCCAAAATATTTCACAGTGCAAGGCTAACTTATAAGCCATAACCTAAGGTTGTACAATTAACAAAATACATCCATGTCAAAAGGCACCACATAATATAGTCATCCACTTGCTTTGTCGCTTAAAAGCTTTTGGACGAACACTTTCAAGGTTGCCCGTGAGTCAGGTCAAATTCAACCAACTCAACCTCTAAATGTTGCTTCCAAGCTGTCCAACCTATATTTAATGGTCAAAACTGATTTTAACTAAATTTGAGATCTCAAAATAAGACAGCAACTGATTCCAAACTGTCCAATCTCAATTTGACGTTGATTTTCTTAATGGCAGCATATAATTCTCATCCGTCCAGAACAACCGTAATAAAGAAATAAGCATAAGTTACAAACATTATATGGCATGCATCCCCAAGGATTTCGACATATAAATGATCTTGTACGCACCCTCGATCCGTCGATAACTGTTTTTTGTTTACATTATAGCTAACCTCTAAGGCTTCATCATAAAGCAAAACCAACCAACGGTAGAGATCTCGAATTATGAAAACTATTTGAAAAGGTTCAAACGGAATCAACATAAGAACAAGGATTCATCTTTGTTCCTACATCCTATAGGGAAATACATTACTTTTAACACAGATGTAGTTACAAAAGAAATCGCAATCACTGACCCGATATTTCAAATATAACAAGAACTTGCCCGACATAAAAATTAACAGATTGAAAAACTCTAACACGTAAACCTTAACTAAATCGCATTATACAACCTGCAAAAACTCAACTTAGATTCTGAAATTCAACACCTTTCAATAAACCCAGATTCCATAAATAAATAAAGGGTAAATTACACAGAACTACCTCAACTATTAGTCATTAACAGTTTCATACCTCGTCTTTAAAAAGTTTCAATGTCATACTATATCTTTGAATTTGTTGCAATGTCATACCTTCTGTCAGTTGTCTGTCATTTCCTCTGTTAAATGCTGACGTGGCTTGTGACGTGGCACGCTTTCTACTAAAAAATTAATAAAATATTATTCAAAACTAAAAAAAATCATTTAATATTTTTTAAATATTAAAATAATAATTAATTAAAGAAAAGTTATTTATAAAAAAATTTTAAAAAAAACCCAAGTTCGTCTTCCCCCCCACCCCCTGCAACCCAGAAAGAAAGAAGGAAGGGGAAAAAAAAAAAAAAAAACCCCAAGTTCATCTTCCCCCCATCCCACCCCCTGCAACCCAGAAAAAAAAAAAAAAAAAAAAATAAGGAACAATCTTCATCTTCCCCTACCCCCCTTCCTTGCAACCCACCCCTTTCTTCCTCCTCCCGCCTTCCCCTTCCCTCCTCCTCTGCACCCATTACCTGCAACCCAGAACAAAAAAAAAAAAAAACTTCATCTTTCCCACCCTCTTTCCCTACAACCCAGATCCGTCTTCCGCCGATTTCGCGGGTGGAGAAATTGGGCATGGAGAAAATTTGGGGGGGGGGGGTGGTGGAATGGGTGTGGATTTAAGGAGTGGGATGTGTAGAGGAGGGAAGAGAGTGGGTGCAGAGGGTGGGTGCAAGGGTGGGTGTGAGGGTGGGTGCGGAGGAAGAGGGAAGGGGAAGATGTGATGGGGAAGAAAGGGGTGAGTTGCAGGGAATGAGGGGTCGAGGAAGATGAAGATGGTTTTTTATTTTTTATTTTATTTTTATTTCTTTCTTATTCTTCTTCTTTTTCTTTCTTTCTGGGTTGCAAGGGGTGGGGGGAAGACGAACTTGGGGTTAAAAAAAAAAAATCTTTAATGAATAGAGGAATTGACATACAACTGACGGAATGTATGACATTGCAACAAATTCAAAGATACGGTATGACATTGAAACTTTTTAAAGACGACGTATGAAACTATTAATGACCTAATAGTTGAGGTAATTCTGTGTAATTTACCCATAAATAAAAAAACAAATGGAAAAAATTCAAATACATAAAAAGGTATCTTAAAAACGTTAGTCGCAAATTCAAAAGAACCAGAGAGAGAGGGTTACTTCGATTGGGATAGAACAGGGGAGGAGGATGGGCAGTTTGGGTGGAGGGTTCCTTAGAGGTCGCCTGAGAAGAAGGTGGATGAGCTTCTTCTCCTTGTCACTGCTGCAGTTGTTGCTGCTCTTCACGTTTATATTTTCTGTTAAGATGATCAAAAGCAAAAAAGTTGAAATGTGAAAACCCCAAATTTTAATCTCAATTTGACCCTAAAAATCAAAACCCTAATTTGTTCGAGTGCAGAGGTCTATTTATTGAAAATTTCTTGAGTCCGAAACAACTAAATCAAATAAAGCTCAGTAATATCACGATCTGCAAAACAAATTGAAGATTCCAAGTTTACCAGACAAGAAGAGCAGATGAGGGTAAGCAGGACACAGAGATAAGGGAGTAGGGCAAGGAGGGAGCGATGTGCGATGACTCTCTCTCGTAGGATGAGCGAGGTTCTCTTTTGCAAAAGGTCTTACGAGTCCGGCCGAATTTGGGGTTATTGGCTAAGAACTTTTAGCGAAGTCGTTGATCCGAGCGAGTCCTATCTAATCCCATTAAACCTAATCCTTGACCAAACATGAGACTACATTAGCAATTAGTCTAGTCTAGTCTAGTCTAGTCCAGTCCAGTCCCACCTAAGAAGGTCAAACAAACATACCCTTAGGCTACAAACCAATATGAAGTATGAACTATCTCATGACAAGACAAAATGGGCCTTGCAAAATCCATGTGAAATGTCACATCATCCACCCATTGCTCAATTGATAGGGTAATTGGGATGAATTGCCTTTGCCCCAAAAAAAGTTGTCCACCGGTGCAAAATTGGGGAGGCAATTGGGCTAGGCTTATGCCCTGCCTATTCATGAATGGGTTTGCGCCTGTGGGTTTTTCTCGCTGACATCAGCGTAAAGCTTGAACTCCACCCAGATGCTGCTGAATTAATTAAAAAGGCCCCCCACACAAATGTAGTTGATTTAATTAGAGTGCTACTAAGCCCACCCCAGTATCTTAACACTTCACCCACTTTAAAATAATACTTAATTGACAAATTTATTCTTGTATAAAATGACCTTCAAAGACTTAAAAACCAAACAATCATATCTTGCCACAAGCCCTTTCACCTCCAAAAAAAAAAAAAAACAAAAAAAAAAACTTGAAGAACCCCATAACCACCACCCTCCCCGACCTCAGCCTCCACAACTTCACCCCATTTTAATTTCCTACCTCACTGTTTCAACCCCAAACACTACTGCTTCTTCCTCCTTCCCTTTCTTTCTCCTCCCTCTCTCTTATGCACTAGCTTTCTCACCGATCGTCTCGCTCGCCATGGCTGAGACCTTCGCCAAATTCGTTGAGGCTGTGCTCGAACGGTAAGCCCATCTCGTCCACTAATCTCCTCTGCGGTCCTCCAAAGACTTGATTAAATGGGGACTCAAGAACCATCTCCCAATTCCCAAAACACGACATTGAGGCCGACCGAGCATTTTAGGCTAGGAGGGGCGCTGAGTGTTTAATTTTTTTTTTTTTGGGGGCGGGAAGGGGGTTGGGCTAAGGTTTGGGTGTTTTGATTAGTGACAGTTCTGGGAGTTTTTTGGGGAGGGGACTACTGTGATATTTGGAGTTGGAGTTGTTGGGTATATTTGTTTAATGATAATTTTCATTTTTGTTAAATTATAATAAATTTTTTAAAGCAAGGAAAATTGGAAGAAGAAATATATAGGATTATTTTGGGAATAATGGTGGGTGGGGAAAGAGTTTATGTGTGTTTTGTCTTTTTATGGTGGATGTGAATATAAGGTGGGTGGGGAAATAAGACACTGGGATGGGTATAACACCACTCCTTAATTATGCTCATTAGTCATTGCTACCATTCTTGCCCATCATCATCTATTATGCCTTATTTATATCGTTTACTATTAATTTCTAGCATAGTTAATTACTTTAATTATTATTTAGGATTAAATACCTAACCCCCTCCCAACCTTTTAGTGTCATTCTAAATTGGTCTCAACCTTTTTAAACATTTCGAACAAGTACCCAACCTATTGAAAATGTTACATCCGTTAAGCCCTAATTTATTTTTCTGTTAATGTACATGCGACAACAATTGATCCCACTTTTTAGCTTATATAGATACTAAAATAATAATAAAAATATTGTTAAAAAAACATGAAGATGAAAAATAAATATAAATAAACAAATTCACAAAATAAAATGGAAAACAAAAATGAAGATGGGAAATTATAAGCCTGCACCACCTCCAAGCTCAAATTACGACCACTGAAACCTCATTCCAACCTTTATATTCAAAACCCACTAACTACATAATGGCAGTCCGTACCATGTTAGCAACCTCCATGACCTTCATCTTGATGTTGGAGGCTTGAGTCGTAGGGTGGAGTCGGTGGTTATGCGTTGGGTTTGGAGGTGATGGTTTGATGGGGTGGTGGTGACTGTTATTATGTGGTAACCATGCTTCCATGACCTTCTATTGATTTTGGAGATAAAGTAAGTTTAGTTAATTTAACAGAAATTTAATTGGAGCTTAATAAATGTGACATTTTCAATAGTTTAGGTACTTTTTTGAAATGTTTAAAAAATTGAAACCAATTTACAATGACACTAAAAGGTTAGGAGATTTTAGGTACTTAATCCTATTATATACTATTATTAATTATGCTTGTTTGTAATATTATACTTTGTTTTGTATTTAAAATTAAATTATCAAAATGAAATATGAAGTTTTATTTTTTAAGAACAAACTTATTAAGTACACATTTACAAGGCATAAAACATATTAAAATATAGGTTTTTTTAGCAAAAATGATCCCTAAGATTTGCATAATCTCCTCACTTTGGTCCTGAGATTTGAAACCAATAGAAGTGATCCCTGAGATTGTCCATCATCAATCATTTTGGTATTTTCTTGAAAAATCTCCATTAAATAAGAATAAAACGACAAAATTACCCTCAATTTTTTGTCAAATCATTTTGGCCTATTGTTTGTTAAATTGAGGATATTTTTGTCATTTTGATCCTTATTTAACATAATTTTTCACGAAATGACCAAAATGATTGATAGTGGACAATCTCAAGGACCACTTCTATTGATTTCAAATCTCAGAGATCAAAGTGAGGAGTTATGCAAATCTCAAAGATCATTTTGGCTAAAAGGCTAAAAATATAGTTGTGAATAGTAATTTCCCTTGTCCTTCTGCTTTCCAAACCGGTAAACTTTCACAAAGTAAGGGTACTTCCATTGCAATTGCCCTTTCCCTCCTAAAACTGGTGGAAATGCTCTTTATGTTCGAAAAAAATTTCATCATCGCCTTTCACAATAGACTACTGATAAGCTTATATTTATATATATTTTATATCAAATTCACTTGTCTTTTCTTAGTTAGTTCCTTATATTTTTTAGTTATTTACTTTGTTTTTGTGTTTTGTAGGATTTCTCAAGTAAAGAAAAGAAAAATAACACAAGTGGAATTTTAAGTAACAAATTCGTCAAAACTGCCTGTGCAGGTCAGCTGACTTTGGAAGCAAGTTGCGGACAGCTCAGAATGAATTAGATAAGTTTGGAAAGCTACGGATGTCTATTTTCTGGAGCATTTCGCGGATTGTTAATATCATTTTTCTAGAAGAAATTATGGCCGTTTTAACACTGAAAGGTTTCCAAGAGGCTGAACAGTTTGTAACTGACAAGAAAACATTGAAAGCAATAAATCCAATAAATCTAGTAGCCAAAACTGATGCAATCAAGAACAAACCAGCTGACACCTATTCAAATATCAGAGGAAATGGAATTAAAGATGAGGATTAAGAGGGAGTAATTGGAATAAAGGCTACCCAAGGAGTTACAATTGTTTTACATTTCCTCTCACTTATTGTCATCACTAAATGTCTATTAGTGGGTGAGTTAAGGAGAAGAAAATGATGCAGCAAGAATTGGTTTAAAAGTAGCATTGGGGAAGGAAGGAAAGAGGAGCCTTAGTCAATTTCTTTCGGTTCTATTTTCTCAAACTCATGTCTATCTTTTGTTTTAACTTAAGGATTGTGTACTAAATTTTTAGTAGTTAAGGGCTGTTTGAAGCCCCGAATATGATTGCAAGTTTGTTATGACATTTCGTGTGAATTACTTTTATAAAGGATGAAAATTGGTTCACTACTTGTCTCATTGATGAATTCTTTATGTGTTTTCTATGGATGCATACTTAGTAAGCATATCTAGGATTCTAATGCTATGAATATGTGTGTGCCTGCCCTTGTCAAATGAGGACCTACATATGTTCTAGAGTAGTACTTGTTAATTGCGATTAACATGTGAACCAATTTCTAGGATAAGTAAGACAACACTAATACTTACGATGCCTTGTGATGACTCAAACTCTTTTTGTTCTGAATGATTTCTACTTGTTAAATCTATGAACACGTCATTCTAGATTTTGCATGTTAGAGACTAAGTTAAGTTGAAAACGCCATTCTCTTAAGATACTACATAAGAAAGAGTAATAGGTTGAGTTCTAATATTGAGCCAACTTGAGCATCTTCATCCGGAAATAGAAGGAATTTGAATGAAACATAACATGTTTGTATGATTATTTGGTAGCGGATAGTAATTCCCCTAACTCGTTTTTCTTAATTTGTGAACTACTTAAAATATGTTTCTGTTCTGTTTTTGTTCGATTTAATTTAAATAGCAAATCAACTCCAAAGATCCCAAAAATTTGTGAGTGTAGCTCTGTGTGTCTAGTATTTTCATATAAAATTTGGTAGACTTTAGATAAGTGTAAGTTGGTCTAATAATTATTTTTTGATGGCTGGCCAGTAGGGACAGCAGTCCAGTTTTTGTGACATTTTAAGTAGTTAGATAAAACAATCTTCTGCGGGAAAGACCCTTATTTTCATATGCTACAATTGACAAATCTTAGTGTTAATAAGGAAAATCAATAGGACATTTGTGTGCTACTTTGTGGTGTGCTTTTAATCCCATCAAATTTTTTATTTATAACACTATTGATTTTTACTTATGAAAGCATTCATACGATCGAGTGGGATAGATCATCAGTGCACGGACAAGCAATAATGTTGCTCCTCGTACCCTCAAGGTGAAAAAAATCAAAACAGGTCGATTTTATTCTGTTGCCTTTAGCTTTAGGGTTCAGGGAGAAGTTATAGTATACGACCGGAACGGATGCATATACAAGGCCTGAATCATTATAAGTCATACATCGATTCTAGACAGAAGTTTGTAAACGACGGATGCATACAATGTGAATCGCATGCTGATCACATGATTAGTTATTGTGAGAGGCGCGTTGCCTAGAACTGGAGATTTACTTGAGGAACACTTTTTTCTGCTTCATTGTAGATTGAAACTCCTTGAAAGTGACTGCGAGTCTGCAGAACGAAATTTTATTCTGTTGGCTCCAAAGTATAGCAATAGACTGCATTTGACCTGCGCCGATTATAAAGCATCCTTGTTTTGCCTTTCAGATGAAAATTCAGATTACCAATTCCTTTCATAACTTCAGGATTTCGAACAAGTTATTGCGATCTATCCACCAACATATACAACTGATTCGAACAAGTTCAAATCTAGCATAAAACAACACGTAACTGCCTCGTGAATTAATGAAAAAGGCCAAAGAATAACAGAATCATACAGGTTACCAAAATTCTGGTTCAGAAACTCTGCGTTTTATAAACAGTGGGGAGAAAGAATGTGCACATTTGAATTTGGAACATCCGTCTATGCGGTAAGACAACTACCAAACTACGAGTATTAGACTATACACAATTAGTACCACCACATCTTATCAATCGCATCTTCATTTGGGGTCTCGGGGAGATCTCTCTCTTTTTCAGGTACAACTGGAGGAGCTCTATCTTAGTACGGTGATGGAGGATAAAGTCCAGGAAAAGGATCTGATTGAAAAGTGTACAACAGAAAATTAGTATTTGATGAATCATATTAGCAGCCAGAAGTAAGACACAGAAAAGGAAATAAAAACGAAGAAAGAACTTACTTGGAGGATAGGGTGAGGATTGTGGGGGTGGGGGATATGTTGAAGTTGGTGGGTATGGTGCGGGAGGATAGGAAGATGGAGTATGGCCATACGCTGATGGATTGGGACCATATGGAGATGGTGGATACCCTGCTGAATTAGGCGAGTATGAAGGATAGGGAGATGGAGCTGGGTAGCCTGCTGGCACTGGTGGGTAAGGTCCAGGCGCTGGTGGTGCATAATGACCTGCAGGTGGGGGGGCTGAATATAGATGAGCTTGTGATGCATGTGGTGCTCCATATGGTGGTGCAGACGGAGCATAGCTTGATGTCGGTTTCTGCAGTAACCCAAACACAGTAAATCAGCTGGACAGATAATTAACATGACTATACAAGACTGTTCAAAAGTCACCGGTTATATTGAGAGAGGGTGCAATTTACATTGGTCTTCGAATAATGCATTATGAGCCGCACTTCTCCTGCATATCTACTATGAAAAAGAATTCGTGTTAGAAGTCAAACAATTTCAAAACACAGCAGAATACATCTAATTATAGGACGGTTTGTTTAATGAACCTTCTAGATGCAAAAACCAATTCCATGCTTTTGTAAGAAAGGAAAATCAAAACTGGTACTCAAAAAGGATGAAATGTACCGCAAGATATTCTATCAAATTCCCAGCCCTTTTCTCTTCTTTAGCCCAAATTGTAAATTACTATACTTAATACGAGGGATATATTGCACAATTTTTAACCCCATATCCTAGCCTACCCCTCCTAAGGGGTCTCACTACACCAGACAAGGAAGGCAAATTAATTCCCTCTTTTTTTGTTCGCCCTTTTATTTTACAGAATATAAAAAATAACATGGTGGATGATTGCACAGCCCGTGTTTGAGCTATCTGAGAATTGATAGATGAACACAAAACCACGTAAAAGTAAATTGAGTGAATATTGAGTGGAGACTCCACGAACAGATGACACAGAAATAGCATTGTCAATTAGGAACATCAATCTACTTGGGGCGATTCTCATTTAGGCCACTTGTTGCTCACTAATGTTGCAGCATAAACACGAGTGCTTGCACATAATTCACGCAATGTTTGCTCCTAAAACAACTCATGGACTAGCATGATCTATTCATAATCACACAATGAATAGCTGTTTCTTCGCCTAATGCAATGCAAACCCAAAATTAATCTATCTCATCATGAAAAATAAATATGAAGGACCAAATCAAGGGATGTAATATTGGTGAAGTTATCTACAGCTTCAGATACATGGTTAACGCGAACAATCCAGATGGGAAGAAAAAGGAAACTCATGCATGAAGATCATTGACTTGAGCATGCATAGTACACACAACCACCTCCTTTTCAGATAATTGAATTAATTAGAGATGGAACAAGGTGCAACAACAATTTGCTAACAGAGACATAGGAGTTTGGATATATTAAGAATTCTCGAATATGAACATCCAACTAGAGCGGCAGGCTTAAAATAAAGTCACATTTTAAAAATAACACCTATATGCAACCTGATTAGTATGCCTTACAATCCAACCATTCACATTATAGTAGCATTAGAACAAATAAAAAGCAATGAGATCAAATTTATTGTAGTTACCGGCCATGTTTAGTCTGAAGCGGCCATGCGCTGTCATCATAACCCTGAGTAAGAACCTTCTGAAGTTGAACCCTAAAAGTCATGACACACCAAATAACCCAAATCAGCAAACTCAAAAATTCAGAATAACCAAAATGGTCTAAAAGAAAGCCAAAATGGAGATGTTGACGCATATGGGTTGAGAATTTCATACTTTCCCCCGCCAATGAAGTCATCCGATGTGACAGTATTGCTGTTCCAGACCATAACGTTGATTTCCCTAAGACCTTCAACCAGCGGAAACACGAACTTCTCTTGGAATGTGGGATGTTTACCGCCGTCTATACCAATAATTACAACATGGGTATGAGTACAAAATTAGATCCAAATCTCCAGATTGCAAGAATAACAAAAACTGCAATTTAGGCCAACTTAACCAAGTAAACAGGGCCTCAATCCGAAATTACCTGTGCATGTTCTGGTGCGGTGCTTGGTGTTAGCATATTCAAGACAGACATATGGGTCCTGCCGTGAAATCCATTCCGTATCTCTCAATTTGTTACAACCAATAACTGCAGCACCAACAGATAATCAAAACCCACATCACAAAAACTCAGAATTTGAATAACAAAAACAGAAACAGAAGATAAAGAACAAGATTTTGATGGGTTTTCTTGAATTTTTATTAAAAAAACAAAAAAATTGCGTATTTTGACACAAAAAATAATGGGAACTTGAAACCATACCAGTGACTTCAAGAAGCTGGCCTTGAATTCCAGAAATCGACATGGAGGAACAGTCGGGAGGAAACGATGAGTAGTAAGGTGCAGACGAATAGGAAGATGAAAGTTGAAATCTTGGCATCTATCTCGTTCTAAAAGGTCTCGTCCTTTTTTATACAAATCCTAATCCGCGTACTTTATTTCTTGAATTTTTATTAAAATTGTAAGCACGGTTCTTGGTTGCCTAAAATTAAAAGACACGGTTAATGGTGGTTCCAGGAGGTTTCTGTGGTGTTTCGTTTTGTAGTTTCTGTGACTTCGAGGAAGGGAACAAGAGACGGCGCCGTAAATGGATGATATCTCAGTTTCACACGCGACGGAAAGCGCGTGGAATTAGCAAGACTTAAATAGATTTTGTTCCAAACCAATCGGGATTAAGTCTCAGTTTTTCATGATTGGTTTTCCTTGCATGGCTAATTCCTTCTAATTACGAATTTAGGATATAGGACAAAGGAATTTATTATCGTTATGGGTGATTACTCGTTTTCATTAGGACAAGGTTTTTATTTGAGACTTAGTCCCTAAGAATTTTTTCATATGTGTGGAGTTGTTCCGGTCACGTGGCATTACAAAGGGGCAAAGGAGCAGGTCTAATGATAAAATGACAACGTGTTTAAAGAAATACAAGTTCATTATCAAATTTGAACACATATTAGTTCATAATAGAATTACTTTAGCAAAAAAAATCCCAACTGAAATTTTCCTTTACGTCATCAACTGAACATGGAAAATATGAACGGCGGTTGTTGAAGTAGGTCTTTAGGTCAATCTCACGGGTAATAATTGTTTAACGAAGAAAAAATAGATGAAAAACATAAATGTAATATTCTTATTGACAAAACGATTTCTTAGAGCAATACACGATAACGAAATTTTAGTCACATTCAGGACATCCATTTCTTAGCTAAAAGTTTCAAGGTGATCCTAGAGATTAAATTTTTAGACTATTTTCTGTAGGCTACGTGATGTGGCGATTGATGGTTGGACTCCTTCTCAACCGTCACATCGTGTAATCTATAAAAGATGATCTAAAAATTTGATATGTCTAACATTTTCAAAGTTTAAGTACTATATTTTGCACGTGTGTTTCTAACGGACTGCTGATGCTATTACAAACTTGAGTCGTTATTGATGAAGTTAGTATCTTGTTTTTACACAAAAAAATCGGGTAGTATTTAATTTACTGACTTTTCTAACAAAAAAACAATACCAAGTGATTTTCGATCTTTCTTATTGTTATTGTATCATTGTACAAAATTAAAGAAATCAACACCAAAATTTTTATTTATTTATTTTTCTTCAAATTGCTACTTAATCTCAATTTGCCGATATATTATAATTTTCAAGTTATTCCCACTCATTTCGCACTCTGAGTTATGCCACTTGACTTGGTTATTGTCTTGTCTCCTTTGAGAAAGACTTACATGCACTACAACAAAAATGGCCACTGCGCACAATAAATTATCAGTGCCTTTGAGGTCAAAAAGCACCAACAATTGTACCCATAGACCAATAGCAACTATATTTGTATATGTGCCCTCTACGGGTGTCACCTTTGATTATAGGGCACGATACGCCCATGTGTGCTCGAAAAGTTGAGCACAAATAAGGTTTATATTGTGCCGTATTCTGATACCTTTGTCAGATGCCATTTCAAATTCATGTTAGCACAATTTTTGTAATTGAGCCCTATCAATTAAATATAAAATAAAAATAAAAATAACAAATTCGAAATACCCTACAATCTGAAACAAAAATTTGAAAACGTATATTCATCCTTTAAGGCAGTCATCCTTCCGATGAAGGCGCCTATGCTCCATGTGCCATCCACAACAGTGCCACACGCAGCGACAGTGCGATCTGCAGCCATGCCAGGGGTTTTTGAGTCTGTTTTGGTCCAAATCTCAACCATTTTCTACAATTCAAAAGCTAAAACAAAGCTACAAAGGTAAGTATTCGAATTTTACCTTCTTCAGGGCCATTAGGTGGCCGGTGATATCTTAAAATCAGCCTGAAAATCATAGCGCTGGAAATCTGGGGAATTTGTCCCCTGAGTTGAAACTACATCCAAACTTAACCAAATCAGGCATGCAGTGCAAAACGTCTCTAAACAACTTAAAGAACCTAACTAAGGTGTTTTTGAGACTCACTCATACTGGATTCGACGAAAAATCTCGCCGAGGAGTCAAGCCGCGACGGAGCTTGTCATTTCGTTGCGTCTGTTTTGATTTCTAGAAAGCAAAAGGTAATGGGGAGTCTCCAGTGAGGAAAGGAAGGTGACGTTGGTGGTTGCCTCGTCGAAGATCACCAGCTCCGCCGCCATCATTGCTTATGTGCTTCACTGTGTCAAGGAAGAAGTCGAGAGGGAGAGACAAAAAGATTGTGAAAGAGCGAGGGTGGCAGTGTAGTGTTTGGGTGGTGGCAAGGTTCGCCAGAGTGGCTAGTTAGATGGAGATGGATGCTGCGGTTTTCTGTGCAGTGAGCATAGAGATGGTGAGGGAGATGACAGAGAAAAATGTGAAGAAGTAGATAGAGGATTGCATGAATAAGGGAGACGGAAGAGTGATGGCGTGTAGAGAGCAATAGAAGCACGGGTACGGGTAAAGACCCACGTGGGTGGGTCCCACGGTACACAAAAACCCATCAGAAAATTTATGAAATAATTATATACATAATTAGGAGGGAGACGAAAGAACAAATAATTATATATACATGACCAGGTGGGAAGGGTGAAGACCCTACTGCATCAGCTTACTGGGAAAGTAAAATGGGAGATGACACACCCCGATCGAGATCAGGGCATGCTGGCCGTCACGTGGAAGTGACGTAACCATGTGCACAGTGCGGAATCTAATAAAATAATAATGGAAATAGTAATACGAATAAATAAAAACTGGTTTTACATAAAGTAATAACAAATGCAAGCATAAGTGTGACGCTAAGTTCAGAGCATAAAGCCTAAAGCAGTCCAAACGAAAATGTCGCAACAAAAGTACACCTGAAGGTGGTCCTACGCTGGTGATCGTCTGTCAGAAATGCCGGGAAATTCCTCAGGGAAACCACCGAACGTGCTAGCCAACTAGAACCTGGAGGGGCGCAAAACAAAAGCGTGAGTGGGCAAAAACAAAGCTTTTCGAAAACCATTTAATAAATAAGTTCTAACCCCTCGCCGTAAAACCTGTATACTTCCCAGAAAATAGATATACATATATATATACCAATCATGCTCAAGAATATGCCATGCCAAAGCCTCAAAATGAAATGCAAGTGCTCAGGTATAATCATATCACTATCATATAATCTGGCAGCCGGAGTCACCTAACGTGACCTGTACAGCTGAATCTAGAGCTCAAATCTCAATCTCACTAACTAGACCTGCACACGAGTCGGAACCACCTAAAGTGGTCTGTACGACAGGCCTGGGTGTAACATATATATATACGCTCAAGTGCTACGATCACGTAAAGGCTAGGCGAATAATCGTGGGTCACCTACGAGTCAGAACCACCTAGAGTGGTCTGTACGACAGGACTGTGCACCTAACTTGGATCCAAGCTGAGCGTGTGGTGCGGGAGGTGAACATCACGTGAAGGACTGTGCCCAACTCTGGGCGGGAGCACTAACACCGGGGGTGCAGGTTATGAGCTCTCTATGCCTCTCATATCACTACTGAATGTAAACATAAATAACACTTACCTGGCACTTACCTGTGCGTCCACAGCACCAAATATGCATATATATAAACATTTAATAATGCAACTAATCATGCATAACAACCGGCAATATAAATATGGCATATAACGAATAAACGTCTTGAAATCACTTTCTGGGAAAAATATAAGTATATAGGTATATACGGAAAACCAAAAGCCCACTCACTGGTATGTGGAAGGGTCGTAGCCCCCCTGCCTCGAGTGACCACGCTCGTCCTCGGGATAGGATTCACCTATATGCGAAACAACTACAAAAGCGTTAATTTTAAAGCACATAACCAACCTTTAGAAATAACTTCTCATACAATGCTCAAATGGGGTGTATGAATACACCAACGTGATCTACTCAACCTCAGGAACATCCCCATATTTTTAAAATAATTTTTCACCGTCGCACGCGCCCCCACGCGCCGGCCACGCGTAGGCACATGCCTGGCACGCTGACGGCGTCAGTTGACGCCGTCAGGAATATTCCGTTATCCTTAACAGATTCCTTCAACAGCGTTAGGAATATTCCGTCAGTTTTGACGGAATATTCCGTCGTCTTCTCCTGCGAGACTCCGGCGCCGTCCCCAGCGCCGAAAAATCAGGAAAAATTCAAACCTTTGTAACTTCTTCATTTTTCACCCAAATTTCACAAAATTGGTACCAAAATGAAGCTTACAATGAGAGGAACACAATCATACTACTTTCAAGTGCTAAAATCCACAAAATCTCGCCTGGAAATCACCCCAACTCCGGCCAACCTTGAAACTCGTGATCCCGACGTCCAAAACCTTCAAACGAACCACCCCGAGCCTCCTAGGGACCTCACCAAGCTTCCTACAAGCTTGAAATTCCAAAAAACTTGAGAAATTACGTGTGCATGAACAGTACCCAAAATTGGGTATCGTGAGTTCGACGTGAAAACGAAGGTATTCTTACCTGAAATGGGTATGGTTAGACTCCTACGAGCCTCATGAGCATGAATATGTGCTTGGTTTCTTCGATCTGTGGAGGTTTGATGGGTTTGTGTGTGTGTCCGTACGTTGTATGGAAAATGGGATGGGAAAGGGAACTCGGGACAGATGCAGAGAAAGGGGAAAATAGTGAGGGTGAGTGTGGGGAGGAGTGTGTGGTGCAAAACCAGTCACACCAAGCCAAAAGAATAACTACACAACGAAAAATCACGCTAGGGGCAAAATCGTCTTTTCACGCGTACGTTTTTAAAATTTCTCGGGACGGGCTGTTACAAGAGAAGCCTTTGGCTTCTAGAATACCCTCCCAAAATTACCAATTTGTCTTCTAACTTTAAAAATTCGTAACTTACTCGTTCTAACTCCGAATGCACATTCGTTTATGACCACGCGTTCATTAAGTTAAATATTATTTATATATAATATAATATTTATCACCAAATGTCTTGAACTCGAAGGTCTCACAAAAGACGAAATTACCCACCATCTTATTTGTTTTCCAACAAGTTCCACTTAATCATACAAAAATGAATAACTAAATCATACATCTAAAAATACATAAGGTATTACAAATAAATTGCGTACATTTGTTTTATAGGTACTATGGGTAGATTTTCATAATTTTGTTGACATTTGTACATTGATTTATATGGTAGGATGTGAGAATAAAATTGAAAAAAAAAAAAGAAGAGAAAATTGCATGAACAATATGTGACAACTATTAACATGTACGTACAAAACCAAACACGATGTTCGAAAATATCGATGACTTAAACAGTTAATTTCCAAAAATATAGAAATATCAATCACTCTTTTTCAAGAATTGTGGTCCATTTATTTAAATGCAATGGCGCCTAACGTAATTTTATAAAAAAAAGGGCTTATGATAATCTAAATGGTGCCACATTTTAAGGAGCTAGTTTGATCAAAGGTCTAAAACACACAAATGTTTAATAAAAGAAATAGTAAAATGAGACATCTCAATCTAAATGCCTCACTAATAATTCAAGTTGATTGCAACTAGATATTTTCACAAATTGTGAATAGGGAAAAATAGTTGGGAATAGGAAAAGGTAAATGTAAAGAACACAAAAACATATTTTTTTATTTAAATATATTAAAATAGAGGGCACAAAAGCCTTTATTGTGTCTGTGTAAATTAATAAAAGAAATTTCCATCTCTGATATGCAAGCTAGACACAATGTTTTGTGTTCAAATTTTAATAGGCACAAATACCCGACACAAACTAATGTGCTTTTATGTTAGATGGCACATTTGAGGTATTTTGGTGCTCAATAGAATTTAAAAAGCACAAATATATATTTGTGCTCAATGAAAATGAGAAGGGCACAAATCAATTGTGTTCTTAGCCCATTTTTCTTGTAGTGATGGATGAGCACCGTCACGTAGCGTTTTGATCAATTAATGTATTGATATGTGTAAATTTTTTACATAATAATATATTATTAAACTAAAACGATACGGTCACAAAAACTCGTTTCATATAAATTGTTTTCCACCCCTTCTCATTTAGGCTAAAACAAAAAATACTTGTTTAGGTTAGGTTGGGCCCCACTTCGCATCCACTTGGAATTGACTTAGCATTATAAAGGGGGATATAAGAATCATAAGATAAAAATGGAATGTGTAAGAAATGATCGAGCTGACCTTGTGCTTAGAGATTTGGAGTCATTTCTCCACCCGTTCATCATGTTTGGAACTTGCCAACTTGGAGAATCCATTTGTTAAAGAAAAATAATTTAATAGCAAGCCAAATGATATATGCAGGTGTTGATTCTAAAAATTACAAGACTTACATGGCGCATAGGCTGATAATTACATAACTACGTCCTTCTTGTTGATGTGGGCACGCCAACTCATGACCGAGCTCGGTGGGCGAGTAAGATGATAGTGATGGTGTGGTGATGAAATACGCTATTGACTTATGCACCGAGCGACAACGGTCGAGGAAGGAACACCTCTCGGCCTAGGGTTCTGGAAAATTGAGTAATTTGATTAACATCTCACTTCGCCAAGAAAGGTAATGAAGTGATTTCTCGCCAATAGCAACTTGGATAGTTAACCAAGAAACGGGAATAATGCTATTAATCCAAACTAAATATGCTCCTTGATCGCCTAATTCTACAGCTCGTGATGTTAATCCAAACTAAACGCGTCGTTGGCGGCTACCAAAGTGTTGTTAGGATAATTAGTGTTTTTCTCAGGGTATGAAAAGGTTTCACATACAACATTTGAGTTAAAGAGACTCTCTACGTTGCCAAACCACTTCAATTTATAGGGTTAGATTTCTTGATGACCAAGCTTGTCGAGTTGTAAAAGCTTGATAATATTCCAATTTCTTGGTATATTCTTTGAAGATACTCAGAATTATCCTCGGTCAAAACTTTATCGCCTCCAAGTCTCGTTGTATTTGATTAGGACTCTAAACCTAGATTGATTATGCGATTGATTCAACCTTGTGGGACCATGATTTTTCAGGGACAAAGTAAAGTGGATCAGAATACAAATACCTCAGAAGGCTAGTCATATACTCAACAACTTCCACAATGGAGTTGCATAGATGCCTAAGCGATGCCACCATCATCTTGTTTTGGAGCAGTGATCGGAGTCCGACAACTTCACTGAAATTGACCATGCATGTTCTGTAAGACATGGAAACCTGATTTAGTAAGGAATCAGCCAGGTTTTCCATATTACAATCTAGGGATTGGCATGTGTCGTAAATAATTCAATTTCTAAGAGGATGCAATATCTGTTCCTAAATATCATTTTGGATTCTTCAGGTTTAATACGGGTTCCATATCTTAAAAGGGCTATATCTCAACTAGTATAAATACATCATTCTAAGGTTCATCTCTGGTAGCGCAGTTATCACACACTTATTCTCTTGCCTACTACTAAAGTCTTATAATATTGCTTACTATCTTGACCATCGGAGAGCCTTTGGCCACCCCTGGACCTTGGATGCTTATGGTTGTTTGCTATGTTACAAGTTAACGAGTTTTTGCATCTCCACCCTTCATGGTGGTGCGCGAATTTGGTTTCTACAAACCTTTATCCGAAAACCAATCCTCATCATCAATATTTCTCTCGTGCAAAATCTGGTCAAAACATTGCCCCCAATTTTCTTGAGCTTCGACATGCACACTGAATGGTTAAGGAAATTAATCTTCTCTAGCAGATCATCGAACGTAGCACTTTTATTTTTTGGAGTATCGGCTTGTGCAGTCGAATGTAATTTATTGATGCTTGGCGAAACAATAATATGAACCCTTTCGCCGAATTAATCACTTGGTACACCTGAATGCCTACCAACTAAAGTGGATGACCATTAAAATTGCACTTTTTTTTACATACAACCGCTTGTTGCCCTTTTATGTTCTTAAGTATCGGCCTAAACAACCGAATAGTTAAGAAAATAAAAATTATTTTTTTAGCAAACAAAAACCAAAAGTGACCTAATTATGATGAGGATGAGGCTAATGATGCTTTATTTTGAAACGAGATTTTTGTGTGTCATCGTCTTCGGTCGGATTTTGCTTCAAGCCTTGACATGAAATAAAAAGAGTTTCTTCAAATATTCTTGATCCTTGGCTGCAAAGTAGGCCAATTATTATTCCCTCGTGTATAATCACTTCACCAATTTGACCTTGTAACTCGGATAACTGCACCGAACAAGATTCCACCATATTGGCGTTGCCTCCAACAACCATATCGATTGACATGGTTTTCGTATGAGGCCGTGTTTTGGCCTTGGTCGTCATTGAAACATTTATTTGATAAATCACTAGTTGAATCAATTTTTGTATTTGGCTAAGAAACTTCAATTTGATATTATAGCCAACCAATTTTCGATTTCAAACAAAAGAACAGGTGGCCTAACTTTTTCCTTGGCCAAATTGACAATCCTCTTAGGCGGCCTGATTGAGGCCGAAGCGAAAAATGCCTCCTAGCCTGTATTTTATCCATTGCTTTTGTATACAAAAACATAATGGAAGTCTTTCTCATCTAGCCACGTATCAAAGCGAGCTCTATCTTATTTTACCCATTTCTCTTGTAGGGTACTTGGAGCTTTCATTTTCAACATGTGGACGAAGGATTTTCACATCTCTTCATGGGCATCAAGAATTTTTTTTCCCTTCCCATGCTCTTTTAGACTCCTCACACTTTTGAATGTGTTTCTCCAGTTGATCTTGGATCGCGTACAATCGGCTGAATTGAGCCGGACTGGAATTTAGATATATCATATGAACTTCATAGTTTTAGCATTAGGCACCACCGAGCATGTCAAAATGTTGACCTTAAAAATTACAAGACTTGTGTGGTACATAGTTTAAGTAATTATTGAGCTAACTACTTCCTTCTTGTTGATGCAAATATGCCAACTTGCGACTGGGCTCGGTCAGGCAAGTAAGATGATAATGATGCTATGGTGGTGAAGCTCCCTGCTGACTTCTGCACTGATCGGCTATGGGCGAGGAAGGAACACCTCTTGACCTAGATCTAGAAACCTAAAAATTGCCTTTACTGTGAAGTTCAATAAAGCTTTGGCTTTCAATGTATCGAACACTGAGTAACCTGAGTAACACCGCACTTCGTCGAGACTCGGAGACTTGAATAAATAACCAACCGAAAGAGATGTAGTGTTGTTAATCGAAATTGAAGATACTCCTTGATCGCCTGATTATGCGGCATAGAGCATTTGAGAAGATTTCGTGTAGAGCATTTGAGTTTGTGTGTTTAGTTGAAGAGGCTCTCAACATTGCAAAACTACTTCTATTTATAGGGACAGATTTCATGATGACTAATCTTGCTAAGTTGTAAAATTATGATAATATTCCAAATCTTCAGCCTATTCTCTTAATATACTAAGAATATTCTCGGCCGAAACTCTATCGCCGCCAAGTCTCGCCATATTCGACTAAGACTTCGAACCTAAATTAATTATGCGATTGATCCAACCTTTATTTGGAAACCAATCTTCATCCTTAATATTTCTCTCACCCATGGTTCTAAAAGACATTAGGCGCTAATCGGGAGGCAGGTTGTGGTCTAGGTCCAAGGCTGAAGCCTAAGCAGACTAGACAAGTTTATATAAATTTTTTTATATTATATAAGTAAGTGTTTTTTTTCTTATACTTAAAAAAATATAATTATACAAAAAAAAACATTTTTATATCTAGTAAAAGCACAACAATGGCTATTTTCAGGTCATAAACGTGGACGACAAAACCAACTAGTGGCATACCTGCCCATGTCTTTGACACAAACACATACTTTTTCCTTTTTCGTATTTACAAGAAATATACAAATTAAGAGGATTCAGCGTACTCGTCATAATACACTGTTATATGTAAGTTACACATTGCCTGAAAGTAAACCTTATACCTTGTTTGGTTTTTAAAATTGAATAATTCACTTTAATGTTTGTGGAACAAACATTTGAATGCTAGTTACAACATAGTTGGCAAATTGAAACTAGAGAAATGCCTTGTTGTTAAAGTTGATTTTCTATTGGGAGCTTATCGAAAAAATCCTCCAAACTAAAAATATAGTAGCGTGGTGGAATAAAAGGATGCCAAATAATGGAAGCCCAACTTTTAACAAGAAACCGACAATAAACAATTTCATAGCCATCAAAAAACGAAAAAATTCCAAATGTAGAAGCTTCTAAAGTTGACACATCCTTTTCCTCATCAATTGGAAAAGGCATCTCAATTGAGCACTATTCTTCCGTTTACGGGTTCCTTCTCGGAATTATGGCTTGTTTTTGTGTCATAGCTATTTTCTCCACAACTGTGCTGAAGAAAGTTGATGTTCCACCATAAAACCAATTGGCAACATGGGGAGCATCCCAATTACTTATAAGCACCTGCAAAGTCCATTCTTTTCCCAATGTAGGATTCATACTCTCATTCCTGAATGTATGGCAAATTTTCAAGCCGAACACGTGGACAACAGAAATCGAGTGACATGGAGCACATGTGGTTGCTGGGGTTCACACATGGGATAACCTACTCTTATACCATGAAGAAGTTGAAGTTCCACCACAAAACTAATTGGCAAATAGGGAGTAGCCTAATTATTTATAAGCACATGCAAGATCCCTTCTTTTCTTAATGTTGGATTCATACTCTCAGTATCCACAATGTCTAGCTTGCATTAGAGTTTCTTATTTATGGCTATTTGGAAGATGTGTAATAAAGTAAAGTTTGATAGTAAGCCTCTTTCCTTTTCTCGCCTTTGTCATTCTACATTAGCTTGGATTAGGCAGAATTTTCACTCCTGGTCATGTACGTAGTATGTTGGATAAGCAACTTTCAGTCTCTCTTAGAATCTCGGCTAAGTCCTGTAATGCTCTCCGTTCTTGTTCTTTTGCATCCTCCTCCATTTCCTTGGGTCAAAGTGAATACGAATAGCCTTGCTAAAGGCAATCTGAGTCTTGCGGCTTATGGGTTTTTTTGTTTTAGATTTTGTGGGTTATTTTCTTAGTGGTTTCTCCCACGCTTGGGTCATCATACATCTTTCTATTCGAAGCTTCATGCTGTCATCCTTGTTGTGGAGTTGGCTCATGCACGGGGTTGGCAAAATTGATGGCTTGAAAGTGACTCTTCTAGTGGGATATCTTGTTTTGCTTATGGTTCCTTTTCTCATCGTTGGTCGCCCTAGACTCCTTGAAAAAACTTATTTCTCGATTGCAGCACATGATTTTCTGTTGTTCTCGTACATTTCAAGAAGGAATTACAATTCTAGCAAATTAACCAATTAAGGGTTTCTCTCATCTTCACTTGTATAGGATGCCACACCTCATATGGAGATTCTTCTTTTCTACATTCAGAGGTTTCTTCAGCATGCCGACATACAGGTTTGTCTTCCTTTCTTGGTGTGTGATTTTTTTTTACCTAATCCTTTTGGATTTTCTTGTTTTGTTTTGCAACTTGTCTTGCACGTTGTTACCTTTTAGGTTTCATTTTAGAGGGTTTGGTCTTATGTCCCTCCCTCTCTTTTTCTTGTATTTTTCTTTTTCCATGGGGGTAAGGTTTATGTCCCTCTTGATTAGGTTTTTTTTTCATGTAAATAAAATTCCTTTATACCGCCAAGATTCTCCCAAAAAAAAAAAAAAAAAAAAAAAAAATTAGATAGAAATGAATGCCCAATTTTTTATTTTGTCCAAGTTTTTTTGTTTTGTTTTTTTTTGTTTTTTTTTTTGAACAAAAAATATTATCTACACTAAAGGGGATAGGGAGTAGACAAAGTCTCATAATGAGTTAGCAATAATATGGTTCAAATTTGTCTTTGGCAAGAATCGAACCTAAGACCTCTCACTTACAAGTAAAGAAGAATATCACTAGACTGTAGTAATAAGTGACAATTTTGTTCAAGTGAATAGAAGAAATAGTGATTCGGCCAACCTATCCTTCTATTCCTATCAACTGCGTACAGATTGAAGGGGAAAAATCTTCACAACTAATTCACATTCAACTTGAACAAAATTGAAAAAATAACATCTATTTCAACCTTCGACATAATTGGAATTCAGCGAATAATCCAATAATAGCTCAAGTCAACTGTAACTCAATTGCTTAAGAATATTTACCTTTGCATCTGATGTCCCGTGTTTAAATCCCCTCGTCATAGTTTAGATGAATTTAGTGTAAATTATCCTACTCGTTAGTTTACTAAAGATAATCCAACCCTTGTTCCTAAACCAGGCCTGAATATATATCAAATGGATTGGTAAAACCTTGAAACCGAAAGTATACGCCAGAAAGCACGAAATGATATTTTACAGGTTTTCTTATCTCTTCCTTTACAAACAATAAAATGAATTCCAACAAATCCCCATCACAGTTCGATGTCAATTATTCGCATCTTCAAAGAAACCTTTTGCTTTCTTAATCCACTTACCAGAAACGTACTTTCAACTACAAACGGAACGGAACATAACCTAGTATCAGCAACTGGTGGACTTAAAAATGCTTGCAAACCATATTATGTACAGATTTTCCCAGCCCGAGGCGCACCCCCCTTGTTTACTCACTTTCAGAGTCCTCGTCATCTCCAAACGAGAAAACGGAGGCATCAGCAGCCATTGCCTTAAATTCACTTTCTGTGCTCGAAGCCTCAATGCCTGGCGCATTTCCACCACTAACAGAACTTTTAGGCTCACTAGCAGCAGCCGCCTGTTTGGAGTCCGTGTTTCCAATAGAAACTTGCTTAGTCGCATTTGTTAAACTTGAAATTTGATCTGGTTTGGTATCAGACTCGGAACTGGTGCTGGTACTGGCCACGGGTACACCTGTGGGTGGAGAAGTTGCTTCTGCTTGCCGGCTCTTAGCAGAGCCACCTTCCTCTGCCTCACTATCTGAGAACACATCATCCTTGTCTTGACTTCCGGGGCTTTTACTTTCTTGTGGAGCAGCAGCTGCACCCCCCTCATCCGAGGAAGGTTTGGTACCTGAGCTTTCATCTGGTTTCTTAGCAGAAGTTTCAGTATTAGGTGTTGTAGGAACATTGCCGCTATAATCCACTAAAACCACCTCAACCTGAAACCCTGGGGAAGGAAGTTTTCTCTGCAGAAGCCCACCATTACAGACAAGTTAACCAAATATTGATAATAAAAATAAATAAAAAATAAAGGATAAGTTAACCAGTGGTTTTTAGTAAATAATAATTTATGAGAGAATGTGGGTGATACGTGTGCCTCTGTACCAAGCATAGAAAATGGAATTTTTCAAAGAATAAGGACAAGCAGACTGAGTCCTATGAGTCACTTCGAGATATCATCTCGACTATTTGAAAGCTCCCAGCTATTTCTCTCAATCCATCACGAGGAGTGAGATGATAAGCGCCAAAAGTACAGAAACAATAAAACGAGTGTACACCATTCTTAATGTGTAATAGCTTTTGTTCAGCCAAAAGATCTTGTTTATCTTCAATATATAATGAATAGAAAAACTTCCCCAAGGCACTTTTTTCACATTAAAACTTCTGATCTAAACCAACCTTAAAACCCACCCCGGCATCTATTAGTTTATCCAGGTTCTGAGGCATATTGTAAAGCAAATACAATGCATATATGTTCAATGATCCTGAATTCAAACCAAGTTCTGGGCCAACAATGATGAGTTTCCAAGGTTTTGCATTTTGTAAGTGCAAAGAATTACATGGAAATAAAATTGCATAGTAACAAAAGATATACCTTGTCAAACCCATCGAGATCATTGTTGGTTAAAACTTTTCTATTTTCCGTCATTGTTGTGTTCAGCCAGCTGGAAGTAAAAATAACAATAACAATATTAAAACATAAAAGAATCAGTTCCAAGTCACAAAGCATAAACGAATGGGAAGGAAGATTCCAAACCAGTAAAAATCTCCTTGACGATCATGAAAATGGACTTTGAAGTCCCCAACCAACTCTGTCAAACCAAGTTCCCCTGGCAGGGCAAAGACCATTACACCCTTCTTTGGAGCAGAAAACCAATAATCTTCTGGCTGTAGATATAATGTATATCCAAAACCCAAATTAGAAAAATGACAGAAGAAAGCTGAAAATAACAAACGGAATTAAGACAGAACCATGGATGAAACTTGTATCTAACAGTTATCAAGAGAAAAACCTACCGAAAGACCTTTTGTTCTAGGATGTTCTTTTGTGGAGAAGAGAACACCTGAGGAAGTTTCAAAGCAAAACTATCAGCAATGATAATAAGCCAATAAGCACGATATTCAAACTATGCAGACTTAAAACTCTATTTAACATGCTTTTCAAGCTTTTATGAGTTTCTGCAGGCATCAGTACGACATAGTTCAACACAATCAAAATGGATACACATGCTTCCAATTTGCATCATAGATAAACGTTGAGCTCAGCTCCAAGCCAGCTCTGAATAGGGCTATGAGCTCATAGATTATTTGGTTCTTTTACTCTCTTTTTCTTTTTTCTTTTTTTTTCTCAAACATCCAACATTCATATAATAAAATTTTCATAGTTTTGAGGTATATTATTTACTATTTAGTAAGGAAAAAAAGGTTAAGAATCTGCTGGTGTTGAGTTAAGACATCTTTTAAGATTCAACAATTACAAATAAAGAACTAGTGCAGCGAGAGATTTCTATAGCAGATAACCCTAAGCAGACAAAGGTAATTATAACAGATGTATTTTGGGTTTGGAAAGAATCATCCTTAGACAGCATAGGAAAGTGAAGGTTGCAAACAGACAAGAGCAAGGATGCTCCAACACACCAGTATGATCAGATACAGTAATGGTGGGCCTGATCCAGTATGGGCACCTATGAAGCCGAAATCCCCTAAGCATGCAGCTGCATATGATGCAAAAAAATTCTCAGTGTCAATGAGTAATATAAAATATACTACAACAGGGATATAGAGCCAGAAGTATACCTGCGCCCAGGTGGGTTTTCACCGTTGAAGTATGTTAAGATACGTTCAAAATATTTAACGTACCTCTGGAAAAAAAAAAAAATAAAAAGAATTAGCCAAACAAGATGATGTTAGAAAGACGAGTGAGATGCCAAGAATATGTAGTACTCGAAGACAATATAGCAAATACTACTAACAATCTGACTCGGCAGAACAAGCCCTTTTCCATCAAAGCATCGTTTCTGGTTGTAGTAGTCAATAGACTCCTCAGCGGTCGGAAAGAACTGGAGAGACGGAGAATAAGTCTAAAATAAGAACTAAGCAATATACAATAAGATACTGATACGCTAACTCATTTTTGCAAGAGATTCGTCTTCACATCTTCCAAAAAAAATACTATGAAGAAACTTACTTTTAAGTATAGGAGAAGACTGGAAATCATCAGTCCTGTTCTTGCCATTCCGGCCTTGCAATGCACAACCACAACATTCTCAATATCCTCTTTCAGCCATGCATAAGCACTTCGACAAAATAATGTTATTAGATGAATTGGCGGACAGTTATGGTCATCAAATGGGAAACTAGCCACCTGCAGACAAAATGATAAATCAAATATAGAAAACTGTAGGAAAACCACTATAAGGACGATTACAATTGCCGAAACAGCCCATGCAATTAGTTTAGTTTAGCCTTTAATTTTATTTTATTTCAATGGAAAGGTTATATTTGATGAAGTAACAACGCAACATTCCTTGCGTTTTATTGCAAAAAAAGTAGGCAAAATTGATGCCAAAAACTTTAAAACTTCTATAACAGATCTGTAAGACTATAACATAAATGTGGAGTTCCATAAGAAAATTGAGTTGTAACCTAACCATAAAGGACTGGTCACTTCTGTTTTTTCTAGCCTCCATAGAACTTAACCTATGGTTTTGTTCTTGAATCTTGTGAACAAAATGGATTCATCAAAAATCAAGGTAACTTTATGGGGATTCTACAAACCTAGCCTATGTTCTCAATATTCCAATACCATCAAAATTTATTTCCCTCAGCACAATACATTTATTATTAATATGATTATGCACTAAGATCCAAATAGTACATTGTATATCAGATGTAAAATATCTCGAGCAGCCCAGGAAAAGATACTGTTTCCTATGATTAACCTCTGAATAAATGATTTCATTCTCTCAACAAATTGGAAAATAGATTGATTGTATAGTAAAATCATTAATTCAAACTGAATTGTTGTTAAATTGTTTTTCCTATGGAGGATCTAACGTTTTCTCAACGACAGGGTACTGGGGAGAGTTCTAGTTACATGCAATGATTTTTCAAGCACAATAATGAACTAGCCATGCTTGAAAGTCCGGGCTGTCACAGTGCAGATCACTAATTAGAATGGTTTAAATAAACGTCATTAACACAACCATAAGTGACAAATCATGACTCACCTTTCCTTCAAATAATGACGCGTCATAAAGCCTTTCAGAACAAAGGTTATATACTTTGTACTTGTCCTGCACATATTCCAGGGTAAGATACTCGAACATTTCTTTAAACAACAAAGTAAATCAAGAAAGGGTGCAATGTAGCCACTCCATGAGAAAGTTATGGAAAGAGTATCTAACGTCTGTTTAAACCATATGAAATAACTCAAAGCAGTTCCAGTCAGTAATAACACACTATGCTTTGGCTGTGCATGTCTGCCTAAGTGTTGAGTGATTAAAATTTATATTACCACGAAGCAACAAGATCATGAGATTCTCATTGGAAAAAGTAAGTAAAACAAAAGGTGAATTTAGCTCAAAACTGTTTTACACACCAAAAATATATCTCCATCTCTCAAAATTTTCAGGTAGGTAATCCATATAAATAAAAAAAACAATACTAATTGGAGACTGCGTGATTATCCTTAGTAAAAGGATACTAAATGCTCAAGAGAAGCACCCACTTTGAGGTAGGCAGATGAAGAGCCTTTTAAGAAAGGAGGGAGGGAGAGCAGGAGATGGGGGGAGAGAGAGAGAGAGAGAGAGAGAGAGAGAGAGAGAGAGTGAGAGAGAGAGAGAGAGAGATTTATTAAGTGCCCAAATATACTTAGAAATGTTATCATGGGATCGCCATGAGGCAATAAGTGGAATACTCAACGAACATTAACCACTAAGAGGATTTTAATAATGCTATCCAAATAAAAATGTATATACCATCAACCAAAATGTATTATTACCTTATGATGAGTTTCAAAGAACTTAATCACTTCTTCCATATGATTTCTGTAGAACCCCTGCATTACATAATTAACTAAACTGAGTTTTGGTGATACAAAGAAATAGGATACGTTAAGGTATATAACTTGCTAACCTCAACATATCCGAAAAAACCAGAACTCATATCACCAGCAGGGAATCCCATGGCAATTATATTCTCTGTAATATAAGTCATGTCCAGATCAAATCCTCCTTCCTGTATAAAACGCAGAAACTTGAGGTTCTACAAATGATTAAAAAAACCATATCAAGTGGAGATGTCCTGTTTAGGAATGATAGAAACCACAGGGAGAGGAAGCAAAAGTAAAGCAGTGTATGACCCCTCCACTTGACTGTAAGAAGATATAATTAAAGAAGACGACAGCAGCAAGAAATCAACAACACAGGAGACCAACCTGGTATCTACGTTTGTTTTGAGAGACAACATGCCTGGCTTTAACCTGAACAGCTTTCACTGCACTCTTAGAAGAGTCAACTATCCCCTTCGTAATTGTTCCAATAAAACCAGGTTGCAGAGTTGTTGGACTTTCATTTGAAATATCATCTGACGGTGGAGCTTTTGGAGACAAACGCAATCCTAACCCACTAGTAAAGCGTGAAAAACTCGATTGTCCACCATTCCCAGACTGAGAGCTGTCCTGCGTTGGTGCCAATGGCTGAGGAAGTTTCAGATTTTTGGCCCATGATGACAAGCCAGAAGATTGCTTGGTTGGTGCATCATGAGAATCTGATCCAGAGTCTGTGGCAGGAGGAGGTTGTGATTCAGGAGCTTTAACTGGAGGTGCAGGTGAGGAGTCAGCAGGTTCTGCATCCATCCTATTACCCCAGAGATCGCGATGGAGAATGGGAGATTGAAAATAGTTCACAAACCCAACATACAAGATACCTTCTGTAGCTGAAATTGCAATAACAACTTCAAATACAGACATAAGAATTATTAAAAGACAAAAGAATGAATATAAAGCATGGAACTTTTCTTTCAACCAATAGTATATATGGAAAAACCAGCACATGCTAATGATTTTGTGTTTTCTGTCCTCAATTTCTAGTCATTCCTATTCTGTCCATGGGATACAACAGGAGAAAAAGCAAAATGGATTGTCGATCAGTTACAGTAGCATAAAGTTGAACCGCTACTATGTAATACCATCGTACTGATGATCCACCATTCAACTATCACTCCACAAATTCATATGACAAGAAAGACCACAAGAAGAAAAAAGACACGACCCTAGTTGCTCTGAAGATGTAAAAATATCTTAACTATAAAATAAATCTATGTCAGAAACAAAAAGGGATTGCAATTAGAAGAAGAAGAAAAGAAAAAAAAAACGATAACAAATATCAAATCTTACAGGGTTCTCCCCAAATTTAAACAACCGCTTCATAGCTGCTACATTTCCAAGAGTTATTGCCCTCCCCAAACCAACCGCCAAAACCCAAGCCTATTATTCTTCAAATAAGAACCATTGCTCCATTGCTAGGTACAATCACAGTCTAACACCATCGCCCTTCGAAAACTTAAACCGAATCAAAATAAACTTCAGCTTATCATCCCTCATAGACAATGTTGTCAATTCAAGCACAGAAATTCCTAAATTTATTGCAATTTCAGATTATTTCGTATATTTAAATTACCAAACAATCAGATTCTTTCGGATAATTAAAACTGAAAGATCACAAACTCGGCAACAAAAATACAGAGAGACAAACTGAATCGCAAAAAAAAATGAAATAAATTCAAAATACTAACTAAGAACAAGAAAACGGGAGATAATTGAGAAATTAAAGGAAACTGAGATCGACGAATAGGATCCAATCTCACCGAGATGAACAGCCCCGAGAATTTAGAAGCGTCGAGGATCTCACACCAGTGAACTCATAGCCTGTCTAGGGTTTGGGAGGGAGGGAGAGAGAGACAGGGGGGGAGAGGATGTTGGTAATCAGGAGGGTTTGCAAGGTCTTTGCGTTGTATCATTTTCACGTGCTTTGGGTTTGGGTCAACGTGATCGACGGTGGTGATCTGGGTTTGACTGTCTGATATGGATGAGGATCTTCGGTTAGATCGTCATCTCTAAGGGAATTAAACGGTAGGATGAGCGTTGCGTTTTTGTATTTTCATTGTTTCTCTTGCTTTAAATTCGTAATTAAAATGAAAATAATTGAATTGAGGGAGAGTTGAATTGAGAAAGAGACAAAATCAGATTATTGGTAAAGTTGTTTATCTAAACTTTTTGAAATTGGAGTAGAAATAGTAAAAATTCTATATAAATTGTTTACTAATTCACTTGAATCAGAATGAGAATTAATATGATTACTGAAATACCTTGTACAAAAATACTAATTATATAAGGGAAATTGACATATATGGGCCATTTTTTACACGTCCAACCTTGATATTCTCCAAACATCAAGGTAGACACGTGATGGCCGATACCCGAATGTGACTAAGCCATATTAGGATGCATGAGAAATAATAAATATAGACAATACTTATAAATTTAAATACAATGATTATGCAATTATGGAACTTTTTCAGAGCATACAACTAATCTTAAGCACTAAAAATGAATAATATAAAATTGAATGAACAAAGAGATGGGTCCTACACCGAGAGGACTCGAAGATGCCGATGCAGGAGTGCCTTGACGCCGAGATTGTACGCCTCGAATCTAAGTCCTGAGGGGGCGCAAAACAAAATATGAGTGGATCAAGTTGATATATAAGTAGTAATAAAACAGTTAATCTTCCGGCCGAAAACATATATCGTATATAATGTGCTTAGTAGTAGTAGCAAAAGACATATATATATAAACATATATATTCCTTCTCCTAAAGGCACAACATCTCCCGACCAAAGCCAATATAAATATCTTCCGGCCCAAGCTATCTACAAATGCCCAGTCGAAGCCAATAGTAGCAAAAGGCATATATATATATATATATATATATATACACATATATCTTCATTTGCCTAAAGGCACAACATCTCTCGACCGAAGCTATCTACAAATGCCCAGCCGAAACCAATATAAATATCTTCCGCCTGTAGGCACCAACCAAACACCGGCCGAAACCAATCTTATATCTCCGGCTTATAGGCATCAACCAAATGCCCCGCCGAAGCCAATATAAATATCAATCGACCCGTAGGCCCCAACATCACCCACCGAAGCCATATATAGATATCATTTGAAAACCTACTAAATAAGTACATAAACATAAACATAATATTTCTAATATATATATATATATATAACTATCTTAATCGGAGTTCAGTAGCTAAAACGTCATATCGTAAAACCACATTCACAAGTGTGTATATATTCATCAATCATATATACCACAAGGAACGTAAAGTCGATAAAGTATGGTATTCCAAAATATTCTCAGTAAAGTATGCTATCTCATAAAGTGTAAATCTAATTTACTCATAAACGTTTCATAAAACGTAACCATTGAATCATGCTTTTCATGTATGCATTTCTAATAGTAAAATATGCATTTTAGAATGGGTCTACTCACAGATACTTCGCCGTTGAAGAGCCATGCAAACTAGATAGGATGGAAACGCCATAAACAATTGCACCTAAGCACATAAAGGTACCAATTAATAAAATTCTATCATAACGATTGAATTTCGGGAAACAGACGTCATAAATGAATTCAAGACGTTGAAAAACAAGAGGGGAGACCTTGGGTACCCCCACGCGCCGCCACAGGGTGGTAGCCCTAACAACCACACGCCACCACGCTCCATTTTGGGTCACCAGAAAAGTCGATGACGTCGCCGTGGATGACGGCGGAGAACACAATACCTTCGGTGGAGGCATGTGTTCTCCACACACCGGCCAAGACAGGCGCCCATGCGCCACTAACACGCTGGCCAGGGTTTAGGATCCGATTGGGTCTGGGCCGAATTCGAGTTGGGCCGAGGGTTTTGGGCCACAAGGTTGGGCCTAGGCAATTGGCCCTGGTTCCCAGTTGGGTTTTGGGCTTGGGTTATTTCTTGGTTGGGCTGGATAGTTGGGCCAGTTCCATGGCCCAACCATTTGGGCCAAACAAAGGTTGTGGATCGAGTTTTGACTCATTTTCAGGCCGGGTTGCCCAAGCTTGACGACGAAGGAAGTCAGAGCTTTCCAAGCTCCATTTAACCCCCAAACCTAACTAAAATAAGTTATGCAATATAGCAAATTGAAGCCCAAGGAACAAGGAAGAGATTTGTACCAATTTCAAGATGTAAGGTGGCCGAAGTTGGCCAAAAAACACTCTGAAACCCATAGATTCCCGCTGAAAAGTAGGGAAGGTCTTCTCGAGGTGTTCTTCATCCAAAAACCACAAAACACTACTCAAAGGCGTCTCAAAATCACTCATAAACATGATCAAAGAGGTTCTAGGAGCTTACCATGATCGAGGGTTCGCCAAAGGAGGAAGGCGTTGTTCCACAAGGTTATGGGTTCAAAGGCTGGTATCTGTTGAGGATTTTCCTTCCTCCGCGGAGATGGAGACTTGGTGCATTCATGTAAGTATGTATGGGTGTGTATATATGTGTGTTGTTTTCAAAGAGGAGAGGGAGAGCGCACAGAGAATAGAGAGAGAGGTCCGAGAGTTCTTAACGGGGAAGGGAGGGAAGAAAGAAAAATAAGGGAGGTGAGGGATTTGGGCTGGGGGACAAAATGAAGGGTGGGCCCTCTTGGGCACACCATTTCATACCAAAAAGTAATAATTCAAACAAATATTCCACAACCTAAGTGAAATTACCAAATTACCCTTTCAATTAGCCAAAACCGGGACGAGTTGTTACAATCTACCCTCATTAAAAAAATTTCGTCCAGAAAATTGGAATAACGTACTATACATAAATAATCGAAGATAGGAAAGAATATATGTATAAAGAAGAAATCAAGTCAAAGTGGTTGCATCAAAGAGAATATGCCACACCGTCATAAGCAGGTTGCAAAATCCTTTTTAATGCCTCCAAGCTCTTACTTTCTTCCCCCATCAGCATAATAGTAAAAATACACTTTATAAAGATATAAAGTCGAAATTGTATAATAATGTATGGTAAAAAATATGTACGTAGTAAGATAGCGTTAAAATATATATGTTCTAACATAGTTATCGAAAATTAGTACTAAACTTAAAACTGAAAGTGGCAAAGACTCAACCGAACATTTGTAACGTCAAAAAAAGACAATATATATAACTAATATAAGGTAAAACAAAATACTCGTACTGAGAATTAAAACCGAAAATGGAAGTGGGTCTTGCCCAAGTATTTGAAACGTCACGTACTCCGAGAACAGATGTGTCTTTAGGTCGAGCCCCAACAATAACTAAATAGTAACAATTATCGTAAACGAGTCTACTTGCCCACTTGCTTAACAAACCCAACGAATAAGTCATCGATATTACGGTTGGCCGCCCGCGATATTGACAACACATTGTTGTCTCGATAAGCAAGTAGTAATTTCCTAAGGGTGCAAACATACCAATTTCCAATCCCAAGTCCACAACAACACAAGCACACAGTTTCTCAAATCATGAAATCAAACATTCGAAGACCAAATCACAAAACTCTACTGTCTAACCAATGCTACTAATAGGATGTATCATACCAAGTATCAAATAGTGCCATACACAAACTGAAAATAAAATTATTGTAGTAACTACTATAAAAGAGATCGGTGCAAAATCTAATCATTCAAAAACCACAAATCAAAAGAACGCAATACGTCATTCAAGATCTAGATAGTTCATTCAAGACTGTCCAACAGTCTACAAATAAAAAACAATGCGATATAGGACAACCAACTTAGTACTCAAGACCTTCATGAAAACTTCACAAAACTTAGAAGTGAAACACGCATCACGATGAGGTACAAAAGTGATGATACACCGAGAGCCAGAAGAATGTGATTCACAACACCTAAGCAAGCTAATTCATTGAAAATTTCTCTTGAATTTAGCGAACAACTATGCCGAGAAGGCTAAGTGAACACCTACAAATTTAAAGGTCAAAACAAGTCCAACAAATCTAAGGTATAATATAATTGGAGTGAATGCGTAGCCTAGATGCAAGAATACTTGTAAGTACCTAACTTGATTCTGTGGTGGCAAGTCGAGATGGTTGAGTGCGGACTCGACTCGGGTGGTAGTCTAAAGTAATTTGATGGACATGAACTCAAACCTTTTTCCCAATTCCAACTTTCCCAGCAACTTGTTACAACGATAATCTCAAGGATATTCAATCATCGATGATAATGATTCACTCGATAGGATGTTAATGATTAGTGTTTCAATTTACCCATGAATTGAAACACTAATCTTCCTGTCAGGGATATTCAATCACTGGTGATAATGATTCACTGGATGTTAATGATTCATTTTGATGAAGATTAGTGTTTGAATATCCCTGAGATTATCATCTAGTGATTTAATGGACGTGAAGACGACCTTTCTGAATGGCTACCTAGAGGAAGAGCTCTATATGACTCAACCCAAAGGTTTCATGTCCAAGTCTGAAAAGACTAAGGTATGCAAGCTTAAGAGGTCCATTTATGGACTTAAGCAAGCCTCTAGGAGTTGGAATATTCGTTTTGAGACTGAAATCAAATCGTTTGGTTTTACTCAAAACGAAGACGACAATTGTGTTTATCAAAAGGTTGTTAGGGATGCTGTTGTATTCCTAGTGTTATATGTAGATGACATATTACTATTCAAGAATAACACTGCAGTACTTTCTTCTGTAAAAGTATGGTTGTCCAAAACCTTCCATATGAAAGATTTGGAAGATGCATCTTATGTATTGGGGATAAAGCTCTATCGTGATAGATCTAGAAAATTAATTGGATTATCCCAATTTGTGAACAGAGATAATGTGCTAAGTAGGTTCCAAATGAAACAATCGAAGAAATGTTTTCTTCCTGTGAGACATGGAATTCACCTTTCTAAATCCATGGGACTGAAAGCTCTTGAAGAGATATGGCAGATGAGTAGGATTCCTTATGCTTCTGCCATAGGAAGTCTCATGTATGACATGATATGCACAAGGCCTGATATCACATATGATGTGAGCATTACTAGTCGATATCAATTTAACCCAGGATCAGAACATTGGGCAGCTGTCAAGACGATCCTTAAGTACTTAAGAAGAACTAATGACATGTTCCTTGTTTATGGAGAAGCGACAGAGTTGCGAGTGGAAGCCTATACAAATGCAGATTTCCAATCTGACGTCGATGACCAACTCCAGATATGTGTTCAGTCTAAATGGTGGGGCTGTCAGCTGGAAAAGCAAGAAACAAGATGAAATTGCTGATTCCACGATGGAGGCTGAATATGTCGATGCAGCTGAAGCCAGCAAATAATCATTCTGGATTAAGAAGCACACTACTGAACTTGGAGTGGTTCCAACCATTACATCACCAGTAACTTTGAAAGGTGATAATAATGGGGTGATAGCTCAAGCCAAGGAACCTAGGGCTCATCAAAAGAACAAGCATTTTGACAGATGTTTCAATATCATTAGAAGATATGTTGTCGAAGGGAAAGTCAACATCCTCAAGGTTGCCTCAGTCGATAAAGTAGTAGATCCACTGATGAAGCCAATGTCTCAATTCCCACTTGACCGCTATATGGAAAAGATGGGTATTAGATACATGGGAAGGTGGCTTTAAGTGCAAGTGGGAGATTGTTGGAAGTATGCCCACAAAGCCACTCATTTGATGTAATAGCTTTTGGTATACTTATTGTGTTAAACTATTATATGTTTAATGAAGGGTAAATCTTATTATTAATCACTATTTATTTTATTATGTGTTTAAGCACTAAGGGAATCCAAGGAATGTATTTAATCTAAGAAAGAAGTGATCTAAGTAAGTTAGATTAATGAGACCTTTCTCTTATGTTCATTCCTAAAACGTTCCTAGCCATATGATTGCCAATTGGGCATTGACAATCCGCTAAGGTTAGTATGTGTTATGTTAACTCAAGCGTGAGTATGACTAGTCTCAAGTCATTTAGTGTTAGACACTAAGACAAACGCATAGATACTCAAAGGGTAATCAAGTACACTGGACTGCAATCAAAGAGAGTTCGAACATACATGTCATGTAAGAAATCGTAAGTTACAATATGCAAAGTAGTCCTTTGATCTGATACATCATAGATGTCTAATGGTTAGGTCTTTGATCTTTAATCATGTCAAAGGCATTCCATCGAGAGTGTCCACGACATTGTTGGGGTCAAGCTATCTAGTCATGTAGGCATATGAATGCACAACAAGGGATCTCTAACCTTCCATGGTAGAGGGAGAATACTCTGACATATGATTCGGGAGTCGTTGGCCAAAGCATATGAATATGACTTAGGAAGTTTGTTCCAAATCATATTCAATAGAATCATATAGAGTAACATCACATTGGATAGTAAACATAAAACAAAATATCACTCAAACAATGTTATTAAGAGTATTGTATTAGAGAATGACCCTATTACATTGTAATTGTAACTGGATAAGTTCTCCAACCACTTCTACTTAGCTTGGGTATCACATTGGATAGTAAACATGAAACAAACTATCACTCAAACAATGTTATTAAGAGTACTGTATTAGAGAAGGACCCTATTACATTGTAATTGTCACTAGATAGGTTCTCCAACCACTTCTACTTAGCTTGGGTAGCCATGACATATTGCTAGGTGTCACTCATGGTTTGTGGAAGCCCTGAAGATCAACAAACACTAATCTTCATCAAAGGGAGAATTGAAATGTAGTTTCAATTCACAATTGATCGTCAAGATTAATTAATTAGTTAATTAATTACACGAAAGGTTCGTATTGGGCTTTCAATTTAGTTTCGGGTCTCGGGGGCCCAAAAGTGTTTTTGGTCCACAAGACCCATTATATTTAAGTTGTATGACAACTAAAAAAAAAGGGCAATTAGCCCAATAACAAAGTCAAGGCCGGCCATAAGGGTGAGTGGAACCAAACTTATATTAATTGCAAGTTTGCCACTCACATGTGAGGTAGTATAAAGTTATCTTTCTAGCTTTTTCTCACTGGGGTTTATAAAAAATTCTAAGCCCAAACTAAACATCTATATAAAAAATTCTCAAGCCCAAAAGTCAAACCCTTGGTAATTACCTCACCTCATCCATTTAACTATGGCCGTGGATTCACATTGCAATTTTTATCCCTCTCTCTCCTCTATTCTTTCCTCATTTATCTTTATGCATTATGTACTCTTTAATTTCGTTTTAGGATGTGCACTTTGGTCTTGATTTGAGGCTTTCTATCTTTTGATTTATATTTATATATAAACTTTCTAACTTTCTATCACAAATATCGTAAATCTAGTAGTGGAAACTCAAATTTGCTTAAATTTGTGGTTCAAATATGTGTTTGGTATTGGAAGTAGAAGATTAAACAATATATATATAATTTTGGTTAGAACTATAAACCGGCATAAACCGAACCGAAACTAGCGTAAACTGAACCATACGATTTTGGTAGTAAATTTAAGCGGAACCACACCAAACGGAACTGTTAGTATTTTCCAGTTCTGATTCCAATTCGAGGGTGGAGCTGGGTCGGATCGAACCATGCCCACCCCTATATGTAATGCCTAAATATCTCAAAGCTAAGAGTTCTCACCAATTTATTGGAGTACTACTTATGAAGTTCTAGCAATTGGGCAATATCTACGTTATATGACATACATTGCCTAGATTGTCAAGTAAAAGATGTGGCTTTCGCGTTTTAAATTTTCTAGGTTGGGTAATTAAAATTTAATTTTAAAACCTATTTAGTTCATAAACAAACTCATGGATGTCCAGGATTATTTCTGTGACTTGTAATTCTGTCATGAGATTTTAATCATGACACTAGCCCTGTCCCAATGAAAGGAGGTGTGCACCAGCATTTTCTTTTTCTTTTGGATGGACTCTGCCAGTTGGTGTTCCGAGCCAATGGTTATTTGACAACTGAATTTATTTATTTTTATTTTTTATTTACTTCATTCTCTTAAATGCTGAAACGTCACTTCGAAAACGTAAAAATAAACAGAGTTAACACGTTTGTGAATAACCTTTCAGTTCCGTATGTTGTCAAGTCAGCCATCTACTTTGCTTTCCGATGAACGTCTTCTTTGTCACTGAAAAAAAGAGGGGGAAAAGCTGATCTGTTTCATTTGAGTATCGTATAGTTGTTTGGGACATTCAATGGTCTCTCCTTCGTTGTACGGATATACTCGAGTCTTGGTCCTTCTTATTTTCTAGAAAGATCTGCAGGAAATTTACGATTATCTCCGGTGATGCTTCCTGCCCAACTCTGGTTGTTTCTCCTCCTCCATCTTGTCTGTATTGTAGGTTTCTTTTGGAATTGGAATGGCTTTGTCTCTTGATTTGTTAGCTTTTATTTTCTTGGTTTTACACCAAAAAAATAAAATAATAAAGAGGTGCTTTGCCGATTTTAATCACAAATCCCAGGCAAACAAGAACACTTTAATTATAGGTATGGGTAATCGGACAATGAAGAAGAAGATCTGAAAAAGTTCAACTCCGTTTAGCTTTTTTCGCCTTGGGACAAACGTTTCAGCATTTAAGAGTTTGTTCGGTGAAGAGTATTAGATACATGTATTTTTTCTTGGCATTCCACTTTTAAAGTCACCTATTGCAGGCACCATAAGAACCTCTTAAATTGTTTAGGTTGTTTTTTTATTGCAATCCTTGAGGCTATAGTAGAGCTTGCAAGTCGTCTATTTTGTCATGTTGCATGCACACATAAAATATATGTAAATTGCATGCTATTTATGTTTTTTATGCAAAGACATTATATTTTGAGATCACAACTTTCATTAACTGAAACTTTGAAATCCGTCCTTTTGGTTGCACACGGATTGTTGATATAAAGTAAATAGAATGTAAATGCAAACTGAAATACTTATTTTACCAAATTGGTTCAGTTATCTATTTAGTTTTTGAATTATTTGGAGATAGCTATGTTGATTTGTGGTTTTGTGGGATTTGCTAAAGTAAAAAGTGTATTTTCTAGATTGATGTAATTGATAATGTGATTGTGTTGTTGTTGCCTTTTAAGTATGATTCATTGCTAGGTGTTGTTATCCATATTTTGTGCATCTTTTTGTAGAAATGAATCATATCTGTTGTGGATTGCGGTTTCAAAACCCATAGTAGAGCGGGGGCAGTTTTTCCAGTACCATTTATATCTACGAAGTTCAATTTCTCCCAAATGAGGAATTGAATTCCAAAATTTGTGTGGGTTCCACTAATTTTTTATTTTATTTCCCAATATTTAGTAAACATTGAAGTACTCTGTAATCAGAATTCAATTTCTCTTTTTTATTCTGATCATGGTTTTTGACTTCTTATATGCAAATGATCTCTTCATTCTTCGATGAAAGCATGCTATTTTTATTGTACAAATTTTATAACAAAAATTGTTCGTTCTCTTTATTATCAGCTAACGATTATTTTTAGAAAAATCTATCTAATTTGGATACCGTTTAGTCATTTGTATAAATCACAAAATAACTATGCATCATGGCAATGGATTCTAATTATGACTTTTGTCCCGTGAGATGTCACGTTGTTTTTTTTATTTTTAAATAAGAATAAAATAGGGGAGGAACATCAGAGTCTAAATACCCCATTATAACACCAAATACATCAAATATAAAAGCATATTAATTTCCCATGTGCTTTTAGTTTAATGGCGGATGTCACATCTCGGCCCGAGCCCCCACCACATTCCAGGTTCGACTCCACCGTAGCACGATATTGTCCGCTTTGGGCCCCAACCACGCCCTCATGGTTTTGTTTTTGGAAACTCACACGAGAACTTCCCAGTAGGTCACCCATCATGGGATTGCTCTCGCGAGAACTCGCTTAACTTCGGAGTTCCGATGGAACCCGAAGCTAGTGAGCTCCCAAAAGGCCTCGTGCTAGGTAGAGATGGGAATATACATATAAGGCTTACAGGATCCTCACCCCTGGATGATGTGAGATGTTACAGCGGAGGCGAAAGCAGTGAGGGCGCCGTTGTTGGCTTGGGTTGATATGGAATTTGATGTAGTTCATATTGAATCAAATTCTAAAGGATCTTGTGGATATGATTAATGGCAAGGTTCAACCAAATGTTGAAATTCAAGCTCTTCTTCTTGATATCCAATATGTGAAGCAGTGGCTAAGGTCAGTGGATTTTATTTTTGTTCCTTGTATCTATAATACGGTAGCACATCTAGGGGCCTCTTTCGCCTTATGTGAGGGGGACCTTTATGTTTGGGATTGTTTTGAGTTAAAGTGGTTGTTCAATACTTTGGCTTCTGATGTAAACCTTTCAATTTATAATGAAATTCTTATCTTTGGAAGAAAAAGAGAGGGGAGAATAAACTGGTTGCATAAGTGAAGCCCATTAATAGAATGTCCTAAATCAGTAATAACATCTGCGAGGAAGTTTGTCTATACGTAGACATGTTGGCAATAAATTGAATAATATCTTTGAGCCAAAAATATTATGTCTCCAATAATAGTCTTCAACCTCTAGGAAAGAGAACACCAACCATTGATAATATTGATGATAAGCTTTGAGTCTCCTTCAACAAGTATGTCTTTGAAGTTCGCAGCATCGCAGCCTTAGCAATCAAAATATGATGTTGAAGAATAGCTATTTTCATGTAAGGAGTCAAATGTTATCAATCAGTGGATACAAATGCCAATAAGATACGCACAAGTATTGTTGAAAAATGGTATCTTTTTTTAGGCTCACGTATTTTAATTATACCAAGTTTTCCGTACAACACTTTGTATGTAGCATGAACTATCCGTATTTTCCCTTTTTGTGTATTGTCGTTTATGCATTAGTAGGTACTTCTTTGTCCAATATTGAAAGAAGTCCCAAATTTGAATCTCCGACTATGCACTATAGCTAGTTGGTAATTAAATGTATGAGCGTTGGCCATAAAACAAATGCCCTTTGAAATCTTTGTAGGTTAATTGTGATGTGAAATATTCTAACACTCAAATTAAAACCCTATGATTATAGTATATGAAAGTAGGGATCGTTTTAGGCCGGGGACACTTAAAAACATAAATTTGGACAGATTCTAACTAAAAGACACAACCAAGTAAAGGGGGATTGGATTTTGGACGAAATTAAGGTAAAAACAAACAGATTTAAAGACTTAAATAACTTTAGACGAAATTAGGGAAAACTATGGGTGATAAGCTAGCTAGAGGGTCCTTCTCCACACATGACACACTTGCATACAAATTGATTTCCAGTTGCTTTTCCAATAAACCATGAACCTCAACACCCCAGCTTAACCGTGAACAGCACTAATTAACCCTCATATTTTCCTAAAGTTATTGAATTGGATGGAATACGCATCGTCAACCAAATTATTCTTCAATAGTTCCCTACATGAACAACATAATAGAGATACAATCAAAGATCATTAAGCTTTGTGAAAATCATAAGCATTGATAATGCATTCGTAACTATGAACAGCATGATACTCCTGCCTGGAATTTACTTAACACGACTGTGACTAGCAACCTCCACTACTTATGAATATAAGTTCATAATGATTAGGTGAAACTCCCTTATATTCTAGCATCAAATTCATGCATGTAAACTAAGCAGGCCCTCTTAATCAACACACAAGAATAAGTTCTTAATCAAACAATTAAGTAAATTGTATTCACAATTTATGAAATTACAACTGAAAGTAATCAATTCATATTGCAAATATAATCATGGTTTCAAAGTCTCCTCTAGCTCAAACAAGTTTGGCTCCTTATGTTCGCAAAACAAAGATAATTAAACTTAAACATTAAAAACAAAGATAGAATACACCTAGAAACACTCTAGGTGGCTCCTCTTTCCTTCCTCGCTGCGCACAATGGAGATTTGTGTGAATTTAGGCTCTTGAGGTGTGGTGTGAAATTGTGGTAGAGGGTGGTGGTTTATGAGTGTTCCGGCATCATGTATTTATAGGGTGAAGGGAAGGCACAAAATTGGGCTGAAAAGGAGAGGAGTTAGGACTCCAAATCACTAAAGAACAAGGACACTTTCAATCAGATTCCAAGGAGGACAATGAATGGTCCTTGGGGCAGATTGTAGAACTTCTAGAAAGGTTACATGTGACATAAACATAGGGCACGAAAATAGGGCTTCTAGAACCTGATATTTAGGTGATTTAATGTGAAAATGAGTCCTCTTTGAAGCTGGAATTAAGGTAGGAAAAGATTAGGATAGGATAAGATAAGATAAGGTTAGATAAAGTTTGGATAAGATAAGGTAATTTGGATAATATTCCTTCTTTGTAGCTAATTCCTTATCTTCCAAGTCTTCAATTTAATTCTTTTAGATGTTAATCACATTCCTAGCCTCTCTTGATCTTCAAATTCGTCCATCCACCTTGCTCCATGCATGTGCAATCCATTCCAAGCCCAAAACTGCTCCAAATAGCATCAAATTGCACTTTCTTGCCAACTTTGTCATTTAAACCTACAAACACACGAAAATAGCTTAAAACACTATAATAAATAGAAACTAACTTACTAAATGCAAAGAAACAAGCTAACAAAGTCGCATAAATATGCTCCTATCAAATTGTTAATTACAAAAAGGTGGATGAAATGCCTACGATAACAGCCCATTCAAAATCCCATTCAAAATCCCTACGATAACAGCCCACTAAAAAGCCATACTTAAGAGTTAAGGCTATTGTTCTTCCAAAAAAAAAAAAAAAAATAGAGTTAAGGCTATTGCGTTTTCTCAACACGCTTCAATTTAAAATTAAACATTTAAAAAGTGTTTGATAAAATTAAAATATACTGTTTATTTTAAAAGCAAAAGCCTCCAAATTAACAATAGTTTGGAGGTTGTTTTTAAAAACTACTTTAATAAAAAGTTGAGTTGTGCCTTTAAAAATATTTTTAATTTCTGTTATAATCTCATTAATTTTAAATAATGACATTATTTATCATTCCAGACAATGTTTTTACACTTCTTTTCATACTCACAGCACTTCAACTGCTTTATTTTGCTACTGATTATTCTCAAAGCAAGGCAGAAACAATTTATTAAAAAAACACAACAATCCCACACTAGTGAAATTAATGGATTATAGAGAGCAGCAACAAGCAACCGACTCGTTCTGAGATTAAATAAGAGCTTAGTTTCCCATTTGTTTTGACTTGGTTCCATAATTTATATACAACAATCATCCAAAGTACTGAAAAAAAGAATTGAATTCCAAGTAAAAATATCTATAAATCTATTACAATGAACACGAAACCATTTCTTCCTTGCGACATATGCATATTTTCTTGGGAGCAAACTCGGTTCACTTTCTTCCTTGAACACCCAATTTGACTGTTTGGATCCTCAAGCACTTGGGAAGCGGAAACGCCGGCTGCTTCTAGCAGGAGTTCGCTTTAGCGCTTTCACGCTCAATGGATTGTCTTTGCTCTGTTTCAATGAACACATTGTCAGCAAAAACGAAAAGGATCAACGTAGAAAAATTAAAGTGGAAAGAGAGATGGGAGTATGATTCATTACCAATCGGCAAGTTCCCGCATCAAGGTCGCATACGGGGTACTCGTGAGGGCAGCAGCTGTAATGGTCATCACAGCAGGTTGCAGACTCTAGAGGGCAGCATCCCCATCCAAAGCAGTAGTTGCCATACTCATAGGCGCAGCAGCATGTAGTTCCCATGGGGCATGAGTAGTACTCATCGCACACGGTAGGGGGCTTCACAGGAGGAGGAGATGGTGGTGATGGGGGAGGTCTTGGGGGGTTTTGACCCTTTTTAGTAGGGTATGAGGCCTCAATGGCAATACCACATTTGCCGGTATTGATGCTAGCCACATTACGTTCCAACTTGATGTAACCAGCCTCGCCCCAATTGGGACCCCATGAGTTCCTCACGATCCAGTAGTCTACACCATTTTCGGTGCCATAACCAACAGCAACCACACCATGGTCTAGATCTGTTCCACAACGTCCAGTGAAGACACCCTGAATGGTCAGATAATTTCAACGTTGTCAGACTATAAATTAGGACGAACATGATTCTGAAATCAAATGATTAATATTCACAGCTCAACAACAGAGCATGCCAAACAGTCTAGCAAGAGAACTCTATCAATTTCCCACACATGCATACAGTTACAAATATAATGTAGATGATTTGGAATAAGATAGAAGCATTACCGATTGGTAGAGTTGGAATTCCCTGCCACCAGCTTCAATGGCAACACTAACTGGTTGGTGTGCCACAGCCTTCTTCAACGACTTCTCATCATTTTCTGGAACATCTTCATACCCATCAATGGACACAACCCGAGCATTTTTCTGCACAAGAGAAAAAGAAACATTATCACAATGATAAAAAATGTCGCACGTACTCGATAGCCAGCAGAGGTTGAATTGGATGCATACCCTGTTAGGATCACATGAACCATCTCGAGCATGGTAAGGGTAATCTGCTTCAGTATCAATACCGCCATTGGTGATGATGAATTGGAAGGCATAGTCCATTAGACCTCCATTACATCCCTGGTTGTATGATCTGTCACAATCCACTAGTTCTTGCTCTGATAAAGAGATCAGCTCACCGGTCACAATCTTGTTTATGCCTTCCACTGCGCCAACCGTTGAGAACGCCCAGCAACTCCCTTCAATCCGAAGCACATAAAATTATTAGTAAGAAACAAAATGCAGCAGCAGCAGCAGCATATTTTATAGCTGGGGATTGAACAAGATGTCCGAGGCAGATATCTAAATGAAAAATTGACCGATCATTTAACTCTCTAATAGTATATGTATGCAGGGCATGACAAAATTCACGTTCACACATTTTCTAGCCGCAGATGAAACAAGGATGGCGGAGACAGATATCTAAACGAAAAACTAAACGAAAAACTAACTCTCGGATAATACATTCGCAATGCATGACAAATAATTCAGATATCAACACTCAACATGCTACAATCACTTACATAACAAAACCATCTTTTGGAGAAAGCACTTTCCAACTTTTTCTTCCAGAAGAACAAACATAACCTCACACATATCATAAATCCAGAAGAAAATAAATAAATTAAGGATCTTTGGCCAACATATTGATATTTTCCAGGAAAACAATGTTGATATTTCCGGGAAAACAATGTTGATATTTCCCGGAAAACAAAATACCTCCAAAGAAACAGCGCCAACAAAAAAACAAAAAAACGAATAAATGCACAACATAAAAACAACAAAACGAAAATCAAAAGCTCACCGCATTGGCCCTGATCCTTCACGGCAGGAACAGCGCCCTCGGCTCTCCAATCGACCGACTCCGGCAACTTATCGCCGGCCCGGAACGCGTACCGGTCGCTCTTCCTCAACCCAGAAAGCCCGGACCGCCGGCGCCGGTCCACCTTGGCACCCAAGTAAACAGACCTGTACTCCTCGTTGGTCAGATCGGCGAACCGGTTCAGACCCATCTTGTAAGTCCGGCTCTGCTTATTGTGCTCGTCAATGAACCTGAGATTATCCTTAAAAATGTCGAACCTCCGCTCCTTCTCCCCCAAGGCGTTGTAGTTTTTGGCGTGCTTGACAAGCCAGGATTCGTAGAGGGCCTTGACCTCCGTCTCGGTTGGGTCCGACGAGGCGGGCATGCCATGCTTCTCGTTGTAGTCGACGATGGACATGTCCATGGCGGCGGCAAGGGGGAGGAGAAGGAGAAGGACCATGCAGGGCAATGAGGCCATGGCCCCAGAAGATCTTGAGGATTGTCGTTTCATTGTTGACGAAAGGTCTGAGAGGGAATGTGATGGGTAGAATTGGGGTTGGTGGGTATTATATAGGACAAAAGAGGGGAGGGGGGAGGGGGGATTTTGATAGGCTGGATGAAGCAGAAGAGAATGACAGCGAATTGAATTTGGAAAAGAATACCGGAATTGCGTTGAAATAGGAATATTAGAGAGTCCTGCTGTGTCGCGATCGGTTGGGGACCTGGTGGTCACCACCTCTATAAATTTTTATTTTTTTATTCTAATACGATGATATATTTACATTGAGGTGTCAGAAATAAATTAGTCTGTTCACGGTTTCAAATTTTAAAAACCCACTTATCAAGCGAAGTGGGTATATTTTAAAAGAAAATTTTATTTATAAGCGTTTTTTGTTAAAAGATACTTGTTTTAAATGTGTGAATTTTTGTTGAAAATTCAATTGCCCTTGAAAAAACATTTGACATATGTATTTTCAAAAAACGCTTCCAAGAACCAAAAACACTATAAATTTATGTGCCAAACACAATTAGTAGTGTTTTGACTGTCAAAAAGCACTTTTTAACCCTTGCACAAGTAAACCCAAACATGCACCGCTCAGGCGTCTAAGCGATCTTGATTCTCGGACAGTTTTTGACCATTGATGCATGTGAAGTGTGCATTTAATCAACAGTTATAAATTATCTTCTTTTTTTTTTAATGTTTTTGAGTCTGACCCTTGTCTTATCTAATCTTTGTTATTAGGTGATGTAAAGAAAATTGTTGAGCTCATTCTTCCATTTATAAATAACGTATTTTAATCGTATAAATTTTATAATAAGAACCATTAATTTCTTGGTGTGGTTTGTGGGGGTGGCCATTAGGAATTTTAAATTATTTTCATTTTGTGCTAATTTCCTCCAGATCAAGAAATTGATCACTGGAGCATATGTACCCATCTGACACCCTTCTAATTGGTCTGTAATTAGTTATTTGTGGTAATGAAATTCTATCACTTCTATAAAAAAATGATACGTTGTCAAAATTGTGAATGGTTTCAACTTGAGAAACCCTTGTTTGATCAGTCGTAGTGCATTAGTAAGCAAAGCATTTATCTGATACATGCTACATTTTTTGCATTTTCGTTCTCGGGAAGTAAACATATCATTAGAAAGCATTAGAATGTACGTTCGTTTTTCCGAGCAATTGAGATCAAGGTTTTATAAATATGTAGAATACCTAATCAAAATTTCATTATCTAAGCAGCCTTTCAAAAGTAATTTTTGATGACGCACATTTGAAGATAATTGACAAGTATTTGTTTTTCAAACCAAGTTAAAATTAACCTAAGGGGTTGGTCTAGTAGAAAGTAATCAAAGGTTTGAGACCCCAACTTGAGTTTGAACTCCCACGGATACATTTATTGGACCTACTAGCTCTATTTTGATATACTGTTTGATACAGTGACAAAAAATACGTTGCTGCATCACGTGATACGGCGACCAAAATATGTTACTCCCACGGATGCATTCAAAGATGTGTGGTATGATACTTCCTATATTAAAAAAGAAGTGAGGTTGAAATTGCTCAATTATTTGAAGTTGATGTTTTTCTTTGTACTCAACATAGTCGGTAGACAAAACGTCTCCAAATTCCCACATGCTTCAAACAATGAGCCAGCTAAGTTTCCCGAGAAACAAACAACACCAATTCCAAAAAAAAAAAAAGCCAAATTGCAATGGCAATTAAACAACTCTATTTGCCTAGCTTTGTTGTCACAACACATTATATGACGACTCTGTGATAGTTTGAGAGTTTAGGCAGCAAGGTTTCACGATGGCAAATTAGGCAGAATTTAGATACTTGTGGATTTGTTAACAAGTAAAAAAAATTTGCAGCACATGGTTGATGTAGGAAACATGGGAATGAAAGATGTTGGCAAATTGAAAAGGACGCAAAAGATAATATGGGTCACGTACAGATTGTAGAATGCGTGCATTGTTGTCCTCATGATCGTAATAAGTTGAAGATTTGACAACTAAAATTTATGATGAAATTATCTTTTTGTGATTATTGCGAAATTGAATTTGAGACAGTTTTTTTTATAAGCATGAAGGAGGATTTGCAATTGAAATCTCTTTTTCATTTTTTTCATTTTTAGGTCAAAAGTACTTTATATTACAAAATAAAAAATTTTACAAACTGACAAGGCCCAAAGCTAAACATATTAACATCAAAAAATCGATTCACAGCAGAACGACACACTACAAGAGCTAAGATACAATTAGGCCCAAACCGTAAAACACGAACACGGAACCTAGAAACTTGTACTGTCTCTTTCGCTGCCAGAGATCGCCCCAAGCCGTCCAATTCCTCTTTTACAACCAAGCAATACCTCACCAAATGCCACATCCAACTCCAATTTGCTTCCTGAGCACAACCATAAAGTAAGGATAACCGAAAACCAAACGAGAGAAGCCAACTATTGAGATGAAGTATGTGGAGATCCACGAACGACACTGCCGATAAAGGCCACCGGAGCCGGTGAAACCATCAAAATTCTACACACAATTTCAGTGGGTTGTATAGCTGAAAATCAGAATATGGAGGAACACAGAGGATAAATACTGTCTGGGAAGGAGAAATAAGACATATTAGTATAACAACTAAGGCGAGAAAATAGTAAAAATAAGAAAAAAAGACAAGAAGGAAAGAGAGGGGAGGACGGTGACTGACCCTGGCCAAAGCTAGGGTCAGTGTCACTGGTTCTGCTCAAATTTGGAGGCCTCACCCGAACCGGTGAGAAAAACTCTCAAAAAGAGAGACAGACTCTCACTAGAGAGAGAAAGCTGGTAAGTTTGTTGTTTAGGTCTTGATGCAACTATTGTTTTTCAATTGAAATCTGTTCAACCATTGAAAAAAGAGATTTATCACTAAACTAAAAAATAGTACACTAAAAATGGCCTTTAGGAATGGTGAAACTCTGCTGCGTTCCCTATAGAGAAAAAGCGTCGGTTTTTCTCCGTTGCCAATAACTACCCAGTACCTCGGTTTATAGTAATATACGATGCTTATTTGGTATTATTTGTTGACTTTCATGGGTTTTTTGTTGACTTCCATTGGTAAAAACTAAAAACATCTATTGCAATTTGCATCAGTACTTCTGTAAATTCTGATGCCTGTCCCTCTTTAAGGCATTTGGTTTACATTAAAAACTTATGCAATAGCAATCTGCCACTTCAGTTTTTATATAGGATAGAAGCTATAAATATCAAAATTAATTGACTATTGAAAATTGTTTCATTTTGATACATATTCGATGTCAAGATTGATTGCTTATTCAAGTCACCCTACGTAATGAATTGAAGTTTTCTGCGCATAGATTTGCCAATTTTTTAATACTATGTATAATTTATAGACATGAAAAATTGAAGGCTAGGATGGACAACGACGACTGTAGAAAACGCGAAAAAATGTAAAAGAAGGAACAGGGGCATATCAGTTTATGATTGTCGTGCTTTTTAAAAAAAAATATTTTTGTGTTTTAAGAATGATCAATTACTGTTGTCCTACTAGATTAGGAATGTGATTTTGTAAATCCTAACATATCTAGGATATCATTATGAGATTTTACAATATCTCTTAGACTATATATTATCCTATTAGAGTTGTAATCATATTAGGGTAAGAAATTAACTTTTCCTACTATTATAAATAAAGCCATAATGGGGTGGAATAGAACACCTCACAATTGCACATTGCTCTCTTTCTCTCTACTGTGCCGCACCCCCTCTCTCTCTTTCCTTATTATAGTTCAGTAAATTAAGCATACAACACGTTATCAGCACGCTCTTGACATTGCACTTAAGAGAGTTTATTCTTTGATCAGGGGAGTATTACATTTTAATCATTCTCTTTATGATTAATTAATTAATTTATTGAATTAATCCACATGCTATTGATTCAATTTTTTTTTTTTTTTTGTTCAACGTGATACAATGCATTGAAGATGCAATTCCGGCTTTCCGAGAAAGATCTACAAATTTTAAGGCTCAATTGTTTTCTGCCAATCAGGTTCTTTTAAAATAAATAAAGATATTTGAAACGACCATGAAGTATGAAAACATTCCCCATAATGCATGAATCCCTATATTTATATTTTCCTTTCAATTATATATATATATTGCATATTTTGTCAATATATATATATTTGTTCATGCAATACACAATTATGCTATGTGGAATTTGTGAGTCAAAGCATCAAAATAAATTAGAAGCAATTAGGGTTTTTCAAACCCTAGTGCCGAAAAAGTAAAAAAAAAAAAAATCAGGGATTTTTTTTTATTTTTTGCACGGCTGAGCCGCGACTTCGAGCCACGCCGAGCCAACGACGTGTTTCACCAAGCCTGAAGCTTGGGTATGCGACATGGCAGCCCTTTGGGCTTTGTGCTAAAATTGGACTAGGCCTACGCTTGGGTCCCTAATACATGGGCTTCACGACCTGTGGTCTGTCTAAAAACTAGCAACCATTGCTGGACTTTTCCAGATTTGGCTTGCTTTTTAGAAGCCAGCGATAGTTGGGTTTGTCCCGTGTCAACCAACAACCATGCTCCCGAGGCCCAACAGCTGCAGGGACTTGATCTGTGACTTTGCAGCCAACCCAAGTGTGCTGGGTTGTGTCATTTTATGTATTTTTTTTTCCGACCCGATGCCATGTATTGGCATCCTCGCTTCATAAGCATACTCATATAATTTTTGGGACGTTTTTGGTTAACGCTAATTAAGCTATAATTCAATTGTCACTTGGCCCACCGCCAATTGAAGCTAATAAGACCCGACTGTCATTATTTTGCTTTCACGATCGACCTTGTATGGTTCGATCTATTGAATTAAATAAAAATGACCGACTGTCCATTAATCTGACAAGACATTCAAAATTATTGGCCTTGTAGACATGTAAATTTCGTTGCATACAGTTGATGCATCATAAATCTCCACGTGGCATATGACTCATCACAAATGGGTAAGTCATCAATGACATATGGCACAAATCAAGTAAAGGAAGCTCAAAAACATTCCTAAAATTTGGCAATGGGGAAGAAATTTCCTTAAAATTGGCAAGGAGCCCAAATTGCTTCCAAAATCGGAAAGAAAGCTAAAACATCTTCACAAAACAAGCAAGAATTGAAGATTGCTCACAAAATAGGCAACAAGCCTTATAGATTTCGGCCAAGCAAGGGAAAGTGGCTGAAAACAAGACATACAACATGCTTAAATTCTCCTATGGACGAATGAAGACACAAATCAAAGTCAAATCCACCCAAAGTCATGGTTTTGGAAGTCTATAAATACAAGTCCCAAGACAAGCATAGGGGGTGGACAATTTCTACATTGAAGGGCTGAAATTCTCACAAAAGGAGAACCTCTGCCAAATCTTTGAAGACTAATATGCTGCCAAAGCTCTCTTCAAAGAACGCATAACCAAAGCCGAAACTTTCTTTCAACCAAAGCCGAAGCTGAAGGATAATTTGTGAAAAACAAGTTCATTTGAGCAACATCAACAACATGCAATTAACAATTAAAAGGCGGAATCATGTTTATATGCACTCAAAAACAAAACTTAACCCATGAACTTCAAAGCCTAGTAGATAGGTGAACCAAGACTCAACTCAAAACAAAGTGAGTTGAGAAATCAATACCTTTGTAGATTCCTCTTTGCATAAGCAAAGGCTAATCACCCAAAGAGAGGGCCTTCATTCCTTGCATCTTAGATCCATGGATTTGGATGGATGAAAAGGTTTCTCCAAGTTCCCAAAATTGAAAACCTCTAAGTCTCCACACCAAGGCATATTGTAGAAGAAATGAGTGACCTTGGAGGAGTTTGATTGCTAGATGATCCCTCCAAGGTGGCTGAAATTTTAGAGAGAAAGGAGAGCTTGTGTTCTCATCCTTTCCCCAAAAATTTCCCTTAATGAATTTTGGCTATAAAGTCATACTTATTCCTTAATTCATTTGAGTGGCAAACTTGTAAATAAGTCCAAAACCACTCATTCTTTAACATGGGATTTATTGGGCTATTTGGGCCTTTGTGAATCATTATTCATTAAGTTGTCACACAACTTAAGTCAATGGACTTGATGATAGGAGCATATTCATGCGACTTAAATGGCTTGTTCTCGTGCATTTACGTTATGTTTCTTTAGTTATTTTAGTCCTTTAAGCTATTTTCGTGTGTTTGTAGGTCCAAAGGGCTAAAGGAGCAAAAAGATGCATTTTGGAGACTTTTGGAGCACTTTTGGGCTAAGGATGGATAGCTTATGCTTGGCGCCAAAATGTTGGACGAAATTGAAGACCAAAGTGTTGGAACTTTGTTCCCTTTAGTTTTAGGACATTTAAACCTTTCCAATTCCCTTATGCCGTGCATCTCCACCTTTCTCCCAAAACCATACACATGCTCCCATTACTTATCATAATCACATATCATATCACTTATCATTCACCACTTATCATATCATTCACCACTTATCATTCATCACTTATCATTCACCACTTATCATTCATCACTTATCATTCACCACTTATCACTTATCATATCATTCACCACTTATCATTCACCATTCCACATGCATTCACTTCATCATTGCAACCACATTTCCACTCACATCCATTTAATTCACATGCTTTCACATGCATTTTCAGCCATGCACATTCACCTTGCATTTGCAGAAAATCCACTTCCTTTGCACATGCATTCATCATCATCACTCTAGTTTTAATTCACATGCATTTCAGATTGCATTCCATTCATTCCACCCTTTAATCACATGCATTCCATCTTTGTTCCAGCAACCCACATGCACAATCCACTCCACAAACATCCCATGCCATGCACATTCAAACACTTTCACATGCATCTTGGCAGATTTCACATGCACACACAAGCATTAGCACATGCAACCTAGCTGTCATGTTCCCCCCATTTCACCTATAAATACTCATTCATTCATTCTCATTCATTCACAATTCATTTCACAACAGAAATTGGTCCCTTGGGGCCGTGCCCTTCACAAGTCCATCCATTCCATTCATAAACACTCATCCATTGCAGAAATGTAGACCATAAAACTCCCTTGTGCCGTGCTCTCCCTTACAATCCAAACACCATCCTTCCATCTCCACCACTACCCAAACCATTCACACCATCAAACTATCCTTAGACCTTGTGCTACAACGAAGAGGAAGATAAGAGTGCCTAAACGTTCATACAATTCAAGTTTGAGTTGTTGGAATGTTTAGGTGTTTCTTTGATTCTCTTTGTTTAATTTCAATACTCTATGTTTTGTACGAATGAGGCATGGAAGAGAAGAGTGCCTAAACGTTCATACAATTCAAGTTTGAGTTGTTGGAATGTTTAGGTGTTTCTTTGATTCTCTTTGTTTTGTATCATAAGGAACTAAACCCCCCTTGGTTAGGGGGTGATTCGAATATATGTTTATGCTTGCATTTTGATTTGAATACTTCTAATTGCGTTTCATAAGTTGTGGATTCAATTTGTTTAACCGTTTGATTGATAACTTATTTATGTATGTTTATTGAGAATGCGCGCTTAATTTTCATGCATGAATATGACGCTAGAATATAAGTAAGTTTCACCTAATCGTTATGAACTTATATTCACAAGTAGTGGAGGTTGCTTATAAACAATCGCGTTAAACAAATTCTTGGCATAAGTTTCATGCAATCCATAGTAACGAATGCCTCGTCAACACTTATAATTTTCATAGAGCGTAATGATTCTTGCTTGTATCTCTTCTATGCATTCATGTTGAGGACTTGTGGGGAATGTTTTGAATTGTTGTATGCGCTAACCCATCCAATTCAATAACGTTAGGAAGATTTGAAGGTTAATTAGTGCATCACGGTTAACCCGGGGTGTTGAGTTTCATGGTTTATTGAAATGCAATTGGAAATCATTTTATTATGCAAGTATAACATGTATGGAGATGAATCCCTTAGCCATTCTATCATCCATTCATTCCATTCCATCAAATTCGTTTTACAATCTGTTTAGTTTATTAACTTGTTTTGTTATTTCAATTCTCGTCAATTGAAAACCCCCCCTTTACTTTCTTGTTCTTTAGTGTTTAGAATTTGTTTAGTTTATGTTTTAAAGTGTTTTGATTCATTTTATTTCCCAATTTCGTCCAAATTCACCAAAGTGCTCAAAACTGCCCAGAAAGTGATTTTAAGGCAGTTTTGAGTGTTTTGGGTGATGTTTGAGTCTTTTGGTTTGTTTTAATGTTTTAAGTGTTTAGTTTTACATTCTTTGAGTTAGTTTAGTGTTTTATATTATGTTTTTACTTTCTTGAGTCAAGTTATTACTTAATTTCGTCCAAATTTGTGTTTGTGCTCAAATCTGCCCAGAAAGTGGTTTTTAGGCAGATTTGAGTGTGTTTGTGTTGTTTTGAGTCTTTTGGTTTGTCTTAGTGTTTTAAAGTTTAGTTTTGCATTCTTTGAGTCTAGTATAGTGTTTCATATTGTTATTTTACGTTTTTGAGTCAAATCCAAGTGGTTAACAATCCCTCCTAATCCCCGGTCCAGAACGATCCCTACTTGCACCTATACTACAATTGATAAAAAGAGGGTTTAATTTGTGTGCGTATAATTCTCGCACCACTTGACGTTCGAAGCCCATTGGGCCTTAAGGTCCAAAACTATCCCGTGGTCTTTTAACGAACTTATTCGTTTGATTAATAATCATATTAATTAATCCTTGCCATAAATAATTAAACCATTTAATTATTCTTACTCATCTCCGTTGAATCTTCAATCTCTACCTTACACGGTGTACGATCCATTAGGTTCCTTTTAGCGAGGCAGTGGGCGATTCAAACTCTTTCAAATCGATTGTGAATTGAAACTTACTTTCAATTCTCCTGTTAGTGATAATACACTTTTAGGGCTTCCACAAACCATGGTTGACGCCTAGCAGCATGTCATGGTTACCCAAGCTAATCAGAAGAGGTGGAGAACCTATTCAGTTTTAGGATTACAAATGCAATACGGTCTTTCTCTAATACAATACTCTTGACCACATTGTTTGGTTTGATAGTTTATTCATGTCTACTATCCAATGTGAGTCTTGTGCTTATATGATTACCTTGAATGTGATTTGGAACACATTCCTAAATCTCATTCATACTCTGGCCAGAGATTCTAAATCATATCATAGAGTATTCTCCCTCAAACAGTTTGAAGGTTAGAGATCCCTTGTTGCGCATTCACTTGTCTCCATGGCTAAATGGCTTAACCCCAACGATGCCGTGGACACCCTCCTGATGGAGTGACTTTGACATAATCAAAGATTAAGGACCTAACCACAAGACAACTGTGATGCCTCAGGTCAAAAGACTTAATTTGCATTATCCCAACCATGAGTTCTCATGTGACATGAATATGAGAACTCTTCGTTGATCGTGTTCAGTGAACTCATTCTCTATTGAGCACCTACGTACTTGTCTTGATGTCACACACACCAATGACTCGAGACTAGTCACTCTCCCTGAGAGAAGACATAGCACGTACTGATCTTAACGGACTGTCAATGCCCAATTGACAATCCTATGATCAGGAATGTTTAGGATGTGTCAACGAAAGAATGGTCTCATGAATCTAACTTCTTTAGATCGCATTCTTCCAATCACATATTCCTTGGACTTATCGTTTAAGCATATAACATTTATATGAGACGGCTCAAACAATAATCTTTGCCCTTTACATTAAACTAGATTAGTTTAACATGTGAAACGTCCATAAAGTATCATCATATGATTGGTTTTAGGGCACATTTCCAACAATCTCCCACTTGCACTAGAGCCAATCAGCTTAGTCATCAGTGATGATACCTCTTCTATAGTCATTTCATAAATGGCTGAGTAGTAGGCCTAGACAATGGATATCTATATGTTATCCATAGAAGCAACCTTGAGAATAACGACGTCACCATTATACATGATTCTCAATCATGTGGTTCAGTCTCTCATTTGAGTTCGGACCTTGATGAGACCTTGATTCCCTGGCTTGAGCTATCGCCCCATTAGTGTCATACACTTTCTGGTTGGAACCGAATGGAGAGTTCATAAATGAACTTTCCCATCCAAACAACAATGTTGTAAGCTTCTGTATGGCAATATATTTTGCATACATGATGGAACACATTAAAGTCATTACTTTTAACGTTTCCACCCAAATATCTCTTTAGTCATAATAAAGAGATATCTCATTATCACTTCATTCATAATGAAGAGATATTCTATGATGGATTAGATTCATAATCTAATACATTTACGCTTCCATTACGTTACTCTAATTCTTCCTCATTCTTGAGGAATCCATCCTTAGTATTTCTTAAATACCTAATGATTCACTTGACAGTTGCCATGGTTCTGATCCTGGGCTTGCACTGATATCATCTTGTACCGTTCTAGGTACAACTTATATCAATGTTTTCATACAATATGAAATACATAAATCACCTTTTTGCGTATGCATAAAGGATTCTATTTACGCATTATTTCTTTGGGAGTCAAAGGGTACATTCCTTTTGAGAAGAACAACTTCCTAGTCTCACTAGAATTGTCATTCTAATTGAAGTTTATCATCATATGAGAAACTTCCTAGCATCTCTTGTCTATTTTAGGGATTGATATAATCCAATTATATCTTGAAATATATCATTATAGATTTCCATCCCATAGACTATATCTCCCATATACATTCTATCATTATAGAATGTTTAAAGTCATAACTTTAACGATGAAGAATTCCTTTCATTTTCAAAATTAATATATATCATGTATATATATTCAAATTTAGGAATATGATTAACTCCCACTAATCTTTTGTAAACCTAGTAAACAAAAGATTCATTTACATCTTTACGAGAAATCAAACGATTTGATCCTTTTTCTCATAAGATGCTTATAGCTCCCACTAAGTGTAGTCATAAGGATTTTCATTCTTATTTCTTTCGAATTAAGAGGTGTAACTCTATGACATAGTCATAAAGTTCAAACCATTCAACTGAGACGATTTATAAATCCTTCTCGACTACCTTGGAGCTTGTGGTGTAGGAACTAGGTTGTTATATTTGTTGATCATATCAAACAAATATTGCTTATTAGCACGCAACCCCAAATCTTAACATGTTTAAGATTTGTCTTTCTTTCCAACTACATCTTATGGAGTTATGAAAATTTTGGAAGATCTTCTAATTGACAATCATATTGTTTTAGAAGTATATATATCCTATATATGGGTAATAGATAACATCCAACGAACTAAATTTTATTCAAGTTCGTTCTTCTCCTAATGGAGAAATTCATTATCTTATGATGCCATTTTCCTTGATATCTTTCAAGGAAACTCATCTAAAGTGTTATCTTTCCTTGGATCAAATCCAAGGAGGTAAATACTTTAGACGTCTTACTCATCAACTTACATTTCTTGAATTCTTTGAAACCTTTTGCAAAGTATTCGGACTTGTGTTTATTCAAAATAAACTATAGTCCAACCGAGAGTGATCTTCGGTGAATGTCATACAACATGAGTAGTATTATGTTGTGGACAAGTGCCACTAACATATAAGTGAATTAACCTCAACAACTTTGTGATTCTTTCTTCTTTCCAAAAGAATAAAGATTCGAACATTTCGCCTCTATACAATTTTAACAAGAAGGTATTGGATCCGGATCTAACGATCCAAAGCATCCATCTATGACCAACTCGTAACTTATGTTTTAGAGGTATCACAACTCATTTGGGATTAGTCACTACCTTGCAACCTTTTGGGTTTTAAGCATCATCGTATTCTAAACAGTTAAACTACCACATCATCTCTACTATAGAGACAACCAATTAAATTACAATAATCTAATTATTGATTAATAAAGAACAATGTTTTGTCAAACAAAACGTTCATCCATCTCTACTATAGTGACGGATTTAAGTTCCTTAAAATTGGAATGTAAAGACAATCTTTAGTATTTTCCAATTTCTTTGGTAGTTCATATGAGGAAGTAAGTACAATCCGCTTTCACAGAGATCTATATTTTATTCACTTTCCGAATGTGAAGTACTTTCTCTTCTCTCATTAATCTTTTACTTTTTATTAGCACACTTTTACAACAATTGTAAAACATAGTTACTAATACAGAATCAAACATTCAAGTAGAAGAACCAACTGTTTTGAACTATTCAAGAACATTTTACAACACCTTCGAAAGGTGCGTTCTTGACACTTGCAAGATATTTCTTGCAAATACCCCTTCCAATGTCCATCCTTTCATAAAGAAAGTTTGTTCCCTTGGAGTTATTTTTGCCTTCTTCATTTGACTTCCCTTTTGACTACAATAGTCATGGTCCCTAAACTCCCACTATCTCTCTTGAAACTTATTTCAAATGTGTTATACACATCAAACGATTTGGAGAGCGTGCGGTTATTGTTCACTATATAGTTTACAATAAACTTAGTGAACCACTAGGATAGGGACACAAAGGTGAAGTCCTTGCTTAGTTTCCGTCTCGTTAAGTGGTTTAACACTTCAACACTCAATGATTCAAAATCATCATAAGTCCATGTTGATGGACTATTTTTGTCAACCAACCATTATGTTCTCAACATAATTACAAACTTTCAAGAGTTGTTCAAGGCAACTCTCATTTCTTCATACAACAATTTGTAAATGGAGAATCATGGCACATAAAGTGTCCATGCCCTTGTGCTTACTTCTCAAGTTCCTTGTTCGTGTAACAAAGAGACAAGCACTAGAGTTTGCATTGTCCTCTTCATGGTAGACTTATCTAACATGTTCTTCCATTGATACATTATCAATAGGAAGATTGTGAGGATGAGACTACTTAGGCACTTTTATAATCCATTCAAGACAATCTATGGGATTGTGGTACCAAGTTCGGAAACTAAAGCGTTCGGTTTTTCTTTGTCAAGTTTTGGATAGCGTTTGCAAATATATTGGTAAACAAATACATAACGAATATAAATTGATTGATTTTAAGCTATTTGATCCGGGTCTTTAAATCAAAATAGCACCACCCACTATTTTTAGCAAATTCCATATCCCTCATCGGAATTCGAGAGTTTTTGGAGGAAACTCTTAGTAGGGTATGGGAGACTCACTATTACCAAGCCCACCTCACAATGATATGATGTTGGCTAGCAAAAATAATAATGAGAGAGTACGCTTACTCATTTACATCTAATGTAAGAACCCATCTTATTTGGCCTCTAGAGAATGTCACCTCACAATGATATGATGTTGGCTCCATTGCACTTAGTTAAGTCATTCCCACCATGCACGTTCGGGTAGGGGTTCAAGAACAACCTCACGATGATACGATGTTGATCATTCTCGTTGCCTACCTTTCACAACATCAAGTATGCATATAAACTCCTCCTGAGTGTAAGCATGCACTTTGTACTCCCCCATGATAGGGTGAAGCCGGTGTACAAGTCACAAACGATTGGAGCCTACCACGGTGGAAGGCCACGAAAGAGTGTTCAAAGCACTCCCACGCTTATCAACTTAATATTGATTTGGTTGAGGGTTTTTAGGTCTCATCACATATAAACATACATTTTAATCCAATTAAAACATTTTGGTCCTATTACAACTATTGGTCCATATGATTGATTTAGTAGTATATAATACTCCCACTATGCTTTTAAAACGGTTTTTAAAGCAAGACTATATGGTACTACTAACATAAGATTTGCATTCATTGATGGGCTATATAGTTGCCTTAGGGCATTAGGATGACTATGAACCTTTGATTCGATTCAACACGAGCCTAGTGTTGAATCTCGGTCTAGGGATGGTGATTGATTTTAGTTACGCGTTTAATCACATTAAGGCGTGTTGTCTTATTGGGCGTTGGACCCAACTACTCCAATTTCATGCATATCGAATAAAACAAGAAAGGAGTACTTCAAAGTAAATAAGAGCTTATGCTCTTTTACAACAATTGATCATATCAAATTACAACCAAAATTTAATCTACACATTCCCATGGTTCAAACAAATTTGAAACGACCATTCACATAGCTCAATTATCGTAGGCTAAGGTTCATAATCACCCTTTCTTTAATTAATTAACGCTTTAACTAATTAAACTTGAATGCAACATTTTCATTTGGTTTTTGTATCCATAGAATTGATTTAAATGGAGCTAAATGAAATGAAAATCCAATTCTCATTTAAAGAGACAAAACAATTTTGTTCTCTACCTAATTTGGGCCAAAATGCTATGACCTCAACTTTTGGGCCATTTTGCAAAACTTAAACTTTTGGGGTCACTTTGTAAAAACACAAAAGTCCACTACTTCATGTAATTACAACTAGAACCCAAAAAATTTCCACAAAAGCTAAAACTTCATTAAAGGAGCAAAACAATTTGTCCTTTTAGTGATTTTGGACCTTTACGTAAAAACGTAAACTTTTGGGTCAAACTACAAATACACAAAAGTATCAAAACTTTATGTAATTGCATAAAAGCCCCACAAGGACCCTAATTGAGTAGGGTGGCCGGTTTTGAAGCAAAGTAATAAAAAAAAATTTCAAAGTTTTTGTAAGTGGGGTGGGTGAAATGGAATAAATCATTACACACCTACCCACTAAAATTTCTTTAATTTTTCAAAATAAATATCTAATATATTTAAACATAAGAAATATTTCAAAACAAAAACTTTATGAAATAAATCAAAACTTTGAATCAAAACACCAAACCTTTTGTTCTTGGCAAGAACATATCAAGAACAATGAAGAACATCCATGAAAACCCATAAGAGCTCCATGAACATTCTTCACCCAAAAACATACCAAAACCACTCAAACTTAAAGGAAATAACATACAACCATACTAGGGTACATAGGGGTTCCAAAAGTCACTTTAAAACACTTTTAACAAGTCAAACAAGAACCCAAAAATCCACCATTTGGATTTGGCCGAATTTCCCCAAAAACATGGCACCAAATTTTAGCTCCAAAATTCATGCTCATATGAACTACATCTACAACATTTGAGATGGCAAATTTTCTAACAAAATTTACATTCAAAGAAGCAAGAATAAAGCTTGTAACAATTACAACATTCAAATCACAAACTATGAACTACAAAACCCAAAAGGATTCACCAACTACTAGACTTAGGCTCTTGATACCACTTGAAGGATAATTTGTGAAAAACAAGTTCATTTGAGCAACATCAACGACATGCAATTAACAATTAAAAGGCGGAATCATGTTTATATGCACTCAAAAACAAAACTTAACCCATGAACTTCAAAGCCTAGTAGATAGGTGAACCAAGACTCAACTCAAAACAAAGTGAGTTGAGAAATCAATACCTTTGTAGATTCCTCTTTGCATAAGCAAAGGCTAATCACCCAAAGAGAGGGCCTTCATTCCTTGCATCTTAGATCCATGGATTTGGATGGATGAAAAGGTTTCTCCAAGTTCCCAAAATTGAAAACCTCTAAGTCTCCACACCAAGGCATATTGTAGAAGAAATGAGTGACCTTGGAGGAGTTTGATTGCTAGATGATCCCTCCAAGGTGGCTGAAATTTTAGAGAGAAAGGAGAGCTTGTGTTCTCATCCTTTCCCCAAAAATTTCCCTTAATGAATTTTGGCTATAAAGTCATACTTATTCCTTAATTCATTTGAGTGGCAAACTTGTAAATAAGTCCAAAACCACTCATTCTTTAACATGGGATTTATTGGGCTATTTGGGCCTTTGTGAATCATTATTCATTAAGTTGTCACACAACTTAAGTCAATGGACTTGACGTTCGAAGCCCATTGGGCCTTAAGGTCCAAAACTATCCCGTGGTCTTTTAATGAACTTATTCGTTTGATTAATAATCATATTAATTAATCCTTGCCATAAATAATTAAACCATTTAATTATTCTTACTCATCTCCGTTGAATCTTCAATCTCTACCTTACACGGTGTACGATCCATTAGGTTCCTTTTAGCGAGGCAGTGGGCGATTCAAACTCTTTCAAATCGATTGTGAATTGAAACTTACTTTCAATTCTCCCGTTAGTGATAATACACTTTTAGGGCTTCCACAAACCATGGTTGACGCCTAGCAGCATGTCATGGTTACCCAAGCTAATCAGAAGAGGTGGAGAACCTATTCAGTTTTAGGATTACAAATGCAATACGGTCTTTCTCTAATACAATACTCTTGACCACATTGTTTGGTTTGATAGTTTATTCATGTCTACTATCCAATGTGAGTCTTGTGCTTATATGATTACCTTGAATGTGATTTGGAACACATTCCTAAATCTCATTCATACTCTGGCCAGAGATTCTAAATCATATCATAGAGTATTCTCCCTCAAACAGTTTGAAGGTTAGAGATCCCTTGTTGCGCATTCACTTGTCTCCATGGCTAAGTGGCTTAACCCCAACGATGCCGTGGACACCCTCCTGATGGAGTGACTTTGACATAATCAAAGATTAAGGACCTAACCACAAGACAACTGTGATGCCTCAGGGCAAAAGACTAATTTGCATTATCCCAACTATGAGTTCTCATGTGACATGAATATGAGAACTCTTCGTTGATCGTGTTCAGTGAACTCATTCTCTATTGAGCACCTACGTATTTGTCTTGATGTCACACACACCAATGACTCGAGACTAGTCACTCTCCCTGAGAGAAGACATAGCACGTACTGATCTTAACGGACTATCAATGCCCAATTGACAATCCTATGATCAGGAACGTTTAGGATGTGTCAAAGAAAGAATGGTCTCATGAATCTAACTTCTTTAGATCGCATTCTTCCAATCACATATTCCTTGGACTTATCGTTTAAGCATATAACATTTATATGAGACGGCTCAAACAATAATCTTTGCCCTTTACATTAAACTAGATTAGTTTAACATGTGAAACGTCCATAAAGTATCATCATATGATTGGTTTTAGGGCACATTTCCAACAGAAGCATCCATTGAAGAATCAACAAGCACTTGTGCTAATTCATTCAAGACTTTGTTGCAAGCTCAAAACTTGTAACGACGTTCGATTCAAGATTAAGTCACCAAGACCCTTGAATTAATGAAATTCTACATCAACACTACTTTTGCCATAGCCCTAAACCTGAGGTGAAGATTATCCACGCATTTTTTCAAGCTCAGAACTTGAAGAAATCGTTCAATCGTTCGTCCGAGATCAAGTCATCGTGACCCTTGGATCAATAATCAACCATCTACATCAAATTTGAAAACTGAATAAGAGGAAAATTGTAAACAGAGATTGTATCCTTACAAATTCATCAATACAAATCTACTTTGTACAGGTGTTCTCGTTTCATTCGTTATAGAATTTTCGTGTTTTCAAATTTGGCATGCCCAGTGGGACATCTCTGCCTCTTATCTTTGTCTTCAAATCCGCAAAAAGCATACATGGCTTCAAGAAATGATCAAGTTATTCCCCCAACCAACGTGAAGAATAAGAACATCCTTGTCGCAAGTGGTGAAACTTTAGGCATCACAACCCGAAGCAAGGCAAAAGCTCTCTTTGCCGTGCCTTCCAGCCCTATATCAACTTTGCCGAAGGAGCAAGAGCACCCGAGGCACGAGCTCGTGATCACTCTGGCCTCTCTAAAGGCGCCAAGGGAAGAAAGCTCGATGAGGTACTCCGAGTTGTTGACTTCTGATATCGATTCAAGCAGCAACTTGTATCTCGTAGCCAAGCAAGTCATGACTACTGGTGCGACTTTAATTGAAGAGTAGCTATCACAAATGAGCGAAGCAATTGGAAGGCTGACAAGGACCGTGGAGGAAAATGACTTGCAGATTACTACACTCGTTAATCGTTTGGAGGTGCAGTACGATGAGAAAGCTGACCCGAAGGTTGATTCACCAAAGAAGGAAACTGACAAAAAGAAGGAGCCTCTGATGGACAAAGCTGAGAAGAAGCTAAAGGTGGACTGAGCTGTGACACATATGTGATCTTTCTCTATCTAACAGTTGCAAGAGATGATTACAAGCATCATCAAGGAGCAGTATGAATGGAGCTTACATGACTCTGTGCTGTACTTAATGCGCTACTCCAAGAAGATTGACGCCTTGAGGATGCCAAAGGGTTATCAGCCACCTAAATTCATGCAATTCGATGGAAATGGCAATCTTAAGCAACATATTGCCTATTTCATTGAAACCTGCAACACTACTGGGATAAAGGGAGTCTACCTTGTCAAACAGTTCTTGTGCTCGTTAAAAGGTAGCACCTTTGACTGGTACATTGACCTAAAGCCCGAGTCTATCAACAGTTGGGATCAGCTTGAAAGGGAATTCCTCAACCGTTTCTATAACACCCATCGCACTGTAAGCATGATAGAGCTAATAAGTATGAAGCAGTGGAAGGATGAACTTTTCGTCGACTATATCAATAGGTGGCGTTCATTAAGTCTAGATTGCAAAGATCAGCTTTCTAAAACCTTCGTCATTAAGATGTGTGTTCAAGGCATGCACTGGGGGTTACATTACATCCTCAAAGGCATAAAACCGAGAACATTTGAAGAATTGGCAACTTGATCCCATGATATGGAGCCGAGTATTGCTAATCATGGGAATAATGAGCCAATCGCCGACTTAAAAAAGGATAAGATGTTTGCCCTAAAGGTAGACAAGACTGGAAAAAAGACCGCCAAGGAAGCTTTTGCCGTCCATACTACCCCCATCAAGACATCCTTCACGTTCATCAAAATCTCCTTAAAAAACAAAACAAAGGAGATGAAGAGAGGTGACCCTTCTTACACCCAAGACAGGTACAAAAACACTTTGAGGGAAATAAAGTAGAAGACATACCCTTTTCCTAACTCTGACGTGGCTGCAATGCTGGACGACTTGCTAGAAAAGAAGGTGATTGAGTTACCCGAATGCAAGCGCCCCGAAGAAATGAATCGCGTTAACAATCCTAGGTACTGCAAATACCATCATATCGTAAGTCATCCTGTTGGTAAGTGCTTCATCCTCAAAGAGCTTATCATGAAGCTAGCATAACAAAGGCAGATCGGGCTTGACCTTGAAGACACGGCCGTAATACATACTACTACGATTGCGTTTGGATCATTCGATCCTGTGCCTCTCTAAGTGATGCCTGACCACTTTCGTTTATACTCAAGCTACATGGCACCTTCTGCACAACCATTGCTAGGGGTAAGTGACCAAAATGCACTTACCGATGATAAAGAAGGGTGGACACTAATGACCTACAAAAAGACAAGAAAGCCAAGACCACAAGCTATATGGCCTAAGGTGGAACAAGGGAGAAAACACCCCCGCTGCAACAGTAGGAAGCCCAAAATGAGCGTAAGAGCTGTTAAGCCAATAAAAGTAGGGGAACCTATGGAGCAAGAGCTGTGCATTCCCGTTTCCTTGCACAAGTACTTCCTAAAGGACTTCTTTCAACATTGCACTACCGTTGTCTGTCATATGGTTAAAGTGGAGATAGAAGAGCCCTCGAAAGGCAAAGCTGTCACTATTGAGGAATAGAAGACCCTCACGCCCAAAGAAAGCCTGCTGGCACACTTTAGCATCAAAGAAGCACTACGATTGCCCAAGGAAATGCGAAAAGCACTAGTAGAGGTCTTGGTGAGTCCCGATGACCACAAAGTGCAAGAAAGCAAGGACGAAGGCTTGAAACTTTGGCCACATGAGTATGCCACATGTTGTGTCGCCCATGACACAATCAACTTCACTGACGAAGACTTGTTGCTGGGATCAAAGCCTCATAACCGTCATCTCTTCATCTCTGGGTACGCAAGGGAGCACAAAGTTAACTGCATCCTTGTGGATGGTGGATCAGCCATAAACATCATGCCAAAGTCAACAATGACCACAATCGACATCAAGGTGGATGAACTATCCTGAAACCGCCTCCTAATCCAAGGTTTTAACCAAGGAGAACAAAGAGTGATAGACATGATCTGAGTCGAGATGACCATTGGCGAACTCAAATCAAGCACGCTATTCCATGTGATCGATGCAAGAACTTCCTACAACTTGCTCTTACGAAGGCCTTAGGTCCATGATAATAAAGTGGTGTCGTCCATCCTTCATCAATGCGTAAAGTTCTACCGAGAAAGAGTAAAGGTGATACAAGGCGACACCAAGCCATTCACCGAAGCCGAATCACACTTTGTGGATGCCAAGTTCTACATGGATGAAGACGTCGTAGGACCAATCACACCAAAGTCATATGTAGGAAAAGCTTACATCCTAGCTACAACAGATTACTTCTCCAAGTGGGCTGAAGCCATACCCTTAAGGGAAGTTAAGAAGGAAACTGTCATCCGTTTCATCCACCGATATGTTATGCCTCGCTACGTCATCACCGACAACGGAAAATAGTTCTCCAACCTACTTATGGACGAGCTCTGTGAGAAATACAAATTCAAGCAGCATAAGTCTTCCATGTATCATGCTTCGGCTAACGGTCTTGTAGAAACATTCAACAAAATGATGTGCAACCTTCTGAAGAAGGTAATCGGCCGAACAAAGAGAGACTGGCACGAAAGAATAAGCGAAGCATTTTAGGCATATAGGATGACACATAGGACTCCTACCTAAGCTACGCCTTATTCTCTTGTATATGGTGTGGAAGCTGTTTTGTTGCTTGAAAGTCAAATCCCATTACTAAGGATGGCTATACAAGAAGGCTTGACTAAAGAGGAAAACGCAAAGCTACGACTTCAAAAGTTGGAAGCATTCGACGAAATGAGGCTCGAAGCTTAACAACATTTGGAATGCTACCAAGCATGGCTATCCAAGACATTCCATAAGAAAGTTCGCCTAAGGTATTTCTAAATTTGAGATCTTGTCTTAGCATTATGAAGACCCATCATCATAATTCACAAGACAAAAAGAAAGTTTACATCAAAGTGGGATAGACCTTACGTAATACAAGAGGTCTACACCAACGGCTCCTACTTAATCATGGCGGAAGACGGCTTTAAGATCGGCCCCATCAGTGGCAGATTCTTGAAGCATTACTACCCCTAAACCAAACAAACAATGCTCCTTGTTCGCATGAGCTTAAAAGGCGACACTCAATGCTCATCGCCTGCATAAGCCTAAACTGCACATAACACACATAATGTTATTGTTCTCACGAGCTTAAAAGGTGACACACAACGCTCCTTGTTTGCACAAGCTTAAAATGTGACAGTTAACGCTCCTTGTTCTCACGAGCTTAAAAGGCAACACTCAATGCTTCTTGCCTACATGAGTCTAAAATGCATATGGCACAAAGCTCCTCGCCTGCACGAGACTAAACTGCATACGACAACAATGCTCCTTGTTCACATGAGCTTAAAAGGCGACACCCAATGCTTTTTGTTCACACGAGCTTAAAAGATGACACCCAATGCTTCTCGCCTACATGAGCCTAAACTACGCATGGCAACAATGCTTATCGCTTACATGAGCCTAAACTGCACATAGCATAAAGCTCCTCACCTGCATGATCCTAAACTGTACGGTACAATGCTCTTTATTTGCACCAGCTTAAAAGGCGACACCCAATGCTCCTTATTCGCAGCTTAAAAGGCGACACCCAACGCTCTTGGCTTCCAAGAGCATAAACTGTGTATGGCAAAACAAAAGAAAAAAAAAAATCAAAATCATCATCAAAACCATCAAAAAACAATCCATCATTCCTTTGAACTACGTCATGACTTGATCCCTCGTTAATCAAGGGTACGTAGGCAACTTGAAACTTCAAAATTTCAAGTACAGTCACATCACCAACAAAAAAAAAAAAATGCAAACACTTTGAAGAATAAGGAGCAAATTCAAAATGTGAATACTTTATTTCTTTAAAGGAAGAAGTCGGCTCTAAATCCTTATTGCAAAAAACAAAGAAGGCTTAAAGTATAAAGAATGGAAGACACTACTTGAAAGCTATGTCCCTAAAACTACGATGACGTTTTTCAAGCAAGCCTTCCATAGTCTTCAAAATGTCCACATCGGTGGGGACGAGGCGGGCACTTTGAAATCCTCTTCTTAATATGGCTCTTGATATCCATGGCCGCGCGAAGATTGATGCAATGGATAAGATGCTCAGTGCCACTAAGGTTCGGCACTCTAAGAGAGGTCTCGGAGCTAGCTGGCAAAGGTGTTGGACGCATGACAGGCTCTTGCATACCTTCACCTACACGACAAACTTGGGCAACTTGGCGGATTTGTAATAAGCTCTGCACCGAGCGAGTCTCCAATCTCCTCGTCCGTGGGTAGACTGCTTCTAAATAGCATTTCCATAAAGGAATGAATGCCCATGTTCACCAAATCAAAAGAACAAGAAGACCCAGCCTAAAGAAGAAAAAGAAAGATGTTAGAAACAAAAGCTAAACCAATGAAAGCAAAAGAAATCACAAGAACGAAGGAAATACATACAACTTTCTTAAGTTACGCACGACCATCAAATTGAGGAAGCCTAAACACTTTCTTCTTCTTATGACGAAAATTGACATTACTGTCATCCTGAGCACTTTCAAGCGGTCACTTGTTCAAAACTTGTTAATGTTGTTGCAAAACAAGCTCATCTTTGTGCGAGTCAACTTTCTCACCTGCCTCTTCAGAAGCATCCAAATGTAAGGAAGACAAACACGGGCATTGAAGAGCTAAGGCCATATGTCCATCTTGCAAAGGAGCTGTGCTGGCACAATCAAAAGGTGCTAGCTGCGTAGGAACTGCAAAACAACCCTTTCTCAGTGCATCATTGCGTGAACGAGAAGAATTGGTGCCACTTGCCGTCCTCAATTCTTCATGGTGTACCTTTGACCACCAACCTACATAGGCACGGGTCACTGGATTACTCTTAAACTCGTCATTGGTCGGCAGGGTGATAAAAGCATTTGTGCATGCACGGGTACAAGACTCCCAATGCATATACATGGCTTGCAAGGATTCCGACTGTGCATTTTCTTTCAGCTTGCCTGGCACATGTTGGACAAAACCAAACTGCTTGCTGAAACGGTGTGAGCATTATACGGCTGAACGATACATCGGTCACCTTGTCGTAACGAAACATACCCTAAACGAAGACTCGTAAGGTAAGACCAGTCTGAGAAATGAAGGTGTGAATTATCTACGAGAACTTACTGTGCCAAGCCAACCCTTGCCAGGTGCTCTATTCTCAAACCTTCGCAACTTCTAAACAACGCTTGCGCCTACAAATCATCAAGGCTTTTTGCAGAAAGCACGCCAGAATACTTCATCATCTAAGGCCCCAACTTGACTAAAGTTGATGAAGAAGGCTTTGACTTGTCTAAAGTTGATGAAGGAAAATGAGTGCCAAAGTACTCACTCAACTAACCGTACACATAGTGGTAAGGAAGTACCAAAACACAATCTTTAGTGCTCGTTGAGTTTGAAACAATACTCAAGCCGTCATAAATGTTGGCTAAAATTGGAATAGCAAGGCTGAAAGATTCACTTGCAGCCATCTTGCTAGCCACACTGAAGACTCTGGGACGGATAAAGTTGACGTCGTTTTTGGGGAAAACAAACTTACAAAGCCAACAAGCTAAGAAAACGGCTAGGTAAGATTCTTCCACATGCTCTGACGCTATGCTAAGTTCATCAAACACTTTCAATTCGGTAGGGGGTGTGGCGCCCACTTGAACCAATAACACCTGACAAATTTGAGTCTCCTTTTGGCTTGGTGGTCTTGTTGCAACCACTTTTCTTTAAAGCCTTCCTGTGCTTCATGGAACCCTAATACCAAAATTGGATCCATGAAGATATCTTCATACCTGACTTACCCTGAGGCTTCTGGGAAAATTTGTGATACACCCAAAACAAATAGGGGCAACTCGCAAGCAATCCTTAGCTATTGTGATGATTCCTCCATGCTAAGAATAACCTCGTCATAAAACTTACCTTGGATCGGCAAGCCTCCTATTTTATGGAGATCCCAAAGTGAAATCGACATCTCCCCTTATGCTGTGTGAAATGTGTTGGTCGCTGAACACCAATGCTCGAAAAATGCACGAATGACGGAATGATGACGATCATAACTAAACAAAGATGCATATATAGCGTGATAAAGACCCACGTTAGTAAGCACATCTTTGGATAAGCTCAAAACATCTTCAAGCCACTCCCAATAAAACTCAACAAAGACGGCTTCTCCATTAGTCGACAAGGTGCAATTCCAAGTCATAGTTCCGCTATGGAAGCGATCACCAAGAAGCTCAAATGAAGCTAGCAAATTGTCACAAACATGGGATTCAAGATAAGAATCCTTGATGTACATACCTTCTTTTTTGTATTTAGTCAATCAAAATCTGTCACCTCCCAAGATACTTCAGAAGACCACGACTTAATATGCATCGAGTTGTCTTTTGCAAGAAAAACAAGCTCCTTAGGGCCAGCCAATGGCGCATAAAGTTTCAACGTCGTTCCCTTATCTTGCGAATCGCATTCCTTCACAAGAATGGTGATGGTATTGCTCTTAAAGCAGTTGAAAAATACCATGGCTGCAACAAAACGAACAAGGCAACATAAGCATAAGAGTGGGGCCACAAGAAGAAAAAAATTGCTTCACTAAAGCAAAAGACATGAAGGACAAACCTCGTGAGCATTGAAGGAAGACAATGACAAAGTCACAACAACGAAAAGAAATCAGCCACAAAGCTTGAGCAGCATAGCAAATAGGGCAATTACAAGACGGTCCTTGAAAGCACACTACAGTAGCAAAGAAAACCAAAATGCTATGTAATCACACTACGCAACCTCGCAGCGATTACTTGAGCACTTTCTTGCAATGCACGACAATGTCACCATAGAGGGAAAACTGTGACCAAAAGGAATTACAGAGCGTAACCTAACTGCAGTCTTTTACACAGCACCACACGGTAAAAAATGACGCACTGCAAAAAGCACCAAGCAGCAAAAGGCACAGCTCCAAGCAGTAAAACCTACGACACTATGCAGTAGCAAACACATGGCAAGCATGGAGGCAGTGCACGACAAGGATGTGTTGTGACAAGAACACACACCTAATTGTCCTATAAATAAGGGTCAATTGCTTCTAATGCTATAGGGAAGATATATACCAAATAGCAAAAGGAAAATAAAAAGAATGAAGCATATTCTAGCTACAAGAAGGAAACAAATTCCAGGCAAAAAAAGGCAATGCTTATGCACGACAATAAAGGGAAAAAAATGATGTTTTTTGCACCAAAAATCAGCAAGGAAAAGAAAAGGAAACAAATAAATAAGGAAATGGCTTCAAAATGTCCAAAACATCAAAGGAAAGTATTTTTCCTTGCCAAAATACAAAAGGAAATCCCTCCAAAGCAAGGACAAGTCTTCAAGTTTCCCAAATCGAAGGGGAAAAACACCCCCTTGGCTGAAAAAATGGAAAGGAAAAGGGGAAAAAAAAAAATTTCAAATCTTACTTACTCAAGGACAAGCATTAAATCTTTCCAAAACCTTGAAGGAAATCACTAGAGCTTTCCAACATCTTGAAGGAAATCACCCCATTACCAAAATTGAAGGAGATTCCGACCTAAGGGAGGAAAAGCATTTTTTTCCCATACCCACGAGGAAAAAATTCAAGTCCGTCAAAAAATTATGGAAAATCAATATGCACAATAAGTATGTACCGATTTATCCTTTTTCAAAATTTTCATTCACAATTAAGCCTCTACAGCCCTTGAAGAAAATTTTCATTTCATTCAAGATCAAGCATCGACGACCCTTAAAGAAATGTTTCGTTCAAGAAATACGCCTCAACGGCCATTGACAAAATTCGTCATTTCCATTCAAGAAATACGACTCTATGGCCCTTGAAGAAGCAAACTAATTCAAGATTAAGTCTCAACGACCCTTGAGTTAGAACATTCATATTGCAGGACTTCAAAACACGTTTCCTACATGTGACAACCACATGCCTACAACACGCCCTGAAGTGGGGCCATTTGTAGACATGTAAATTTCGTTGCATGCAAATGATGCATCACAAAGCTCCACATGGCATATTACTCATCACAAATGGACAAGTCATCAATGACGTGTGGCACAAATCAAGCAAAGGAAGCTAAAAACCATTCCTAAAATTTGGCAAAGGGGAAGAAATCTCCTTAAAATCGGCAAGGGGCCCAAATTGCTCCCAAAACAGGAAAGAAAGCTAAAACATCTTCACAAAACAAGAAAGAATTGAAGATTGCTCACAAAATAGACAACAAGCCCTATAGATTGTGGCCAAGCAAGGGAAAATAACTGAAAAAAGGGACACAAAGATGCCTAAATTCTCCCATGGATGAATCAAGATAGAAATCAAAGCCAAATCCACCCAAAGGCATGGCTTTGGAAGTCTATAAATACAAGGTCCCAAGACAAGCATAGGGGGTGGACAATTTCTACATTGAAGGGTTAAAATTCTCACAAAAGGAGAACCTCTACCAAATCTTTGAAGACTAATATGCTACCAAAGCTCTATTCAAAGAACGCACAACCAAAGCCGAGGCTTTCTTTCGACCAAAGCTAAAGCATTCCCTGTGCAACGTTCAAAAGATTCAAATCAACACACACATCTGTCCTGCATAATTTTTTGCTTTACACGAAACTCTCTCACTTTTAAGAATACAATTGACTTCCCTAACTTCGTCAAGCATAACTCTCAATTTGTGTCAAACATCTATGTGATTGATAGCTGTAGACGTTTTTCAGTTTATGTTAAACATCTATGTGATTGACAAATGGAGACATATCTCAGTTTGTGTTAAATAGCTCTGGAGCCGTAGAGTTAGGCAATTGAGGAACATCTCTCAGTTTATATAAACAGCTCTACTCAAAGGTTGGTTGACTACCTATCTAAGTCTTTATCAACAAGGGTTCTTTAAGTCCTTGTTGGAAGAGGTCACTTCACTAGTTTCTCGGCGAAGTGGGGTGTTACCAAGTTGCATTGTTCGACACATTTAAAGCTAAACCTGATTTATGATTGGATATTCACAAGTACATTTCAGAGTTCGGCACTTTGATGGCCGAACCATATTTATGGTTAAGACACTTATCTGTTTTGAGTATTTGTGTCCATACAGTTTGGTACTGATTCAACGCACTTATATTTGCACAAACATAATTGAAGCAATCGAGCCTGGTGCATACGATTCGTGAAATTTGAAGTGACTAGTAATCTTGTCTTCAGGCTCTAGAACTTAAAGGCCGAGACGAGTTCCTTCCTCATTCGCAATTGCTCAGATAAGAAGTTAGCAGAGCGTTGTACACCATCACCACCACATTCATTTACTCAGCTACTGAGCTCAGCAGTTAAGTTGGCACGTCCGCATTCAACCGAAGGAAGTAGTTAGTTTATTAGTTATTCGGCATGCTTGCCACGTAGGCTTGGTAGTTTTTAAGGTCAACAAAAATAAAGGTGTTTGATAAACTGTATTTTAAAAGTGTTGTGAGTATGAAAAGTAGTGTAGAAGCGTATATAATGGCAAAAATGGACATGTTAGTGTCAACGATGACAATGGTGGTGGCGGCGAGGGTAATGGTTGGGATGGTGGTGGTGGTGATGCCAATAAAAAGGAGTGGTGGTTAGGCTACAGAGGTAAAAATGGTGATTGAGGCAGCGACAACGGTTAGGTGGTGATTATGGTTATAGTGGCAGTGGTGGCGATTGTGTTATTGGTGGTGGTGGTGGCGATTGTGTTATTGGTGGTGGCGGTGGCGGTGGCAGCAACAATGGTAGTGGCAATTGTGGTTGTGGTGGTAGCGGTGACGAGTATGGTTGTGGTGGTGGTGGTGGTGACAGCAGCATGGTTATGGTGTGGAGGCAGTGACAACACTGGTGTTGGTAGTGGCAATGTTGGTGAAGGGTTACGATTTGTAGTGGTAGATGGTGGTGATCACTTTATTATCTAAGGATGAAATGTGTCTAGAAGGATAAATAATGTCATTTTTTAAAATTAATGAGCGTTCAGCAAGAATTAAAAATATTGATTAAGGGTCATTGCTTTTAAAATAAGCAAGACATTTTATTTTTACAAAACACTTTTTTATGCTTAACTTCAAAGTATAGCAAATTTTGGTGAAATAAACAATATCAAACTGGATCTTAGTCCAACTCGTCAGAAACATGGCCCACTTTGACTAGTCTCTCTTTTCTCTCTCCTTTATTTTATTTTATTTTTATCTTTTTATTTGTAGAAAATGAGAAATTCATAACCAAGGCAACAGCCACCAGATACAAAGAAAGTAAGAGGAGCCTTACCAATAAACACAGACTAGCGAGAGAAGAGAATACAAAAAAAACGCAGCCAACATAGGCAAAAACGTCTTCCCGATCCCACTTTAGCCACAACTACGAAGGAGGACATGGCAAGCCATCTTTGTTCAAGATTCTCACCAACGAAGATGGGGATCTAACGACCCAAATAGAATCGCTCATCTTTGCTCCATTGTATCTAGCGACATAATTCAGCCTTTCATCCCCTGATCTTGGTACCTAAGACTACACGCAATTTTGGAATAAACACCTAGTTTGCAGGATGCGACTTAGAATGGGATAAATCTCCCAGTTGCAACTTTCTAAGCTTCTGTTTAAGCAAGACATAATGTGTTTGCAATCAGATTCCACCATAATTTGAGAATAATTGCACTGCTGAACCAAAAGACAACCTTGTAGGACCACTATAGCCTCAGCCACTATTGCACTCAAAGTAAGAACTTCATTTCTTCTAACATTTAGACACATTTTCCTTGAGTTTCTCACAACAATACCCACATAACCTTTGGATTCCCCTGCTTTCCAACTCACTTCTGCATTACTTTTCACCATTTGGGATAAGGGTGGAGACCAAAGCAACTCTCTCTAGACTAAAGGCCTCACTTCCCACTGGTTTTTGACTTGCTTCCTTAGCCTTCATGAACAAAGCATAAGCACATGAAATGTCCTGAACAATGATAGGAGCATATTCATGCGACTTAAATGGCTTGTTCTCTTACATTTACGTTATGTTTCTTTAGTTATTTTAGTCCTTTATGCTTCTTTTGTGTGTTTTCAGGATCATAAGACGTGTTTGACGAAAGGATGCATTGTGGAGTGTTTTGGGGCCTTTTGGAGCACTATTGGGCTAAGGATGGATAGCTTATGCTTGGAGCCCAAGTGTTGGATGAAATTGAAGGCCTTGTATGCACTTGAGGACACAAAACAATGGCCCTAACCCAATTACATTCACATTGCCGTGGGCTTAACACAAACACCATTCCTTGCCATGCAAGAGGGAGCAATTTGGGTCCATTTCATGCACTTAAACCCTAGCCCAATTACACACCATTGCAGCCAAAGCACATTCATTTTCAGCCATTGCACATGCATCTTCAAATAAATCAGCACATGCACACTCACCCATCCTCTCTAATCCGTGCATCACACCTTCATTTCTAGCACCAATTCCACATGCATTCCCACATGCATTTTCACCCACATGCACCTTAGAAATCATTCAACACATGCACCTATAATCATTCAACCATGCAGCCAACACATGCACCCATCACCTAACACAAATTCATTGCCGTGAGTTCTCTACCTTTCCAGCATTCCATCTCATCATTGCACCAACAATTCAGCCACATTCCACATGCATAACCAACCTAGTGTCACTCCCATTCATTCCCGTTAATCATTCAGCCACCATCATACATTTATTCTCTTCCCAAACACATACACAACTTGCCATCATTCCAGAAAAACACCCATTGCCGTGGCTATCTCTTTCATTTCCAGCTTTTCCCTTGTGCAATTCCAGCATTCCACTTCATCATTCTAGCCACCAAGACATTATTCCTTCATCATTACACCACATTCCAGCCTTGCCATGCATAACCCACCACAGAAATCATCACATGCACCCAAACAAGTCTTTGCCGTGGGTTTTCTTTGCAATTCCAGCACATACACATGCACACACATGCAATTCCAGCTTTCACATGCTTTCCTAGCTGTTTTTCCACCACATTCCAGCCACATAAATGCTTAAACAAACAGCCATATACACCTCCATTCCTCCTATAAAAACCCTTGCATTCCTATTACATAAACACATCTCATTTTCATACACAAGATAACACAAACACTTCCCCTTTGCCGCAAATCCCCTTCCATTTCTATGCAATCTCTTCTCAGTTTCATTCCATTCCATACACTCTCCCATTCGCAGAAACCATTCCACCTTAGCCGCTCCACCTTCATTTACAACACACTTGGAGCACCAACACCGAAGGCAACTCTTAAGGGATTTCGACATCAGTTTTACTTCAAGGGTTCTTTCTTCTTAATCCTATGTTCACTCATGTTATATATTTTTATGTCAAACCTTTTGTAAACATGAAGTGTAACTAATCTCTCTTTAGGGATTCGATGTAGCCTTGCAAGATTGCCATGTAGTTAATTCAGAATTCTCATTTAATCTATCTATTTCTTGTTTCATTCTCCGATTTAATTGTGACTTAGTGTGTTGATTTTAATGCTTGATCATCATTTGAATTAACCACAGGTTGTTTAGCCAAGATTAAAGCACACATCATGCATAATCTTGGTGGATATGTGAATGAATGAAGGGAATGTTTTGCAAACATCGTGCTGAGTGTTCCCTTTGGTTTTGTGAAAGTTTCTTGTGCACTACATATTCTTGATTAGGAACCAAAGTTGCACATCACAATTAGGCTCATGATTAGAGACATTTGATCAAATCCACACATCATATGGTTGATCATATCTAAGTGAAACAAACTCAAGAAATAGGTAGATGGATGAGTATAATCTGATTCAACAAGCATGGCCTTGGGTTAGCAATGGTAAAATCGAATCCCTAGCTTCATCTCCATTGGTACTATCTCATTTTATTAGCTGTTGATTCATTCATTTTGTGTTTACTTCATTTCCTTATGCTTTCAAGTTACAACAACAAATCTGCCTACATTGATTAGTTTTATTTCTCTAGTAAAGAGTTCTTGCAAAACAAGTGATTATATAGGTCCAATTAGTCCCTGTGGATTCGACACCCTTACTTGTGCCATTATACTAAACATATTCTAGCACGAAGAAGGAAAACATCAATCAAACAACATGCATATGATATGGAGATTTCTGATTGAAAATAACCTTACAACGAGTTTACCAGATATGCCAACACGTGAAAGCCAATTGTGTTAGGATTCTGGTCCTCTCCACCTTATCACCAAAATTCTCCTTGAACATTTTCAAAAGCCAAGCATAAAAAGTTGTAACTGAATTCTTATCTACTTTGTAATTCACTGGGCTTCAAAACCAAACCAAATCAACCCAGGGGCAAAAAAGTAATAGATGTTCAATGGACTCCTCATACTCGTTACTCAGACATAGGGGTGAAGTAGCACATCTTCTTTTAAAAAGATTTAGCTGCATTGCGATGACACCTATAATTAGGGGTGGTTTCAAAAAACTAAAAACCAAAAAAAAAGGGATCGAACACTAAGCCGAAACCGAAAAAAAGAAAAAAAGAAAAAAGAAAAAAAGGGAACCAAAAAAGAAAAAATTGAACCGAACCGAACCTTATTGGTTCGGCTTCAATTTTGGAGGTTCGGAAACGAAACTGAACCAAATTCCTTAACACTTTATAAATGTATGCTCGAGATGTTTCATTTGTGAAACTTTGTTGCCAAGTGAAACTAAGCCTAGGGCTTTTCAAGGAGCATACTTGGTTTAATTAAGAAGGATATTTCATTGGTTATGGAGGAAAGTTTTGGAAGGCTTTGGAACTTGAAAGAGCTTCTCTATTTATTTGCTTTTTGAATGGATGCAGTGATCATTTTTTTTTGCAATTGAGGTTGTTGATAGAATAGGATTGGTTCATATGATCTTGTATATGTACAACTACCTTCCCACTTTCCCACTTTCCCCATTTTCTTATTATTAGTCTACCAATGCAAGCCTCTTTTCTAAATTCCATATTAAAAAAAGATCAAGTTTTATAAAATAAAAGAAAAAAAACCAAAATCGTACCGTAAATCAAACCGAACAAAACCAAACTGAAAAAAAAGCCAAACCGAGAAAAACTGAAAGAAAATTGAACCGAACCGAGCCGAACCAAAGTTTTGGTTCGGTTTCTGTTTTGGCAAAAAAAGGAACTGAATGAAACCGAACCCACCCCTACCTTTAATTCATCCATAAGAAATTCCTGATTTTGGGGGACACCTTTCCACACCGTAGGGTCGATATACCCTGAAGAGAAGGGTCGTATGGTCAATCTTTTCTCATTATTTTTTTGTAGCCATATGTATCCTGATCTCACAGAGTATTTCCCCTTTTTATCCGCAAGTCATATCAACTTATACTCTTGGGATCACCCACCTGAATATGAGAAACTGACCTACACTCCTCTTCAGATATCAGATTACGAATTGGGTCCAACTCCTAGCTTCTACTCACCGGATGAATAACTGAGGCAACAAGCTCATCTCTATCGACATTTACTCCATTTAGGGGAGTTGGGTGTCCAAGATTAAGATTTGGCACCCATTTATCTACCCAAAATTCAATTTGATTTCCGCTCATGGCTTGCCAATACGTGCCCTTTAACAGCAATTCTCTTCCTTCAAGCAACCTGGACCAAATCTAGGAAGCTTTCCCGCCCTTCTTAGCTTCAAAAAATGAGACATGAGGAAAATAACACTCCTTTAGGACCTGGGCCCAAAGAGAATTCGGATTATGGATTAATCTCCAACATTACTTGGAAAGAAGAGCAAGATTAAACTCTTTTAAGTTCCCCAATCCCATTCCGCCCTCACTTTTTTGAATAACCCATAGTTTCCCAACTAATCCAGTGAATTATTCTCTCATTTTCTCTTTGCCCCCACAAAGACCTAACAAGGGCAGCATCAATCTCTTTACATCAAGTGTCTAGGAATTTGAATACATTCATGGGGTACGCCTGAACCGCTTGAGCCACCGCCTTGATCAATACCTCTCAATTGTCCTAAGAAAGGAATTGATGCTTCCACCCTTGCATCTTTCTTAGAACACGGTATTTGACATAAGCCAATGCCTCTTTTTTGTTTTTTTTTTTTTTTCCCTTCCCCATTCAGTCGTAATATCCCAAATATCTCCCCATGTCTTCCCATTTGTGGCATATTCAATATTCTACAAAGCTCCTAACAAATCTTAGCCGGTGTGTTAACGTTAAAATAAACAATAGATTTTTGCAAGCTAATCTCCTGCCCGGATGCATGACAGTAGGCATTTAGTAAACTTAAAATGTTTTGGTAGTTATTCCTTGAAGCCTTAAGGAAAATCAAAGTATCATCTGCAAATAGAAGATGGGATAGGCATGGTCTGTGAGCGCTAATCCAAATTCCTTCCACATATCCCATATCAGCAACTTTTTTAATTAGGAGAGATAAAACCTCACTGACAATAAGGAACAAATAGGACGACAACGGTTCTCCTTGCCTCAAACCCCTAGACGGTTTAAATCTCTTTCCCGGGTGCCCATCAATTAAGACTAAGAACTCCACCGTGGAAACACAATTCATCACCAAACTCACCCATTTTCTGTCAAAGTTCATCGTAAATGCCTCAAGAAAATCACATCCACCCAGTTATAGGCCTTATTCATCGTAAATGCCTCAAGAAAATCACATCCACCCAGTTATAGGCCTTATTCATATCAAGTTGAATTCCAAGTTCATAATTAAGCTTCGCCTTGCTGAGCTTTAGAAAATGAAAAGCTTCATGGGCTATGATGATGTTGTCCTGAATTTGTTTTCTTTCCACAAAAGCGTTTTGAAATAGAGAGATAATATTAGAATGCAAGGGTTTTGGACGATTTGTTAAAATCTTCAAAAGTACATTGTATGAGAAATTACAAGGCTTATTGGTCGAAACTGGCTCATCGTTTTAGAATTTGGTTCCTTTGGATGAAGACTATATTAGTGGTATTTAATTTCTGCAAATTTGTTCCACCGTTATCTGATGCCAAGCCTCTCTCTTTGCTTCTCGTTGCAGCGGAAAAAACTACCCAAGACCCCAACCATGAACCACCATGGATGATCTCCCTCCATCCCACTCATGAAGACAACGTCGCAATGAGTTCTTAACCAATTTCGGAATGTTTTTCCTCTGTTTTATGAATTTATTATAAAATTTATAAGATAAAATGTGAACAAATGCCTTGTGGAATTTTAGTGGAAGTTTTACTTTGGAGGCAAATGGCGCTTGAAGATGGTAGTCATGTTATTAAATTCATTTGTGGGACACGTGTTGATTTTCTACTGGATAGTCATTGTGAAATCATGTGCTCTTCTTCTTCGTATGAAATTAGAACGAAGATGGATTGTCTGCCCTACCCTTCCCATATCCTCTCCAAGTCCTCCTGTTTTGTACGGTCACGGTTAACTCATGTCAATATTTTATATTAATTTTTTTATAAAAATAATAAGATAAAAAGTAAATATTGACGCGGCTTAACCGTGACCGCATAAAACAGGAGAGTATGGATAGGGTATGGGAAGGGAAGGGCAGACAATCCATCTCCAATTAGAACTTCAGAAGCAGCAACGGGTAAAGGAGAGCTGCTACTCTCCTCTCCTCCCTAAGTTTCTTTTCCTTTTAATTTTCAATGATTCGAGTCCAATACTATTTAGCCCTCACTCAATCAAATCTTAAATTTGAGATTAAATGTTCTCAATCTATTTTGTGTGCGATCGTTCTAACCTCTTTTATTGATTGACACATGTTAACTTTATGACAACAAAATTAAAGGGTCCCTTGCTGGAAATGGTTAAATTTATTAACACATGTCAATTAATGATAGAGGCCGCACAGAGACTATACACAAAATGGGTGCAGAAGATTTGAACTCCTCAAATCTCCCCCTCCTCCCTCTCCTTCCTTCTCTAGCTCATTCTCTTTACCTAAGTGGATACATTGGCGGTGATGGTGGCTATTGAGAGAGCTGGAAATTATCTAATGATATTTGGTTTTCTTAGGCCATCTTCAATGGATTGAGCTAAAAGGCAAACAAATGGCATGATTTAGCCAAAATCTAGTTCCAACCAAAGGCTTGGCTAAAAATCAATAAAGCCCACTGGATCAAAACATGGCTAACGAGGCATCAAGTTGGCCAAGCTTGGTCTGATAACCAGCCTCTTTATTGGAGCCCAACAACAATTATTGCAATTTTCCATGGATCCAACGACCAGATTTGAAAGAATCCAATACCATTTCTACACCATTTGTCACATCTTCTTCACCCTTTAATGACACGTGTCACTTAAAAATTTTATTCGAAAAATTATTGAGATTACATAAAAATAAAAAATTTGGAGACTTACTCATTTAGAGACATGAACATTCAAAAATCATGTCTGCATAACCTTATTTTAATATGCTAAAAGTAGTAGTTTAAATAAATTAACTAATAAATTTAAAGAATAAACTTAAAACTAATAAATTATTAAGGTGCTGCTTAGTCCATTCAATTAGAGATAATATATGAATATGGTCTAACACTGTTCATTCAAAAGTAATTTCTTGTAGAGCTATAATTTTAGAATAAGGCTATATTTAACTCATTTAGTTGGAGATGACCTTAATGAGAATGGAGAAGCAGATAATAAAGGAAAGAGAGAAAACTCAGAAAAGAAATAGCCCAATATTAGATTTTGTTTTATCTCACAAAACAGGATAATGGAATAAACTTGTAACTACTATTTTTTTAGGTAAATTACACCTTACCACTCAGGTTTGGGGTTGATTTCAAGTTCTTACAATATCTTTAAAACATTTCAATTTCATACCTCAAGTACTATTTTATTTTAATATAATACATCCGTTATATTTTTCATTCATTGATTCGTTAAAAGCTGAAGTGGCTACCATATTTGTGCCACGTGGCAAAAAAATAAATTTTTATTCATTTAAAAATAATTAATTTAGAAAAAAAAAAACCAACCTAGAACCTATCTTCGCCCCGCAACCCCTCCCCCCCCCCCCCCCCAACTTTCTCCCTCTCCCCCTTGTCACCTCCCCAACCTTCATCCCTTCTCTTCACCACCAAAACCTCAACTTCTCCCTCTCCGTCACTTTCCCTGACTACAAGCCCCTCCTCGACAACCTCACTGGAAAGATCTCCTCTTCCGACTCCATCAAGTTCCTCCTCCCTCCCCAGAACGACGCTATACACCACCCTAAAATCCCAACCACCCTCGATTTCGCGCATGAAAACCCCCACTCTCATAGCTCCGCTCTCCACCACCGCTCACCGGAACAAACAGAAACCACAAAGTAGCTGACGATGAACCTCGAAGATCTCGATGCGACCAGTTATGCCCCTTTTCGGCCTAACCAGTTCGTGCCCCGGTCCTCCAAGGCCAAGCATCCAAACCCGTGCGAGTATGTTTTGGATGTTGTGACATTGTTGCCTACATTGCTATATAATGTAAAGTGGGTTGGGGATTTGTGTTTGTGTTTATTTTCAGACTTTGCATGGAGATGAAGGTTGGGGAGGGAGAATGGGAGTGGGGGTGGGGGTGGTGAGGTAGGAAACGGGTGGGTTTTGGGGTGGGGGGTTGCGGGGGAGGTTTGGGGGGGGGGGGGGGGTGGTGGTTGTGGGGAGGTGGGGGTGGGGTGGGATGGGGTGTTTGGGTTGCAAGGAAGGGGAAGGGATCGAGGAAGAAGATGGTTTTTTTTTTTGTTTTTTTTTTAAATATATAAATAAATAGGGTAAATTATTATAATATTGTAAATGAATAAACAATTATTTTTTTTGCCACGTGGCACAAATTTGGCAGCCACGTCAGCACAAATGTGGTAGCCGTGTCAGCTCTTAATGGATCAATGAATGAAAAATGTAACGGATGTATTATATTGAAATAAAATAGTACTTGAGGTATGAAATTGAAATGTTTTAAAGATGTTGTAAGAAATTGAAATCGACCCCAAACCTGAGATGGTAAAGTGTAATTTACCCTATGTTTTTGCAACGTGCAATTAATAGAAAATTAGTCATAGTATGAAATACTAGGTAGCACCGAAATTGAACTCATTGGTTTGACCATATACACATCCTAGAATTGAATAGGAATTTTCTTCAGCACTACGTAATACTGAATTATACATAAATGAATAAGTTGTATTTAGATTTTAGGGCCTACAAAATCCTTTTCAAATTATAACCTGAATGACTTTTAAATTTAATTTAGATCTCTATTTTAATACTCAATGACACAACATATTTAAGGCTTAGTTATATTCCATTAATAAACCGTTCAAAATTAAATAAAGCAGTAACATGAATCCCAATAACGTAAATTAGATATACTAATAATTTATATTTGCCAAATCACTACAAGAAGAAAAAATCAACCAAAATTAAACAATACCGTTGTGAAATCCTATCCTTGGATTTTGCTTTTCAATTATCATACCTCGCAATTTCGTGAAGTCATTAATTTTGGATTTTTAGTTTCTTAGATAGAGTTTGATTTCCATAAATAACCTTAAAAAAGTTCGTTGACCTTCCAAAGTCACTCTTAATATTTTTTTGATAGAGCTTCACCCCACGAACGCGTAGGGGAAGACCATTTGCAAATCGGAGTTGTAACAAATGAGTTATAAGCTTGTAAAGGCAATGGTAAATTAGTCTTTTGGGCACATATTGGCGACCCAGGGGGGACAAGGGAAGGAATTGGACCCACATGTGACCTCGATTTCTTCTTCCTGACCCGAGTTTTGACCCGTTTTCTGGACAAATTGCAGGCTGCTTTTCCGACCAATTCTGATGACACAATCTATCGCCACCACCATCGTTCGAACCGTCTCACCCTAAAAAACAAGAAATACCACAGGTTGCCCCATTAGGCCTCTTTTTCATGGCGAGCTGAGCTGAGCCCTTTTCCGTATTTTTGTCGATAGCGATCGTCCTCCTCGGTGCATGCCGACGTCATCCACCATCACTAATCGACTCATCTTCAACCCAGCAACAAAACTTGACCACAATTCAGGCCAGTGGAGCATCGGTGACGTCGAATCGATGTCGGCATTTTTGAAGATTTTTTATGAGATTTGACCAATAGAACCTAGTTTCGTAAAGGGCCGCCACATAACATGCGTAGTTGACGAAGATCCAACCGTTGGATTGTCACATAATTATAATACGTGGTTAGCCGTAATATTTGAGGATCTTACAAAGTTATGGATTGAAAGTTTGAAGTGCAGATCTTGTGGATTGGACTACCTAGGGTTGTTGACCATACCGTTAACTACGTTGATTGAGGGTTAACTTTTGATTAAATGTCCTGAATTGCTCTCAAATATTGAAATTAGTATTAATGGAGACCTAATAAAGTTTAGCAGACCTACTCTAGTCAACGGGCCATCCTGGCAATGTGCACCTCGGTTTAAAGTGGCACCTTACCATGATTTACGTGTTTGTTAAACTTGTAGATGATATAAATGATATGTGTGATTGCTAGTATGAAAAGATGAGCTTGTAACCATATTAGAAGTATTATGTAGAACTTGTATGTTTATATGTCAAGATATTTGGTTAGTTATGTGGAATCGATATTGTGTGCTTACAATTGTGATCATATTGAATTGATGTATGATGTATGATGCATGATGTAGGATGTGTGATGTGTGATAATATAACTGAACTATGTAGCAGTGTGGTACATGGGTGGTCCTACTTGGTTAATTACACCATTTGATTAATGGCTACAGTCTTTCTTGGTTAGTTTGCAATGGGAGACCATACACATTATAAGGGTAACTTTGCTTGGTTAATCCGCATTTGGAGGTCATTACATGGTGCTCATGGGTGGTCCCACTTTGCAGAAAATTAAAAAAAATTAAATAATAGATTTTTGCACAATTCTAGAGAGTTCAATACTCAATTTTTTTAGAATTTTGTGGATTGTCATGGACTTTTAATGACCAAATCATTAATAAGTATTATAATTTTTAAGTTTTCATTATTGAAATGGTGATCATGACCATGACAAAGTGGTCTCCTAAGGTGTTGGTGGCAACAATGGTGGTGGAAGTGTCATGGAATGATTGCTGACAATATGGTGGTAATAAAGTTATGTCATTGTGGCGGCGACAATAGTATGGGTGGTGATTGTGGTGGCGAGTGGTGTTGGGGTGGTGGAGTATGTATGGGGGCATGGTGATGGGGTGCTGACATGGTTGTTGAAGTGGTGATAATAATAGTCATTGCATTATAGTGGGTGATAGAGTGTATCATTAGAGAATTTAAAAAAAAAAAATTTCAAATCCATCAAAATCTTAGGGGTAGAGGTTGGATTTGCTATGAAAAAAACTTATTATAAAATCACTCAAAATCTATCAAAATTCGTTCATTTGTTTTTAAATCCTTTTAAATAAGTGAAAAGTTGAATACACCTGAAATTTTTGCAGACTCACAAAAAGCACAATTGAATACTACAAGATTTTCATAGGCTCTTGAGAAGTCATAAAAAAATTTTATTCAACACATAATGACTTTTGTTGACTCTTAAAAGTATATATTGAATACAATTAGATTTGAGAGTCAAGTAAAGTCTATCAAACTCCATGTACAATACACCCCCTAGTGTAGATAATAACACCTCTTATAATTTTTGCTAGAATTTTTTTTTTCAAAACTCATATATATTGTTCATGTGAGGATTTTATATTCTTATATTCACCAACCTAAGACTTCTAGAGGATATGGGTTAGAAATTGGGAGTTTTAATGAAAATACCATATAACTATTCACTTTTAATTCTAAGGACATTTTTAGTGTGAAAAATCCATAATGGGTCAAGCTATTTTTTTATTTACTCTTATGCCATTATTTCATTATCATGGTGAAGTCCACATTGATGTCTACATTTTTGTCTAATGTTTGAATTATTGTACTTGACTTTGCATTATTGTGCTACGTTTTAATTTTTGCTAATTTGCTGCAATCAAATCATGCTTTCATCATGTTGTCAATGTTGTGCAATTCTTCTTTTGTCAAATTGTTCCAATACTATTCATCTCCCTCTTCTAATTATGCCTTTCTTTATCTATCTTTTTAAATCTTTTACTTTGTACTTGTAGATATGTAGATTTCGTTGCATATAAATGATGCATCACAAAGCTTCACGTGACATATGACTCATCACAAATGGACAAGTCATCAATGACATGTGGCATAAATCAAGCAAGGGAAGTATAAAACATTCCCAAAAGTCGGCTCAAGGGAGAAAACTCCCGTAAATTCGGCAAAAGGGTCCAAATTGATCCTAAAATTGGAAAGAAAGTTAAGGCATCTTCATAAAACAAGCAAGAATTGAAGATTGCTCACACAATAGGCAACAAAGCCTATAAATTTTGGCCAACGGAGTAAAGGGGGTTGAAATTAAGACACAAAGCATGCCTAAATTCTTTCATGGACAAATTAGGACACAAATCAAAGCTAAATCCACCCAAATGCAAGCTTTGAGAAGCCTATAAATACAAGGTCCTTTCACAAGTATAGGGGTCGAAAATTATACACACTGAGAAGAACCGTTGCACAAATCTTTGAAGACTAATACGCTGCCGAAGCTCTCTTTGAAGAACGTACAACCAAAGCCGAAGCTTTCTTTCGACCAAAGCCGAAGCAGTCCTTTGAAGAATCAACAAGCACTTGTGTTGATTCCTTCAAGACTTTGTTGCAAGCTCAAAACTTGTAAAGACATTCGTTTCAAGATCAAGTCACCAAGACCCTTGAATCAACAAAATCCTGCATCAACATCATCCTTTGCCGCAACTTTGAGGTGAAGACCATCCACACACCGTTTCAAGCTTAAAACTTGAAGCAATCATTCAAATCGTTCATCCGAGATCAAGTCATTGCGACCCTTGGATCAACAACCTACGCATTGACATGAAATGTGAAGATTGAATAAGAGGAAAATTGTGAACAGAGATTATAACCTACAAATTCAAATCCATACAAATCTACTTTGTACACATGTTCTCGTTTCATTCGTTGTAGAATTTTCGTGTTTACAATAATACATATTTGATGTTTTTCCTTTGAAATTTTGAGGCTTTTAGTAGGGTTGATGACAAACGTTTGTCTTGTTGTAAATATATATCTTTTCTTCTTCTACTACTAATATCATCTCGTACTTAAAATCTTCAAACTCATCTAAAAGTAACATTTAGATTCCTCGATATCTCAAAATATTTTTGTATGAAGAAGTCCATCTATATGGTGATATAGAGGATATCCTAAAAGACTCTTCAGTAATTATGGCTATATTTCTAGCTTCCTCCTTGTGCATATTCATATACCAATCTAGAGGACTACTTATAAGACTTATACAAATTTCTTTTCATTCTTCTAAATAATCTTCTGCCACTGTCTTAAGCTTTTCAGGAAATGATTCTAATTGAGAACTATGTTTAATGAATATTTTTATCAAGATAGCAAAACTCTAATTGTAAGGCTGAGGTAACTTCTACTACATTTGCTGCTTTTGATGCTCATAACTAAAATGACATGGTCTAAAATCTTTCATATTAATCCTGACTAAAGTTATGCAAATTTCTGGTTTACAAATACAATTCTCTATAATATCACAAAGACATGGTGGATTTATCTTTGTAATAATATCCAATCCTGGTTTTGGATCAAAGATGTATTGATACAAAGCACATTATAATTGTAATTGTAGTTGTATCTCTTTTATGGACTGTGAAGGTCTGCTCAAGATTTCATTTTGCATATCTGGTGGCATTATTCTTAATTTTGCTTTTGAAATTTTTTCTAATAAGATATCTTCTATTAAGTCTAATGGTATAATCATAAGATCTTTCATATCTCTCTTATGTTGTTTTATTTGTCTGATGCTACTCCATTTCAATATCTTTTCAATTTTAATCTCTCCCTCTTCTATAGCTCCTTAGTCTCTTGTTCTATGGGTTCAGTAACCTTTTTTTCTTTATTCTTAAGCTGATCAATTTATATGCCTATTTTTAATTCTTTATTTATTTATTATAGCGTTACTTGCCTTTTGCTGCATTCTAAGAGATTGGAGTTCTTGGTTCATTTTGGTAAACTGCTTAAACAATGCCTCATGATCTTTATAAAGTATTTGGAGGCTATTTTCAAGTGAATGAATATGGTGCTGACTATGATGGAAATTAAAATTAAAACTAGCAAACTCTTGTTCTAAAGCTCTGACAACAAATTCAAAGAGCAAGGCTTGGTTAAATGGTCAGATAGCCATCATAACAACTAGACATAAAACCTCATACATGGAACTTAACATGTTTTAGCATGACAACCACTCATAATGCAGGTATAAGGCCTTCAAGGCTAAACTTAGAGGTACGAAGAACTCAGAGATACCCTAGTTAATGTCTAGTTATTTGTATGGAAAACATTCAATTATAATAGAGTGCTCGAACAAAGTATGTCAGTCAGTTTAGTAAGTTATTAATACAACTACAATAGTGTTTCTCAATTTTGGACTGGAAGTATAATTAAACAAACATACTAAAAGAAAGAAAAGAAAAAAAAACTTACTTAAGACTGGAGAATTGCTTGAATATGTACCCTTGCTCTTTTATTGATGTACAAAAGATGATAACAAAGAGTGTTTACAAAGATGAAAGTTTACAAAAAGGAAAGGAAGGCTTCGAATGCTCTGTGGGTTGAAGTGTTTTATGTTGTAGTCGTGTGTTTACAATGAAAGAAAGCCTCTGTTATACACATGAATGAGGATATTATTGTACAAAAAGTCTTTACAAATGAATGGTGTGGATGTTTCCTTAGGTACTTATCAACTTTTTTTTTATGATTTGTTATTGTTTTTGAACCTGCTGAAAGTGTCGACATTGTTTTTGAAATATGGAATGAATTATTTGTCATTTTTCTTCTTCTTTTTCTTTGTCTCTGTGGAGCTAAAAATAATCGAGAAAAATATGGAGGCGACACGTGGATTCTTGGGTAAAAAGACAAAATTACCCTCGAGGCACACCAGAACTCCTACGCGCAAACATGGGACAATCATGACTCAATCAAGGTCAAAAGTGATCAAAATAGGTATTTATTCAAAACCTATCATCAATCCTCATCAAATCCTCCCCACAAGGTAACTCCCAAATTATTTCTTCCAAATTATATTAATTAGCTAATTAATTGATTTATCACTCAATTAATTTATTAATTAGCTAATTGATTGTAATTAACACCAAAAAACACCTATTGTGGCGGGTCCCCATTCTCCTAATAGGCCCGACCACACCACTATATATAGCCCCTTATTTTCTCCAAAACCTAATTCCAACGCTTTTGCTAATTCCCCAAATATCTATAAACACTTTTCCCTTAAATTCTAACTTTAGCATCAGAGGTTCTTCGGCCAAAGGCCCTTCATTCATTGTGGGTGCGTGAGGCTCTTGGCCTTGACCTAAGGTGTTAATTGTTTTGTAGGTGCAATTTTGTCCAAGAGGAAGAATGCGGAAATTTGCATCCACAAATTGGTGCTTTCATTGAGAGCTTGAGTCACACACTCGTAGAAGACTCTCTTATTCAAGTTTTTTTGTTTTCTTGTTCATTTGTAGATTTTTCGTACATTCTTATTCTTGGAATTTTTATTTCTAAAAATTCTTTGATAAAATATAAAAGAAAAGTACAATGGCAAGAGATTCGGAAACCTCGACGAACATACATTCCAATGTTCAAGAATTTGGACCGCAATGATCTACAAGGCTCAACACAACGATGAGTGGAGCGGCACCAACCACACAAAGCACCACCATAGCAACCACCATGTTGGCTACCCTCGACAAAACCCATGGCGCCAAGGCCACGGCCTAAGCTGTGCCACTTCAAGCTTCAAGGGCCCAAGCCCTAGCTGAGCTAGCCAAACCCAACACGAGCCCTAGCCTCACACCCATATGCGCTACACACCGAGCAACCTACTCCCATGGCCTAGCATGCTCCTATGGCCCAACCCATTCTTGTGGCCTTTTAAGCAGTTCCTATCGGTCCAAGATCGGTTCAACCGTCCCAGCTTCAAATTTTTGGGCCTACGATTAAACCAGGGGCCTTTTCACCACGCTTTTACTGCTCAATGAGGTGTATTCCTTCCAAGCTCTTCCAATCCGAATGGCGAATAACACTTGTAAATACAAGTCATAAAGTTGACAAGCGTTCTTGCATAGCAGACGACCTTGGTGAATTAACTCTTGCAGTGCGCCGAGATCTAACATGCCTTAGACTAGGTATCTCGAAGTAGGACAAGGGCAAACGAGGAACCCTCCAGTAGCATCTTGGCAAGCAGCCACTTGACCAACCATGACTTGAGCGTTCGGGCAGTATACACTCCCGATTGGCCCTTCGAGATAGCATATACTCCCGTGTTAGCGCGTGGAGGAACGTGCATTGTCGACTAGGTCCATAGACGAGCATACACTCACAGTTGGGGCCACAGTCCCATAATCAACATAAGTAGCCTTCCAGGTAAAGTGTTCATTCGTGGCTAGGCTCGCAAGGAGTATCTTTCACATCATATCAGAGTAGGCAGCACGATTGACGGAGAGAAACAGTCACTCAATCCAACTCAAGTTTAACCGGCAACTTGTGAAGAATTCCCTCGCCTGCTAGGAACGAACTATATGGGCTGCCGTCGTAACATAGACGAGCCGAACACGTAAAATAGCAGCCTAAACTGGCAGGTCAAGATTGGGGGTAGCCGAGAGCTTCACTACCCTCAACGAAGACAAATTCAGGAAGAGGTAGAGAGGCTCTTAAACGAGCGATTGCACGATTTCCAACGCAATGAAGTTGTCGATGAAGCATTACAATGGGACATGACCAATATGAACAATACACCATTCAAGGACGAGATCGAGCAGGCAGAGCCTCCATGCAAGTTTAGCATACCACAATTTCACATCTTTCAAAGGAGACAAAGTTTAGCATACCGCCATGATCCATCCAGAGTTTTGATGATCATTCTTTGGTTTTCACCAAAGAATACTTATCCTACCGCTCGATCAAGAAAAATGCTCCTCGACTACGTGAAGATTCAAAGCAGAGAAGGCGAAGATAGTCAGATGCGACGACTCGATAGCAAGTGCAGTCTTCCGAAAAAGACTTCCAGCAAACCACCCGCTGTTTGGAGAATTGATCATGAAATAAGACCTAACTCTGGCAGACTCTTTCGCTTTGGCAGATAGGCATGCACTTTGGGATGAGGCTCGGCGAGTAGACAAGGCACCTGAGTAGCCTCGAAAAGAGTCGGCAGTGGCTTAAAGGAATGAGGATAGGAAACAATATAACAAAAGCAGGCAGAAGGCTAAGCGTAGAGACAGAACCACAATAAAAGAAGGCTCGACGACCAAGAACTACTTTAAGTTCTAAATCTCGATCCACCAAATCCTTCACAACATCAAGAATGAGCCATGGTTCAAGTTGTCAAAAAAATCAAAAGAAGATATTTCCAAGTTGGATCACACCAAGTACTGCGTATTCCATCGAGGTCCAAGTCACATAATCGGCGACTGCTATACTAGGAAAAAACTACCTAGAGAAGCTCGTGAAAGAAGGCAAGGTCGACATATACTTGGACAAGTCGGCTGCGCAGCCTAGAACGTATGCAGACACCGACAAAGAGCCATTAACCAAGACGATTCAAATTAATGGCATCTTCACCGAATCAGAGCACTTGGGGGCCACCAAAAATTTAAAGAAAAGGAAGATCCAGCAGACCCTACTAGTTTCACAAGTCCAAGCAGTCGACACTCATCCTGGACCTATCATTGGCTTCACCAAGTAAGACGCAGAATGTATCGATTTTCCACACGACGACGCACTAATAGTATCTATCCAACTAGCGCATGTTATAGTCGATTGAATGATAGTTGACAATGAAAGTGTAGTCAACCTACTTCAACTCTCAGTAATTTAAAGATGAGCTTAGAATGCACAATCATACATTGAGCGAAGGTACTTACCGAATTCAAAAGGCATACCTCGATTATTATCGACCATATCATACTTGACGTGAAAACACCACCAATTATCTCAAAGCAGATGTTAATAATAGTAACCAACCCGTCTCCCTACAATGGGATTCTAGGAAGACCTTGGCTAATAAAGCCGGATGTCGTCACTTCCATCAAGTATCAAAAAATCCAATTCCGCATTCCTAGAGGAAGAGTCGGACAAATCAAATCTGACCAGTCCGCATCTCGATGATGCATTATGCAAGTATTGAAGGAATCAAATAAGAAAACCTTTAACCCCATAGAGGCTACCGAGGTCCAAAAGGGCGAAGAAGCTACCTAATAGCAATTACAGCAAGTGGATCAAGAAGATGGTGCCCAAGCAGACGAGATAGGATGGAAACCCAAAGAGGATGCTGAGGACATCATTCTTGATCCCCATCAGTCGAAAAAGATGGCTAGAATCAGCTTATGTCTAAGCACAATCGAGAAGGAAGAACTCACAACTTTCCTTAGGGAAAATTATAATGTCTTTGCATGGTCACCTTCCGACATGCTCGGGATCGATCCTGAGATAGCTTGCCACAAGCTGCACGTCAAGCCCGCTGTTAAACCGATGATCCAAAAAAGAAGACATTTTACACTCGAACAAGTGACGATCATCAAAGAGGAAATTGACAAGCTACTGGAGGCCAGATTCATAGAAGAGGTAGCACATTCAGCATGGCTTACCAGCATCGTGCTAGTAAAGAAGAAAGAGAAGGCTAAATGGAAGGTTTGAGTAGATTACAACGACCTCAACAAACCATGCCCAAATGATCCTTATCCGTTCCCCCAAATCGATCTATTAGTAGATCCGACTTCTGGGAACAAGTTACTCAGTTTCTTAGACGCATACTTCAGCTACAACCAAATAGCCATGTATGAGCCCGACAAGGAGAAAACTACATTCATAATCAAGCAAGGCACATACTGCTACAAGGTCATGCCTGTTGGCCTCACGAATGCGGGAGCCACTTACCAAAGGTTAGTAAACATGATGTTCAAAAAGCAAATTAGATTAACCATGGAAGTCTATGTCGATGACATCATAGTGAAGGTCAAGCAGCAGTCAGACCACATCAGCAACCTAGCAGAAACTTTCAACATCCTTAGAAAGTATAAGATGAAGCTCAATCTTGCCAAATGCACATTTGGAGTATCTTCAAGCAGATTCTTAGGGTACTTAGTAACCTAAGGAGGAATCGAAGCACATCCCAAGCAAATCTGAGCGATCTTAGAGATGAAATCTTCAACTACCTTGAAAGAGATCCAAAGCTTGACCGGATGAACAGCCGCCTTCAACTGTTTTCTCTCGCGGTCCACTGATCAATGCAAACCCTTTTTCAAGGCCATCAAGAGAGCACAACAAAACAAATGGGATGATGAGTGCGAAAAAGCTTTCCAAGACCTAAAAAGGTATCTCACATCGCCTCCTTTATAATCCAAGCTGTAAGTAGCGGATGACATATACATCTACTTGGCAGTCTCCGAAGTAGCCGTGAGCTCTACCCTCATACGAGAAGAGCTAGGGGCCCAACTGCCGGTATTCTACACTTCTAAAGCTCTTTTCAAAGCGAAAACTAAATACCCAAAGATCGAAAAATTAATTTGGCACTAGTTGTTAGGGCTTGGAAGCTCAGACCATACTTTCAAGCTTATACAGTTACCGTCATGACTCAATATCCTCTACGATCAATCCTACATGGTCCAGACGCTTCTCAACAAGTGATGAAATAGGCGTTAGAACTTGGCCAATACAGTTTAGTTTTTCGACCTCACATGGCAATAAAGGTCCAAGCCTTAGCGGACTTCATAGTGGAATTCACGCCTAGCCTAGGCGATGCAACAGAGTGGTCCAACGACACCCCGAAAGCAGTCGAGCACACCTTAGTCGTGCCTGCTACCCCTAAAGGAAAGTTCTGGCATTTGCATGTCGATGGCCCATCCAACTACAAAGGCTCGGGAGCAAGTATGGTCCTTTCACCCTAGACGGTTCAATGCTTGAGAAAGCAACCACTCTAGGCTTCAAAGCATCCAACAAAATGATCCTCGACTATATTAAGAAATCTCTCACCGACAAAAAGGGAAAATGGCCAGACGAACTTCCTGGATGTCCATGGCATATCGCACCACTATAAGACTAGCAACTAGTGAGACTCCTTTCTCTTTGGCATTTGGTTCAGAAGCAATCATTCATTCCAATATCATCGTGCCAAGTTTCAACACTCTACTACCAAGCATTGAGTAGAACAGTAAGGAGATGGCCATAAGCTTAGATCTGGTAGAGGAGAAGTACAAGCAAACCATCACTCGCATTGCAGCCTACTTGTATCATCTACTCTCCAATTACAACGAAAGGGCAAAGATCCAGCAGTTCCAACCCGAAGATCTAGTCCTAAGAAAGGTATTCATCATTACCTGCATAGAAGGCTCCAAAAAGATAGATCTTATCTGGGAAGGTCCGTACAAGATCAGCAAAGTAGGCGGTAAAGGCAATTAGACCCTTACCACCATGAACCAAAAAGAGATCGAAAAATAATGAAACGCCTACAATCTAATGAAGCACCATGTTTGACCTCCCACTACGTCAAGGCTTGAAAATTTTTGAGCAGCTCAACGCGCACCACTTTGCGAACTGAGGAATATCTAGTTATTATGCAGTCTCTACTTTACAGTTAAGTTTTCATTCGTTTCGCTCGTTTTTCAATGAGGAATTCAGATGTAATTTACAACTTGGCTTGACTACATAACTATAACAACTGATCATTCCTGCACTTCAAAAGAAGACCACACCCTTCTTAGGGACTTATCGCATGAAGGTAAACCAATTCCCCAACACCCATATGGGTCTGCTCTCCAAAGCGGGAGGATAAACTCTACACTTTAAATATCCAGACGTGGATGAGCCAGGCTGCCTTAGTATAACTAGATGCACGATGGCTTGCACCGGGATTCCGGGAAATAACTATAATGGTCATTTTCAAAGGTTAGCTAACTAAAGGATTTTGGGTCTCTTGGCCTAATCTGTGGCGAACCTGGCCCTAGAGACGAAGAGGGCACATAACGTAGTACGCCCTATAGATGGCTGCCCTGGAACCCTAAAGCTGCAACCGAGTGCACTAAGGTAGCTTACGGTTTCCAGAAGACCACCTACAGCTTACCCTTCGAGTAGTAAGCAGCGCTGAACTTATACAACCACATATTTTTGTAAGAGGCTAAACAAGTTAGCACACGTATACGAAGCTTTATCCATTGCCAACATGTTATGCAGTCGATGGGCTTCATTTCTGCCAAAGCGTGGAACAATCTACACCAAGTCCTAAAATGTTGTGATACTTGCTACGTAACCTACGGAATTGGAGAAAGCCAAGGTTAACAGCCTAGTGGTTACGCGGACTTGTCTGCTTCTGTAAGTAAGGCGTTTGGCGGCCAACCCTTTGGCTAACAACTTTGCAAAGTTCTACACCAACACCTACGGCTGCATAGGCTACGCAGGCCTGTCTGTTTATAGAAAAGTAGCATTCCCGCCACTAGTCTATAAAGCCTAAAGGTTAGGGCATGAACAAAATAAGCGAAGATGGAAAAAAAGCGAAGGAAGCAAGTTTATTAAATTTTCTAGCAAAATTGATAAATGACTAGCAAAGACCAAAGGAGTTCAAGTAAAGCAAAAAGCAACAAGGAAAACAAAGAAAATCGTAAAGGCTACATAGAAGACTACTTTTCAGCAGCTTGGACATCCCACGACTACTCAATCGCCACACCTTCAGTAGCCACGACGGTCTCAGCAATGGCACCATTCAGTTCTTCACCCCCAGCTGCCCCATCCTGGGCACCAACCTCTTTGACTACTTCACCAATAGAAGCCTCAAAAGTAAAGGCGAGCAAGTCTTCTAGAGAAATAGAGAATGTCTCGACGTATTAACCAAAAAACTTAAAGTCAGACCGCCGCCCAAAGAAATAGTCTACATAATCCAGCTTGTAGAAATCAGCTTCACTCTGAGTAAGCGAAGCCTCGAACCCAACCTTTTCACCCTTCAACTATTCATTCTCCTCAAGTAGACAAGCACGGACCCACTGCAACTCCTCAATTTCCTTCTTCAAACTGTCGTTAATCTTCAAAACACCTTGGAGTTCCAACATTTAAGGCTCAAACCTGTCAATGACCTTCTTGAAGTAGATCACTTGGTTGTAAGCAACGATTATTTCTTCATCTTTTGCGTATGCAGCAAAGCGAAGCTTAGGGACGACACGCTTAAGGTCTTGAATCTGAGGTATGTAACACCTGATCTCCTTCTCTGCACTTTCATACTTTACTTGGATCGCGTCAAGCCTAGTCTTCAAATCCATGATCTTTTGGCGAGTGGTCTCAAGTTGTAGAGAAGGGGGCAGAGATATTAGACCCCTTCAAAGTAATAAGCTCAGATTCCAACTTCTTGACTTTCTTAGCCATGGAGTAAGCTTCGGCTACCATAGTTCTTACCACTTCCTTGGCAACCTTTGTATCCTCTTGATCAAGGAACATAGACTCGGCTGCTAGAATTGCCGTTTTCTGCATCATAGCCAGCAGAGCGGTTCTCCTAGACTCGATTGTATGCTTCGCAAATGAACTTGGGCCAACAACTCCTTTAACGCCATCAACAAACTTGGCACACACATCCATGTCCTCGAGCAGATTTGGTCTCAAAAATGCACAAATCTCAGCAGCTTCCCCGGAAACAAACTTGGTAGATTTCTCATAACTGCCCGCATGAGTAGTCTCATTCTTCTCAGTAGACGAATCGGTCTCCACAACAGAGGGAACAGGTTTTGGCTCCACTTTAGCATGCAAAAGCACCTTGCCATTCTTCATAGTAGCAAGCCTCTTCAAAGGTGAACCAGACTTAGCCTCAGACAGACGTTTTGACACAAATTTCAGCGCTGGAGCCACGGAGGAACTTCTACGTTGAGCAATCCTGTCAGCATTTGAACTAGCCACCTTTGGAATAGCAGGCATTGTCGGCATGGATCTAGCAGCCTCATTATTCTCACCCTTGTGAGAAGTCAAGTCAATCACAAGCTTGGGGGCAGCCGGTGAACCCTCGTAAGTAGTGGAAGAAGTCTTTGGCTTTTTCTCAGCTGACATCTCTTGAGCAAGCGAGGAAGGTCTCTTCTTCCCACCTTCACTTATAACGGGCTCCACAACGGCGAACGAACGAGCTAATGCCTCTGCCTTGATTCGCTTTATCTCCTCTCTTGGGGGCAGCTCACCTTTCTCCCGACGAAGATGACTAAGTAACCAACACCACTCACGGTATTCAGAAGGGATACTCAGAGCGATATGCACTTTCTTCATGTCCCGAGAAATCTTAGGAGTTGAGCCAAATTCCAATTCTACAAAAGTAGTGGGAGACAATCAGAAAATTAAAGAACAGCTTAACATAAATACAAAGCAGCCGAAAGATTAAGTAGCTTACTTACCAGATATGAAAACCATTGGAACACGTAGCTCGGGGGAAGAATCAGACAATCATTCTCCACTTATCTCCAAAGTCTCCTTGGCCCAGTCATGATCTCCCTTGCTCGAATGATCACAGAGCTTATGGCAAGATCACATATGCCTAACTTCCTCGATGTGGCCTATGTCAAAGAAGTACCAAAATTCGTTGACGGTTAGATCTAAGTCAAAGAATTGGCTTAGATTGAGGAATACCACCATTACGATGATCGCGTTCGGAGAGCATTGAGTGGGAGCACACTTCATAGAGCAAAGTACTTTGATAGGAGCATATTCATGCGACTTAAATGGCTTGTTCTCGTGCATTTACGTTATGTTTCTTTAGTTATTTTAGTACTTTAAGCTATTTTCGTGTGTTTGTAGGTCGAAAGGGCTAAAGAAGCAAAAAGATGCATTTTGGAGACTTTTGGAGCACTTTTGGGCTAAGGATGGAAAGCTTATGCTTGGAGCCAAAGTGTTGGACGAAATTGAAAACCTAATTGAAGACCAAAGTGTTGGAACCTTGTTCCCTTTAGTTTTAGGATATTTAAACCTTTCCTATATCCTTAGTCGTGCATAACATTCCAACATTCCACTCCTTCATTCACCACTTATCATATCATACACTTATCTTATCATCACCACATATCATATATTTATTACTTATCATATCATTCATTCATCTACATATCAATAACCACTTATCTTATCACTCAACATATCATTCACTTATCACTTATCTTATCATTCACTTATCACTTATCTTATCATTCACTTACCACTCAACATATCACTCAACATATCATACACTTATCACTCATCACACTTCATCATTATACCACCATTCATTCTTTAAAACACATGCACATTCACACACACTTCACACAAACAACATTCACATGCAAACACAAGCTTTAACCAACAAACAAAACAGCCAACACATGCACCAAAACACCTTTGCCGTGGCCTTCACTCCCCCTTGCATTTTCAGCCATTCCACTTCATCATTACACCACCTTCTCCATCTTTAATCACATGCACCACCAATTCAACACATGCACTTGTTCCTCCATTAAATCAACCACATTCATCACCAAAGAACCCTTGTGCCGTGAGTTCCATTGCATTTCCAGCATCTTCACATGCATTCCCTTCACATTCACCCACATGCACATTCAATCATTCACTCATGCACCCTTTATTCTTCATCATTCAAGCCATGCACATTTAATCATTCATTTCCAAACTCAATGCCGTGGCTTTCCCATTCCATTTTCAGCACCAAAACAGCATTCACATGCAATTCCACAAACATTGCCGTGGCCTACTCACAATTCCAGCATCTTCACATGTCTTTCTAGCTTTCCCTTTTATTTCCACCACTCATTCTTCATCATTTCAGCCACCTACATGCATTAATTATTAAACTCTTCATCATTGCATCCAGAAAATGAGTAAGAAAGCTTCCCAAACACATGCATACATACACCATTTTCAGCACACACATGCAAATCCATCCATGCCGTGGGTTCCCTTTGCTCCCCTTTGTGCAATTCCAGTTTTCACATGTGTCCTAGCTGTTTTTCCATCATTCCTCCACACAAATGCTTAAACAAACAGCCATATGTTCCCTCCACTACCCCTATAAATACCCTAGCATTCATTCATTCATCACATCTCATATCTCATTTCATACACAACACACCACAAACACTTACATTCCTTCTCTTTGCCGTGAGTCCCCTTAGAATCCAAAACCATCTTTCCATTTCCACCACTTCCCAACCCTCCAAACCACTCCTCTACCATTTCCATAATCCCCCAAACCTCACCTTAGACCTTGTGCTACAATAACGAGGAAGATAAGAGGGCCTAAACGTTCATACAATTCAAGTTTGAGTTGTTGGAATGTTTAGGTGTTTCTTTGATTTCAAAGTTTAAATTCAATTCTCTTTGTTTTGTACGTATGAGGAATGGAAGAGAAGAGTGCCTAAACGTTCATACAATTCAAGTTTGAGTTGTTGGAATGTTTAGGTGTTTCTTTAATTTCAAAGTTATGAGGAAATAAACCCCCCTTTAGCTAGGGGGTGATTCGAAACTATGTTTATATTTGCAATATGAATTGATTAACTTTCGTTGGAATTTCATAAGTTGTGGATTCAATTCGTTTAACTGTTTGATTGATAACTTATTTATGTATGTTCATTGAGATTGCAAGCTTAATTTTCATGCATGAATATGACGCTAGAATATAAGTGAGTTTCACCTAAACGTTACGAACTTATATTCACAAGTAGTGGAGGTTGCTCATAAACAATCGCGTTAAACGAATTCTTGGCATAAGTTTCATGCGTATTCCATAGTAACGAATGCCTCGTCGATGTTTATGATTTCCGTTGAACTTAATGATCTTTGTTGAATGTCTCTATCATGCGTATTCCATAGTTAGGGACTTTGATTAAGAATAATTTGGTTGTAATGCGTATTCCATTCAATCCAACGAATCTAGGGAAATCTGAAAGTTAATTTAAGCGAACCTAATTAACTTGGAGCATTGAGTTTCATAATTTATCGAAAGACCAACTGAGAATCAATCTTGTATGCAAGTGTAACATGTATGGAGATGAACCCCTTAGCTAGCATTCATCCATAAACTTCATATTTACATTCTGTCTAGTTTATTAACTTGTTTCGTTATTTCAATTTTCGTAAAAACCTCAATCCCCCTTTTTCTTTAATGTTCATTTTAGTTAGAATTCAATTTAGTTTGTGTTTTTAAAGCATTTTGAGTTTTTGGTTTGTCTTAGTGTTTTAAATTTTAATTTTGCATTCTTTGAGTCTAGTTTAGTGTTTTAAACTTTATTTTACGTTTTTGAGTCAGTTTCCAAGAGATTTGCAATCCCTCCTAATCCCCGGTCCAGAACGATCCCTCACTTATCCATTCTACTACAATTGTCAAACGAGGGTTTAATTTGAGTGTCAAGTAATTCTCGCACCATACTTCTTGAAAGAAACAAGGCATGGGAAAGGTAAATTCCAACACAAAGTAGTAAGGGTGGAACTTAATGGCTCTCTGAGCCCCATTACATGGCTTATGGCTGTTACCATCCTTGACACGCTTCACACACACTCCCAACAGAATAGTGTGTCTATATGCCTCAAGAAGTATCTAAATAAGTCATTGGAGATAATTTTGAAATGAGCAGCCTTGAAGTAGCCAACCTTGCTCAAAGACCCGCCTTGACGATACAATGGCGACACACCATCATCGTTCTTGTGGCTCGAGGAAAACAGGCTTGAAGAAATTCTACAAAGACGAGAAGAAGATTCGTTAGATAGTTGCTTGCAAAAAAAATAATAAAAAAATAAATAAAAATAAATAAAAGAAAGAAGGCCCGTGGCTCCCTAGCCCATCACCATCAGCCCAAGCTCCAGCCCTAACACAACATCATGATGCCCTAGTGCCCAGACCAGAGGCGAAGCCACGCCGAGCCACACACAACAACAACTTTGACGTGGCTTCCAAGCTAACTTTTCACACCTTCTTGACCCCCGTCGAGCCAAATTTCAAGCCCCGAGGCTCTAAAAAAAATTAAAAAGACAAGAAAACTTAATTTTTCTTACCTTGAAGTGGCGTGCAGACGAAGTAAGCAACGAAATACGATCGTTTTTATGGGCAAGATGTAGAAGATTGCTAGAGGAAGGGGAATAAATATCCTCTAGCCTTCTCTCTCTTGTAAGGTAGAATAAATTGCTCTCCAAAGTTGATTTAATAATCTACTTAAGGTAGACTTAAATAAACTTTGGGAGAAATTTATTTTCCTTTCCTAGGAGGATCTAATTTCCAATTAAAGAGGGAATCTACATCAAAATGAGAAACAATCCTATGTTTCCTAAAGCAAGAAGATCTCTACACCTGCTGCCCTTTTCTACGAGCAGCCTAACAGGTGTGGGGGCATTTGTGGAGCCAAAAAATAATCGAGAAAAATATGGAGGCGACACGTGGATTCTTGGGTTAAAAAGACGAAATTACCCTTAAGGCACATCGGAACTCCTACGCGCACGCAGTAGACAATCACGACTCAATCAAGGTCAAAAGTGATCAAAATAGGTATTTATTCAAAACTTATTTCATCAATCCTCATCAAATCCTCCCCACAAGGTAACTGCCAAATTATTTCTTCCAAATTATATTAATTAGCTAATTAATTGATTGTAATTAACACCTAATGTGGCAGGTCCCCATTCTCCTAATAGGGCTAGCCACCCTTATTTTCTCCAAAACCTAATTTCAATGCTCTTGCTAAATTCTCCAAATTTCTCTAAATACTTTTCCCTCAAATTCTAACTTTGGCATCGGAGGTTATTCGGCCAAAGCCCCCCCTCTTCCCCCCAATTCATCGTGAGTGCGTGAGGCTCTTGGTCTTAACCTAAGGTGTTAATTGTTTTGTAAGTGCAATTTTGTCCAAGAAGAAGAAGGCGAAAATTTGCATCCACAGTCTCCTTTTGCATTTATTTTGATAATGGTCACGTGAACTTGCTGCATGTCCTGTATTTTGCTTTATTTTCCTAGAGCCCTTCTAGTAGTATAGGTAATGCTTTTGTCTGGTGTTATGGGTATTTTGGGATTTATAAAAATTCGATGTCATGATGGTTAAATGGAAGTATTTGAGGGTTTTTGACGTTAATTTTCCCGAGATTACAACTTGTCTTCAAAGGGGTAAAAGATATGTCCCACGAGCTTTAATTCTTAAATTGTCTTATAGGGGTCTTTAGGTAGCAAAAACACTATTTATAATATCTCACATACGGAACCGGATCCCCTCCGAATCCAATAAAACTAAGTCTGCTGAGTAGGCGATCCAGACCGTTGAAATTTGATCCAACGGCTACAAATAGGGGGCCCTCTAAAAGTTATAATAATTGTAGCCGTTTGATCAAATTTCAACAGCTCGAATCGCCTGCTCAGCAGGCTCAATATATATGGATCTGATCCGATTCTGTATGTGAGATGGTAAATTTCAATGGAGAGGATCTTTAGGTAGCAAAAACACTGTTTAGAATATCTCACATACGGAACCGAATCCCCTCCGAATCTAATAAAACACCGTTTAGAATATCTCACATACATTGCAAACAATATGTTTTGACTAATTTTTAATAATAAGTAATAGAGATGGTACGTCACAGTAAAATATGAGTTTAGATGGTAAATTATCAAGACTTTTAGTTTAGAATTTGGTACCTTTAAGATTTGAGATGATTATCTTCATCTTTATTCCAACTATTTTTTTTTGCAGATTCAATGGATTTTTTTTTTTTTTTTTTTTTTTTTTTTATTTTTTTGAAAAAAATTCATTGGATGTTTTTTTGAATAAAAAAAAAAAAACATCCATTGAATCTACAAAGAAAATAGTTGTCACATATCCAGTGAGTTATCAAATTAGATTCAAGTACACACCATTGCCTCAAGGGAGGGGAACCCAGACAAGCCTGCAGACCGTCAGATGCATACTCTTTTGGTTTGTTGTTTTATCACCCACCAATGATTTTCTTTGATTTGATCTTCATGGCAGACATCCATCCATCACTTGTCTCTTTTGGTTTGTTTTGTTTCAATTATTTGGTCATTGTATCCCGTGATCAATACTTTATCCATAGATATTGCACTCATTTCTTAGTATCTTTCAAACCAATATTTATATGGAGAACAATTTTATAACAATCCGGAACATAAGTCACTTGAGTTGTGTTTGTTATATCTGATTATGTCGGACTGGATTAGCTTCAAGGATTAAGCTGGACTGACTTAATAAAGTGTCTGATGCAGTTTTGGACTAAAAAACAGAATAATTAACAAATCTTAATATTATATTATTTACTCTACATATATTAATATTATATTATTTAATTTATATTATTAGTATACTCCATTCTTTTTTTCTTTTTCTTTTTTTATAACAATTTTCCATTTTTCTATTCTCTCCCTCCCATCTTTCTTCTCCATCCAAGGCAACCCAGTCCCAGATCATCCCAATCACCATCCAAACCCAGAAATAGAATCTTGGCCTCCCTTTGCCACAACCCGTAGAAGCAGTCCAGCAAAAACATGGCAGCGACTGATTCTTTTCCAGGAGCAGATTGGTGGAGTTATGAGTGAAGGACCAAAATACCCACAACGAATCGAATGAGGAGAGATCGAATACAAAAGCTGTCTGGCGAAGCGTTGCAGGTTCGTTAGATCTGTGTTTGAAAATGGTTTTGGGAAAGCAAGATTGGGAGTCGATGAAGCCAAGGAACTAAGCAGAGAAGTGTTGCCTCTCGACAACGAGCTCAACGATAAAGCATCTCGAGGATGGGTGAATCTGAGGTCTCGTGATTGTGGGTTTAGGGCAAGGGGGAAAGTGTGGTGGCTGTCTGGTGGTGTAAAAGGGAGAGAGGGAACAATGTGGTTGACGTCTCTTGAAACAAAGAGCAGAGAGGGGGTTTTAGCTATTCCCATGGTTTCCGGGGACTCTCGCTAAGAACCTCTAGCGATGTCCTTTATCTAGGCTAATCCCACCTAATCTCATTAACATTAGTCTCATGCAACAACAAACACATGATTAGACTAATAGTTAGTCCAGTCCAGTTCAGTCCGGTCCCACTTAGTAAGGGCACACAAACGCGCCCTTAATGTATTATTTGATATGACGACATGATTGATCCCACCTTTAGAATATATTAGTAACAATCAAATATAGTGTGCATAACTTTAAAGTATATAAAGTCATATGATAGTATTCCGAGTACATAAAAAAAAAGGGCGCCTCAAAGAAACAACAAAAATATCTTGGGACTGCATATATCTATCGTTTATCAAAAGTATATTTTAGGTGATTTACCTTCAATGGTCCATATATTACTGTAAGCGACCTGTGATGAGGATCAATATAAGAATTTATATGCTTAGGCACATGGACAGGCAGGCTAAGTTGCAAGTGCGACAACCAAAATTGGAGAAGAAGAGGGAAGTGATTTTGAAGCAACCAAATTGTAAACTCTCCGGCTGATTAATTATCATGAAGTAGAACAACAGATGAGAATCAGATTGGGATCATAGGAATCAACACTGAAATTTAGGCACCATCTATAACTGACATGGAGCAATTAAATTAAAAAAAAAAAAAATATATATATATATATATATATATATATATATATATATATATATATATATGAGATTAAGACACTGACCTCCAAATGGATAAATTTTTCATTCTGTTTAGATCATGGGTGGTATACCATGTGTTATTATATAAGTGGTGAAAAGTTTTATTTGTTAAATTGTTAATTTTTTAACACAAATATCTCACCACTTGTACTGTAACATGTGGTGGTTTTAGAGTTTAGGGTTATCGAAACTAAAACATTTTTACTTTTGTTCAAAATATTGTCTAATTTTGGATATATGAAACCGGTTGAGTTATCCCTTGGAGCTCTAGAAGTATCCTTCCTCACATCAAAATGTCTGTTACGGTATGGACCTTTCACTTGGCTTACAGGGTTGGCCTTGAGGAGTTGCGAGGAGTGCGACTACATAGGATCCCGATTTTTTGGGGCACCCCAATTCTAAAATCCTTCTTAACATTCTATGTATAAAAAAGATGGGAAATAATTTATATATGTTTACCTAGCATGTTTGTCAAGCGCTGGTACACGGGTTCCACTCCTTACTTTCTCATATTTGTTATCTTTTATTTTTTATTTTTCCGCCATGTTTCTTTCACATAGGGCATGTGCAGGGTAACTATTTTGGGATTTTTGAGTTACACTATTTTTTTTATTTTTAAATATTTGTAGTTTAATTTCTTTCACTATACAAGATAATTTTGCTAATAAATTTGTAGTTAGGAATATCATAATAAATTAAAATTCTTAAATTTGATATGATATTTAAAAGCCCCCACTCCTTATATGATATCAATTAATAGAATACACTTCATAATTAGAATCGTTTATTTTTTTGGTCACCGTTTAAAAGTCATCTATTTTTCAATCCATTTGAAGACTATTGAGTCATCCATATCAAAAAGAAAATTATAGTACAACTAATCAGTGATTCGTTTAACACATAATTTTTTCTTGAGATGAACTCTAGATGATAAGAAAAGCATGAATGGTTTTGCTTATGATATTTGTACAGTGATATAATAGGTATATAGTCATATCACCATGATTTTTGTATTTAAAAAGCATGGAGATTCTAACTAAAAACATAGAGAATGCAGATAGGTATATGACTACCACACTATGCTTCATTTTTCTGTATTTATTTATTTTCTTTTGCGTTATATCAATTTACACACAATAAAAAAATATAAAATATAAAAGAAAATACAGCAACCAAAATTTTAGACCATGGAAGAGCCTCCATTTGAGTCTCACACAGGACCTCCAAAATCTCAAGATTAGCCCTGTTGGCTTATAATAAGGGCTGCAGTTGTAGAAAATGTCATGTTTCTCACACTCTCCGCTGAAACCCTCACCATCTCGGCTTTGAATCAGTGCAAGCTACTTGGCCAAGACAAGGGTTCGATCGCACCTCCCGACTCGTTGTAACCTTCGCCTTTCCAACTTCAAGATTCGATGCAAGCAAAACTTTTCTAAAGTTGTGCTCGCAAGCATCCTTTTAATTTACATTTGGCCTCATCATAATTGGTGAATAAGACTATTTTGAATAATTGGCGTAGGTTTATTTAGTTTAGATGATTGGATTGAAATGTATATGAGACATTTTCAAGGTACGTTGACAAAAGAAATGAAAAAAAATGTAATCGGCTTCGAGGTAGGAGATGAATTATTCAAAATAAAAATTTATGCATTCCAATCCTCCTCAAATTGATAGGATTAGAAAGGTGAAGTTTCATTCAGGCATAATCCTCTTTTAAATCTCTTCAGAACAAAAAATCATTCTCGTCTACTTTTAATATGCCTTGAATTTCGAGTCTTATTAATTTCCAATCTAATCCCCTATATGAAACGAGGCCATATTGGATTGATAAGGATATGAGAAAACTCTAAATATTAATAAGAAACAATCAATCTTGCAGACGCCAAAACACTTCCTAAATGTTTGGGTTACATTTGAAGCGAGGGTATTTCATGTGATATCTAATTTTACTCTTTATTTTTGGTTTGCTCTCTTATGTTATTTAGCAATTGGGTTTCCCAACTACATTCACCAACTATAACGAAGATTTTTTTTTTTTTTTTTTTATCTCTAACAAAAATTTTGTTGTTGAAAATCTAATTGCTAATCTTATATATTGTTGGTTCTTGGAGTTAGAGTAGTTAAGAACATTTACTCTTACATCTAGAATCAACATTTGAATTTTCTTGCTCCTCCTTCAGTTTTTTTTTTTTTTTTTTTGGGTAAAATAAAGGGGTGGTTGTGACATCCCACATCGCCCAGGGGAGTGATCCTTAAATGTATATTCCCATCTCTACCTAGCACGAGGCCTTTTGGGAGCTCACTGGCTTCAGGTTTCATTGGAACTCTGAAGTTAAGTGAGTAGTGCGCGAGAGCATTCCCAGGATGGGTGACCCATCGGAAAGTTCTCGTGTGAGTTCCCAAAAACAAACCGTGAGGGCGTGGTCGGGGCCCAAAGCGAACAATATCGTGCTACGGTGGTGGAGCGGGCCCGGGAAATGATCTGTCCTGGGTCGGGATGTGACAATTTGGTATCAGAGCCTAACCCTGGACGTGGTGTGCTGACGAGGACATCAGGCCCCTAAGGGGGTGGATTGTGACATCCCACATCGTCCAGGGGAGTGATCCTTAAATGTATATTCTCATCTCTACCTAGCACGAGGCCTTTTGGGAGCTCACTGGCTTCGGGTTCCATTGGAACTTCGAAGTTAAGCAAGAAGGGGGCTTGAGCAATCCCATGATGGGTGACCCACTGGGAAGTTGCTCATGAGTTCCCAAAAACAAAACCGTGAGGGAATGGTAAGCCTAAAGTGGACAATATCGTGCTACGGTGGTGGAGCGGGCTCGGGAAGTGGTCCCACCTGGGCCGGGTTGTGACAGTGGTTCAACCCAAAAACTGGCTCAAGGAGTTATTACAGATAATTCGAGTCCTAGGGACTTCCATCATATCATCAAATAATTGAGTTCCAATCAATCATGAGGATTCTCAAAATAATGGTACCTAAGATCCATATTATAACTCCAATTGACAATGCCATCTGACACCATGTTCTTCTCCCAATAAGCTTTGTTTATTATATATGAAGGAAATATTACTCTTAGTGTGTGTTTTTAGTAAAACTACTTGTTTTACCCTATTACAGGCGTTTTGCTTGTGGTCCAATATCTTAGCGAATAGTCGATTTGGTTTCCTAAATTATTGTAGTAGTTTCGAATTCATTTGGAAGAGCTTTCAAAATGGTTGAAATGGCTTTTAGTGAAATTAATTCTCAGTTTTAAAAGCACTTTAAGTGCTTTATGGGAGAAGCACCGGATATGTGCTTCTTACAGAAAACACTGAAAGTAGTTTTCCAGAATCCACCATTGCTATAGCCTTGGGGATAGGCAACCCAATCCACTCGGGCAATTGAATCCAAGGCGAGCCCGATGAAGAAGTCAGACAATAATCGCCTAGCCCAGCGACCTGCCTATGTGACGTCACCATGACGTCAACCACAACTTAAATTATTAAAAATTACCAAAAAAAAAAAAAAACTAATAAAAACATAAAAAATTATAATTTTTTGTTCTTTCTATAAATACATGACCATATTCTTCCACTTTACACTACATTTTAATATTTTTAACTACTTTCAACCAATTTTTTATTATTATCTGAAATTAAAAATAAAGTTATCTTTTATTATTTTATAAAATAAAAAATACTAATATTTTAATACGAATTGCCTAGATTATTTAGTTTAAGGATAGAGATGCACTTGGGTAGTTACTGTTCATTAAAGGGGATTGAGTTGCCTATTGCCCAGGACGGCTTTCCTACACTAGAAGTGCTCTAAGAATTGGTTTAAAAAACATTTTCAATAAAAACGATTTTAATTATTTAAAAAATACTTTCAAACAAGTTCTTAATTAAAAGGAGTACCTAACTGAATATCAAACTTCACCCCGTTATGCCCACTTGGGTGTCATGTCTTGAAACAATCCAAACGTTTGTGTCATGCTATATTTTAGTTAGTAGGGGTACCAAATTGAAATCAAACTTCACCCCTTAAGCCCACTTGGGTGTCATGTGTTGAAACAATCCAAAAGCTTATGTGTCATGTTTTGGTACCCTCCAAAAGAAATTGCATAATTGTTGTGGCATGGACTTGGAAGTCAATGTCATGTGTTGAAACAATCGAGAAGCTTATGTGTCATGTTTTGGTACTCTCCAAAAGAAATTGCATTATTGTTGTGGCATGGACTTGGAAATCTGTGTATTTTGTTCTTGTGGAAATTGTGAAGTAGAGAGCTTAGGGTTTATGGGTTTGCACGCCCGTGTGAAAGGACTGGGACACAAATTATTGACAAGTCATTTTTTTTGGAAAAGCACTTCAGTTATCCTCCTCCTACCAGTTGAATGAATGGTTCAGCTGCTAGGATTAGATGAAATTATTTTTTATTTTTTTTATTTTTTTTATTTCTTTGAAAGCAACCTCAAGCGATGGAAGCATCAATGCTTCCTGTGAACTTTCTGATTCTCATTGATGAAAACGTAACCTTTACATGGCTTTATTCACAAGGAGATCTACAGTTACAAGAGTCCTGTAGCAGGTGAACCATTTACATAAATTAAATGCAATTTACAGATAATAATCCCATCTAATCCTAGCAGCATGTTGAGTAAATGGTTCAGCTCTACCCAATCAAACAAGTCAAGTGGTGTATTTTTCTTCCAATTTCAATCACGTCTACAAGAGAAATGAAATATTTGTATCATCATTTGTATCATCCTTTTAATAAAGGTATAACCCACAGACACATGCGTGTGCCATTTCCTAAGAGATGGTACAAATATACTGCAAGAGTAACAATTTTACTACTATAAACCTACTTTTTCTGCAATTCTCTTTCAAGCACAAAATCTTCATTTGGACGTATATTTCCATTCTAATACTGTAATAAAGGCCAAACTTCTAGACTTTTGGTAGGCCACCAATAGACATTATAAAGCAAATATAAAAATAATGCAAGGAATCAGAGTGAATGGCAAACAGCAATGTATAATAATGAGAGCTCAACTCTCACCGTCAGACAAACATTTTTGGCTGGCAAGTTTATCTGTTTCCTCATGACCCTTTACTCTTCTTTCTTACTTCAAGTCTTCCTTATTAATCTCCTTAATATACAAAATTTATTTTATTACATATTAGTATCTCCTCACTATTTACTCTTCATTCATTGAGCTTAAACAACCAGACATGACTACCTTCTCTTTCTTTTCTTCACTTCTGATCTCAACATTTTTGGTGCATTTATGTTTGTACCATTATAAGGTTGAAGCCTTGGAGATAATCATAGGTGGAGGAGGAGGTGAGGCCAGCCCTCCTGCTCCCTCCCCCGAATACGAAGATTGTCCTCCCCCTCCTCCCCCTCCATGCCCGCCGCCTCCTACATCACTGCCACTGCCGCCACCTCCAAAACTACAGTCTCCACCACCGCCAATGCCACCAAAATCACCGCCGCCACCTTCCTCCGGCCCCTTTGAAAGCCAGCGACTTGAAGTTGCCTTCAATGTGGTTAAAAGGTTCGTAGCAAAAATCAAGTCCGACCCAAAGGGCTTCGCAAAGACATGGCAGGGTCCAAATATTTGCAGATACAAGGGCTTTGTCTGCGCCATTCATCCTGTCTACAAGCAGAAAACAGTCTCCGGTATAGACATCAACGGGGCTATGTTGGGTGGTTACAACAATAAACTTCCACTCGATGGCTTCCTTGACAAGTTAGAAGATTTGGTGTTCTTCCATGCAAACTCCAACAACTTCACAGGCTCAGTCCCGATTGGCACTGCCATGCTTCGATACTTCTACGAGCTCGATCTCAGCAACAACAAGCTATCCGGAGGGTTTCCGTACGAGGTTTTAACAGCAACAAATTTGACATTTTTGGACCTCCGGTTCAACTTCTTTGCCGGTCCGGTCCCAGCCCGAGTCATCAAACTAGACGTTGATGTGCTATTCCTCAACAACAACGGTTTCACTCAGCAGATCCCTGACTATCTTGGCTCCTCACCTGCCCATTACTTCACTTTTGCCAACAACAATTTCACCGGTCCGATCCCAAGAAGCATTGGTCAAGCATCCAGAACCCTTTATGAGGTTCTCTTCCTTGGGAACCAACTTTCAGGTATGGTCCAAAATTTCGATAATATTAAAAAAAAAAAAAATCGCAGTCTTTTTTAATTATTTGTTTATTTTAGGATGCTTTAGATTTTGACCCTTACAATTCATTATTTCTAGATAAAAACTCATCTATCTTTAAAAATTCAGTTTAAGCCCAAATTTAAAATTTGCAAATATATAGAAATACTATTGACCTATTAATACAACTTATTTACACTCATGCCACTCATACTTTATGGTCCCTTTTCCAAATTCCTAAATTTATGCCAAATTTAAAGTAGTAGAAAAAGTGAAATAAAATGAAAAAAGTGTTTGCATTAACCGTATCTATTGCAAACTAGAAAAGTAGTTTTTTTTTTTTTTTGGGATATATTTTGTAGCAATTTTATCCATATTAATTGGTAGGTAAATTAGTTTGTTCCAATTATTTAAAAAAAAAATACTACACCTATATTATATATTTTGAATCAAATAACATTCCTCTAACTTGTAGGTAAATTATTTTCTATGTATTTTTATATGTGTTAGACACGTTTTGTTGTTGTATAAACATGAGTGGAACATAATATTGTTGATTTTATACATCAAACTGCATTTCTTTTGTTACAGGTAAATTATTTTCCATGCACAAGTACTTATGTTAGGCAAGTTTTGTTGTTGGTACATACAATATTTTGTGTCATTGTAAAGAAAGATTACATTACACCCATGGTATAATTGTTGTAGGTAAATTATTGGAAATTAATTTGTAGTTAGGTTATGAACATTTTGCATCATTGGAAATGAACATTTCAAAGAGTAGGTAGGTAAATTAATTTTTCTAATTATATAAAAAAAAATTACACTACACCTAGTTATATTTAATTTTTCCAATTATTAAAAAAATTTATACTACACCCAACCAAATAACATTTCTCTAACTTGTAGGTAAATTATTTTTCATGTATTGTTAGAAATGTTAGGCACAGTTTGTTGTTGTATAAACATGGGTGTAACATAGTATTTTTAATACTATGCATCAAACTACATTTCTTCTTAATATAGGTAAATTATTTTCCATGTATTAGTAAATATGTGTCACATCCCGGCCCGGGGCGGATCACTTCCCGGGCCTACTCCACCACCGTAGCACGATATTGCCTGCTTTGGGCTTACCATTCCCTCATGGTTTTGTTTTTGGGAACTCACACGAGAACTTCCCGATGGGTCACCCATCCTGGGAGTGCTCTCGCGCGCTACTCGCTTAACTTCGGAGTTCCAACGGAACCCGAAGCCAGTGAGCTCCCAAAAAGCCTCGTGCTAGGTAGAGATGGGAATATACATATAAGGCTCACTCCCCTTGGCGATGTGGGATGTCACAATCCACCCCCTTTAGGGGTCCGACGTCCTCGTCGACACACACGCGACCAGTGTTAGGCTTTGATACCAAATTGTCACTTCCCGGCCAGGGGCGGATCACTTCCCGGGCCCACTCCACCACCGTAGCACGATATTGTCCACTTTGGGCTTACCATTCCCTCAAGGTTTTGTTTTTGGGAACTCACACGAGAACTTCCTGATGGGTCACCCATCCTGGGAATGCTCTCGCGCGCTACTCGCTTAACTTCGGAGTTCCAACGAAACCCTAAGCCAGTGAGCTCCTAAAAGGCCTCGTGCTAGGTAGAGATGGGAATATACATATAAGGCTCACTCCCCTTGGCGATGTGGGATGTCACATATGTTAGGCACGTTTTGTTGTTGGTATAAACATTATTTTGCATCATTGTAAAAAAGAGATATTATATTACACCCATGGTATAATTGTTTGTAGGTAAATTAATGTGCATGTAGATAATGAAATACATGTTCTAAGATATTAATAAAAGAAGGATAAATTCAAAAGTATTCAAGAGTAGGGTGAAAAAACTGAATCGAATAGTTTTATGAAAATTCAAAACCTTTCTAAAAAAGTAATATGCAATAAATTTTTAACATTAATGTCTTTTTTTTTTTTTCTTGTTGCAAAATCATTTACTATTTCCTTATAATTAATTGTCTACATCAAGTATGTAATAGGGGTATTTTAGGCATGTGAAAAATGTATGTGTGAATTAATATGAAGTTAATGAATTTGCTTACGTGGATCCTAGGCATTGGGTTTTCTTTGAGTAAAAAGGTTATGTAGGGTTTTATATGAAGAAAATTGAGTTTGAAGGGCTAAAGTCATATTTTTTTATAAAAGACTAAGTGGGAAGAAATTAAATTCGGATGAATTATCTCTTCGTTTAGTGATATTTTTTAAACCTGATAATTTCTTAAACGACTTATTAACTTGACTCACAATGACATGAAATAACGGATTTCGAGTCAACACTTTAATTAATCGGATCATTATCGGATCACACATTCTTAATAGGTTTATCCGTGTGTAATCCGTTTCAACCTGATAAGAAAAAATTTAGTTTGATAATTTTATAAACTACTAAAATGTCACATCTCGGCCCGGGGCGGATCACTTCCCGGGCCCGCTCCACTACCGTAGCACGATATTGTCCGTTTTGGGCTTACCATTCCCTCACGGTTTTGTTTTTGGGAACTCACGAGCAACTTCCCAGTGGGTCACCCATCATGGGATTGCTCTAGCCCCCTTCTCGCTTAACTTCGGAGTTCCTAAGAAACCCGAAGCCAGTGAGCTCCCAAAAGGCCCCCTACTAGGTAGGGATGAGAATATACATTTAAGGATCACTCCCCTGGACGATGTGGGATGTCACATAAAAAGCCTTACTACAATGTATAGCCATAGTATAAGTGAGATTAAAAAATTTCAAAGCACATTAAAAATACCAAAGAAATTTAAAAATGCCAAAGCACGTTGAAAAATTCGTAATAATTAATTTTAAAGTGCGAAAAATATGAAAAAAAAATGCAAACGCTCGTGATTGCATCCTCTACGCTTCGTCGATGAGTACATCGTCATTTGAATTTTCAAAACCCTACAAACCTGATGTTTTAGGGGGAAGTTCAAAATAAATAAAATACATAATAATTAATGCAAAAGTGTGAAAAATGCGAAAAAAAAAAAATAATATACAAACGCTCGTAATTGTATCATCTATGCTTAGAGGTTGGTTACATCTTCGTTTAGATTTTTAAAACCCTCAAAATCCTCATGAATAATGTTTATTGTTTGAGTGCAAAATCAATAATAATTAATGTAGAAGTATGAAGATGTAAAGAAAATATACAATCATTCATTGACAAGTTTTACAATTTTCGTGAAGGGGTCAACTCCGAAATTCGACACCGTACTCCATAAACCATAGTTTATATTTAACCGTCGATTTGTTTGCTTTCTATTCTTCGCACTAGATTTCATTTCTCAAAATTTCCTTTTGAAAACATGATCTTTCAACGGATAAAGAAAAATGAGCGTTTCAGATTGTTGATATCACATTCCGTGTTTATGGTTAACTGAAATAGAAGTCAATATCATATAGTTTATAAAGACTTTATAAACTCTGAGCAATATTTTCATTAACCATAAAAATCTGAATATGATATCAATGATCCAAACCGTTGATCTTTTTACATCCGTTAAAGATCATGTTTAAAAAAAAAAAAAATTGAAAAAACAAAATTCAGTGAGAAGAATGAAGTGTAAATGTAAACGTAATCAACCATTAAAATTAAATATATGGTTTATGGGATTATGGTGGCAAGTGTCACAGTTGATCTCTTCACAAAAGTTGTAGAGATTTTCATTATATATATGTAGTGTTATATGACACAACCTGTTAAGATATCGGGTATGTCATGTAAAGGACATAAACACAAAAAACATGACACAAATGCCAAGTTTAATATTTCTCTTACTATAATGTTGAAATATGTAATTAGTGTAATTCTTTTTTCCCTAATTTATAAGAAAGAAAAAGTTTACTTACCGAAAATAAATACCAGAGTTTGTTTAATTCACACAATTTTTTTTTAATAGAAAAACAGATAATTAACATGTACCAGCTTATGTACTCTATGTACTCCGTTGATATCTATTATTAATATCTACAAAATATCAAGGATACAACTATAGTCATATGTTGATTGGTACTCAGTATCAGCCAACAACATTTAATTTCATGTTAACGCTTGCGGATTGTATCTTATATGATATTTAAAATTCTGCTTTACAGGGTGTCTGCCTTATGAAATTGGGTACCTAAATCAGGCCACCGTATTCGACGCGAGTTCCAACTGCTTAACAGGCCCAATCCCAGCCTCATTTGCTTGCTTAGCCAAGATTGAGTTTCTAAACTTGGCCAAGAACAAGCTCTACGGACCAGTGCCTGAGATGGTGTGCAAGTTGTCTAACCTGGAGAACTTGTCTTTGGCAGACAACTATTTCACAAAGGTCGGTCCAGAGTGCCAGAAATTGATTGACAGAAAGAAACTTGATGTTAGTAAGAACTGCATTTTGGACCAACCAAATCAGAGAATAAACGAGGAATGTGCTACATTCTTCTCCAAGCCTATAAAGTGTCCCAACGAGAAGGAAATGATTTACATTCCTTGTAAAATACCGTATTCGGGATCAAACGAGAAGAAGTCCGATCATCTGCCACGAGCTCCACTGTCTTATGGTACTCTTGTACCACATAGGCTTTGATTAATTTCATGCCCGAAATGGACTCACCGGAGATGAGTCATGATGGTTTCTTGCATTTATGCATAAATAGTTTATTTCTTAATGTTTGCAGCTACTTCATAATTTTTATGGAGAGATGTAGTAAACTATATAGTCCTAAACTAGTAAAGCAGAAGCCATCCATAGAATAATGAGCTTCTTATTTGTCTTAAATGCGATGAACAAATTCCAATTCTTTTTATTTTTTATTTTTTTAGAAGAAACGATAATGAATTTATCACTTAAGAAGAACTACAATCAAATAGAAAGGCATCGTAAATTGAATTTGGTGGTTCCTCGAACTAAAAGAATCCAAATAAAAAAGGGAAAAACTTGATATAAGTCCAATTTTTTTAAGGAAAACTAACAAAAGGTCTAAAAAAACTTCATTTTTAATGAAAAGTTTTTTTTAAAGGTACAGTAAATAGTACCAGAGAAATGTATAAATGTGGTTTTTCGTTAAAAGTGAACAGTACCGGAAGTGTTTTGTTAAACCTCCCATTTTTTTATCCAATATTAGAAAGGGAAATGTTATTGGCATTTTAAAATTCTCATTTTGTACTCCAAACTTTCTATATTTAAGAAGAAAAATACATTTATGAGGAGTGAAAAATAAGTTTTTTGAAGTACCATTAATTAAGGTTCTAAAAGACGTTAGGCGCTAGTCGAGTGGCAGGTTGGGGCCTAGCGGCAAGGCGGACACCTAGGTGTACTAGACGAAATTAAGTAAATATATTATATTTCGCGTAAATAAGTGTCTGTTTATACTTTTTATATATATAGAGGATCATTTAACATGAGGGATCCCCATTTAAAAAAAAAAAAAAAATTGAGAACACCCTCTTGACCGTTAGATTTGGCTTTAATGAAATTGTGTGGGAAATTGTGGTTGAGATTGTGTGGTCTGTGATTTAATTTCAACCACACAATTTTATTAAAGCCAATCGAACGGCCAAGAGGGTGTCCCCATTTTCCAAAAAAAATGGGGATCCCTCTTGTTAAAGGGCCTATGTGTGTGTGTGTATAATTTCATCATAAACTACAAAATAGAATGACATATATATTATGAAGTATTGTAACATAATGAAAACATGGGGAACAAGCTTATAATGTGTGTTCATTTAAGTATGCAATAAGTCTCTTACAATTTATTGAAAAAAAATAAAATGCAAAATGAAAGTTATTTATTTTCAATCTAAGTGAGTCATAACCTATACATGTTTGGCAGGCTAGGCGGTTTAGGTGGTTGCCTCAGCAAGCATATGCACCATTTCTTAATTTTCAAATGCCTAGGCATTAATCGAGATGATAGCTAGCCGCCTAGTGCTTATACGAGAATTTTTAGAACAGTACCAATAACAGTTCTCTATTAGGAATAGTACATTTTATTAAAATAAGTCAAATCTCTTAAGTCGGTTTGGTGGGCTGGCTTAATTAATTTGAATTTGAGTCTCAACCCGTGTTTGATGATGCAATTTGTATCACGGTCAGGATTTGAGTGCTGGATTCAAATCCAAAATAGGACGGGCTACGTAAACCAACCTGAACCACAGGTTACGAGTCCGACATTCTTCTACTAAGGCATCTCCTCTCCTATCTTCACAGATTCATCTAATCTCATCAATTCTGCAACGAACTGTGAGTGGCGTGGCGTCGTGGGTGGGTTGCGGGTCATGAGCAGTGTGATGGGTTGCAAGGGGCGAGGGGGGTACGAGCAGCATTGTTGGGTGGGTGGGTCGTCGTCGAGATGTCGCGGATCTGATGTGCAGGTTTGAGGGCGTCATAAGCAGGTTGCGAGTGGAGACTTGAATGGGTTGTCGCGAGTAGGATCCACGCTGCTGTGTCTTCGCGAAAGGCATCCTGAACGGGTTGGGCTTCGTAGTGGGGTCGTGAGCGGAGGAGTGGGTTCGATCTGGTCTTTCTGTTTTTTGGGATTCATCTGTTTCACATTTTCTCTAACCAAAAGAAGATTTCACATTTTGAATCCCATCCTTCCTGGTCAATTTGAGAGTCTACACCAAACAGCAGGTGAGCAGCCATCCAATCCAACCCTAGCCTAACCAGTCTGAAATATGAACTCCTCTCCGGACCGGTCCACCAAACATGCCCTTAAGTTTAGAATTATTTAGAATAAATTATACAAAACTACCTCAATTTGGTCTCACGACAATATCATACCTCATCTTTTAAAATTGACAATGTCATACCTCATCTGTAAAATTTGATCCAATGTTATACCTTCCGCTAGCTTGGCTGTGAATTTCTCAGTTAAATGCTGATGTGACTTGATTCGGACTCACTTTCTATTAAAAAAGTTAATAAAATATTAAAAAATAAAAAAATTAAAACCAAACACCCATCTTCCCCAACCTCTTCCCTGCAACCCAGATCCCTTCCCTGCAACCCCCGATCCCATCCCCACCCATGCCAACATCTCCCCTCCCTACCCCTCCCCCCCCCCCCCCCCCCCAGACCTACCTCTCCCCACCCTTCCATGCAACTTCATTGTCCTCCAGCTCTTCCGCTTCTTCCTCAAGTTCTGGAAACCCAATGCCTTCACCGCCACACCCCTAAATCCTTCTATCGCTAAAGAAAACGACGTCAAAGAAGAAGAAGAAGATTCTTTCTTCAACTTGGAATTAAATTTCAACCTTATCCAAACCCCATAAGAAAACAACATCTTCAAATCCAAACCAAAACCAAACACCTCAGACAAAACATTCGGCAAACCAACCCTTTCTTTATCCACTTCTGATCCGATTTCCAGGGAAGGAGGGGAATAGGCGGCGGGTGGGTGAGGGCCTGGATGGACTTGACAAAGGAAGGAAAGAGCTGGAGGATGGTGAGGTTGGACTACTTTCTCTGTCCACTTCCAATCCAAATTCCAAGGAAGCGGTGGGGACGTCCCACATGGCGAGGACCTAGATTCGTTCCCACATGACATTTTCCTTCAAGCACACGATACAACTGGAGCTTTTGTACGTCTCATTGGGCTTCTAATCGGAGACGGAAAAGCCGGCTATGAGGTTAGTGAAATCAGGGGTGGCAGCGCCCCACCAGTGAACGTCGGAGCCATGGAGCATGTCGAAATCAGAGACCTTGAATGAGCAATCATTGATTATCTTAATTGAGCCGCGGAGTTAATGCTGGAGCATTTTGAATTCGGATTCAGAGTTGACGAGGGGGTTGGTCTTAGGGCAATCGAGATCGACATGGCTGAATGCGAGGGTCTGGGGGGCGGGGTGGAGATGTTGGCATGGGTGGGAAAGGGGTCGGGGTTGCAGGGAAGGGGAAAAGGGATCTGGGTTTTAGACTTGGGTTGCAGGGAAGGGGAAGGGGTCAGGGAAGATGGGTGTTGGGTTGCAAGGAAGGGGATAAGGTAAATGGGTGTAGGCCTCAAATTAAGTCACGTCAGCATTTAACTGAGAAATTTACGGCCAAGTTAACAAAAGGTATAACATTGGACCAAATTCTAAAGATGAGGTATGACATTGTCAATTTTAAAAGATGATGTATGATAGTGTCGTGAGACCAATAATTGAGGTAGTTTTGTGTAATTTACCCAATTATTTATTATCAATAATTATCTCATTCATAATAAGATTTAGTTAGGTTTAACATCTCGCTTATAGGTATAATCTACATTCACATATTTGTTACTATGAGTTATGGTCGTATGTTTTGCAGATGGATTTGTGTTAGAATATTAGTTTTTTGTTAGAAGATATTAAGTAGATTTATTGAAATTAGAAGATGCATGAAACCAGAAGATTTTTATTTATCTTTAATATTTAAAAAAAATATATAAACTAAGTATAAAAGAAATAAAAGTGCAGAAAAGATAATACACTGGACTTAACCTTATAACTATGTTGATTTTTTTGACCCATGTCTAAATGCCTGTAAAAACTATAGTCATTCTCCACTAGTAGAAAAAACTATTTGCTCGACGTACCAAATCTCGTCGCACAAGTTGTACTTGTGCGACGAATACAACAAACGGTCATGCAAAAACAGATTCCAAAAAAATGAAGTAAAAGAACATGTGCATTAATATTCCAACAATGTGGAAATGTCCAGGAACTCTAATACAATAACTTGTTGGAAATATCTTGACTCTTAAAACCATCCTCAAATGAGATGTCAAATTTTGAAGCTGCTATCAAATTTGATAGCAACCTCTTTTTGCCAATCCATGTCAGTGCCACATAGGAATTAACATTTTGGTTGGAGGACATTAGTGTGGTCTTTTTTTACCGTTATAACTGATGTGAACATTTTGACATCTCATTTGGAGATGCTCTTAATTTTAAAGTTCTTGGGAATATGGAAGTGCATTAATTCCAACAATGTTGAACAAGCCAATTGATACTCCAATGGAAATTAATTCCAACAATGTCTAGACTATGTTGGAGGACTCTTAGGTTGAGGTGGATTTGGGTTTTGAGAACGTCCTCTTGTCTCCCTTGGTGTGGATTCGCAACAAGTCCCTAGATATTTCGAAAGAGATAGCTTATCTTAGGAAATACCTTGGTAACATCAACAACTCGACGATATCGTGAAAGATCAAGATAATGACTTGCTCAAGTGAAGCATGGTGTGGAAGCTAGAAGATTATCAGTTTACATGAAAAAGAAAGGATTTGCATGGTTGCATGGCATTCTTTGTTGGATAATCTAGGCTTTCTTAGGGTGATAGTAAAGCCTCTAATGGCTAGGATGTTTGATGGAAAGCTATGGAAATTACTAAGATTGCATGAATGGTGATGTTTGGGGCTTAGAGTATGCTTTTGGGCTATGTGGAACTATCTGGGCTTATTTCCTGGGTGGTTCTCTCTTCCTGCATTTCTCCCATCTCTCTTTGTGTTACTCTAATCTCCTTCCTCCTGCCTAATGGCTTCTCTCCCTCCTTATGTAAGTGAAGGCTTCTACTTTAGGTTTCAAGGGAATATCCCTTTGTGGCTTGGTCTTCCGTTCCTTTCTCCCTAGCTATCCTATTATTCCCCTTTTGGTGTAAGGTAGCTGCATTGTTGAGGCCTACAAATTGCTTCTTCCTGAGACGCGAGTTTCCTAGGGCGGCCTTCCGCAAGCGCTAATTTCAATAGCGTGCTTTATGCTTTTTGCGTGTTGGCTGCTTGTGCAAGCTAGGAAAAGTCAGCATTAAATGCTTGACTTGATGGGCTTAACATGCATTTAACGCAATAATCTAGTTTAATCCTAACTAAGGGGATTGGCTTGCTAGGGAAAGGGATAAACAAGGCTAGTTCTTTCTCAATGTTGCCTGCGTGAAATATAAAGGATATGGGCTTGGATCATTGAGCTCCAAGCAGCCCAAAGTCTTCCATGACCCCAATTCCACATAGGCTCGATAACTTTCAGTAACCATCCACACCATAATCCACTTGGCAAGTCCCGAATATGTGACTTGGGCTTAGCATAAATTGTGACTAAGGAAGCATGGTGTGATGAATAGACATAAGCATGGCATGAATATTCGGCTTAAGCATCATGGCATGGCATGTTTGTAAATATATTGCTCGTCCATCCTGTGCCTTGTCATGTGTTTGGGCTTGAATATACGCTTTTCATGACAATTGGGCCTTGAGACTTGGTTGGGTTGGTGTGTGACATTTTTGGGCCCCAACATTAGCCCTCTTGATTATTTGGGCTATGAGATACCTTAAGTCTACTAAATAATCAACCCTAGACCCAAGGGATTTCTTTCCCCTTTTTGTGTTTTTTTTTTGGAACGTGGGCTTCCTGATGGGATTCTTCTTCTTCCTGTGTGACAGCAAGATAAATCGCTGTCGTTGTGCTCCCTTGTTTCCCGTGCACGTCCACTCATATGGAGAAACTCTGGGTATTCCCTCGCCTCCACTTGGTAACCATTACAAACTGCTCTTCTCCTTATGACAAATATTTAATTCATCCTTGCTCTTCATTTCCTCCTTTAATTCTCCTTCCTTCTTCAAAATTTTCATAATTGTTTTCTCTCTAAATTCTTCTCTACCTTCTGCGTTGGGTTGTGTTCTCTTTTCATGCTTCTTCGTGATCCGCGACAAGGCTTTGCTCAGGTAAGGAAATTCTTCCCTTGACCTTCTTTTGAATTTTCTTCTCCTTTTTGTCTTCTCTGTTTGCCATGATGATGAAATTAGCATGCATCTCTCCTTTTTGATTATATGTTTCAGAGATTTTAGGTTTTCAGCTTGGATGCACAAAGGGTGTGGGTCTTTCCTTCGAGAAATTGAACTTCACTCTTTGGGTAGTCTTGCTGCTTTGAAATCATGTGCATTTGCCCTCTACGATTTCTCTCTTGCTTTCCATGTATATTGTGCAATTGTCATTTAGCCTAGTTTTTGTGCATGTTGGTGCATGCTTGAGTGGGATCTATTGATCAATTGCATTGATCTACTTGGCACGATTAACTTGACTACATATAACCTATTTTTGCATGGGTACACATATATCACACTTTCCCTGTCTAGATTTTTTAGGGCCTTGATAGCATGGCATGTGTAGGGAAATATGCATGTATTTTGTGTGATAGCATGTAGGGAAAATAGTCTCATGTGAAAGTCTTAGACTTCTACACGAAAGGCTTTGAATTTTATACACGTACCCTTTTGCTTTCTTGGGGCGCGTTTGCTTGCTTTCCCAGGATGTGCTTGCTTGCTCTCCGGGGTAGATTCTTTGTTGCATTTCGCTTTGTATGTTTGCACATTTCTTCTTGCATGCTGCATAGGATTGTAATATATGTGGTTAGACGCTTGCTTTTCATAGGTACATTATGGCTGCGAAATCACCAAAGTGTCTAATTGCCATTGATAGGTCCTTCACCATTGAGGAGCGTCTTCGACAAGGTAGGCCGCCACTTTCTCTTGGTTCTCAGAGCAAGGTTTTCAAGGATGAATAGCCTTCCTTAGATTCGGTCATTTCTATTTATCCCAAGTGTATTTCCCAGTGTTACATCGAGAATGAGTTGTTTCCCGTCGTGCCAATCCACTTCGAGTTCTCCTGTGGTGAGGCAACTAGTTGGGCAAACTGGGTGGATATTAAGCTTGGTTTTACTAACCAGTGCGCGACCTTAATAAGGGCCAAGGTTTTAAATGCAGTCTTTATGACTAAGAAACAAGTTGTTTGTCTTGAGCCTAAACTTCTTCACCATGTGGTTAGGAGGTGGAGTACATAGACCCATACCTTCATTAGTGCTTGGGGAGAGTTTACCCTCATCCTGGAAAAAGTTGCTAACATTATTCATCTTCCAATTGTGGGTAATGTAGGTCCCTTCCGCTATGTTATTCCTTTTGTCGACATCAACACTTTTGATGTTTTAAAGATGGGTGCTCCTACTTCTTCGAGCAAGGATTTTTGCTTCAACAAATGGATCAAACACTTTTGGCAGAAGAAACAAGAATCGAACTGCAGGTTTGAGGTTATGTTGTGTTTGTGGCCAGACTGTTTTGTTTTATGTGATAGCAAGTATACCTTCAGTCGCTAAGTGATTTCTTAGGCCATGGAGATCATATGTGGCCATGTGGTTCCATTAACTTCGTTGTTTTTTAGGCTCCTCTACCTTTCCGGCGCAGCAAAACGCTGCTACATTATTAACTTCTCTTCTTATTTGGCTGAAAGGCTCCCACTGGCTTATCGTTGGTTTGGGAAGATTTTGGCGAAAAAGCATGACTTCTTGGAGCTTTTAGATGACGCAAATAGCTTTATTTTCCATACATATGTGTCAGTTCTTGAAGGTTTTACCTTCATGATATTTTTTACTGATGTTGTCTATGATGAAGATGCAAGCGTGACGTCAATTCCTCTTTCCCAAAATCTCGATTTCCCTTCGGTCATCGAAATCATTGGCTTTACTGGCTCCTTTAATTCCCTTCCAGGAGGAGGATAGCGAAGAAAGGAATGCAGTTTACTCTTCTTTCTGGGTGTGACACCAACTAGATTTTGACCAAGATGTGCCAATGTCTTTCCCTACTAAAGTTGAGGCCTCTTTCAATAATTCATTTTGGAGTTATGTGTATGCGTCTCCAAAATGTTTTTGCCTTTTCCAATATCAAGGAACTCATGAGGCTTAGAAGTGCCTAACCAAACCCGGGTAGGCAACATCTCCAAGGGCTATGCTGTTTATTGGTTAAAGTGTTTCTCTTCCATCGCCAAGTTTTTCCTTAGTGCTTTATATGTTGTGCCTCAGATGATGCAGTGTAACACTTCAAGCCTCGAGTGGTAAAGGATAATCCTCTCAGCAGTAAGCTTGATGCTTCCCCCACCCCCAAAGAAATTGTAGAGTGAAAATTCCTCGGGGATGTCCCAGCTTGGTAATTAGTCTCATCCCCCTGTTTCTTACTTCAATTGCTTTATGGTTGTATGCTAATTATAACTTTTGTTACAACCAAGACTCCTGCCAAGGAAGTAGCTCTTGTTAGCCCTGCTCATTTAACCAGGAGTGCCCAAGTGTCCACCTTTTTCGACACTTCTAAGCCTCATGAGTTCCTTCATATTATTGAGGCAAGTGAGGAAGAGCGGAGTGTTGGGGAAACTGACGGCGATGAGGCAGCTGGAGAAAGCTTAGTCGATGAGGAAAATAGCAATACAAATGCCGAGTCTGACCTTAGAAGTGGAGGACATCCTTAGGCTTCCTTAAGGAAGGGTGAAAACAATGGTAGAAAATTAAGCAGCAAGGCAGCAGAGGATGTTGATCTCGATGAAGTTGACGAGTTTTTGAATGATGACATTCAGGTGGAAGTGGAAGATACAAAGGTATGTTTCCCTGTTTTTCGTTGATACTGGCCTTTGCGTGAATTTGCTATTGTCAGTTTTCCTCTTTAAGTCTTTAAATTTTTTGTTGCTTAAGCTTGCATGTGCATGTAGGAAGTAACTAAACTTCGCTTAGCGTATCTTCTTCGCGTTTTTGCATGCTTATGTATAAGCATGTTGATCTGTTGGAATTCTACCTTGGATACGTTATGTGGGCAAGGGTACTTTATGCCTCTGCTTGTTGATATTCTTCCTTACTTGTGCATATGTTTTTTGGTTTCCCTGTAGGTGAATGTTGGTGTTATAGGGGTTACAATAAGTGTTGAAGCCCCCAATGGCGTTACTCCTGAGCTTATAAAAGATGTTGTGATGGGTAACAATGTTCAGCCAACAGAAGTCGTACCTCATCTAAAGGTTCTTTCCCCTGAAGAGTAGGTTTCGGTGGACGAGTGGGCATTGTGGCATTAGGCCCTCGGGAAGCTTAAGCATAGTATTGCCAATGGAGCCAGGATACTAAGTTCGATTAAGGACTGATTCCTTCTGGTGAGGCTTTCTCTTCCTAGGTCAACTTTAGGTGAGTGAAGGTTCGTTCTGGACTAATTGAGGCGTTAGGCAGGTTCTTTAAGAGTGCTGGTGATGCAGATGTGATCTTGATAGGTTATCTCCCTTAATGCGTGGGATGATCTTGATAGGTTATCTCCCTTAATGGAGCATACTTCCCCATTAGAACTCATTTAGCATAGGCTATTATGTTGACGAGATATAATCAATGATGTAGCTACTTTAGGAGTACCAGTGGGTTCTCTAGTTGAGAGGCTAGGAGAGTTGCATGATACCATGTTTGGATTCTATCTTGGAAATGAGAAAGGTGTCCTGGATCAATTCTTCAAAGTCAACAAACTGAAGTGTGCTCTTGAATTGTAGCGTAAGGAACTAGAGGCTATGAAGATCAAGTTGAAGAGGTTGGTTTGTGGGAGTTCCAAGGAAATAACAACTTGTTTTCAAGTTGCGGCAAATCAATTTCATGCTAATACCTCTAGCAATTCCTCCGAAAGATGGTGTTCGGAGCTTAACTACCCACTTTCCCTCAACTACGTGCTTTGTATGACTGTTTGCATTTTTCTAACCACCGGCTTCTTTTTCTTGGCAAAGCATGAACCTTGAGATGTTGAAGTAGTGGGCCATGAAGAAAGTAGTTTTTCTCACTTCACTTTTACTTTTATTTGTAATTTCCATTTAGGCAGCTAGCTTATTGCTTTTAGAACAATAGCCATGGGGCTGCTTTGCTTTGTATTTTGCTTATTTGCCTTTCAATTCTTCCTTTGGCTTTGGATGTTGATGTTGATTTTATCATAATGCTTGTGATGTTTTTTTTTTTTTCCTTGCCATGATATTGGCTTTTTCTTGCATGAGAATTTGCTGGGTAGACTTCTATTTAAAGTTTCTAAGACATAGGTTTGAGCTTTTGCCTGCTTTCCTGGAGGAAATAGCTAATCCTACCGCTTGGCATTTTGCTAGTGAGCTTCCCTGAGAAAAGATGAAAACGATGTCGTAGCTTCCATAAGGAAGTAGACCAACTCAGGAAAGCTTGCCTTGCTTAGCATTGGGCTTTGCAATGTTAAGCTTGACATTAATTTTGCATTGATAGGCTTTGGCATGTTGCATAAGTATAGCTTTTGGACAAACTTTAGTTGTTTGACTAAATAGTTTTGCATGGCATGTTGGCTTGACATATTGCATGAGCATTAACCATTGAGCAGCTTGCTTAGCATTGATTTTGCATTGATAGGCTTCGACATGTTGCATAAGTATAGCTTTTGGACAAGCTTTAGTCGCTTGACTCAATGGTTTTGTATGGCATGTTAGCTTGGCATATTGCATGAGCATTGAACCCTTGAATAACTTGCTTAGCATTGATTTTGCATTGATAGGCTTTGGCATGTTGCATAAGTATAGCATTTGGAAAAGCTTTCGTCGCTTGACTCCATGGTTTTGCATGGTATGTTGGCTTGGCATATTGCATAAGCATTGAACCATCGAGCATTTTCCTTATCATTGATTTTGCGTTGATAGGCTTGGTGTGGGCTGCTATTATACCTCTGGCAGCGCACCAAGGACTTATTTGGAAATGGTGGCCTCTTATTCTTCGAGGAATAATGCTAGCATGTCTACCAAAGCTTGGCCTTTGATAGCCTTGGGCGTTACATATATAATATCGAATTCAAAAAGTTGGGAGTTCCATCTTCTCATAACGAGTTTCAGCACATTTTAGCTGTCGGCTGACATAGTAAATTGGTGCTTCTTTCCCAGCTAAACTGTCCTAGGCAAGCTGGGCTCCTACGACAGTGCTTGTTACTGCTAGGTAAAGCTTGAGCGAAATGTTTGGGACTAGTGACTTTATGGTATGAAGGTTGGTGACTAGTTGTTGGACCTATTGATAGGCTTCATCATATTCCTTGGTCCATGCAAATTCCTTCCTTTTCTTAAGTAGTGGGGCGAAAGCTCATGTTGCTACTGCTAATCATGGGATGAAGTAATGAATGTATGACAATTTCCCTATCAAGCTTTTCAGGTCCTTTGCATTTGTTGTGGCATGAGGGCTCCTATGGTATGCACCTTGTCTAAATCCACATCAATGTTGTGCTAATGCACTAGGAAGCCTAGGACCTTGCCTGAGGAAACACCGAATGTGCATTTCTTGGGGTTCATCTTCAACCCATATGCTTAACATCTCCTCAGCATTTTCTTCAGCACTTTCTAGTGCCCTTCCTTAGTCTTGGATTTCACGGCAAGGTCGTCCACATAGTCTTCCACTTTCTTCCCCATCATATCATGAAAGATTGTCGTCATTGCTCGTTGATAGGTGGCATTGGCGTTTTTTAGTCCAAATGGCATGACTGTATAGTAAAAGTTTCCAAATGGCAAACATCTCGATTTAATTGTATCCGCTAAAGCCATCCACGAACGACATCAGGCTTTGCCCGGAGGTTGAATTTATCATGATGTCTATTTTGGGCAGCGGAAACTCGTATTTTGGGCATGCTGCATTAAGATCTCGATAGTCAATGCATATCTAAATTTGAACATTGTTTTTTTTTACTAGGACAATGTTGCCTAGCCAAAGACGGTGCTTGATAAGCTTGATAAATTTGGCCTCTAAGAGCTTTTCTACCTCAACTTTGATTTTAGCCTTTATATTCGGATGGAAATTTCTCCTTTGTTGTACAATAGGCATAATCTTAGGCTGTGTATTTAGCGTGTGGCATACTAAGTTTGGATCAAGGCTTGGCATCTTTTCATAGCTCCAGGAAAATACATCATTGAACTCTTTTAGCAAGCTGACTAGTTCTTTCTTTTCCTCAACAATTAAGTAAACACTAACAAAAATCAATTTTTGCACAGAGGAATCATCACTTAGGTTTACTTCTTCAAGCTTTTCCACTACTGCAATGGATCCATCCTCCATGTATTTTGGTGCATACATGATTTTCTGTGTGGATTCATCCTCGACAATAGGTGCAAGCATGTCTTCAGTTTCCTTGGGAACTTCACTTGCTTGGCTTGTAGCGCCTCCATACTCTAGGCTTTCCCATAAAATGGGGTCAGGCCCCCCAACCTGTCCTAAGCGGTAGACAACGCAGCCATCGGGAAGCACGACCCTAGAACATTAAGGTGGAGTGTAGGCAAGGACACTGGCCTCTGGCTGTATGCATTTTCCTTTTCCCACAGTGGCTAGGAATTCTTGGTCACTAAGATCTCAAACTTATTCCCAAGAGGGTAAGGGTATCCTTGAGGCCTGTGAATCCCACTTCCGGTACTTGAGAAAGCATTAGAGAACTTAACATCAGAATAGTGAACTTTGTCTAGGTTGAATGGCATCTAGTTTCTTGGGATACGAATAGGCCTCAGACCAATCCTTCACTTCATGCACTAGTGATAGGTGGAGGCTACGAGTCTGTGCTTGTTTATCTATGGCTTTCCAACCAGAACGTGGTAAGCCACATTAACTTCCATCATATAAAACTTAGTACAGGACCTAATATGGCTAATCCTCAAGTCGATCTTGATATGTCTAATAGTTTCCTCATTGTTATTCCCAAACCCATTGATAGACATTTGAGACCTTACCACTTTTGACGTTGGGATGTGTGCTGTAGTGAGCACTTCCAAGGGAAGAATATTGATGGAGGAACCAGTGTCAACCAAAGCCCGCCTGATAAAGACATCATTGATCTGTCCTTCCAGGTACATGGGCTTTCGGTGGTTAGGGAAAGCCACTTCCATGTCTTCGTTAGTGAAGATGATGACATTGTTGTTCTTAAGGAAGACCCTCTACAGTTAGGCAGCATAACATTTAGGGTCATAGTCCTCGAAAACATGCAAGAGAGCTTCAACAGCAGCAGTCCTTGGTTCCGGGTCATATTCAAGCTAGTCGAAGAAGGATTTGAACTTCGGGTTTTCCTAGAGGACCTGACCTATAATATGCCATTGCCATTAGGAAAGGTAATGCTCAACTATGTCGACTTCTATGTTGGGAAGGTTGTACAAAGTCACAGCCGTCATTTCTTGGCTAAACAGTTGCTCTTTCGAGGTTTCCTCGTTGTATTCTTCTCGCATATTAATGGTGAAGACTTCGTCACCTAGGCTTGGGGAAAAATGCATAAGATTTGCATCTTCATCTCCCCATCCTTTAACTTGAGGCCATGGAGTATCATAGCTCTATAGCTTGGAGTATTTGCACCAGTAAGTCTTTTCCATGTTCCTAGAAAGTTCCTAAATGGCTTTCGGTGGCTTAGGGTCCTGGATCAACGGATGGTAGGCATTGTTATCTCCGGAGTATATGATGACAGCTGCCATCTCTTTCCCTCTACGTTTTGGCAGAGAGTTAATATCTATAGCTTATGTCTTGCATGGCAGCTCTAGTGTTCCTTCGTGGATTTTTGCATGGAGAATTTTTTGCAAAGTTTGGCATACAATAGAGGGATGTCCCACATACTAATGGTAGACACAGTACCTGGGATATTTTCCATCTTCCCTAGAAAAGGGTTTTGTACTGCCAGGGTAGCTTGATAGCCCCATCTGCGAGCATGGTATTGAGGATGGCTTGGAATTCCTCATCGCTACATAATAGAGGAAGATATGTTCCTTCTCACTTTTATTTTCCTTCCTTTTTCCTAGGTTATAGTCAGATATGTCATCCACGACTAGGGCATGATGAGCTTCATTCTTGTTAGTTTTCCAGGATCTTCCTAAGGAAGGCTTGACCGATAAGCTGGTCTTCCTCATTGCCTCTTAAATCCTTGAGAACTGGCTAATACCAATGTTTTCCAAGTACACCTTATAGTCAGCTACAATGTTATTGATGCAGATCTCCACAAGAGCTTCATTGCTCTTCTCGTCATAGCAGTCAAGGGCGAGGTCTTGAAAACGTTTTACAAAATTCACCAGATCTTCCCCGTGCTTTTGGCGTGTATTGTTGAGCTGAGTTGTTGTGACCCCTTCCTTATGCTAGAAGTATGTTTTTACAGAAAATGCCTGCCAACCCTTCCGGGTTTGGATGGAACCTGGTGTGAGGGTGGTGTACCAAGTATAGGCATGATCAGTTAGCCTTTTCGACAACTCCTTGAGACATAGATTGCAGTCGCCGGCATGAGAACCCAAATCGTTAATGGAACGGCTTATATGTTCCTTAGGGCTACCCTTCTTTCCGTCAAAGGGAACAAGGTTGGGAGTCTTGTATCCCTTAGGATATGGTATGTGGAAGACACTGGTTAGATATAGTGGCTCATGAACAAATTTCCACTCATCTTAACTTCTGTGCAGCTCTTTTTCTAGCATGGCTATAACGTCTTCCTAGGTAAAAAAAGATGATGTTTTCTCATGACCCTTGCTAGCAGCAGTAGCTGACTCCTCCTGAGAAGCCTTTTCCCTGAGTATGTAGTCCTTGCCACTGGCTTTCTCGTTTGGTTTCGGGATTGAGTTCTTCAATTCCTTCAAAAATGCAGCAATTTCTTTTTGAGCTTCACCTAAGGCATGAATGGATGTGATGATGTCTAGCATGTCATATTCATCCAGGTTTTCTTGGCTTTCCAAGTGTTGGCCTTCACATTGAGACTCGTTGAGTCGAGAAGCAGCCTCACTTGCGCCTAAGGCGTTGCCACTCTTGGTGGTGTTTCTTCTGGATCTGGGAGCCATTGGATGAAGATTGCAACTTGTCCCTAGCAGAGTCGTCAATTTATGTTGGGGGACTTATAGGTTGAGGTGGACTTGGGCTTTGAGAACGTCCTCTTGGTGCGAATTCACAATAAGTCTCAGGATATTTCAAAAGAGATAGTTCCCTTGGTGTGGATTCGCAACAAGTCTCGAGATATTTCAAAAGAGATAGCTTGTCTTAAGAAATACCCTGGTAACATCAACGGCTAGAAGATAGCATGAAAAATCAAGATAATGACTTGCGCAACTGAAGCGTGGTGTGGAAGTTAGAAGATTATCAATTTACATAGAGAGAAGGGATTTGCATGGTTGCATGGCATTATTTGCTGGATAATCTGGGCTTTCCTAAGGTAATAGTACGGCCTCTAATGGCTGGGATGTTTGATGGAAAGCTATGGAAATTACTAAGGTTTCATGGATGGTGATGCTTAGGGCTTGAAGCATGCTTTTGGGCTAACAGGAACTCTCTGAGTTTATTTCCTGGGGGTTCTCTCTTCCTGCGTTTCTCCTACCTCTCTCTGTGTTACTCTAATCTTCCTTCCTTCTCCTACCTAATGGCTTATCTCCCTCATTATGTAAGTGAAAGCTTCTTCTTTAGGTTTCAAGGAAATATCTCTTTGTGGCTTGGTCTTCCCTTAGCTATCCTATTATCCCCCTTTTGGTGTAAGGTAGCTGCACTGTTGAGACTTGCATATTGCTTCTTCCTAAGATGCAGCTTTCCCAGGGCGGCTTTCCACATCCACTAATCCCATAGCGTGCTTCATAACTTTTGCGTGTTGGCTATCTGTGTAGGCTGGGAAGGAAAAGTCAACATTAAATGCCTGACTTGTTCGGCTTAACATGCATTTAATTCAAGAATCTAGTTTAATCATAACTAAGGGGATTGGCTTCCCAGGGAAAGGAATAAACTAAGCTAGTTCTATGTTGCCTGCGTGAAATACAAAGGATATGGGCTTGGATCTTTGGGCTCCCAAGCAACCCAAAGTCTTCCATGACCTCGATTCCACGTAGGCCCAATAACCTTCCGTAACCATCCATACCACAATCAACTTGGCAAGCCCTAAATATGTGACTTGGGCTTAGCATGAATTGTGGCTAAGGAAGCATGACGTGATGAATAGGCATGAGCATGGCGTAAATATCCAACTTAAACACTGTGGCATGGCATGTTTGTAAATATATTTCTCGTCCATCTTGTGCCTTGGCATGTGTTTGAGCTTGAATGTAGGCTTTGCATGACAATTGGGCCTTAAGACTTGGTTGGGTTGTTGTGTGACATTTTTGGGCCCCAACAAACTCTTAATGTTAAAGTTCTCTTGGGTCGCTGATTTATTTATCTAATACAAGGTTAGACAAAGTTCATGCAGTCAGTTTGGTATCTCGATTATGAGTAATCATCATTTTGCTAAAGTGAAAAGAATACTAAAATGTGTTCAAGGAACCAAAGGATATGGCATCGAGTATACACAAAAGAAAGAAACTTTTTAGTTGGGTTCATGGACATTGATTGGGCTGGTGCAATTAATGATAGAAGAAGCACATTTGGGCATGTGTTTTTCTCAGAAGCAAAGTTATATCATGGTTGTCGAAGAAGCATAGTATAATTACATTATCAACATCCAAAGTAGAGTATGTTTTAGCCACAACTGCATCTGTGAAGCAGTTTGGATTAAAAGAATACTGGCACATCTTCGTTAAGAGCAAAATACTCCAACAGTTTTATACTGTGACAACATGTCCACAATTGTCACGACAAATAACCCAGTCTTTCATAGCAGGTCAATGCACTAGAACTTCGTCATCATTTCGTCAGAAAATTGGTTGAAAACAAAGAAATTAAATTGAAGTTTTGTACAAATAATGAGCAGATTGCAGAAGTTTTCATAAAAGCACTTCCAAGAGAGAAGTTATGCAATTTCAGAGTTAAGTTAAATGTTGCAGGACAAATGCACTAAGGGTGAGTGTTAAACTTAATGCATTTTTGTTGGTTACGTTAATTGGAATAAAACAAAATAAAATAAAAATTAAAGATAGTATTATTTGTGAAGTGTTGTGCCTGTCCCTCGTGGAACTAATTCAAAAGTTATGCTTGTTATGTAAAAGTCCGAATGTTATTATAAACCCAATAAAATGGCCTAATGTTGTAATCAATTGGTAAGCAATAAAGTCAGTTAATAATTATACTTCAGTTTTCCCGTTCAAAACTCTTCATATGCTCGCATATCCATCTTTCCTACAATTGTTTTTCAATTGCTACCCTTTTTTCCAACAAGAAATCCTGCAGGCCAGAAACATCCCGCTGACATAGCAACACAGGGTCCTCAAATTTATTATCCCAAAGCAATGAATTACGAGCTCGCCAGATTGCTCCTAACTGACTATTTGGGAGAGTATTAAGCAAGCTGAGAAGCCAACTCGCAAAATCCATACGAGGAGAGCAGCTCGTTCTAAGACGAAGGCATATGCAGTGGTGAAGTCAGGATTTTATAACAATGAAGTCATAATTTTGGCGCAAAAAAAAAAAAAAAAAACTGTATTGGATCAGTTCGTTGAGCTCTTAGTACCTACCTAATTATGCTGCATTCTTTCAATTTATGTCGAGGCCTAAGTGAGGCATGTTATCGAACACTTGTTGCAGACCCTAGCTAGGGTTGCAAACAAGATAGAAGAAAGACAAAACTGAAGTAGCATATTGAATTTAGTATTTTTGACTCATCATATTGTAATTTAGTATTTTTGACTTATTATTTTTATTTGTCGCAGTTGTGTATATGAGTTATATACAAATATACATATAAAATGTGATTATGAAGCTATTGGGGTCATGAGCAACCAACGATCTCATGTTGGCTCCACCAATGAGCATATGGCCAATCCTTCAAAACATGTAGCACTGACTCCAGAGAGAATCGCACAAAAGACAAGTCAAGTCCGCATACTGACATACACCCATTTCTTGGCTAGATTACCACGGGATGACAGTATACTAGAGCATGCCTTCCAAATAAAAAATTTAGTCTTACCAGGAATTTTCGCATGCCAGAGGGCTTTCAAGAGAGGCAACAGCCCGTTCGAATTACTTGATGAAGTTCCAGCCCAAAACGTAGACTCATCCGGAGATCACAAGCAACTCTAAGCACTCTTGACCGAAAACAAGCCTTTGGAATCACAATGCCAAACTGTACTGTCCGGGGAAGACGGGAAAACTAATCGGAGTCCGCAAAAATAAAAGCCGCTTCACTTGGCGGAAATAGAGTATGACCGAATCAATATCCCATTGCGCGCGTAATATCATGCTTAATAAAGTATTAACCACCTTGATAAAAGTAAACCACATGAACATGAACGAAAAGTAATTTCTAGTCAAAGTATAGTGGCAAATTATGATGTATTTACTCTTGAAATTAATGTGCCTGGTTTAGATACTACATGATATGAGTGATTTCATGTATTTGAAATCTTTTCAAATTTTGTAAGGTTTAGAACACATGTTCTCTGTAATCGCCCTGATGTTGCCTTGTTTGCAAAGCCTATGAGCCTCATTATCCCAAACACTTCGATTCCCCTGAGATACCTGCATTCCCAGCCATCTAACAACCACCAAGACCGGCCACCTCAAATTTTTATTGGGCGGCGCACTTAATTTCTCGTTCATACTTTAAATTGTGGATGATTTGGTTGATGCTGAGTTCTCTATGCCTTTAATTAAAAATCGTTAATATATCTTTATATAATTCAAATTTAAACTAAAAAACAATAACAACAAAGACTTATCATATTAAGTAGGGTCGACTATATAAATCCTTCAATACCAAGGCGCTTGTTTTATGCCAAGTCTTTCCTTAGCTCCAAATACTCATGTCTCTACTTGGTGAAGAAAGTTGGGTTCCACGATAAAACCAATTGACAAAATGGGGAGTAACACAACCTCTTATAAGCCGCTGAATGGTTTGGTCCCTCACCAATATGGGACTTTATTCTCACATTCTCACATGCCCCCTTACATGTGGTGAACTTTCAAGCCTAACACGTGGACAACACAAACAGTGTACGTGGAGCATGTGTTGCCATTGAGCTTCACATGTGGGTCAACTTGCTTTGATACAATGAAAAAAATTAAGTTAAGGCTCCACCATAAAACCAATTGGCGATATGGGGAAGGGAATTGTTATTAGCACTCCAAAAATTTCATTCTACACTTCAAACTTTCTATATTAGGAAAGAAAAATACACTTGTGAGAAGTGTAGAATGAGATTTTTGGAGTGCCAATAATACTTCCCTATGGGGAATAGTCCAACTTCTTATAAGCCCTTGCATGATTTGGTCCCTCACTGATATGGGACTTTGTCCTCACATTCTTGCCCTTAGACTCTCTTTCCGAATCTTCCTAGCTAGGTCTTCTTCTACCCCTTTTGCTTTGAGCCTCTGTCTCATAATCGCATCTTCTAACTGGAACACATATGTAGGTTTTCAATTCATATGTCCAAACCACCTTTACTGATTTTCTCTTATTTCATCTTCAATAGCAGCCATTCCTATTTTACCTTGGTTATCCTCGTTCTTAATCCTGTCCATTGTCGTGTGCCCACACATCTAATAAAGCATTCTCATCTTTGCTACACTCATTTTTTGCACGTGTTGATGTTTGACCGCACAACATTTTTGTCTTAAAGCATTGCTGGCCATATTGTCATCTTATAAAAGTTTCCCTTGAGCTTTAGTGGCATAAGTCGGTCGCACCACATATCCGATGACAAAAAAACAAGAACAAAGGGACGGGGCAATGACCTTAGGTGGTCATGATGCCCGTGTCACACCGACGAAAGGGGAAAGAAAATGGATGGAAATGAATACAATAAAGTCTTCTTTCTGTTTTTGATACAACTGAATTTAAAATTGTTAACGTCAAATAAAATCAGGTTACTTGAACACTTCAGGGTTTTTGTAAGCATAAGTTATAGTTGAAGTGTATAGTAGGTAAAAAAATTTAGATTAATCTTAGGTTTGAGTCTTATCATTTGCTAAAAAGGAAAAAGAATTCAAATTCCGCACAGTAAAATGCTTCTTAACCTTCTTGCCCACTTGGAGATAGTCTAAATGCGATTCAGCAGGCGTGAATGCCGCAGTGAAAAGAAATTAGGTCTTAGAGCATCTTCTAATATCACAGATCAAGTGTAAACGTCAAAACTCCACTGATTTCAACAAACGTGCTAGTACCTAATGATTCATATGACTCATATCCCCTTCCATATGCACCCTTTTCCACAGAGAGAGAGAGAGAGAGAGAGAGAGAGAGAGAGAGAGAGAGAGAGAGAGAGAGAGAGAGAGATCTTCACCGGCCAAAAAGAGTGGGAAAACAATAGTGTTTTGCATAGGTTCGAATCCACTAACACAAATGCTAAGCATATGGAGGCGTTTCCATCATGAAATTTAGACTGCAGCACATTATCCCTCAGATCAACACCTATAAAATACCAAGCGATCACCATTGTCTTTTAGTCACCACTTGCTACCTTCGTCTGATCTCTCAATCTCAAAAACACGCTTCTGTCGAATGGGAAATTTCAGTTTACTAAACATTGAACATCTGTTTCATGCCTTCTTCATCATCCTAATTCCTTGTTTCTTTGATGGTATAATTTGCACAGACTCTGAAAGCTCATCAATCTTACCTCCTTTAATCCCCCTTCCCCCATTACCTCCTTTAGTCCCCCTTCCCCCATTACCTCCATTAATCCCCCAACTTCTGAACTTCACAGACCAAAGACTTGCTCTTGTTTACCCTATAATCATGAGCTTTAGGAACACGATCATTTCTGATCCATTAGGCATCACTAATACCTGGGTTGGCTCAGACGTATGCAACTACAAGGGTTTCTACTGTGACAACCCTCCAGACAATAACAGTGCCACTACACTTGCCTCCATAGATTTCAATGGCTTCCAGCTCAGTGCTCCCACTCTTGATGGCTTCATTGATCAACTTCCTGACCTAGCACTTTTTCATGCTAACTCCAATAATTTCTCAGGTAGTACAACATTTTTTTCGATATTTTCTTGTCGTAGATTTCACTCAAAATTTTGTATGATCTCTTGAGATTGATATTTTTCGTATTCTTCAGACTCTCAATATTTCTGTTATCATTTATTTGATTACCGTGATCAGGTATCGTTTCTCCAAAAATTGCAAATCTCCAATACCTCTATGAGCTTGACTTAAGCAACAACAACTTCTCTGGCCCCTTTCCTACTGCTGTTCTCACCATGAATAGTCTATTATTCTTGGACATCCGCTACAATTCCTTCACTGGTTCCGTACCACCCCAAATTTTCGAGCAAACCCTAGAGGTCCTTTTCATTAATAACAACAATTTCATACAAAAACTCCCGGACAACCTTGGAGCTACACGAGCCCTTTATCTCACTTTAGCCAACAACAGATTCACCGGCCCAATCCCAAAAAGCATCGGCAGCGCTTCATCATCGTTGAAAGAAGTACTATTGTTGAACAATTTGATCACAGGTTGCATCCCTTATGAACTAGGGTATTTAAGAGATGCAACACTTTTTGATGCCGGAAACAACCTATTGACCGGGGCACTTCCCTGTTCATTGGGATGCTTGGACAAGATGGAGGAACTTAATTTTGCCGGAAACTTACTGTACGGAAAATTGCCGGAGGTGTTGTGCGAACTAGGAAATTTGGTCAATTTATCGCTGTCCAACAACTATTTCACGTCGGTCGGGCCTATGTGTAGGAAGCTGATAGAAAATGGGGTTCTTGACCTGAGGAAGAACTGTATTCAGCATCTTGCTGATCAAAGATCAGCGGAGGAGTGTGCCTTGTTTTTCGGGAATCCTAGAAGTTGCCCGCACCTGGCGACGTTTAGTTTACTGCCTTGTAAGGTTCCACCAAAATCGAAGGGGCATTTGGTGTCTGATAATGCGGCTTTTTTGAAGCATAGATTGTGACTTGTGAGGATTTGGTATTGGCTTATAGCTATATGGTTAAGGACTCAAGTATATACCGATTCAAATATTTATGTAGTACCAAGAAATGGGGATGCAAGTTTTGTATCATAATTATCGTCAGTCTTATGGTATGTGATTAAACAAACGACATACCAAGTTTGGTCAGTATGAGTAAAGCTACCATGGAGCTCTAGTCCAACATACCAACTTTCTAGCTCAGTCTACTTTGTTATCCTGCCTCTGTCACACTGTTATGACCACATTTTTAAAAATGTGAAACCTATTTTGTGTAAGTCGATTCTACATAAACTTTGCATGTCAACAAAAAATGTGACTAATATCTACCACTTTTTTTTTTTTAACAAATGATATCATCTACATTAAGGGGGTGAGGTAGTTGACTAAGCCGCACAATGGGCTAGCAATGTGGTTCAAATTTATCTTTGGCGAGAATCGAACCTAAGACCTGCTACTTTCAAGTGAAGAGGAATACCCACTATACTAATATCTATTACGTTAAATGAACGTAGAATAAAAGATTTTGTTATTGTGAATTAATTTCTTCTAGTATGAGTTGTGGCCGGTATTATGAAGTTTGAACTTCAAATCAGGGTTTAGGATTATTAAATGTTAGTGCACCGCTAGATTATGAAGAAAAAAGTAACACAAAGAAGAACAAAACATAGTGCTCCACTTGCCTAACTGAAATGGATTGAGCACGAGAAGTTAAGTGATGACCAACTAAAAAGGATGTGATTGAGCACCCAGTGCAAAAAGAAAAAGTGCATTCCATATAATAAATCTGCAGACTTATTATTCTGTCTTTGTGGTATAGTAATGTTTGAGAATGAATCTCACAATGATGGGAGAAGGGACATTGCATGGGTTTATAAGAGGTTGGATTACATCCCATATTGCCAATTGGTTTTATAGTGAAACCTCAACTTTCTTCATGATATCAGAGCAGGTTGTCGAATTCTACATTGATGAGAGAAGGGACCTTGAATGGGCTTATAAGAAGTTGTGTTACTTCCCATATTGCTAATTAGCTTTATGGTGGAACCTCAACTTCTTCAAGTAGGTTGTTCCAACTATTGCTAAGCACATGTTTGAACATATATTTTATGCTTTCATTTGCATAATTGTGTTTAATTAATTCTAAACCCAATTCCAAACAATGATTGCTTATCCAAGTCTTATTTAATTAGTTATATAAAAACCATGGAAGATACAACAATAGCATTAAAAGAAAAAGGCCACAGCTAAGGCATACAAGGCCCCAAAAAACCCATAAGTATCTGCAATACCAAGCCCAACAATCTCTCTCTCTCTCTCTCTCTCTCTCTCTCTCTCTCTCTCTCTCTCTCTCTCTCTCTCTCTCTCTCTCTCTCTCTCTCAATTTATTTATAATGGATCTCACAAATAAAAAAACCTGATCCTAATATCTTTAGTTTAGCTTAGGGAACACGGCACCTCCTACTTTTCCAAATGCATCCAACTAAGGCTCCAGGACCTGATGGGATGTCAACTGGGTTTTATTAGAAAGACTAAGAGATAGTCGGCCACGATTGATAGGATTAAAAGCACACCACAAAGTAGCACACAAATGTCCTACTAATTTTCCTTATTAACAATAAGATTTGTCAATTGTAGCATATGAAAATAAGGGTCTTTCACGCAGAAGATTGTTTTATCTAACTACTTAAAATGTCACAAAAACTAGGCTGTTTTCCCTACTGACCAGCCACCGAAAAATAATTATTAGACCAACTTACACTTATCTAAAGTCTACAAAATTTTATATGTAGATACTAGACACACGGAGCTACTCTCACTCAAATTTTTGGGATTTTTGGAGTTGATTTGCTATTTAAATTAAATCGAAAAAAAATAGGACAAAAACAGAATTTTGAGTAGTTCACAAATTAAGAAAAACGAGTTAGGGGAATTGTTATCCACCACCAAATAATAATACAAACATGTTATGTTTCATTCAAATTCCTTCTATTTCCGGATGAAGATGCTCAAGTTGGCTCAATGTTAGAACTCAACCTATTACTCTTTTTTATGTAGTATGTTAAGAGAATGGCGTTTTCAACTTAACTTAGTCTCTAGCATGCAATCTAGAATGGCGTGTTCATAGATTTAACAAGTAGAAATCATTAAGAACAAAAAGAGTTTGAGTCATCACAAGACATCATAAGTACTGGCGTTGTCTTACTTATCCTAGAAATTGGTTCACATGTTAATCGCAATTAACACGTACTACTCTAGAACATATGTAGGTCCTCATTCGACAAGGGCAGGCACACACATATTCATAGCATTAGAATCCTAGATATACTTACTAAGTGTGCATCCATAGAAAACACATAAAGAATTGATCAATGAGACAAGTAGTGAACCAATTTTCATCCATTATAAAAGTAATTCAAACGAAATGTCATAACAAACTTGCAATCATATTCGGGGCTTCAAACAGCCCCTAACTACTAAAAATTTAGTTACACAATCCTTAAGTTAAAACAAAAGATAGACATGAGTTTGAGAAAATAGAACCGAAAGAAATCGAATAAGGCTCCCTTCTTTCTTTCCTTCCCCAACACTACTTTTAAACCAATTCTTGCTGCATCATTTTATTCTCCTTAACTCACCCACTAATAGCCATTTAGTAATGACAATAAGTGAGAGGAAATGTAAAACAATTGTAACTCCTTGGGTAGCCTTTATGCCAATTACTCCCTCATAATCCTCATCTTTAATTCCATTTCCTGTCAGCTGGTTTGTTCTTGATTGCATCAGTTTTGGCTGCTAGATTTATTGGATTTATTGCTTTCAATGTTTTCTTGTCAGTTACAAACTGCTCAGCCTCTTGGGAACCTTTCAGTGTTGAAACAGCCATAACTTCTTCTACAAAAATGATATTCACAATCCGCGAAATGCTCTAGAAAATAGACATCCGTAGCTTTCCAAGAATATAAGGCTCATTCTCTAATTCATTCTGAGCTGTCCGCAACTCGCTTCCAAAGTCAGCTAACCTGCACAGGCAGTTTTGACGAATTTGTTACTTAAAATTCCACTTGTGTTATTTTTCTTTTCTTTACTTGACAAATCCTACAAAACACAAAAACAAAGTAAATAACTCAAAAATATAAGGAACTAACTAAGAAAAGACAAGTGAATTTGAGATAAAATTTATATAAATATGAACTTATCAACGATGTTTGTGATGGGGTAAGGTATCTTCTATCCTTTGGGAATACGCTTCGGAAAATTAATCATATGCATGTGTTGACTCTAAAAACTACCAAGCCTTCGTGGCGCACAGGCCGAGTAACTAATAAGCTAACTACGTTCTTCGATTATGTGCAGGGCGTTGATGCGAGATTTATACGCACACAAATTAAACCCTATTTGTGACAATTGTAGTAATGATGTAAGTAGGGATCGTTCTAACCGGGGATTAACTAGGGGTGCTAATCTATTTTGAATTGACTTGAAAACACAAAAACTAAATGTAAAGACTCTTAACAAGACTACTATGACTCAGAATAGCTTTGAAATACTCAAACTGCCTAAAACAATCCAATTGACTCAAACAGAAACTAGAACTTGATTTAGACGAATTTGAAAGTGTTTATGACTCCAAATGCTTAAGGACACAAAAATAAAACAAATACGAATGATTAAGACTCAACGAAATATGGGGGAAATGTGTTTGGACGATATTAAATTAAATGGACAGAATATAATTAAGGGCAAAATGTAAATATGAATGTGATGAAAATATGGATGATGGAATAGCCAAGGGGTTCTTCTCCACACATGTTACACTTGCATACAAGATTGATTTTCAGTTGGTCTTTCGATAAGTTATGAAACTCAACACCCCGGGTTAATTAGGTCCGCTTAAATTAACCGTCAAGTTCTCCTTAAGTTAATGAATTGGATGGGTTAGCGCAACGCAATTCACCACATTCTCCAAAAGTCCTTTACGTGAAAAGCACAATAAAGATACAATCAAAGATCATTAAGCATTATGAAAACTATAAGTGTTGACGAGGCATTCGTTACTATGATGAGCATGAAACTAGTGCCAAGAATTCATTTAACGCGATTGTTTATAAGCAACCTCCACTACTTGTGAATATAAGTTCATAACTATTAGGTGAAACTCACTTATATTCTAGCGTCGTATTCATGCATGAAAATTAAGCGTGCACTCTCAATAAATATACATAAATAAGTTATCAATCAAACGGTTAAACAAATTGAATCCACAACTTATGAAATTCCAACCAAAGATAATCAATTCATATTGCAAGCATAAACATAGTTTCGAATCACCCCCTAGCTAAAGGGGGTTTAGTTCCTCATACGTACAAGACAAAGAGAATTGAAATTAAACATTGAAATCAAAGAAACACCTAAACATTCCAACAACTCAAACTTGAATTGTATGAACGTTTAGGCCCTCTTCTCTTCCTCTTCGTTGCGGCACAAGGTCTAAGGAAGTGTTTAGGGCTTTAGGTGTATGTGGAATGGAGTGGGGAATGGTTGGAGTGGCTGCAATGGAGGAGAGAATGCTGGAAAACTGGAAGAGGATGCACGGCAAAGGTATTTGTGTTGTGTGTTGTGTTGTGGTGAATGGAATGAATTGTATGAATGCAATGCATGGTTTTATAGGGAGAGAATGGATGGGAGAACATGTGAATGGCAGCTAGGAATGATTAAAGAAGGGAATGCATGTGTAATGACAACTAGATTGGTTGGTGGAAATCTGAAAATGCAAATGGGAATGCTGGAAATGCAAGGGTGGCCACGGCATGGGTGTGTTTGTGTGTTGTGGTTGATTTGTTTGTTGGTTAAAGCTTGTGAGTGAATGATTAAAGATGCATGTGGATGAATTATACAATGGGAAAGTATGTGATTGACAACTAGGGTGAATGGTGGCTGCAATGATGAAGTGTGATGGCTGAAAATGGCAAGGGAAGGCACGACAATGGGTTGGTTTGTGTGGCTGTTTTGTGTTGTGAATTATGATGAATGCATGTGGATTAAAGAAGAGTATGGAAGTGAATAAATCATAATAGGGCTGCAAGTTTAAAGGGCTAGGGTTTAAGTACATAGAATGGGCCTAAAATAGGTTGGTTTGCATAGCATAGAATGTGTTTGTGTGCATGTGGCTGAAATTGGTGGGTTATGCATGGGTTAGGCCCTTTGTTTTATATCCTAAGGTGCATACAAGGCCTTCAATTTCATCCAACATTTTGGCTCCAAGCATAAGCTATCCATCCTTAGCCCAATAGTGCTCCAAAAGGCCCCTAAATGCACTTCTTTGCTCCTTAAGCCCTTAGAACCTGAAAACACACAAAAGAAGCATAAAGGACTAAAATAACTAAAGAAACATAACGTAAATGCACGAGAACAAGCCATTTAAGTCGCATGAATATGCTCCTATCAAATTCCCCCACACTTAGCTTTTGCTAGTCCTCGAGCAAAACAGAAAAACAAAACAAAACGAAACGAAACAAACCAAAGACAATCTTAAACCTTCCAACGTTGCCTCAGGGATTTCCAATGCACATGACATGTTAAAAATCATCATTCCCACAGATTTTGGTTATCTTTACACTTAAGTACATACTTAATCATAGTCACCACATATTAGTCCACAATTAAGCATTTAAAACCATGTTTTGAATGTAGTAACATGCCTTAGAGAATTTGCTCAATTCCTTACAAGATATGCACTCAATTTTCACTCAGATTTTCTAACTACACACCCTAATCTAGTTACATGTGAGAAGATTGATGTAAACATGAAAACGAACACTCACATATATGTATCATAAAGAGAGCAATTTCTGGAGTTAATAAGCATGTTTAGGTATGATCTCATGAATGGAATGCTACTACTTAGACGCGAGAACCAGTGACACCATATGCTCATACCAAGTTCAAACTCCACAAATTGAAACACATAACACTCAAAATTGAAGTCACGGGTTGTACTGAGGCTTGGGGTGTTTGGATAACAAAGAAAGGATATGGAAAACAAATGTTCTTTAAGCAATAGTGAGCAAAGTAATGAATTAGACATTTAGAATTCCCTTTAGAACGCAAAAATCAACTTTGAACACCCAAGGGGAAGTCACACAAAACTTAGGGTCATTCTCACTAATAACCAATACTTGTGAGTTCATTCTCACTTTATTTTTCTTTTCTTTTCTTTTCTTTTCTAGCCGTGCCTATGGCACAACAGCTTTCATCAATAATCCTTCCCCCACACTCATTTTCTTGCATAATGTAACTCAAAAGGAATTCATTTAAGTCATGCTCACTATACTTCAAGAACAAGGGTACGGATGGTCCTAATCTAGGCTAGGTGAGGATGATATGGGTTAACAAAGAATAAAGGCTAAACGAGCTCAACGGGGTTAAAACTTACAACATATACGAAATATGGGAAGTAAGGCTATTTGGCTATGGTGGCAACTACACAACTTCATCTTGAAATATGATATGCAATTCAATGTCATGCTTTGAATGAAACGGATATAAGTTCTAGCATTTAGTTCTATCATGATACAATTGCATTCTAAGTAGCAACCAAGCAAGGAATAATGAGATCATGCAACAACTTTAGAAAACAAAGAATCACAGATTATAACTCTCCAAAGAAAGTAATGGCTCGAGTCTCACGGGGATGTAGCGTTTGTTTGAGTTCCTTCCTTCAAGCATGTTACAAAAACGAATTTTTCTTTTATGATTGCATGTGAAGTCATACATTATAACCATAACCAAGCATATACCAAGAGTAAATCAAACTTTTCTCTATGTTTATAACTCTTTTTAACAGTCATGCAATTACAAACCAAATCCTTATCATTGTGTTGGAAGGTACCCTAAGACACAAACACACAAAAACGACTCAAAACACTCTTTTTATGCTTTTCAAAACATGTTTTTTTTTCAAATTTTTATGTGATTTTCGGAGTTTATAAAACAAAACATACTAAAACACTCTAAAACAACTTAAAAACACCTTAAAACAGCAAGGAACAACATTTGAAGTTATGGGTGATAAAATCCCACGAATTTGCATCAAATATACTTAGTTACCCCCCCCCCCCCCCCCCACACTTAAATCAAACATTGTCCTCAATGTTTTAAGCATAGATTCACACAAAGCATAAGTAAACACACAAAAAACACTTAAACATACTAAACATGGCAGAATGTAACTAACAAAGAGAAGAGTTTAGGGACGCAAATCTGGTTATGGAGTGTAAATTCCATCTTCTCCTTGGCTGAATACATGGGTTGATCTTGGTGATTCCACAGGCTTAATCTTGAACTGATTTCCTCCCATCGTTGATTTTCCATAGGCTACTCTTGAACTGGGTTGCAGGATTCTTTTGGTCTCCCCCGAAGGTCTGAGCTTACCCCTTTTATCTGTTTCTTTGTTCAATCTTTCCAATTCGTATTGAAGAGGGTTAGAGGATAGCTCAGCATATGCAGTTGTTGCTTGTCTCCACATGCTTCAATGTATCATTTTCACTTGCCTTACTTGCTCCCCTTTGCAGAAGTGGTCCCTTCTCTGGAAGTGTATCAACCGTTGAAGATGACTACTTGAGAGCAACGCTAGGTAAGCAATCAGGAATAGATTCCAGGCAGTCGGTTCCAGATCGGAAGACTGACTCCAAGTGCCGGCTGATTGCTTCTTTCACTTTGCCATGCGAGTAAGAACAAGGACAAAGAAAAAGACAGGGAAAGAGCATGATATGAGATACTTTTGCTTTTAACCTTGATGATATGAGATACCTTTGCTTTTGAAGAAGCGGTGAATGAATCAGCACATGCTTCAATCTACCGTTTCCTCCTGGGTCATCTGTACTCCAGGCATCTGGTATCATCTTTGGGGAAGTAGAAAAAATTGAGTATTTCGAAAGGCTTTGCTGGGAGTGCGCCTTCAGAGGTGAGGAAGAGTTGGGCATTTTCTTCAGGTCTGCCTTGCCATAAAAGATGAAGGTCGACATATATAGGGATTTCCCAATAGCAAGTGGTGGTACTGTTTTTTTACCATTGTCGACAAAAATTTTGATCCAGCAAATTCGGCTTTTTGAAAAAGAGTGATGACTCTTCGATTTCTGAACGAACGCCTCTTTGCTTTCTGAGCTAGCGCCTCTTCGATTTCTGAACGAATGCCTCTTTGCTTTCTGAACGACACGCCTCTTTGATTTCTGAACGACACGTAGTAGTGCGGATGCGGCTCTGTCAGAGATCTTTTGACAAAGTTGCACGCGTTTTCTGAAAAGCAGAGAAAACGTCGCCGAACTTTGCGCTTGTAGGCAAAAGTGTGTAGTTGCGATGATGGCCTCCACGTGTTTTCAACTTTGTCAGAGATCTTTTGACAAAGTTGAACGCGTTTTCTAAAAAGCCGAGAGATCGTCGCCGAACTTTACGCAGGAAAATCCGGCTCTTTGAATCGGTCGTCGTGTCGCCTTGGCTTTTTATAGAGGTATCGATCACCTCCAACATGCACACTCTGAAGATTGCCTATTCTTGAAAATCGTCTCCGGCCCTTTGAAATTTTACTCCATCCAACCCTTATCTTTGAACACCTTTGAAAAATGACTAACCCATCGAACCTTTGCTTGGATTTGAGTCTTAGCAGCGATCCGGTTGCGCCCCGTCAAAGTAATGTATGGCGCCCTTCTTTCTTATCTTCTAACGGTCCTTTTACAGGTGAAGACTCCATGATGACGGATGCAACAACAGCTATGATAGTAGCTAGGAACCTCCTCACTCCTAAGGATAGTAGGCTGCTTTCAGGACGGTCCGATGAGTTAGCCGTTCAAGAGTCCCTCGCTCTCAGTGTTCAGTGTGCAGGCTCTGTGTCCAACATGGGCCAACGCCTACTTGCTCGCTCCCGTCAGGTTGAATCGTTGATGGCAGAGGTGGAAAATCTTAAGCAAGAGATCAAACAGCTTAAGCACGAGAATAGAAGTTTGCACGTGCTTGCCAACAATTATTCGACGGGCATGAAGAGGAAGCTTGATGAGCTGCAAGAATCTGAAGGTCGGATTGAAAGTGACTGTCAAAGGCTTGCTGCTTATCTTCAGAGGCACCTTTTTCCTGGGTCATCCAGCGTTCCACCAAGTATTGAGGCTTCTTCTTTGATGCATCTTGCTTCGATGCCTCTTGCTCCAAGAGTTTTGCCAAGTAGTGGGGCTTCAAGCAAACAACCTTTGTGAAAGTTACATTCTTTTATTTTTATTTTTATTTTTTTTTTTGTTTTGTTTTTTTTTTTTGTTTTTGAATCAAACGGCATGGAATTGATCTTTGAATGGAAGGTGATACTTGAAATGATCCGGTAATGGTTTAAATTCAAGATTGGATGCCTGAATCATTAACAACATATTAGTATAAAAGAAAATTGAAATTCGAGGAGGCGGCTTACTTATGTGCTCCAATAAGAACTCAAGAATAAACACCCCTTCTTTGAACGTTTCAGGGACTTTGCACTTGGTCAGATTTGATGTGAGGATTGGTCCTTGTCTTGTGTCATAAAATTCAACTTCTTTGGGGTTGTTTATCTCAAGAACGTCCTCTTTGATGAATTCATGATATTCCATACTTTGCACCTTTGGAAGGGCTTCCAAGATGTCCTTTTCACTTTCTTCTTCCTTGGAATTCATGAACCTGCAAGGAATAGGGATATTAGGTGGAATGGGGTTAGAATTAATTAAATTTGGAACAACCTTACTTGAATTAGATGGCGTAGGAGCAATTGGTGCCTCCGGTAAAGGTGTTTCCACATTTGCCGTGGGTTGGGTGTATTCTTCTTCCTCAAATTGCAATCTTTCATCTTCCTTGTGATTTGATTTTGATGGTTGAAGGTCTGTTCCAACCTCCTTGCCACTTCTCAAGATGATTTCCTTGGCAGTTTCAAATTCTCCCTTCGGATTTGCAATGGTTGAACTAGGGAGTTCGCCGAACTCCGCGATCTGCCCAATTTGCTTTTCCAAGTGGTCCAACCTTTTGTCTTGATTTTGCCTCTCTTTGTTTTGAGGTTGGATTTCCTGCGTCAAAGTAGTAAGTAATTGAAAAATCTTATCATTATCACTTGAATTACCTACATTGCTTTGGGCAGGTTGTGGTGGCTGCATAGGCGTTGAATAGAACTCCTCATATGGCTGCCAATATTCTCCTTGTTGAGCCTCATTGGCTTGATTTTGTAAGCCCTGCACCAAAAAAATTAATTCATCAAGCTTTTGATTATAATCTATTGACGAACTTGAGTTTGGTTGGGCATATTGAATATGAGGTTGTGGTGGGTGCATAAGTCTTGAATAGAATTCCTCATATGGCTGCCAATATTCTTCTTGTTGAACATTTTGAGGTTTCCACCACATAGAGTTTGAGTGATCACTCCAATCCGAATTGTAAGTATTGGAAAACACGTTATTCCTTGATTGAAGATCAAAAATACCAACGCTTTGCATTTGGGACCTTTCCATGAGCTGTGACAAAAGAGAAGCATTATCAAGTGCCATGTTGTGCTTCTCTAGTACTTGAATTCAACAAACAAAACACAAATAAAAAACTAAAACTAAAATACATAATAGAAACGAACAATCCAAGGGATTAGCAAATTTGTTAATCCCCGGCAACGGTGCCAAAATTTGATGCAAGATTTATACGCACACAAATTAAACCCTATTTGTGACAATTGTAGTAATGATGTAAGTAGGGATCGTTCTAACCAGGGATTAACTAGGGGTGCTAATCTATTTTGAATTGACTTGAAAACACAAAAACTAAATGTAAAGACTCTTAACAAGACTACTATGACTCAGAATAGTTTTGAAATACTCAAACTGCCTAAAACAATCAAATTGACTCAAACATAAACTAGAACTTGATTTAGACGAATTTGAAAGTGTTTATGACTCCAAATGCTTAAAGACACAAAAATAAAACAAATACGAATGATTAAGACTCAACGAAATATGGGGGAAATGTGTTTGGACGATATTAAATTAAATGGACAGAATATAATTAAGGGCAAAATGTAAATATGAATGTGATGAAAATATGGATGATGGAATAGCCAAGGGGTTCTTCTCCACACATGTTACACTTGCATACAAGATTGATTTTCAGTTGGTCTTTCGATAAGTTATGAAACTCAACACCCCGGGTTAATTAGGTCCGCTTAAATTAACCGTCAAGTTCTCCTTAAGTTAATGAATTGGATGGGTTAGCGCAACGCAATTCACCACATTCTCCAAAAGTCCTTTACGTGAAAAACACAATAAAGATACAATCAAAGATCATTAAGCATTATGAAAACTATAAGTGTTGACGAGGCATTCGTTACTATGATGAGCATGAAACTAGTGCCAAGAATTCATTTAACGCGATTGTTTATAAGCAACCTCCACTACTTGTGAATATAAGTTCATAACTATTAGGTGAAATTCACTTATATTCTAGCGTCGTATTCATGCATGAAAATTAAGCGTGCACTCTCAATAAATATACATAAATAAGTTATCAATCAAACGGTTAAACAAATTGAATCCACAACTTATGAAATTCCAACCAAAGATAATCAATTCATATTGCAAGCATAAACATAGTTTCGAATCACCCCCTAGCTAAAGGGGGTTTAGTTCCTCATACGTACAAGACAAAGAGAATTGAAATTAAACATTGAAATCAAAGAAACACCTAAACATTCCAACAACTCAAACTTGAATTGTATGAACGTTTAGGCCCTCTTCTCTTCCTCTTCGTTGCGGCACAAGGTCTAAGGAAGTGTTTAGGGCTTTAGGTGTATGTGGAATGGAGTGGGGAATGGTTGGAGTGGCTGCAATGGAGGAGAGAATGCTGGAAAACTGGAAGGGGATGCACGGCAAAGGTATTTGTGTTGTGTGTTGTGTTGTGGTGAATGGAATGAATTGTATGAATGCAATGCATGGTTTTATAGGGAGAGAATGGATGGGAGAACATGTGAATGGCAGCTAGGAATGATTAAAGAAGGGAATGCATGTGTAATGACAACTAGATTGGTTGGTGGAAATCTGAAAATGCAAATGGGAATGCTGGAAATGCAAGGGTGGCCACGGCATGGGTGTGTTTGTGTGTTGTGGCTGATTTGTTTGTTGGTTAAAGCTTGTGAGTGAATGATTAAAGATGCATGTGGATGAATTATACAATGGGAAAGTATGTGATTGACAACTAGGGTGAATGGTGGCTGCAATGATGAAGTGTGATGGCTGAAAATGGCAAGGGAAGGCACGACAATGGGTTGGTTTGTGTGGCTGTTTTGTGTTGTGAATTATGATGAATGCATGTGGATTAAAGAAGAGTATGGAAGTGAATAAATCATAATAGGGCTGCAAGTTTAAAGGGCTAGGGTTTAAGTACATAGAATGGGCCTAAAATAGGTTGGTTTGCATGGCATAGAATGTGTTTGTGTGCATGTGGCTGAAATTGGTGGGTTATGCATGGGTTAGGCCCTTTGTTTTATATCCTAAGGTGCATACAAGGCCTTCAATTTCATCCAACATTTTGGCTCCAAGCATAAGCTATCCATCCTTAGCCTAATAGTGCTCCAAAAGGCCCCTAAATGCACTTCTTTGCTCCTTAAGCCCTTAGAACCTGAAAACACACAAAAGAAGCATAAAGGACTAAAATAACTAAAGAAACATAACGTAAATGCACGAGAACAAGCCATTTAAGTCGCATGAATATGCTCCTATCAGGCGTGCCAACTCGTCGGCCGAACTCGGTCGGGGAGTAAAATATGTTAATATCATGTTTGGGCGCCCTGCTAACTTCTCGATCTTGTGATTGCGGTCGAGGAAGGAACACGTCTTGGCCTTTGGGTTCTAAAGCCTGAAGAGAAGGCTGCTAGTCTTGCGAAGTTCAAGGATCGTCAGCGCCGAGTTTGGTCATGGTGATTATATTCGTAAGAGTATAAGCACACCGAACTAGTACAAAACTATAAGGACACAAATACTCGAATGAGATAAATGTCTTGATGGAAAACGTGGTTCGACCATTGGAATGCCGAACTTTAAAAGATACTTGTGAATATTCAATCATAAAACAAAACTCGGTTTTCAACGTGCCGAGCCTAATAACCTGTAACACCTCACTTCGCTGAGAATGATGATGAGATGACCTTTACCAACAAAGATTGGGAAATCCTTGTCGACCAAGACTTGGATAAATAACCAGTCGGCCTCGAAGCAGTGCTGTCTATCCAAACTGAAGTTGTTCCTTGATCAGCTGATTCTATGGCTCCAGTGTTGTCTATCCAAACTGAAGATGTCGCCAGTTGCCTTCACAATGCTGTTTATACAAACTGAAGATGTGTTGGTGGGAAGAAAAGGGAAGAAGATATAATCTCAAAGATTGTTAAGAAGCTTTGCGCAGGGCAATTTGTGTGTTGATTTGAAGAGGGCCTTGAATGATGCACTTTCTTCTCTATTTATAGCAACAAAACCCCCTCCTAGCCGAACTAGAAATGTATTAAGATTAGAACTCCTCAACCTAATCTAATTAGGTTTCGGCCAGTCCTAACTCCAATAGGACTTTAAACCAAGCTCCATAAACCAGATTTATTTCTTGATCCTAAGCATCTTCAGCTTTAAGACTCCTTGCTGCACTAAGAGCCGACTACTTTACCCTTATCTAAACTAATTCTACTCGCAACAGGATTCGGCTGACAATAGTTGGACGGCCCATAAGAAAATTCTAGATCAGTGATACTGGGCTGAAAATGACTCTAAGCTCGGCCCAAAATAATATTTTGGGCCCAAACATTGCCCCCTCGCTTCTGAGGTCTTCGGCCTATAATTCTTGACCGAGCTTCGACCTTGAAGAAGTAACCCATTATCAAAAGAACAAAAAAACTCTGCATACTCTTTCCAGTCGACCAAAAACTATTGCGAATCTCGAATATTCCAACTAGACATATTTATTGTGCACGTTCTCTCACCTTACCTGTTAAACTTCGAATACTGCAAAACTTGACACGTGGCAGCTCTCCAGCATAACTGTCCATATTCAATCATGTGTGCCCCCATACTCAAGGCGTGCAGATACTGAAATGTCCCATCACCATAACCCTCACCGTTACACGTAATTGTGTATCCTTAATTTATGTGTTTTTCGGCCTCTTCATCTGGACTTTTAAAAATCCGTTATGATTGTGAAAAACTTTTGGTTGAAGTTACACCTCATCTCTTTAAAATTAAACTATTGATCTTCTTCCCAATTGCCTATAAATACTCAACCCAACTTCAATCAATCTCTTACGCTTTCAGATTTCCAAAATTTCTTTCCATTTCTAGAACTTCTTGCTTTTTCCCAGAAAAGAAACCAAACTTTGAAACCCAAAAAACCTTCAAGTCTTCATCAATGGCCGCCAACACCTTCATCACCAAGCTTACCGAATAATGCAACAAGTGCTGAGACTTCATTGATCTGAACGCCATCAAAACCCTCTGATCCAATGATGATTTAAGCACCTCCCACCAGACCTTGGGACCACTTTTCAAGGATGATGTCTCAGAAACCATCACCTTGATGCTAAAGGCCCACTACCTAGAACCCTTGTTCCAAGGGTATAATTGGTCGAAGTGGGAATTGGCCAAACCCTAAGGAGCTTAGCCCACGACCCTCACGACCTGGGTTGCTTGGGTCACTCGGATGGAGCTATACTTCGATGATGACTGGAAGACTCCAGGCATTTTTTATGCCATTAAGCTCTCGACCATTAAGATCAACATGGATCAAGAACTCCTAATGGCCGCCCTGAGCTTCTGATGTTTGGCTACCAACACTATGGTCTTTCCTCTCGGCCCCGTTGGCCCAACCATGATGGATGTCACGGCCATTCTTGGCATTTCCAGTTGATACCACTATTTCTCGATATCAATTTGACATAGATTTGAAGATGGTCTTCGACGAGCGCGCTGTCGAAGCTTTGATGAAAAATGGTTAGGAGCCATCGAAAGAAGATGTGCACAAGCTGCATAAAAACTTTTTCAACTATAGCACCCTAATCACCCACTTCGTTGGCTTGGAGGGTGAAGCTCTCAAGAAGAGGGAACACGAGGCCTTCTTGTTCCACTGGTATAATAAATTCATTTTTTGTACCAAGTCGAACAAGTGCCTGGCCAAGAAGATGCCAGTGGTCGAAGCTCTAACCAGCGGTCACATCCTGGCCCTCAGCCCAGCCATCCTCGCCAACCTTTCTCGGTGCTTGGTCGAGGCTTCCGTCGGGAGAATTGATTCGTACCATAATGGCCCACTCTGGGTTTTTTAATTATGGTTGCAGGTCTACTTTTGCACACTAAAGCCGGAAATCTTAAGCTTCAATTCTTCTGAAGCTATGAGCCTTCAACTGGCCTCACACCCCGCTCCTACTTATTCAGCCGAAGACGTTTTTAAGTACTTCTTCGACCTTGAAGACTTGTCTAACGACGAGTTTCTGGTTTGCTGCCGCCAGAAATACCCGTCTTCATCAAGTTCCCTACATCAGTATGGGAAGAGGCAGAAGACGCCAATCTTTGACAGTCTTGAGGGTCATTTGGCCTAACTCGTGACCTTCCCTTTAGTTGTGATGCTCGACGGGCCAGTTGGGAGGTTTACCATCCTCACTTCGTGGTTCGTCAACTAGGCTATTTCTAAGCCTACCCTATACCGGTCCTCATTTCTTGCTCGCTCTTGACCCAAGAATGCCTTTCCAGGATAGGGAATGCAACGAAGCTGAGCGGGAATTCCAGGAGCGGTGTACCAAGTTCCGGCTTTGACCGAATACCCTAGAAACCCATTGTACCAGCACCTTTGCCGATTGGTGGGATGCCTACGTCAAAGATTTCTTTGGTACTTTGGTCGAGGAAGTTTCAAAAAGACTTTTTGGCGATTGGCTGAAGAAGATTCTCACTCCAAAATCCAAAAAGACGGCTAAAGGTATATACCTTTTTTACTTCTCTTGTTTACCTATTTAATTCGACCTTCTATCTAACTTTGGTTTAGCTTTTCCAGGTGGTCGTTTAATAAAAAAGGCCGAAGTGGTTGCAATGGTTGCAGCAAAAAAGAAACTCACTCCTCATCCTAAGAAGGCTATGACCACCGCTCATTCTTTAGCCAAACCAACTCCAGTGGCAGCCTCTGCTGTATTGGCCATGTAAGTCAAGTAAATGGTCGCGCCCGAAGGTCGGGATGACTGGCAACGTTGCTCGACCTCAGAAGCACATAAAAAAAACGCAAAGAATGGAGAACGGGAAATTCACGTTATTTCAAGTCAAACCACAAGAGCAACCACTCCTAGTGTCCCTCTTCTCCTGGCCAGGCCTCAGTAACGGTACTATGGAACACTTCAATCCCAACCATAGGCCAAGGGACCATGGTCTAACCAACCACGTAAGCCGCTGTCGTGGTCGTACCGGTTGTCGCTCTGGTTGTCAAGGAACCTATAACCCCGACGTCGGTCATTGCTCATGCTGATGTTGGCCCATCAGTTGCTGCTCTGGAGAAGACAGCACCTGCAGCCTAGAGGAACCCTCTCCCTCATCCAAAGAAGGCTCCAGTAATCATCCTGGAATAAAAGTTATAACAATTTCCTTTAGTATTCTTTCATTCTAACTGGATTTTTTATTAAACGACTAATCTTTTTAATGACTAGGAGAACAAGAGTGAAGTACCTTCTCAGGTGAGGCGCCCTCGATCAGCCGAACTACCAGCTACCAATCCTCAGCAGGCGGTCGAGGCACCACCTCTAACCAAGCCAAAAGTGACAGCAGAGATGCATGTTCATCTTGAGAACCAAAATCTCAGCATTCCTCCTCAAGAGGTCACTTTGACTTTTGTAAGGCTCAATCATTTTCTTGTATTAATTTCCAAACTTAGAATTCTAAACCAAGAAAGTATTAAATGTCAGGTGCCCAATCGCTCATTTCACCGAAAATTCTATGCACCAAAAGGCGTTATTTATATTTCCTGGCTACCCTAGTGGCCATCAAACGTAGATAATGTCCATCAGCCGCAAGAATTAAAAGGCTACCTTAAACACTGGGCTCAACTATTATGCTCTCTGGGTTCGAGCAATGAACTTGCAAACATAGTCGAAGTTTCTTCTCGGCAGATCTAACACAACTTCCTTATTTGCCGTCCTTTCAATTTCTCATTGCTAACAACTCTTTTTGTACAGTCTTCATGGGAGGTTGAGCTAAATGCCCTCATTTCCAGCACTTATGGAACGGCTGAGCCTTCAATAACTGCGGCTAGGTCTTCTACAACCACGGCCGAGCCCAGTGCCCTTGCCATGTTGCAGGAGCTTCTATCTCTCTTGGCCTCGTAAATCCTCCAACGCAAAAGCCTCGATTATGTAGGAGAATGTCTGAACGACCTTGCAACCGACGGCCTTCTGAGCAACGAGAGTGCCGTTCACTTATCAGCTGTCCTAAAATGAACCCATTAATATTTCACTATCTTTGAGATGGCTCTTCAGGCAAAAGATGACCTCAAGGCAGCAATGGTCACTCATGAAGCTATTCGAGTAGAGCTTGAGGCCATAAAGACAAAGAATGAGCGACTAGCATATCTTGACCATCAAATCGCTGAACTTCAGCGTCAAAGGTTGGTCGTTGCTTTGGAGCTTGAAAAGGATTTCAAGTCAAATAAACCTCGACTGGCAGAGTACATAACAGGCGTGAAACGCTGAAGCGAATACATCAATTACAACTCGACAAGAGAATAAGGTAAGTCAAGGTTACGATGGGCAAAGTAAGGTGGCTAGAACTGAAAGCCGCACCTCTTTTGCCTAACTCGTCGATTATAAACTTGTTCGGCAATCTTTTTCTACGTTACTAGTAGGTTATAGGCATCTAGCTGCCCTATAAGTCTTCCAACTCTTGCCATATAACTTGACTATACTCAACACTGAACAAACTTATTTGTTTGATAACTCATAACGAGTTTATGCTTAACTCGACCGCTAGCATCGCATCGTGTTCATAAGTCAATGCATATGGGGTCATCCCTGTTGTTGATCGGAGTGAAGTTCGGTATGCCCATAATGCCTCGTTTAACTTCAAATACCGTATACCAAGCTTTTCTTTTATCATTTTCTCAAGGATACCGATTAAAACTTTATTATTTGCTTCAGCCTGTCTGTTTGCTTGTAGGTAGTATGGGGTGGATTGATCGAGCCGAATTTTTTAAACATGTCGGTTGTAAAAATTGTGTCGTTGTCCGTTATAATTGTTTCCGGTATGCTGAATCTTGTCATGGTGTTTTCTTCTACAAAATTACAGACCTCTTTAGAAGTTAGCTTGGCGCATGACTTCACTTCGACCTACTTGGTGAAGTAGTCTATCGCAATGAGTATCCAAGCATGCTTTACTGATCTGGAAGACGGTGTAATTTTTCCTATTACATCCGTGGCCCATCCTCTGAATGGCCATGGTTTGGTGACCAAATAAAGTAATTCGACCGGGACTCTTTGTACAGGCCCATGGATTTGACATTGTACACAACTTCGTGCGTATTCAATGCAATCTTTCAACATACTAGGCTAAAAATAACTGTGTCAGCAAAGCAACCACCATGTTTTGCGTCCGAATTGATGAGCACCACACATCTCTTCGTGTACCTCTGTAATAGCTTGACCGACCTCTTCTGGGCCAAGGCATAATAGCAACAAACCGTCTTCACTTTTTCAGTATAGCTCATTTTGGTACATTACATAATTTGTAGCATGTACCATTGTCTTGGTTGTGGTTGCTACTATGATTATCAAGATATTGCATAATTGACTTTCCCCAGTCGTCTGGTAATTTCTCAACTGTATAAATATCTATAGGATCCTCTCGTTCTAACAACAAAGTTAGGGACATAACTCGTGTACGAATCACGTGGTCGTTTTGGAGAACTTGCTGATTAACCAAGGCCAGGTGTGGACGTCGCACTACTGGTATGACCCGGCCTAGTTTACCCCTCCAGGAGTTATGCTCCAGAGGCTATTTAAGCTAATTTGTCTGCGTCAGTATTTCGACCTCATGAGATATGCTTGAATGTAATGCCTGTAAATGATTCGGTTAAATAGCTGGCAACCATGTGATAGGGCTCCAGAGTACAACTTATGCAACGAAAAGTCTAATTGAGTTGGTTAATCACAAGCTCTAAATCACCAAAGACAAGCACGCAGGCTGCCCTCAAGTCATGAAAAACATTAAGGTCGATGATAAGGGCTTTGTATTCGGCCTGATTATTTGTACAGTTGAAATCCAGCTTGAAAGAAAAATACCATTGGTAATGATCAGGGGACTGGATGATGATTTCAATGCCAGCTAAGGTCGAGGTACTAGAGCCATGAAAATACATTGTCCAAAAATTATCACGTGTTTCCACCATGCCAATTTCGACGTCGTTGCCCCCAAAATCATATGGAAAAGGATGTTGAGCTAAGAAATTAGCCAGAGCTTGTCCTTTGAAGGCTTTTTGGGCATGTATTGCAAACTAAATTCGGACAGTGCCATTGTCCATTTCCCAATTCAGCTTTTTACTATTAGCCGAGTGAGCATATAGCGAATAACATCTGTATGGGCTATAACCCGCGTAACAGAATGGAGCATGTAATGCCTGAGCTTAGACGTAACAAAGAACAAAGCTAAATAGAGTTTCTCGACGGGTGGATAATTTATCTCAGAGGGGTTAAGATTTCGGCTAAGGTAAAAAATGATCTGCTCTCACCTTGTGTCGTTGTCTTGTGCAAGAAGACAACCAATGGATTCCTCGGCCATTGAGATATACAGCTTGAAAGGTTTGCCACGCCAATGTGGCATGGGGACAAGTGGGGTAATGAGGGAGAACTTGATTTGCCTAAAAGCACCTTGGTGTTCCTCGCACCATTCAAATTTGTCAAAATCTTAAGTTTCAAGAACGTGGAGAAAACTTTCATCTTCCCTGCCAAATTAGAAATGAAACGGCAAAGGAAATTGATTTTACCAAGTAATGATTGTAATTGCTTATTGGTAGTCAGGGTGGAGCATCAATGATTGCTCAAGCTTTATTTGAGCCATTTTAAGGTTATTTTGGCGCATAAAAAAGGAAAGCTTGTCGAAGATCTTCCAAATGTGTTCGATGACGCTTCGAATTGACCACATCATCATTGATATATACCTCGACGACCCATTTGTAAAGCAGTTTTGTGAATATCAGCCTCCGTAATGAAAATCTAAGCCAATCGTTGGCTTTTTGAACTGAAATTCGAGTCGATCGTCCTTATTCATTGAAACCTTGCAGGGTGATGTAGTCGACATGATCATCGTAATAGCGGGCTTGAATCATATTTACTTCGAACGGTTGATTGTCGGCTGGATGAACCACGTTCGACTTGCCATCCAGAAGATTAGGATTTGATGCAGTGATGAGGGGATACAACCTGTTTGGTGGATCCAATCTTAACCAAGCAATGCATTATACTTAGTTTTTGAATCCACGATAAAGAACGCAGTCATGTGATTTCGACATGCGATTGTCACCTCTAAGGGAAGCACTCCTTTGGTTTGAGATTTTTCACCAACGAAACTACTCATAGTCACCCTTGATGGAATGAGTTCGTCGTTGGAGCTGCATAATGCCTTCATTATAAAAATGGGCATGATCTTGACCATTGCTCCACAGTCGACAAAAATCTTGGAAACCGGGTATCCTTCAATATAAGTCATAACATACAACGGCTTCAAATCATGAAGATTAACTGATGATGAACGAGGAATGCAATTCGGTAAGAGCTGCTTTAATTTTATCTTCCTTGCTTACTTGCTCAATCTTTTCGGTGGCCACAAAATCGACTTGCGTAGCCTCCTCGGCAACAACGTCGCCATCTAGGAAATTTTGCTAGGATATGGTTGGCTAGAACTCAGCAGGTAGGACATGGACCACGTTGATTTCCATGTTGTCGAGGACCGAACGGCCCATTGGGTCGTGATCTTCGTCTTCTGGATTTTCTGGTGAAGTATCTTACTCATGGGCATTATTCGCCTGATCCTCTTCGATCCCTGCGAGAATAGTTCCTGTGGTGCATCCATCAGACGCATTTTATTATAACTGTCAACCTTGACCTTGCTCAGCATGAGGACTTGGTCTTACTCTTATGAAGCCTTGCAAGTCCATTCCTAATATACGATGCGAGCGTTTCTCATGTCCGGGTAAGCATCGAATCGCGTCATGCATTCTTTCTCATCGACCGTAAGGCTGAAGAGGGCAGTGGCTGAGAAAACTTCAAAATGATACCATAAATATTGGAGGTCTTTAAGGGAAAATGGGAGGTCAGCAAGATCGATATCGGTATATGGGTATACCTTAAAGCTGAGAACTCAAGCCTCACGTATATGCTGGAACCTAGCCTTCATTGTCGGATCCGTGTTCTTTTGAATGATTTGTTCAGCATCAGTGCAAGTCAGCATTAGATTAAGAGCCTTTTGGCATGCTTTTCGCCGAATACTTCTTGTGAAATTCCCGCATGTTCTCCAAAGTTTCACTGAGAAATAATGGGTGGTGATTCCTTTTAACTTTAATTAACGGTTCTTGTGAAGGTAACGAGGGAAGTTTGCATTCAGATTCCTTCTAAAAATGCTCAAGGTGGGTAGAGATTCCTTCTGACTTTGATTCGCTTCTCGGATTCTTCAATTGTAGGTTCTGTGGCGTCGACATTTCTATGATTTGGACAACGCAGTATACATACTAGTAGGGGAGTTGTAGATGTACCAACACTGGTCGTGTGGTTCAGGTGGCTTAAAGATGCGTTGGTTCACTAATGAACCTAAGCTGCCAGAGTTGCGCACATAATACTCCTTATTGTAAAATGGCGCATTGAAATCAAGGCACCTTCTGGCCGTAGATGGCTTGTTACCCTGTACTTGAAGGCTGAGCTTATCAAAAACTTTCTGACGTTGGCCTGCACCGAGCACTTTTTAAGATGTTATCGCAGCTATAAATGCCTATTGCAGTATTTCAACTTGCGGTGGCTCTTCCTTCGACTCAGTCAAGATGACGTTTGCTTTGCACCGACTACATAACACTATCGGTCTGTCAGTTTCCTTTCCGATGGAGTCTAACATTGACCCGACAATAGCTGGTCCTGAAAAGTCTTTGGGTGGCTTATTTGAAAATAAATCAATCTTCAATCATGGCCGAGAGTTTTGCTTAAGGACAAATTATGTTGGAATGAACTCGAGCTTCCCTTTTCCTTTATCCCTAGGTAGATAAGCATCTACCATGCTTACCGTCGCCGTAAGGAAAGGATCGGCATCAACAACCATTTGTTTCTCAGGAAACTTAAGCTTGCCATTGTCGATCTAGCTCTGAATAGCATCGCGAAATACGACACAATTATCTGTCATATGCTTGTTCAAGTTATGGTACTTACAATACATATTTCCTTTCAAATCTTTAACTTTGGGAATATTATGCCCTGGTCGAAGCTAGATGATTTTTGTGAGTAACAATTGGTCAAAGATAGCGTCGGCCATGGTGATGTTGAAAGTATAGACCTTTGATGTCTTGACGGCGGCTTCCGCAGAAGTCGAGCGGGTTTTGGCATCATTAGAGCTGGCGTGAGCCAATGCTTTGCACATGTATGGTTTGTCAATGACTATCTCGGCCGCATCTATACTGGCATATTAAGATTCCTCGCCTTCAGCCAAAGCATAACTTACCGTTGGGTTCTTATAAATTGTCCATCAGGTTAGTGACTTCGAGGTCTTCTTTTCTTGGAGCAAGTAATCATAATACTCGACATTTTGAGCCAGTTCGTACATATCTCAGAAATTTTCCCCCAAGAATTTCTTTTTATACTCCACATCTAAGCCGTTTAAGGCAAGCCTAATGAACTCAACATCAGGGAAGGTACTCAGCACCAATTTCTGGTTGACTTAAACCTCACAAGATATTCCATTGGTGACTCGTCAGAGGCTTGAGCCATCCTGGCCAAAGAATATACAAACACGTCCATCCCTGGTCAATAGAATTGCTCATGAAATTTCTCGACTAGTTCCTCCCAGCTTTGGATGAAGTTGGGTGGGAGGTTCATATACCATGCAAATGCTGAATTGAGCCACGTGTTGATGTCCTCATATTGAGCAATGAATTAAGCCACGTGTTCTAACAATGACAGGGATGACTTTCCATCGAAAAGGCTGAATTCCAAAATTTTGAATCCCTTAGGATACTCGAACCTTTCTACAAAGGCTCGATATGGGTGAATGAATTTTGTAAACCTCAGCCCCTTTTTCAAGGCCAAATTAATCATTCTCTGGACCTCGACCATATCAATAGACGCCGCTTCTGCTCCTTGATCAAATCCATCTAATCTACTGCTTAATCCACCTCTTTTTTCCAAGTCGATCATTGTGAGCAAAGCAAACCCAGTCTCGGCCTGTATCATTGGCAGAGGATTATTCCTTAGAAGAGGCTGCCTAGATCAATCGGTAGGTCCAATGTCATGAACTTTATTAACCAGAACTTCGAGCAATCTATTGTCTATAACGCTATTATCGCGCATTTCTTCAAGTATGCTTTTTACTTCTCAGTTGAACATTTACTCAAATTGTCGAGATTGCTCTTCAAGTCGTCATCGAAGAAATGATCTAGTTGGTGGATTAGAGGCCTCACCATTGTCCTCATCACAATCTTCCACTAATCCTTCAAAAAAATGCCTTTTGTCATTTTGGTGGGGATTTCTGCATCATGAGCCTGATGACCGAGATTAGTTTCCTTTTCTCGGCATGTTGCACCTGTGGTTTCAAGTGTCACAGCAACAAGAGGATTATGTGCCTGTGACAAGCCATCTTGAAGGGCACCTTGAATGGTGAACTTTCTTCTCTATTTATAGTAGCAAAACCTCTCATAGCCAAATTAGAAATGTACCCGGATTAGAACTCCTTAACCCAATTTGATTAGGTTTCGGCCAATCCTAACTCTAATAGGACTTTAAACCAAGCTCCATACCAAACCAGATTCATTTCCTGATCCTAAGCATCTTCAGCTCTAAGACTCTTTGCTGCACTAGGATTCAACTACTTCACACTTATCTAAACTAATTCTCCTCACAACAGCATTCAACAGACCTTAACTGGACGGCCCACAAGAAAATTCTAGATAAATGCTACTGGGCCGAGAATGGCTATAAGCTTGGCCCAAAATAATATTTTGGGCCCAAACATGTTACGTTGATACCGAAGAAAATTAATCATACTTCAATGACTCAGGTCCCACCAATTAGTATTTGTAATGTGATTTAAAAGATTTGTTCTAAGGTTCTCACTAACTGATTGAAAATCATATTGTCGGAGGTTGTCTCGTCGTCTCAAAGTGACTTTATTCCAGGTTGACTAATATTCGATAATAATTTGGTAGCTTCAAAGATCGCTTATTATATGCATAGGAAGAACAATGGATTGAATTGGGTGATGGCATTGAAATTGGAAGTCAGCAAAGCGTACGATCGTATTGAGTGGAGTTTTCTGGAGCAAATAATGAGGAGGCTAAGGTTTGCAGAGGAATGGATTCATTGGATAATAATATGTGTTACTACAATATCATATTCCTTCAAGCTAAATGGAGAAACGGTGGGTTTTGTACAACTAAAATGTGGCGTTCGACAGGGTGATCCGTTGTCTCCGTTTTTGTTTATTTTATGTGCAGATGGACTATCAGCATTGTTTGATTCATGGGAAGAACAAGGTCGAATTCAAGGTATCAAGGTTTGTAAGAAGGCCTTAAGTGTTCATCATCTTCTTTTTGCAGATGATAGTTTTATCTTTGCTTGTTCTCTCCATGAATGCATACAAGTGAAGGAGTTGTTACGAACTTTTGAACGGCCATTCGGATAGGATGTAAATCTTGCCAAAAGCAGTGTGGCCTTTAGTAGAAACTTCATGGTTATAGACACACAGCTGCTTGCCGATTGTCTTGGAATGGAAAAGGTGGATTATCATGACTGGTATCTTGGTTTACCAATTTTTGTGGGCCGGTCAAAGAAAGCAACTTTTGCATATATTAAGGACCGTCTTTGGAAAAAGTTGAATAGATGGCGGGGCTCCTTGTTGAGTAGTGCAGGTAAAGAAATTTTGATAAAAACAATAGCTCAAACAATCCCATTGTATACGATGTAGACGTTCCTGTTACCTAAGTCTTTTTGTTATGAGCTGAACCAAATGGTAGCTCAGTTTTGGTGGGGCAGAGAAGTGGGTAAGCATTAAATTCATTGGATGAAGTGGCAAAAATTACGTAAACCAAAAAGTGAGGATGGCCTGGGATTTAAGGATTTATATGCTTTCAATTTGGTGTTGTTAGGTTCAACCGCACGAAGCAACGGTTCCTGTTCAGAAGTGGAAAACCCCAGATTTTGGTTGGATAAAGTGTAACTTCAATGCTACTTTGGAGGAGAATAGTTCGTATAGGGGTATTAGGATTGTCGTTCGAAATTCCACAGAAGGTTTCATAGCTGCAATGGTGGTCCGAGAGTATGGGATTGGTTCAACAATGCATGCAGAGGCTGCTGCTGCATAAGCAGCAACTATGTTTGCTCAAAGATGGAGTGAGGAACAAGTACAAATAGAAAGTGATGTTCTATTGGTGGTAGCTGCTATTCAGAATACTGGAACAACATTGCATGGTCTCCTTGGTCATCACTTTGCTACTACATGGCTGATCCTTTAGGGGTTTAAGCAATGGAAGATTTCTTTCGGACCTACAGAGACAAACAAAATGGCACATCAACTTGCACGATTCAGTCTTACGCATGATCATCCACTTTCTTGGTTCGCAAAAACTCCTGATGTTATTAATGATTTATTATTAGAGGATAATCTTAATAGTTAATTGGTGCGGGTCACTCTTTTTTCCTTCGAGCGCGTTGAAAGCCCCGACAAGGTTTTCATTGAGGCTTATTGTTAGCACCCTATCCTCGATTATGTACATATTTCTCTATTCAATGAAATCCTACTACTTATCTCAAAATATCTTTAGTTTTATTTTGTTAAAAAAAAATATTGTTAATTTAAGTTTTTTTTTTATCAACACCCCAGATGTTGTAAATATACCCCACATAAAAATTAATATTAAATAACTTGTAATCCAACATGATTGTTTAAGAAAATTTGAAAGGGTACTTGAATGTCTATATAAATCAAACAGTAGGATGGAGATTGTATACAACATTTAATTCATCTTTCTTGTCTTTAAAATGTAGATTATTCTTTTGTTTGAAATAGACGAAGAGTTTGGCGTGTGGTTAATTGATCATTGTGAGCCGGTGTATGAGAATGTGAGGTGTGAGGGTAGCAATAGAAAATATGTGGGGTAAGTTAAGATAAGTTTTAATTTAAAAAGTAAATGTATAGTGTATTAAGTATGTGAGTGCAATCAACAAAATATGTGGTGTTAATAAAACTCTTAGTTTAATTTCAATTTTAATACTTGCATATTTTACTTGCAATAATCAATCGCCCCCTCCCTCATTCATATTTACTTTAAACAAAAAAAGGAAAAGAAAAAATCAATTCCTATAACTATAAAGTGAAGACAATTTTGAGTTTTAAGAAGGAAAAATTACATATAAAATATACTTTTAATACTTAATTATATATTGAGACAATACTTTTTCAACATTTCAAGAAGAGTTAGGGCTAAAAGACGGTGCATTACGTGCTAGGGTTTTCAGAAGTGATTGGTGTGGTAAACTATTGTGATCTGCAACATTTTTTGCGCTGCTTCGTGTAAGGGTCGTGGTCTTACTGTTTATCAGTTCAGATAGTCGGAATGAGATCGCATGTGCTGCTTTGTTGTTCACTGTAGGATAGTATTATCAAAGGGGTTTGATGAAACTAAGGTTGCAATGGAAAGGGGAGGGAGGCGGAATATGGAGTCTTTGGTAAAAAAATTTGGATTGAGTCTGTCATTGTCAGAGTTAGAGAAGGGTGGGATAAATATTGAGAAGAAGGATACTGAGGGTGCTTTGTTAGGCTTCCATCACAGTGTTGTGGTGGAGGTTTTCTCGACTAAGGCTGTCAACGAGAATGGTTTTATTGATCAATTTACGAGTCTATGGAGAAGAAATAAGATAGTATCAATTAGGGCTTTAGGTGGGGCTCGATTTATTGCTTGTTTCGTTGGCCATCGCAACATAAGTAGGGTGCTAGAGTCGAAGAAGTCGTGGTTGTTTCGAGATGATTTGGTACTGGTTGTTGATGGTGCTCGTCATAGTAGGTGGGTTGAACCTTTTTATCTCACTTCGATGTGGGTGCAATTACACAATGCTCCCCCAATGAATATGACGAAAGTAGTAGCCTCTGCAATTGGGGGTTTGATTGGCAAAGCGATGAAGGTGGACAAAGATGATGGTTGAGACTGTATTGGTAGATTCTTACGTGTGAAGCTTTCCTTCGATGTCCGAGAGCCTCTTATGCGATGAGCGAATGTGAAGTTTCCAGATGATAGGGAGATATAGATTGACTTCTGTTATAAGGGGCTGCCTAATTATTGTCTCATTTGTGGCAAGATAGGGCATGTTACTAGGTGGTGTAAGGACAAGATACTTGGTGAGATGGCTTCGAATACGGATATAAAAGCTATGTATGCGTTCAAGGGACTTAATGTGAAGTATAATTTGAAGGGGAACTGGTTTGTAGGGAGAGGTCAGTAGTTGATGTTGGGGTTTGCTGACATGCATAGGAGATCAAGGGAGCGAAATGGGTTAGCTTCATCATCAACTTAAAGGCGACATTTTGATAGTGCCGGTGTTGATCAACATGAATGTCGAGCTAGGGAGGCGGAGGAGAAGGAACGTCAAAGGTTGGAACGCAAGAAAGCATTTGATGCTAGTTTTATTGGTCCAGGAGGTGTGATTGCGTCTGAGGCGGGCAAATAGTATTGGAGAATTATCCAAAAGAGGGGGTAGGCGTGGGTGTAAGCAATGAGGTTTTACAGCCTAGCCAAGATATCAATTTAAACGTTCCCATTATGGTGGAGCAAGAAGGGATATTAGGTACATTACCAAAGCTGGAGGTGATGAGTGCAGGTTTAGGGGATGGGTTATTATCCCAAGACTCTTATCCTTTTAACCTGCTACCTGTAATTAAGGCGATTACGAGAGGGGGAGCCAAAAGGAGCCGTGAGGAGGATGATGAGATTGTAGAGATATTTGATGAAGGTTTGTACCGTGTGAAGAAGAACCCAAAGTCTGGAATAGACCAAACAAAGGCCACTTACGAGGGGTCTCCGTGATCGTAGTGAATATCTTATGTTGGAACTATCAGGGTATCGGGAGGGACTTGACAGTTGACGATCTCTTATAGTAGAATCGGCTATACTCCCCCGAGGTAGTGGCTCTAATGGAAACTAAGAATCAAAGTAAAAGATACCATTATTTAAAACAAAGGCTCAGAATGTTGTGTATGCACACTATTAAGCCTAGAGGAATTGCATGTGGTATGTGTTTATTTTGGAGAGATGCAAAAGATGTTGTGTTAGTCAAATATGGGATTTTTTTATTGAAGTGTTGATTGAAGATATGGTTCACCATTGTAAGTGGCAGCTTGTGGTTGTCTATGCGAGTATTGATGATCACAAAAGAGCACAACAATTGGGTATATTAACGGAATGTATGCCTAGTTATCCGAAACCATGTCTTTTGATAGGAGATTTTAATGATTTATTATCTGATTCTGAAAATGAAGGAAGTAATATGCGGATGGTTGCAAATACAAGATCTTTTCAGAATTTTGTAATAAACACACGCTTATTAGATTTAGGTTTTAAAGGTTGCCCTTACACATGGTGGAATAGACGTGATGATGGTTTTATTCAGGAGTGGATTGATCAGTTACTAGCTACAAATGATTAGGTGAGATGTTAACCGAATGTCGTTAAACATGTGGTGTTGGAATGGTCAAACCATGCATTGCTAATGTTTTCGACGAAGGTGGGCCAACTTCGGTAGAAACAGGTGGGGCAGTGATCAAGTTGGGTCTTTTGGCCATAGGTTGGAGAATAATTTGAAAAAGGTCAAACATGGTTTACTAATGTGGAGAAAAAAAGCTGGGCGTAATGAACAAAAGGAAATTTGTCGGTTGAAGGAAGCACTTCGAAATGCATATCAACACCCGGTTTTTCATGGGCCACAGATTCGGGGGATGGAAACAGAGCTTACACAGGCAATAAAAAATGAAAAATTTATTGGTGTACAAAGTCTAGAGTGGAGTGGTTGCAAGAAGGTGATAAAAATACAAGATTTTTTCATACTTAGAAAAGGAAGACGGAACATGGTGTATGGACTGGCAGCGTATTCAACGTATAGCAGTTTAGTACTTTCAGTCATTATTTTCCACAACTAGATCCACTACTTTTATGGAGATTCAATCAAGTGTGCCGAGTAGGGTAGGAATGATGGATAATAATGTGTTGATTGCTCCAATGACTGATGCCAAGATTGAGAATGCTATCTACCAAATGCATCCAACTAAATCACCGTGTCCAGATGGGTTTAATGTCGGGTATTTTTGTCATCATTGGGAAACGGTGGGTGGTGTGATGTTAGGTATGGTTAAAGCAAGGGAATGATGAAGGTATCAATTTCATGAATTAGACAAAATCAATTAGCGTTTGTGGCAGGGAGGCAAATTTTGGATAATATACTGGTGGTCCATTAATTGCTACACTCCATGAAGCAAGGGAATGATGAACGTATCAATTTCATGGTGCTAAAATTGGATATAGCTAAAGCATATGACCATGTTGAATGGCCGTTTCTGAATGCTATGTTGAACAAATTGGGATTTGATGATATTTTCTGTCAATGGATGATAGAGTGTGTGCAAACAGTTTCATACAATGTGGTTATAAATGGGGAGGCCATGGGTTATATCACACCATGTAAGGGACTTCGTCAAGTGGACCCTTTATCATCATTTCTATTTTTCATTTATGCAGAAGGTCTTTCCGCCTTAAACCAAAATGAGAATATGGTTAGGCATATTCGGGGGATGACTGTCAATCATTTAGCCAAGCCCCTTTCCCATGTTTTCTTTGCGGATGACTCAGTTCTCTTTTGTCAAGCTAGAAAAAATAAGGCGAAACATGTTAATTGAGTACTTCAAAAATATGCTGAGGGGTTTGGGAATTCAATAATTTGAAGAAAAGTTCGGGATATTTTAACTATAGTTGTTCGCATGCATTAAGGGCCCGGTTATCGAAGGTGTTGGGGATTAAATATCAGGAGAACTTTGGGAAGTACTTGGGTATCCAAGCGGATTTTGGGGGTTCGAAGAAGAAAGTGTTCGACGATATACAGAATAGGCTAGAAGAGAGAATTAATGGATGGGCGGAACAATTTCTATTAGTTGCTGAGAAAGAGGTACTCCTTAGAAGTGTAGCTGCTACTTTACCTAATTATAAAATGTCTTGTTTCCAACTTCCCTTTCAATTGGCTAAGGAAGTTGAACAAGTAATTGCTCGATTTTGGTGGAGGGACCAGAAAACGCAGAAGTGGTTCATTCGATGGCTTTGATTAAAGTGGCAAAAGAGAAAGTAATTAGAAGGCTTGGTTTCAAGGAAATTATTTCCTTTAATTTAGCTATGCTTGCGAAGGTTGGGTGGCGTATTATTTGTAATCCAAACTTTGTCCTGGCTAAAGTTCTTCGAGCGAAATACTATCCTTCCTCATCTTTTTTGGATGCACCAGTGGGACGAGGTACCTCGTGGGGTTGGAAAGGTATCCTGCAAGGGTAGAAAATATTGAAAAAGGGAATCCGATAGGTTAGGGATGGTCGGAGCATTCGGATTGTGAAAGACCTTTGGATGCCTACTCTGCTTACTTTTCTCCCTATTTCGAGGTCAGTGGATATGCCACAAATGGTTGAGGACTTGGTGGCCCCTGGAGGTAAATGGAGGAAGAACATTATTGAAAGGTGTTTTAATAATGAGGAAGCCTGGATTTTTTTTAAGTATGCCGCTTAGTACATTTGGGTGTGCTGATCGAATTATTTGGCACTATACATGGAATGGGATGTATTCCATTAAGTCTAGTTATATGGTTGCTCAGGAGATGAACTGGAATGGAGAGCTTGGGCGAAAGGGTGCAAGACAGTCAAGTGGGGATCATATCAAGGATCCTATATGGGTGGCATTGTGGCATTTAGAGGTCCCTTCCAAGCTTCGTCATTTTATTTGGAAAGGTGTAAAAATATTCTTGTTGTTCAAACAAATTTGCAATGCTGGGGTGTTCGATTGGAGACTAGTTGTCCACATTGTGGGGAAGGTATGGAGACGGAGGTACATTTATTTTTCAAATGTCCATTTGCCCGGGTTTTTGGTTTTGCTTTCCACTACAACTGGATGTGGTATCGGTGGAGGGTGGAGATTTGTTGAATGTTGGAAATGGTTATGCAGGAAATATGGTGAGGCGGTGGAGGCAAAAAATCTTATGCAGTGGGTTGTGTGTGGTTTGTGGCGTATCTAGAAGTGTCAAAACAGTGTGGTTTTTTTAAAAGACCATCATGGAGCCTAGAGCTGCTTTGGAGTTATTGCAGCGCCAATGGAGTGAGCTTGAGAAATGTGGACAGGAGCAAGTGTAGCAAGCATGCTGCCAAAGCCAAGTAGGGGGGAGGTCCAGGAGAGATGGGTGAAGCCTCCATTTCGAACAATTAAAGTCAACTGTGATGGGGCTTGGCATAAGCAAACAAGAAGGGGTGGATTTGGGTGGGTTGCTAGAGATTTTGCGGGGATTTTTAAAGGAGCCGGAGGAGTAGAGAATGTGTTATGTGAATCTAGTTTGATGGCGGAAGCGAAAGCGATGAAAGCAGCTTTGTTGGCTTGTGTGGAGAGAGGCTTTGGGATAGTTCAACTAGAAACTAATTCTAAGGTATTGGTGGACATGCTAAATGGTGTATTACAACCGGAGGTTGTTATGGAAGGCGTTTTATGGGACATTCAACATATTAAGTAGCAATTGAGTTCAGTTGATTTTCTTTTCACCCCTCGAGCCTGCAATGGGGCTGGGCATTTGGTGGCAAATTATGTCACTTGTGTGGGGGCCTATCATACATGGGATTGCTTTGAACCGGAGTGGTTGTTTAATGCTCTGGCTTATGATGTAAACATTTCAATTTGTATCTAATGATATTCTTCTCTTTGGAAGAAGAGAAAAAAAAAAAAAAAAAAAAAAAAAAAAGATAAAAGTTAATACATGTGTAAGATGACATCATTAGCTTTTCTTTTTTTTCTTTGGAATTTGAGTTACGAAAAATACCCTTTATAATTGTAAAACTTTTCACACTTCTATCTCTTATGCTTTCTCTCATTTTCTCTTTTTGAGAAATATTGGCCCTATTTTTCCTTCCCTCGTTACTCATTTGTAAGGCTACTTCTACGTTTTAGCCCCAGCAAATATTTCTCTTTTTCTTTTTCGCATGAGCTTCAAGCCTGCCAAATGGTAATTTTTTTTCTCTTTTTTTTTTTTTTTATAATTTTCAACAACCGATGTTGTTTCCGAGAATTCTAGGGGAAAAGAAAGGAAATTGGAATAGAGTTCTGCAATTGTGTGATGAATTTGCACATGTTGACTAAGCTACTGTAAAATTTTGAGTTTTTATCATTGGAAATCATGTAATTATTGAAGTTATTACTATTATATTGATGGATTTTGGTGGGATATTAGTGCAGCAAAATGGCATTGAAGCTTGCGATTTTGCAGATAAAGCTATTGAAAAACAAGAAGAATGCACAAGTGTTGCAGTTTTGGTTTATGTTTTCTTGTATTTCTTAATAATATGAATGTACAAGGATACACATATATAAAAGAAAAGAAAGACTGGTTACATCCAATGGTTCTTAGACTAAACCCTAGAGACCAGCTATGTTCCTTAATTAAAGGAGATTACACTAAACACTAGATATCAGCTATACTCCTTAATTGGAAGAAACCGACTACAAGACTAAGAAGAGATTTACACATAATCTATCAGGAAAAACAGAAGGTGCCGTGCAGCCATGCTGCACCCATGATTTCTGGAATTGCATAATCTATCTAGGGTTGGTAACTCTCAATACTCCCCCTCAAGCTGGATCGAGGAGTATAGTCAATCTAAGCTTGCCTAGAAGATGCTGAAAATGTGCAAACAAGAGAAAGCCTTAGTGAACATGTCTGCCAATTGATCATAACTGCGAGTGAAGACCATTTGGATGAGTTGAGACTGAACTTGAACCCTGATGAAGTGACAGTCAACTTCAATATGTTTGGTCTTTTCATGAAAAACTGGGGTTGCAACAATATGCATGGCTACTTAACTATCACACATGAAAGATATAGGAGTTGTACTCGAGAACCCTAGATCAAACAAGAGACTTTTAATCCAAATCAATTCACATGCAGTGGCAACCATTGCTCGATACTTAGCTTCAGCAATAGAGCAGACAATGACTTGTTGTTTCTCACTCTTCCAAGTGACAATATTGCCTCCAAAAAAATGTGCAATAACCAGTGGTGGATTTTCTGTCGATTGCACTGCATGCCCAATCAACGTCAGTGTATGTATGAATCTCAGTGGAATGGTTATTACGCATGAGGATACCCCTATCGATGGACCCTTTGAGATAGCGTAGGATCCTTTTAACAATATTGAGATGTTCAACCATGGGTGCATGCATGAATTGACTTACTAAGCTTATAGCAAAAGTAACGTCTGGACGGGTGATAGTAAGATAGATAAGCTTGCCAACCAATCTTTGATAATAGGTGACATTCTTGAGTCTCGCCATCAGTGGTAAACTTAAGTTTACTGTCAATTGAGGTGACACTGGCTTGCAATCGGTGAACTTAGCTTCCTCGAGTAGATCCATGACATACTTGCATTGGTTGAGAAACAAACCCCGTTGAGAGATTGCTATCTCAATGCCAAGAAAATACTTCAACTTCCTAAGACCCTTGATGCCAAAGGTTTGATGTAAAGATGCTTTCAAGGCTCCAATTTCAGACGCATTGTCACCTGTGATAATAAGATCCTCTATATAAATAAGGACCATCAATTTCCCACGGGTTCCATTCCGTACAAACAAGGAAGAAACAGCATTACTTATGAGAAAACCTTCCCTTTCCAACACTGAACTAAGCTTGACATACCAAGCTCTTAGTGATTGCTTCAAACCATAGATAGCCTTGTGCAGTTTGCACACCATGCCATCCTTTGCTGGAAAGTAACCTGGAGGAATTTGCATGTAAACTTCCTCCTGAAGCTCTCGATGAAGGAAAGCATTTTTAAAATCCATCTAGTATAAGGACGAACCACAATTGATAGCAACAAAGTAGCACACACACTGTGTTCATTTTTGCCACTGGAGCAAAGTTTCTTTGTAATCAATCCCAAAGGTTTAGGTGAAACCACGAGCAACAAGCCGACCTTTGTGTCTTTCTATTGAGCTATCACTCTTGAGTTTAGTTTTGTAAACCCAACGACTCCTAACTGCCTTCTTTCCTAAAGGTAATTGAACGATACTCCAAGTACAATTTTCCTCCAAGGCTTGAAGTTCTTCAGACATGGCTTTCCTCCAGTGAGGAATAAGATTGGCTTCTTGAAAAGCGGTAGGCTCTACAAGATTTGAGACTGCAATAAGAAATGCCATATGAGAATTTGAAAAACTATGATTACTTATTGCTTCAGAGATGGGATGTCCAGAAGCATAAGTAACGTAGTCTACAAACATGGCAGGAACTTTCCGTTCTCAAGGTGGATTCCTCGTAACATCTTGAGAAGGTTGGTGAGTGAGAGGTTGAGGTGTAGCCTCAAGTTCACCATTTCCTTGTGAGTTGGCTTGAGAAATTCTTTTCATTGCCCTTTAAGGAATCATCATGACTCAAAAGCTCTGTGTTTATAGGCAATGGAAACAAGTCACACATGAGCTCCCCCTCACATAAAGTAGAATCTTTTTTAAAGAATGGAGTCTCTTCCTCAAAGCGAACATATCTGGATACAACACATTTGTTAGTGACATGATTAAAACATTTATATCTATTTTAAGTGGAGGAGTATCCCATGAACACGCATTTGACTTCCCTAGCATCCAATTTGTCACGATGTTAAGTTTGCACATGTACAAAACAAGTGCAACCAAAAACTTTCAAGTGTGACAGGTTTATTGGTATGTTTTTGTTTCATATGGTGATCTGAAACCTAGAACACAACTAGGAAGCCTATTGATCAAATAGGTGGCTGTAAGGATTGCATATGACCAAAACTTTTTGGGTACATTCATATGGAACATGAGTGCCCGAGTCTTCTCAAGTAGATCTCTATTCTTCCTCTCGGCTATCCCATTTTGTTGTGGGGTTCCCACACAACTTGTTTGGTGAATAATTCCTTGTGAACTCAAGTATTGAGTCATGATATTAGATAAGAACTTAGTGCCATTGTCTGATCTCAAGGTTTTCATAGTTGAGTAAAATTGTGTTACAACTAACTTATGAAAATCTTTAAAAATAGTTGGAACTTCACTTTTAGATTTCATGAGATAAAGGAAAGTGATTCGAGTGTAATCATCCACAAATATGACAAAATACTTGTAACCCTCTATTGATTCAAAAGTAGGACCCCATACATCAGTGTGTACCATTTTAAATGGTTTACTAGACTTGGACATTGAAGAGCCAAAAGGCAACCTAGAAAATTTGGAAAAATGATAGGTATCGCACTTAAAAGATGGGTGACAAAACATGGGAAATAGTTTTGACAAAACAACTTTGGATGGATAAGCTACGCTTTGATGCCAAAGTTGTTGATCCTAGGGTTTACTTGAGTTTGCTTGAAGAGCTTTAGGAAGATGGAACTTCTTGCAAAAATAATACAGGCCATTTAGAAAGAAACCTTCACCAATCATCTTCTTGGTGATACAATCCTGAAATACCACATTAGTTGGTGAGAATGTGGTAGTGCATTTTAAGGTAGAAGTGAGTTGCCCTATGAAGAGTAATTTAAAGGGAAACGATGGAACATATAAAGCACTAGACTCGATGTTTTTTTACATCAAATTTAATTTTCCTCTACCCATCACCGAAACATTTTTTCCATTTGCAATGGACACTTGAGAAGGTTTTAAAAAATGATGAAAGTCATGCAAGTTTGAAACTTTATTTGTCATGTGATCAGTGGCACCTGAGTCAATTATCCAACAAGCAAGTTCAACACTAGTTTGTAGTCTAGTGGAGAAAGCATTAAAGATACCTGAAGCTTTATCAGGATGAATATAGTCATGGTCAGCAAGGAACCCAGCAAACTGGCTAAGAAGTGCAGTGTTGTTGTCACTGTCCACCTTAGGAGTTGCTACAACCTCTCCATGTCCTTTGCTTTGAAGATACACTGCAAACTCATTGATAAGAAGGAAAGGGTTGGTAGTGAAGTCAACTGAGCCATGGTTGAGTGAGCTCGAGGCATGATTCGCAACATGTTGTGCTTTTTAAGAAGTTGTTTGTGATGCTCTGGGAATGATTGACCTAATATTCTTATTGAACTTAGGTTTCAACTCTGGATGTAGTTCCCAACACCTTTCTTCCACATGTCTTGTAGCATTGCAGTATTTGCACTTTTAAGTATGGATTCTTTCCTTTGTACACCTTATTATCAATTTGTCTGTTGTTTGCAACATACCCTCGAGCCTCAGGCAGTTTGTGGCGTGACTCTGGGTTCATCGCCCTTCTTCTTGCTTATTCACGTTGCACAGTAGCACAAACATTCTGAAAATATGGCACCTCCATGCTCATTAAAATGTGACTTCTGAGATCTTCATACTTAGAGCTTAAGCTTCTTAGCAATTGATATATCTTATATTCCTTAGCACATTTGAGAAGAATAGATGGATCGGTGGTATGAGGAAGATATACATCCAGCTCATTCGTGTTGGAAATGTGCCCTAAAACCAATCATATGATGATACTTTACGGACATTTCACAAAGTTAAACTAATGTAGTTTAAATGTAAAGGGCAAAGATTATTGTTTGAGCCGTCTCATATAAATGTTATATGCTTAAACGATAAATCCAAGGAATATGTGATTGGAAGAATGCGATCTAAAGAAGTTAGATTCATGAGACCATTCTTTCGTTGACACATCCTAAACGTTCCTGATCATAGGATTGTCAATTGGGCATTGACAGTCCGTTAAGATCAGTACGTGCTATGTCTTCTCTCAGGGAGAATGACTAGTCTCAAGTCATTGGTGTGTGTGACATCAAGACAAGTACGTAGGTGCTCAATAGAGAATGAGTTCACTGAACACGATCAACGAAGAGTTCTCATATTCATGTCACATGAGAACTCATGGTTGGGATAATGCAAATTAGTCTTTTGACCTGAGGCATCACAGTTGTCTTGTGGTTAGGTCCTTAATCTTTGATTATGTCAAAGTCACTCCATCAGGAGGGTGTCCACGGCATCGTTGGGGTTAAGCCACTTAGCCATGGAAGTAAGTGAATGCGCAACAAGGGATCTCTAACCTTCAAACTGTTTGAGGGAGAATACTCTATGATATGATTAAAAATCTTTGGCCAAAGTATGAATGAGATTTAGGAATGTGTTCCAAATCACATTCAAGGTAATCATATAACCACAAGACTCACATTGGATAGTAGACATGAATAAACTATCAAACCAAACAATGTGGTCAAGAGTATTGTATTAGAGAAAGACCGTATTGCATTTGTAATCCTAAAACTGAATAGGTTCTCCACCTCTTCTGATTAGCTTGGGTAACCATGACATGTTGCTAGGTGTCAACCATGGTTTGTGGAAGCCCTAAAAGTATATTATCACTAACGGGAGAATTGAAAGTAAGTTTCAATTCACAATCGATTAGAAAGAGTTTTAATCGCCCACTGCCTCGCTAAAAGGAACCTAATGGATCGTTCACCGAGTAAGGTAGAGTTTGAAGAAACAACGGAGATGAGTAAGAATAATTAAATAGTTTAATTATTTATCTAAGGCTAGGATTAATTAATATGTTGATTAATCAAACGAATAAGTTCGTTAAAGACCTCGGGTTAGTTTTGGGCCGCAAGGCCCAATGGGATTTGAATGTCAAGCCCATTAACTCAAGTTGTATGACAACGTGAATAAACAAAGGGCTTGAAAGCCCAATAAACCCTATAGGCCGGCCATGTTAGAAGAATAGGGCTTTTGGTCCATTAGGTCACTTATTTGAAGGGACTATATAAAGGACTTTATAGCCTAAAATTAATTAAGGGTTGTTTTTGGGGAAAGGATGAGAACACAAGCTCTCCTTTCTCTCTAAAATTTCGGCCACCTTGGAGGGATCATCTAGCAATCAAACTCCTCCAAGGTCACTCATTTCTTCTTCATTATGCCTTGGTGATGAATCATTAGAGGTTCTCAATTTTGGGAACTTTGGAGAAACCTTTTTCATCCATCGAAATCCATAGATCTAAGATGCAAGGAATGAAGGCCCTCTCTTTGGGTGATTAGCCTTTGTTTAAATACAAAGAGGAATCTACAAAGGTATATATTTCAACTCACTTTGTTTTGAATTGATTATTGGTTCACCATTTTACTAGGCTTTGAACATTCATGGGTAATGTTTTGTTTTTAAGTGCATGCTAGCATGATTCCGCCTTTAATTTGTTAATTGCATGCTAATGATGTTGCTTAAATGAACATGTCATCTTCCAAAATAATCCTTCAATTCGACATGGTTATAAGGACACCAAGGTGTTGAACAAAGGTCATTCCTTCTTGTTGAATACTTGCAATATCTTTCTTCAACTGGAACACACGAGCATAATTATTCTGGTTCCCGTACATGTCCTTCATAGACTTTCATATATCTTGTGAGGATTCAGAGTAGCTAAAGATCTCAGCCACATACTTCTCCATGTTTTTGAGTAACAAAGACATGACCAGTTGGTCCTTGCACAACCATGCTTCATATGCTTGGATAGAAGGCTCGGGTGCTTCAACTCCTCCATTAATGAACCCTAGCTTTCCTCTTCCACCGAGAGCAAGAGATATAACTCTAGACCATGGGAGATAGTTGAATTCATTCAACAAAACTGAGCATAAACGTTGATTCGTATTTATCTCAGTATCTAGAATAAAAGAGAGAGACCTTTGTGAGTTTTCTCTCCCAAGGTCTACTGAGCTTTCTTCAGCCATAACTGAAGCTTGAAGATGAACAGCAGTAAAAAAAATGGGCTGAGACAGGTCAAGGATAACACTGCTCTAATACCATGTTGCAGTTTTGGTTTAAGTTTTCTTGTATTTCTTGATAATATGAATGTAATGTGCAAGAATACACATATATATAAAATAAAAAAATAAAAAAAAAGATCGGTTACATCTAACGGTCCTTAGACTAAACCCTAGAGACCAACTATGCCCTTAATTAAAAGAGATTACACCAAACACTAGATATCAACCATACTCCTTAATTGGAGGAAACCAACTACAAGACTAAAAAGAGATTTATACATAATCTATCAAGAAAAACAGAAGGTGCCGTGCAACCATTCTGCACCCATGATTTCTGGAATTGCATAATCTGTCTCGGGTTGGTAACTCTCAATAACAAGTGAATCAAATGAGGAGGGAATTGGCCCAGTTGCTTGAGACTGGCCAGGACAGGGCTGCAAGAATTCAGGTTTGTCTTTGATCATCATATCTAATTTCAACTAAATTTCTGTGTTTTTCGGTTTTTCTTTGCTTGAGATTTTAAATTCAATATTATGGTCTTGTATGGTAAAGTATTCTTCCAGATATAATTGGTCTTATTGGCTTTGACAATAATTGTATTAATGACCAAGAGATTTCGAGTCCGTTGTTAGTGTTTCCTTTAACATTGAATATTTTACTATTTTATGATAGGTTCATAGCTTATTCATAAATATAGCACTATTATTATTTTTGCAACTAAGGATTTGTTTTATATTTTTTTACAGAAACTGCCCCATTGATCTAAATGAAGTAATTACAAGTGTAGTATTTGCATCTCCAAGATGCGCAAACATACCATAACTCATGGCTTCATTTTTTTTCTTTTAAGGTTACATGGATCAGCACTTTTTAGCTTGTCAGGAATGATGTATTTCCAAATACACTATCCATACAAGTTATTCGGGTTATCCTACCTAAGCCTCCTCCTACAAGATCTATAAGTTTCTCTTTCGAAAAGAGTCGAATTTAAAAATCGAGGCCGTATTGAAAATATACAAATTGAGTGTACTAAAATTATACTAATTAATTCTACTAAAAAGTATACAAAATTGATTCTACATATATTTGAAACTAATTGAACTAATTCTGCAAACATGATCAATAACGGGTTGAATTGATTATGCAAAAATTGTCGAGAACTGATTGAACTGATTCTGCAACAATGGTCGATGATTGATTGAACTGATTATGTAAAAATGGTTGAGGATGAGTTAAACTAATTTTGCAAAAATGGTCGAGGACAGATTGCAATGATTCTGCAAAAATGGTAGAGGATGGGTTGAATTGATTCTGCAAAAAGGTCAATGACAGATTGAACTGATTTTGCAAAAATGGTTGAAGACAGGTCGAACTGATTCCGCAAAAATGATCAAAGATAGGTTCAACTGATTCTGCAAAGATGATCAAGGACGGGTTGAACTGATTCTACAAAAAATGGTCGATGACGGGTTGAACTGATTCTGCAAAAATGGTGGAGGACTGATTGAACTAATTTTGCAAAAATGATCAAGGACGGGTTGAACTGATTATGCAAAAATAGTCGATGATGAATTAAACTGAGTTTGCAAAAATAGTCAAAGACAGGTTGAACTGATTCTCTAATAAAGGATACAAACTGATTCTGCATATAGTTTCAAAACTGATTATGTAGAAATAGTCGATGATGAGTTGAGCTTATGACACATTAATTTTGTTGGAGTTGTGAAGGTTGGGTCTTATAAAGCCTTAAGGTGTATAATTGGTATTTTAAAACTCTGTTTCCATGTTTTTGGGTTGGGCTTTAGTTCTTTTTATGTTTTTGTCTCTCCTTGACATGTTTTAAAACTAGTGGAGTTCCTTGAAATATAATGAAAGTTTTTGTCTCTATATATAAAGCTTTCAAGAAATTTACAACTTATAGGTGGCTTAACCACCATTGGGGAAAAAAAAGGAATGGACGTTTTCACGCTGCAAACCAAGTACCCTTCCTTTTCTCCAGCAAACACAATTGAAGCTTCAGCGAATCCAATCAATGTTTTTTTCTCTTTCTTGTTTCTATGAAAACTTGGGTCCAATCAATCAGAAAAGAGAGTGGTGTGAATTGGTGTTGACAGGAGAATATGTAAAACTTAAGTATGTTGAGGGTTTCACTTCAATTGCATACCCCATCAATACTAAGATGCATGTATTTATAATAATCTCAAGGTTACAGCATGGGTTTGAAAACCCTAGATACAAGGAACTTTTCAAAGTTTAAAAGTACAAACAAAAAGCTATAAAGATTACATGCCTAGCTTAGATCACAAAAGATATTTGAAAAACAAATCCTATAAACTAGGAATGGCTGAAAGGATAAGAGTTTGAACTAAATCAAACTCCTCAAGGTGCGGTGATAATAGCTTCATATTGACTTCGTCTAACAGCTCCCCGCAAGCTAATAGGTAGAGGAACAACTGGAAGCTTGGATACTAACAACTTGAACCTAGATGAAGACAAACCCTTGGTAAACATATCAGCACGCTGATCCTGTGAACATATATAATTAACCAATAATTCAGCACGAACCACCTTCTCCCTTACATAATGGTAATCAACCTCCAAATGTTTAGTTCATGAATGAAATACGGGATTCGAGGCTAGGGCAATCGAAGATATGTTGTTACACCATATTTGTGGTCGTGCAAGATGTAAATGAAGATCCTTGAATAAAGATCTTAACCATGAAAGCTCAGCAGCCGTGTAAGCCAATTGTCTGTACTCGGCTTCAGCACTCGAACCAAGATAAACATAAAATCCAGGACACCAGGTTCGAACCAAGATAAACACAAAATCCACCAGTTGAATGTCATGTATCCGGATTCCCTGCATAGTAAGCATCGGAGAAAGCTGAAAGTTAAATAGTTCCTAGCTTATACAAAAGACCATGATTATGTATGGCCTTCAAGTAACAAAGAATTCATTTCATTGCCATCCAGTGAATGGTTGTGGGAGCATACATATACTAGCACACTTGGTTGACCACATATGATAAATCTAGGCGAATAATTGTGAGATATTGTAGGGCACCCACAACACTACAATATACCTCTGGTTTATCAAATGGATTACCAACATACGCACTGCTTGAAAGAGTGGAGATCGGCTTTGCTTCAGTAAATTTGGTGTGTGTTAGTATGTCCAACACATACTTAGATTGACTGAGGTGCATCTGAGTACCATCATACTTGACTTCCACACCCAAAAAATAATTAAGTGGTTCTAAATCTTTCTTAAAGAATAAGATGCCCAACCTTCATATCAACCTGGACATCTGTTAAGAACTATTTCTAGTGATTCAGATATCGTCCATGTAGATTAAAAGTATTAAGTACACATATTTCTGATTGAATACAAACAAACTATAGTCGCATGTTGATTCCTGAAATCCAAGTTGAAGCAAGTCGAAGCATCTTTGAAACCAGACCCTAGATGTTTGTTTAAGGCTTGATACTTCACTGAAGCTTACATACATGATTGGGCAACTGTTTGTCAACAAATCCCAAAGGTTGGCACATATACACTTCTTCATTTAAGAAACCATGTAGAAAAGCATTTTGGACGTCAAGTTGCATAACCTGCCATCCTTTTGATACCGCAAGACTGAGAACAAGCCTGATCGTGCTATGTTTAACAACTTAGCTGAAGGTTTCGATGTAATCCACACCAGCCTTCTGATGAAACCCATTCGCCACAAGTCGAGCCTTATAGCGCTCAATTGTACCATCTGCATGGCGCTTCAACTTGAACACCCGCTTGTTTGAAAGTAAATTCATCTGTGGATTGAAAGGAATCAAACTCCAAATCCCACATCATTGCAGAGCATTAAACTCCTGAACCATGGTGTTCCTCCATTCTTGGGACTTAACAGCCTGAGTGAAACATGTTGGTTCAATAGAAGACTTGTTAATAGTGACAATTATAGCATATTTAGGGTTCAGTTTTTGAATTCCAAACTTGGATCTTATGACCATACGATGCTCTTAAGGTGCTAGAGCATCAGGCAACACTGGCACAGGTTCTATAGATACTTAGACTTGCTCATTTGAGGGTAGGGTAAGCTGTATGGAAGAGGACAACATTTGTGTTTCAAGATTGAGACGTGGTAAGTCGAAGGTAGAGTTTAGGTCAGGTTGTAATTGTGCAGGGTTTATGGCAATAGAGGTGTTATTAGTTTGTTGGTTGGCAAGTTGCACGGCAAGTGGAAAAGTATGTGGTTGAGGCAAGGTAGGACAAGTAGGCAAATCAAATGCAAATAACAACTCAGGGGAGTGAAAGTTACCTATGGTATTGACGTTCTCTAAAGAAGATGTGAGTCCCTTAAAAGGGAAAGAGTCCTCATCGAATAGGACATGGCGAGATAAGTAAATTCGTATCGTGGACAAGTCCAAGCATTTGTAGCCTTGATGATTCAGTGAATAGCCTAAGAAAATACAAGCTTTTGATTTAGATTGAAGTTTATTTTGTGTGTAGGTCACTAACCATGGAAAGCATCAACATCCAAAAAACTTTAACATGTCATACTTTGGTTTTTGTCAAAACAATTTCTCATAAGGTGACACGTTGGATAAAATTTTAATTGGCAGCATATTTATCAAATATGTTGCAGTAGATCGTGCATCCAACCAAAATTTATTAGGCATGTGGGATTGAGAAAGTATAACTACGCTTGTTTCAACAATATGTCGATGTTTTCGTTCTGCAATTCCATTTTGTTTAGGATGTTTAGGGCATGAAAAACGTTGTGAAATTCCATTTCCAGTGAGAAACTTCTAAAAGAGCATGACTTTTATACCCTCCACCTTCATCACATTGGAGGGTTTTAATTGAAAGATTAAATCTATTTTTTACACTAGCCTTGAATTTTACAAAAAATTTCAAAGACTTCACTTTTGTTTTTCATGGGAAAAATCAAAGAGTAATGAGAATAATCATCCACAAACAACACATAATAACGAAAACCTTCATTAGAAATAATTAGGGAAAACCACACATCCGAGTGCAAAAGTTGCAAGGGAAATTGAGAAACAGACTGAGACACTTTGAAAGGTAACCTAGTACTATTTCCTAAGGGACATGATTCACAAAAGCTTGCATCAGTGGTACCATGAATTTGTACCAATTTATTTGAAACTAAAAACTTAATTATTGAATTGGCAAGATCACCAAGCCGAGCATGCCATTTCTGGATTGAACACTGAATCCCTACAAAGGCTAAAATTGGATACTTGAGTTGTCCACTGCCAATTGGAAATAGGTATAACCCAGTCTCACATCTCCCTCGAAAAAGCGTCTTCCAGGTCTTGAGGTCCTTAACAAGGAAAAAATAAGGGAAAATTAGTAGGTAGCAATGGTTGTCTAAAGTGAACCTATGGGCAGATATTATATCTTAGGAAGCAGTGGGACAGTGAAGGATATTACGTAAATCAAATGAGCAAGTTTTAGTATGTAGTTGATTTGAACCAGCATGAGAGATAGAGATGCAAGAGTCATTACCTACACCTCCAATAGTATCATTACCATTGTACTCTTTGAGATTGACCAAATTTTGAATTTCAGGAGTGATATGAGCATTAGCACCTGTGTCAAGTAGGCAGGTACCATTCGGTTGCTTATTCAAGGTGATATGTGATGAGGACATTGTTGTGAGCCTCTTGGTAGGAATCCGACCTTTATAAACAACATTCATCATTTGGTAGCAATCAAGAGCAGGATGACCTGGTTTGCCACAAATTTGGCAAATAATAAACTTACCTGGACAAGGAAATCTCTCACCATTAGCTGGCTGGTCATGCTGGTTGTTGTTGTTGCAAGGATTGTATCCTCGTTGATTGGAAAGAAGTCCACGATTGGACGGGGATGCACCTTTCCCAATTCCACCCAAGTGTTCTCCACCATAGCCTCAAGCAGAAACAAAGGCGTTAACAGGTGGATTTTGGTCCATCCTTTTGCGCTCAGTAGTCAATAGAAATGCCTCAAAAGTGGGATAAGTTACAGGTGAATCCCAAGCTTGAGTAGCACTTACCGTCATTTCAAAGGTAGGTCCGAGATTGTTCAATATAATCTGCATGAGTTCATCATCATTCACTGGTTGCCTCGCTAGGGCAAGGTTATCGGCGATGGCATTCATGCGATCCAGATAATCTGTGATAGAGAGATCACCTTTTTTGGTCTGCAGCAACTCATTTCTCAAAAACAAAATTCTAATTTGTGAGGTGGAGGCATACCTCTACTCCAAAGCTTCCAAGTGGCTCAAACAGTACTCTTACTTGCCAAGACAAAGAGTATAGAGGCAATCAAGGAGCCATTTATCTAACTAAGGATTGTTTGATCCTGTTGAACCCACGCAATGTATGTAAGAGTCACAGTGGTCACGCCAGGCAAGTTCTTAAGAGGGCACACCAAAGTACCATCCACATACCCCATCAGATCTCTACTCTTGAGAATTGGGAGAATTAGGCCAACCACAGTGGGTAGTTGGTTTGATCAAGCTTGATGTTCACAACAGTGGAAAAGGGATGAAACGGATTGGTGGTAGGGTTCGTGGGATTGGTGATAGGGGGTGGGATTGGAAGAGTTAGCATTGTTTTCAGCCATTGAAGATCGTGGAAAAAAAAATTGGATCTAGTCGTTAGACAATAAGGCTCAATACCATGTAAAACTTAAGTATGCTGAGGGTTTCACTTCAATTGCATACCCCATCAATACTGGGATGCATGTATTTATTTTAATCTCAAGGTTACAGCATGGATTTGAAAACCCTATATACAAGGAACTTTTCAAAGTTTAAAAGTACAAACAGAAAGCTATAAAGATTACATGCGCAGCTTAGATCACAACAGATGTTTGAAAAACAAATCCTATAAACTAAGAATGGCTGAAAGGATAAGAGTTTGAACTAAATCAAACTCCTCAAGGTGCAATGATAATAGCTTCACGTTGACTTCGTCTAACAGAATAGTGAGAAACCATGTTTGATGCTGGTTCCTAGGCTGACACCAACAGAGTATGGTGCTTCATATTATTCTCAAGCTTTGAAGTGGGAAGAGAAGAAAGAGAAGGGACAGAATGGAAGGAGTAACAGTCGTCAGTGACTTAGGGAGAAGCAATGCTGGTTCCTAATTCAATGATTTTTATTTTGGATGAATTGGAATAGAGGTTTGGATTGGTCTGATATGTGGTAAATAATTGAGGAAGGAGAAGCAATTGTTTGTGGTGCTGTTGACTAATATCTAGGCCAAAGTCCCAAGCTGCTTCCTAATTTATTTTCATGGATCCACTAGTTCTTATTTTGATGCCTCAATATTTGTTTTATTTTCTCTTCTTCTTATGATATTAATCAATTGCCAACCACACAAGTTTCGTAACAAGAACGATTTGCATGACATGAGCATACGATAATCATAACATTTTTCATCAATGATACAATAATATGTATAAGTATTTTTTTGTACTTAGAAGATTAAAATACAGAAATGCATGTTAAATGTGCCTATAACGGTGTTTTAGTGTCAGAAAAAAGAAAATTATGACAAATTTCTATTTTAATTTTAAAGTTGTTAGAAAAAACATGTAGACGAGTAAGAAAAGGGTAAATGGGTAAAAAATGATAAACAAGTTAAAAACGGATACACGGTTATGGTTAAATGGATACGCGGTTATGTGTATGGTTAACTGTTTATAAACAATTATGAATATAGGTATAACCATTTATACAATTACCCAACAAGTAAACGGTTATTCAAGTAAGAGCTTAAATGGTTATGGGTAAATAACCGCAATTACCCGTCCGCCATAACAATTGCCTATCGCTAACTCGTAAATAACTAACCGTTTATGTTACTACACGTGTTAATTACAATTAAAAAATAAAATTAAATATGTGTGGATCGATTTGGTTAACCGCATCCTAAGAATTTTGGGGACCGATTAAGGTCGATGCGGTTAGGTTTAATCGCCAAAAATTCAAAAACAAAAAAAATAAAAAAATAAAAAAACCAAATCAAACCAAGTCACCAGTGCGGTTAGTTTTTTTTTTTTTTTTTAAATGTCAGCTCTAGATAAAACAAATAGGTTTGAATAAAGTTTTTCTTATAATGACTATTTATTTATAAAGAATATCTAATCTCTACTAATTAATAAAACATTCATTGTCAACTAAAACTCTATGAAATTACTAGTTTAACCCTTTAATTAAAACAGAACATGAATAAAAAAATATGGAGCATAAATGTAATTTCACACAACCAAATTTTGATTTTTTTTTAAAGACTCACCTACATGTAATCCAAATATATATAATAGTTGCATGAGGAGGATCCTCTTCGGATCCTCTTTATGAGAATCCTGGAGATCATCAAATTATGTTTGTTTATCGTACATCATGCGGTCATAAATTATTTTAAATATTTTTATTTAAAATTAAACATAAACAGTATCTGATGAAAACTAGTCACACAATATATAATAAACAGATACGATTTGAAAATCTCTTAGATCCTCAAAAATAGGATCCGGAGAGGATCCTCCTATCCAAACTTTGAATCTATCTAGAAAATTTCTATAAATTGGATTGATTCTAATTTTCTTTTTTTTAGTACAAGATATATTTTACACTATAGGGGTGGAGAGTTCGGTTAAGCCACATAATGAGCAACCTAATTAGTTATCGAATTCGCCATCCACGAGATTCCAACCTAAAACCTCTCACTTACAAGTGCAGAGGAATACCATGAAACCATAGTACTAAGTGACAAGATTGATTCTAAATTAAAATTGGATACTTTTTTTTTTATAAGTATGCATATCATTTAATTTCTACAGTTATTTTTTTGGGCAAAAGATTGTTTACTACTCTCATGTTTTGTGGTTTTCAACACTTACTATATTAAGTTTTTTTCATCCTAGAGTCATATCTAAAATGTTAATTTTGAGACAGTCTTATACATCCGTTAATCAAACTGTTAAATCTGTCATTAATTAATGACATAACGTTTATGTAGACAATAATTGAGGGTCACTGTCACTAAGGGATCCACGTGGATTTTTTTTTTCTTTTTTCAGAAGGGGTTAAAAAATAAAAGAACAAAACCGTCTTCTCCCTCACCCGCAGCCTCTCCCTCCCTTCTCTCTTCTGCATCATCCCCTCGCACCCTCTCCCTCCCTCATCCCTGCACCCTCTCCCTCCCTTATCTCTTCTGCAACCCGGGTCTTTGGGTTTCAGGTTCGAGTACGAAACCGAGACATTGATGACCTGACTCGACCCGTCGTACTCGATCCACGAGTTCACCAGATTGCCGCTCTTGAGATCGATGTCGACGGCATCCAGATCCAACACGACGTGGTTCCTGTTGATGTCCTCTCTCTCTCGCCATCACAGTACCTCCAAAGGGTTTCTTTTGTAGCGTAATTGAAAAGGTTGGGTGTTTATTGACCCATGTGCTTTTCTTTTGTTTGCTCTTGAGATCGATGTCGACGGCATCCAGATCCAACCCGATGTGCTTTTCTTTTGTAGCGCACCATTTTCTCAGAGCTGTACTCGATCAGGTTGGGTTTGATTTCTTTGGTGGGATTTGATTTTTTTGGTGGGATTCGATCAGGTTGGGTTTTATTTTACTTTTTCTTGAATTATTTTTTGGTTCTTATTTGTTTTTTGTTGGGTTTGATTTGTTTGGTGGGATAAATTTGTTGGTGAATTTTTGTTCTTGGTAGCGTGCAAAAAATGATTAAACTTTAGCTTGAAGAGAATTGAAAGATGGAAACTTGGTGAGATCGAGAACCGCGACATGGTCGGTTGGTGCAGATGAGAGAATGGAGGGATAAGGGAGGAAGGAGGAGAGAAGGGAGGGAGAGGGTGTGAAGGGGATGAGGGAGGGAGGGGAAGGGAGGGAGAGGATGCGGGGACGAGGGAGGGAGAAGACGCTTTTTTTTTTCTTCCCTTAATGACATGGGTTGCGAGTCATTGTCCATGTAACCATCACGTTATCAATTAACAGCAGATTTAACACTTTGATTAAGACTGTTTTAAAATTAACACTACTTTAAATATGACTTGAGAAGAAAAAAACCTTGATACATTAAATGTTAAAAACTACAAAATTTTATAATAGTAAACAGAATTTAATCCTATTCTTTTTAATCGGTAACTATAAAATTTAGGAAGTTTTCTAAATATTTTATTTTTGGCAGTCCACGACCACACACTCACACACCGACACTTCCCCGCAAAAGATCTCTTTGCCATAAAGTAAGCATTGGTCACGAGTAGTCACGTGACCGAAAACAAATACTTCACGTCAGACAGAACTTACGAACTTGTCATGTCTCTAGCTAGTCGTCTAGTCCACCTAGTCCTTCACTAATCGTCATAATTCTCGAGGATAAGAATTGTCTATCCTTTCATTTTTGGTATCTTTTTGGTGCTTTTTCTTCTCCTTCTATTTATGTAATTGCGATTAAATTACGTTAATATTTTATATTACTATTTATTTTTATCTTATTATTTTTATAAAAAAATAATATAAAATATTAACGTGACTTAATTGTGATCACATAAAACAGGAGGACACAGGAGGGCACCGTAAATGGAAGGGCAGACAATCGTTGTCCAATTCTGAAAGCTTCTTGTTTACACCGGCGCACATCGCCCAATGATTGCACGCGTTTCTAGACACGTTGGATCATGCGCGTATGACCGGGACAACATAAGATTAAGTAGCATTTTATAAATTTTAAAAGAATAGACTTGCATTTCTCGTTATTAAATGATCTCCTTCCCTCTTGGGCTGAGAATATAAATTTCATAATCAAGCATCTTAATTTCTGAAACTACAAAAAAAATATTTTAATCTAAAAATTATTTTTATCGTTCAAATGTATATAACAAATTAATAGTGTAAGTACCAATTTCTGTTTCTATTATTTTGTACTAAAAAAATAGTATAAGTACAAAGTATTATATTCGTAATAAATTGTCCATTTATTTGATGCGTTTAGACCAACTCTCAAATTTTATGTTCTAAACTTACCTCAACTTGCTCTAACCCTTGGAACAAATATGAGTTTTAACGCAAAACTCATTTATAGTGCAAATTTAGCCCAAGATTCTCCGGGTTATTGGGGCTGGCCCACCATATATGTGTACTTTTTTTCATTTTATATTTATAAATTTATTGAATCCAACGGTTAAGATCTAATATGATCAAATTTAATGGTTAAAAAAAAGGATATATCGGTCCAAATTTAAATCGAACAACTAAAGTAATTAAAAAAAAGTTCTTTTATGTCTTTCATATTCTTTCATAGTGTTTCACAAGTTTCATGGTGTCAGTTAGTGATTTTTCAATATTTGTCGGAATCTAAATAAGTTTAGCTTAAATGTTCATAAAATTAAATTATGATAGTCTACATAATTTTTCTTTTAAAAAAGTTACTTTGCGAAAAAAAAAATTAGCCTAAATTGATTCCTTAAAAATCTGGGCTAAAATTTTAACTCACAAGAGTTGAAGCAAAAAAGCTGTTTCTGAGTTAAAACCTAAATTTTTTGGGATAAAAATATTAGATTTTAATCCAAGAGTTGGTGATGGTCTCAAAAAATTAACTATCTCTAATTTTAAATGTTTTTTTTTGTATAATTAATTCTCAAATAAAGATTAATAATTTAAACGATTTTATTGTTAATTTTATTTAGTTAAAATACACTAGTACATGCCCACACACAAAGTGTGAATTTTTTTGCTTTAGTTGTTAAAATTGAAGGAGAGATGAATAGAGTGAGAGAGAACGTGAGAGTGATGAGAGAGGAAGATAGACTGTTATTTTTTTTTTTAAATTAGAGATGATAAACTTAAATGTAGTTGAGGTTTAAAAAAAAAACAGGAAAATTTTGTTTTGTAAAATTACACTTCTATTCTTAACTTTTTTATTGTGATAGAAGACAAAGATTTTTTTTCATCTTCTTTTGATAGATAAAGAAAATTTCATTAATGTAGTTTTAGATTATTCATAAATAAGTAAACACGTGGGCCTCTACTAGATACAATATATAATCTTAAAATACAAAAGAGAGAGGGGATGGGACTGCTATTTTTTCCAAAAAAAAATTGGAGCTGCTATAAATACGACTAGTGCAACTCGTATGGTCACCGACACGTTCTTTATTCTTTCTTTCTTTTTTTCTTTCTTTCTCGTTTTCCTTGTGATTTTACATGAAAGACACAATAATGCTATAGAAAATAATAATAATAATAATAATAATAATAATAAAAAGAATAATGTTGTTCTCATATTCATTTTGATCTCCTATACTCGTGATAATTTTTTGTCATCAATCTTTTTAATTTATTTGATCCGACTTTGAAAATCATGAAACATATTTAAGAAATAAAAATGAGTATTTAGATACACGACCCTAATGAAAACAACCTCTTAGTCTATTTATTTCTCTCAGTTTTTCTCGTCACATAACTACTAAGAAAGGCTTACTATATTTGTGTTGTTCGACATAATTTACAAAAATTATGCTGAATTTTGTACTCAATTTGGAATTTTCTTCTTCATAATTTAGAATATATAATCATAAATATAATTATTCTATCGAGGGAGAACTTTACAAAAGTTATGTTGAATGCTGTACACTCAATTTTGAATTTTCTTTTTCATAATTTAGATAATCATAATTATAATTATTCTATCGAGGGAGAACTTGCCAAAAAGTTTATTGAGGAAACGGATGCATAATTTTAATTTCGAATTTTGTTGTTCATCTTTTTGGGGGTGGTGGGATTGGAGCGTTTAACGTCTGCTATTTTTCAATGATTTCTACTATTTGAGCATTTAAGGATTCAAATATATAAGGGAAAAATCCAAATTTTCTATTCTTTTTCCAACCCCTTCTATTTTCTCAGTAACCAAACAGTGCAAAACCAAATTGAACACATAACCCCCCAAACTTTCCACATACCCTATCATCATTACTTTGATAATCTTCTATTTTCTCAGTAACCAAACAGGGCAAAACCAAATTGAACGCATAACCCCCCAAACTTTCCACATACCCTTTCATCATTACTTTGATGATCTTATTACGTCTGTTGCTTAAATTAAAAAGAAAAAAAGATGAAGATCAAGAAAAATTATTTAAATAATTAACAAAAAATAAATAATTTACAAAACCCAGCTCAATTAATCATCTTCGTCCTCTTTTGAAGATGATGGTGAATTTCTGCAAAACTCAAAGCTATGATCCTCCATTTTCTCCACCACAAAATGCCCCAAACTACCCACAGCCTCCACCAAGTTCTCCCGGCAAAGAAACTCGTCGCTAAAAATCCTCTCAACCTCCCTCGAAAAATCATGAACAAAAACATGAGTTTTATCCCTACCGCCCCTCTTGCTCCGGGCCAAAACTCCGGCGGTGAAAATAGCCGACATCCGCCCCGGAGATGACGGAGAATACCCACGTGGGCCGTCGACCAGAATCACATCCCAAGGGACTTGATATATGTGGTTCGGCAAGTCGTTGATCCCGATCTTGCAGTCCGAGAACAACAAGTTCTGGACCGGCCGGCACTCGTTTTTGACCTGGGATTTGGTCGTTGACAGCAATTGTTTGTGGTCCTTGACTTGGGTCACGTACGACACGTCGTACGCCTCGAGGCTGTGGTGGGAGTGGGCCTGCTCGAATCGGGAGACGAGGAACTCGCTCTCATCGATGAAAGCCGTGCGGCCGTTGAGGTTGAGCGTGTGGTAGAAGAGGGACTCGTGGGTGAGGCCGAAAACGAGGAAATTGCAGTTAGGTGCGCAGAGGCGGGTGAGGGCGGAGGATATGGAGGTAAGTTCCGGCGGGGACATGTGGGTTGCTGACGAGGTGTTTGATGATGAAATGGCGTAGTGAAGAAGTGCGTCGAGGACGGCGGGCGGGAGGGGGAGTACGGAGGTGGGCGTGAGGGAGGAGGTGGGGAGGGTTTGGGGGATGGTGGTGCTGATGAGAGTGAGGGTGAATGCGAGGGTAAAGAAGGTGAAGAAGAAGAGGAGCCACAGGCGGTGGCTTCCGCCGCTTGTGGTGGGTTTGTGGATTGCTTGGGGGTGGAGGAGGATGAGTTTTGTGTTTGTGTTGGCGGTGGTGGTGGCGGTGCTGTTGGTGGTTTTCATTTCCACAGAGAGAGAGAGAGAGAGAGAGAGAGAGAGAGATACTGCTCTTTGCTTTGTCTTTTTTAATTATCTTGGGATTTCTCTTTCATGGCTTCATAATTCATTTGCTTTCAAAGTTAGACAGAGCGACAGAGAAATCACGGAGGGGATTGAGTGGGACACGAATGCCAATGTGGGAACAGAACAGTTGAGCTTTTGAAGAGGTGGCGTCTCCTAATAAAGCGGTTTCGGAGCTCATCCGGATTTTATTTAATTAATGTATATCGTACGATTAAAAATTATTAAAAATTATTTTATTTAAAATTAAATATAAATATTAACTACCAAAATCTAATCGTATAATATACAATGAGCTTATAAAATGTGAGGATTCCTAAAATTCTCACAAAGAGAATTCGTAGATAATCTTCATCCATAAAAGCGAGGGTGGAGGGACGTGCTTTGTGTTGTAAAATTAAAAGGGCGGAGGGGGTATTTTGTTAAAATAAAAGGTGAAAAAGACTATGGTGCAAATATTTAATTGTTTGTTGGCCGGTCCGTTACCGAGGCTATGGCTTGAAACAAAAAAACATCGATGTGGTACCAACTAAAACGGCCCGGGCGGTTAAGAGAGTAATGCTTATAAAAGTGAAGTAGTAGGCTAAAGTTTGTGACATGTTATACCATAGGTTGGACCATGAGTGGGTGTCGCAAGCAGTCATTGTAGGTCAAAAGTTCATATTTTTGGGTTCCAATCAAGACAGTATTTTAGTGATGTAAATTAATTAGAATCCAACCAAATCTCGTTCACTAATGCACTAATGTTAAAGCATATATTCTTTGCTTAATTTTGTGGTATTTTGTTGGAGGAAAGGTGATAAAAGTTGCCAAAGATGGATAGTGGATTCAACTTTTGGTAGGAAAAGATGTCCTCGACCGGGTTGAGTTATTTAAGGCAGGATTGGAAGGTGCATGGCAGTGACTTTGTGCTACAATCTTACCTTATTTTGAGTTTTGAGCTTAAAGTTTAAACAATATTGTTACATTACATGTGTCTACATCTTTGTATCTGTGAAGTCCGGCCAATTTATGCTATCTTCAAATTTTGTGGTGAAAATCACTAGCGGAGCCAAAAATTTACAACGATGGGGTCAGGAGTATACTGTTGTGGCTCGCGCTCCAGAATTCGTGTCCAATAAGTGCCATCCACGGCTTATCCACCAAGCTAACGCCGGAGCAATAGGCACAATTTACTGAACAATTATGGAGGCCTTAGAGAGAGGGGTGCGCCAATAGTAGAGTGAAAGAGAGAGATGTGTAATTGTGAGGTGTGTGTTATTCCACCCCATTGTGCCTTTATTTATAGTAGTAGGATAGGTAAAATCCTTAACCTTTTCGGATTACAACTCTTAATAGGTAATCAATTCCTAATAGGAATATAAGAGATATTTCTAGATTCATTAGGATTTACACAATCACATTGCTAATCCAATAGGACTGCAACTCTCCCCCTTGAGTGTGTAAATACTCAACTAAATGGCGCATCAGGTCTTCAATGATAAAGTAAGTACATTTGATGAAGTCGTCAGCACAATGAGCAAATGTGAGTCTCAGATCAACGGAAAAAAGCATAAAAGTTAAAACTCACAAAACCTCACTATGGTAAAACCCAAGGTGGGAGAAAAACTCATAGACTAAGGATTCATCAACCAAAACCCTAAGTATTTATATGGTTCACATTTTGGTTGGATTAGTCCACATATATTCCCTTGAATCCACTATGAAAAAGGGTGATTTCATATCTTTGCGAGGAATGATATAGAAAATCAATTTCCTTAATAAGTAGGCTTGGCAAAGTGTGCTTGTAGGCACAAGATCCTTATTTCAGGTAATGACATACGTTGTAGCATCATTGTTTGACCTAAGTGTCCTAAATAGTCGTGCGAAAGTAAGTGCACTGCTCAATCACCAGGCTCTAGGCCAACCACATGTGGTGTGTCCCCAGTTAGGAGATAACCTATTGGCCTCAAATCAAAGCTTCAGGCTCATTTTTGCAGGTGGTACAAAGACATTTCACTTTATTTTCTTTAGTGGTTTCATTCATGATCATTGCCATCTCGAATATCCTTAAGAAAACTTAACGATTCCGGAACGGATAGAGTTTACTAAGGGAATTCAGCCAATAGGGCCATCCAAGTCAAAATTCTGCTCTTCCAACGATGTTTGGTGGAGCAAAATTAGTCTCACATATTGACTACGAGAATGGTATTCCTCAACGACATTGGTAGATGGCACGAACAGGTGCATAACCAATGATCTATTCCATCGAAACGGAAGTAGATTCTGCAGGGTTAAGGTTTGGAAATATTATCACCTATTCTTGAAGTTTTAGGTCTTAGGTGCCAAGGATCACGCTTTAATCAGTGAAAATCAAACTTGTGACGGTTCAACAATCCATTGAATTTGAGGGAATAAGATTGTGATTGATGACATGGGAATGAATCATCCATAAGCATCAAAGTTAGAATATTCGAGTTCTAGGACATGGTTTTCATGAAAAATGTCTGCTTTTCATGGGTGTATTTGTTTTATGAAAACTACGGGTTTCAAAGGCACTAAATTTGAAATTACAGGTTCAATATAGTTTATGAACGTTTAGTTCATAAAAGAGAGGTTTCTGCAAAAACATAGAATGCAATATGCTAATTTAAGTGTAGTGGATTCGAGTTGCTTTAGGAACTCAAGTGTAAGTGCTTTGAGACGATGAAAGGATGTCAACGGTTCAAAGAAGAGAATTAAAATATTGAATCGTTAATGTCCAAAAAGTAATATTCATGTCAATAATTTTGGATTTCTTGTCAGATTAATGGACTGTTAGTCAATTTTAATTAATTCAATAGATCGGGACCATACAGGGTCGATCGTAGAAGCAAAATAATACAAGGTTTCAGGCCATATTTGTGGGCTAGATGGCTGCAGACCCTACAAAAGAAACATCTTAAAATTGGTTAACGCTGTGAAATCTGGCACCAAAAATAAAAAAATTTATGGGTGCGGGTTGAAAAAAAACAAGCCCAAAAAATGGCTTTGGGCCGAGAAACAAGGGCAGCCCATCATTGAAATTGCTGGCTGCTGCTTTAGGTAAGGCTCTGCAAGCTGCGGGCTGGGCTCGTGTAAGGCTGCTGCAGGCAGCCCAACAATCTGCAAAAAACAAGCTTGTAGGCTTGCTGCAGTCACGGCCCGAGAGGAACAGCCCAACAGCAAATGAGAGAAGAAACCCAGGCCTGATTGGTTGGGCAGAGTTCGCGAGACAAGCCCAGCACAAGCTAGCTTAGTCTGGCGCGAGCTGGATCGTGAGAAAGCCCAGCGAAAAGGGTGTCGGCTCTATGTGTTTGGAAGGGCAGGAGGCCCAGTAAGTCAAACCTAGGCCTAGGGCCTGGTTTACACATGCAACAAAGCCCATGCAGGTCGGCACGGTTAGTTCCCTTTTTTTTTAAATTTTCTAATTTATTTTGATTTTTTGACTCACATATTCTACATAGTAAAAACTACGTAATGCATGAACGTGTGTGTGTATATATATATATATATTGACAAATATATGAAACATATAATATATATATATATATATATATATATATATATATATATCGAAAGGAAAATATAAATGTAAGGGATTCATGCATCATGGGATTGTTTTCATGCTTCATGGTCATTTCCAATATCTTACTTTATTTGAAGTGTACCTGATTGGCAGAAAACTACAAAAGCCTTTGAATTTGTAGAAGATCCTTCTCAGAAAGCTGGAATTGCATCTCCAATGCGTTGTATCACGTTCAACACATCAAAATTAAATTGAATCAATATCATATAGATCAATTCAAAATAATAATTTAATCATAAAAAGAATGATTAAAACGTAATACTCCCTTATTTGAAGATCAAACTCTCTTTAACGCAGCGTCAAAAGCATGTTAATAACGTGTTGTAGGCATAATTTACTGAACAATTATGGAGGTCTTAGAGAGAGGGGTGCGGCAATAGTAGAGAGAAAGAGAAAGATGTGTAATTGTGAGTTGTGTATTATTCCATCCCATTGTACCTTTATTTATAATAGTAGGATAGGTAAAATCCTTACCCTTTTAGGATTATAACTCTTAATAGGTAATCAATTTCTAATAAGAATATAAGAGATATTCCTAAATTCATTAGGATTTACACAATTATATTTCTAATTCAATAGGACTGCAACACTATTAGGGTTTAGCCCCAAAAAAAAACCCTTTATTATTAGAACTAGCCACACCCATTTATAGACAATGGGGAACACGTATTTAACAAGGAAACTGTGGGGTGAAGAATCCTCTGCGTTACATTATATTTTTTTTGTTTTCCATATGAATAGAAATAATTTCCAATCCCTTTTAGGTCAATGAAATGCATGCAAATCAGAATTGGAAATTAGAGAAATTCAATATTGTATCCCAAATTATTTGAGTGATATCGTATGACTTTTGGGTCTTGAAACTCATTGTTTTGTAGACAGAAGACGGCGGATTTTAACTACCATAAATTGATTTTCTTCATTGAGAGTCTGATATAATTCTAGAAGGAGGCTCTCTTCCTTTCGGAATTTCCCCCACCTTGGTTTCCTCACACGCTCCTAGTCTGACTTTTTTGATAAAATTCTTTGATTAGTCACTGAAGAAATGATATGATGGATGGAAAGTCTGAAACCACAATGAATGTTACGCCCTATGTACTTGGACATTATCTGGAGAACGGAGATATCGGCACAGCCCAGCGACGCAGCTCCTCGCAGTTGAACACGGTGGCTAGACCGCCGGTACTACCCTTGTAGGCCACCAACGCTGATACTGTAGCAGTTCAGAGTCAGCAGTTGCAGCAGGCCCAGGCGCGAACAGAAGCAGTTATAGCCCTTGCAGCCCACCACGTGGAGGCCCAGTTTGAAATAAAGGTAACCAAGCTCCAGCACACACCTTAAGACCCGCTCAGCTAAACCGGCTCCAGCTTAGACTGGACTGGCCGACAGGCCCGGCCCTAGCCTAGGGCAGCAAGGGTGACCGCACAGGGTCTCAAAAAATCGAGGGCATCAAAAAAATTTAATTTTTATTATTATAATGTTTTGTTCAGTAAGCGTATAAAAATATAAAACTGGATATTTGTCATAGGATGTCATTTTGCAGCGGTGTTTCGCTACTTTCCTGCAATGGAAAGGAACACGGGTTCGAAACTCAAATATGCTTTTTTTTTTTTATGCATTTATTTCATCTTTGGTTTAAATAAGTAGCTATATTTCTATATGTGCCTTTGACAAAAGTGGTTTTTACAAATTCATTTTCAATTAATTACCACCCTTTGGCAAATAATAATAATAATAATAGTAGTCACCCAAATTCAAAATGAGGACCTTTTTCTTTTGATAACTTTAACTAAAAGCTCCTAGTACTATTCACTTTAACGAAAAGCCACTCCCCCTAAAACGTGTTTGAGTAAGTTCCTGAGCCTTTATTGTAATTTTCTGTCGGTTTAGAACTGAGAAACCTTTGATTTGAACTTGGGGGAAGGCCCTGAACGTTTTCTGCATTTTCTGCAGATTCCGGCGACGATGCCGGCGACGGTCAATGACGGTTTCTGTTGGACTTAACAGCGATGTCAATTGTGCCGTTAGATTGAACGGCATATGCTCCTTCAGTAGGTATATTCCATTAACTATGTTAACTCTCTCCGGCACTAGCGTGTAGCATCAACAACAGCGAGTGCAACCTTTACTCGCTGAACCGTGGTGGTGGGGCGCATTCGCTGGCTACGGCGACCACACGGCAGTGTGTGGCGGCGCGTGATACTACTACGGATAACGTGTTTTGAAATTGAAGATATGTGTGTAATAGAATATAAAGTAAATAAAACATAATGGTTACGAGGTTCAGCAAGTGTGCCTATGTCCTCGAAGTAGCAGTAGTCTTTTTTTTATTATCTAAAATAAGAAGAATACAAATATATATCTCTCACTATTTTTCTCTCGATCTCTTCTTTCTTTTCTCTGCTTTCTTTATTTCTCTTTTTTCTTTTTTTGTTTTTTTTTCTCTTGCTTGGATGATTGTTTTATAGGCAAAGTGGTTAATAATAAGTAAGGAAAACTAATGAAAAAAGCTTGAAAACTTTGAGTTTTAACGATAAGGACAAAATAAAGGATAAAGTGAATAGTACCAGAATTGACTTTTTAGTGTAAAAATATGGTTTTTCGTTAAAGTGAACAGTACCGATAACTTTTCGTTAAAGTTCCTTAAGAAGTATGGTCATACTTGATTGCTCACATTTATGACGGCCATTTGCACCGTTACAACACTCCCTTTTTGTTGCTATTTATTTGTCTATTCACCGAAATATAAGTAAATAAATAGAGCAATACTTGAAAATCAAAATTCTAAGCCGATCATCAGTTACAAGACGGACCCAAAACACTAAAACAGAGGACTTCCAATATACAATTGATCTAAGCATAGGCTAAAACTTGCCATACTATATCGGATTTCAATGTTAGTTCAAATGATGACATTTTTTTTAGTACAAGATGGAACACGAGGCAGTCGAAGATGGTCCATCTTTGCGTGGCCCAAATTACATTAACATTTTGTTTGTTTTGCACTCTTTTTTAAAAAGATTTTAGATTAAATTCTCATTAAATACGAATTTAAATTACATTATTTCTAGTTCAGTGTGAAGCTTAGTTTCCTCTCCCTAGATAATATCATTTGTTTTAAATAAAAAAAAACATATTTTTTCTTGCTTGCCTAAAGATTTGTGAATTATTCAATTTAAAGTGAAGTTGACTAAAATATAATGCCAGAGTTGCAAAAATATTGTCAAAGTAATAGTTGATGCAATCTTAAATTGAAACATAAAAGGCCAAATTTGGTAATTTTAAAATTGTTATCTTTTATAATTCTTGAGCAATATCATAAGACCGTAACTCGTGAATCAAAGCATCCAAATCTTCAGAAGATGATCCCATAACCTCAACAGCCCTCCTAGCCAACTCTCCATAAACCCTAGCTCTGGTCCTTATCTCCTCTGCCTCCTCACCCACCATTGCCCTCCTCACAGCCTTCTCTATCTCATCCCTCCTCACACTCTCCCTCACAACCCTCATCCACTCTTTGGCCCCCACACAAACCCCAATCCCAAGCACCTGCGTGATCAGCTTCTCGTTGTAAAACTGCTCCGCAAAAATCGGCCACGTCACCATCGGTACCCCGGCAGCCACCGCCTCGAGCGTTGAGTTCCACCCGCAGTGCGTCACAAACCCTCCCACCGCCGCGTGCGACAGAATCTTCACTTGTGGTGCCCACCCTCTTACCACCAATCCCCTCCCTTCGACCCTCTTTTCGAACCCTTCAGGTAGCCAACCATCTTCCCCCACTTGTTTCTTCACAACCCAAATGAAATTTTGCTCTGAAGCTTCAAGACCCTCTGCAATTTCCAGCAGCTGGGCATCCACAAAAGTTGCCAAGCTCCCAAAACACACATAAATAACTGAACTGGGTTTTTTCAAATTAAGCCATTTGATGCACTCGTGTTGTTCTTCAATTGAGCTTTTGTTCTCTTCAACCAGCCTCTCATTAGCTAGATAAAGTGGGCCCACATGCCAAGCTCTTATCCCCAGATCATTTCGGTAGTGATCAGCATAAGCAGCTTCGAGCTCATAGAAGCTGTTTACCAGAACCCCATAGCTCTGTTTCTGCGCTTTCACACCTTCCCCTAACAACTTCATAAACACGTTTTCTTCCCCATTCGTAACAAAATCCGGCAGCTTTTTTCTTGTTAGCTCAATCGCACCCGGTAGGTTGGGGATCACGAAAGGGTCCGAATCCGATGAGACGTACAGGTGAGGCTTGTACAGGTGCACGCATAGGATAGCACACAAGGGGAAATAACCGATTCCTTGGAATAGGAGCACCGGAATACCAAATTCAGAACCCAAGTCGGTAGCCCAAGGGAAGAACATGTCGGCCACAAGGCAGTTGGGTTTCTTACGCTGCAAGAACTGCTCAATCTGCGGACCAAGCAAGCCGGTTGCCGTCAAAAATTGTAAATGCATTTCTGGGGTGGTGGCACAGTGCAAGCTCTGGCAGTTTTCCGGCAATCCAACATCTGCAGTCGGGACTTTGATTGTGAATATTTGTATTTGGGAACTAGAATAGTTTTGAAGTTTGGTTTGAATGGAGGGTGCATCTGGAGAGGTGGTGATTATGGTTGCTTTGAGACCTCTGGAGACAAATAGTTTGGCCAAGTCCATGAAGGGGATTATGTGGCCTTGAGCCATGAAAGGGAAGAAAGCAATGTGAAGCTCTTGGTTTTTGGTTCCCATGGTGGTTCTGAGCTCTTGAATTATGAGACCTACCAGTGCAAGTGGATATTAGTTGTGCCTTTGATAGTTGCATGGGAGGGGGCATTTTTCAGTCCAAACGTTTTAATAAGACACCAGACACAAACGAGCGGTGCCAAAATACAATGAGGTAACTTTTTTTCTTAGAGTAATATTAGAGAGATCAAGTTTATATACTAAATTAGCAAATTAAATGATGTGTCATTAATAAAAAATTAAAGCATTTATCAACGATTAAATAATAATTCAATTATAAACTTTCAAGTTATTTAATTTATAAAATTTAATTTCTTAGCATTAGTCTTTTTGTTATGTACAAGAAGACTGATGTACGAGTGTTTCAGTTATTTTCGAACACTTGGCAAGTTTTCAACCATCTACAAGACTACAAGATAAAGTGATGCCTCTACAAGAGTACTTTTAGTTGTATTTTTTGTTTTGTTTTCATTTTTTTCAAAGATAATTTTTTTGTTTTCCGACAAAAAAATAAAATGTTTTGTTTTCAGTTTTCATTTGATATGGCCCTGGGTTGAATAGTGGAATTTCTGGAGTGCTGTTTACTGGAGCTGGTCAAACCAAAAAAAATTAAAATAATAAAAGATAAAAAGGAATAGTATTCATTGGTGGACAGAGCCTGCAATTTTTGTTCAAACTGACAAATCTCTAATCTCTAATATTAAAAAGTCAAAAGTGAGTTTTGGTGTCTCAAAGCTTCATAAAAAATAATTGAACGTAAAAGTTCCTCAAACAAGAAAACTTAACTCATGCAATAAATTATAAAGAAATTTGATAAGGGATAGATTTGTCTAAATAAAAAAAAAGTGATAATATGATAAAATAGAAAATAAAGAAGAAAAACAAATGATAAATTCAACTACTTCAGATACAAAAGCTATGTGGAATTTATGAATATTTCAGGATGGTTATTTTTCTCAAACTAAAAGGTAAAATCTCTACTAATTAATAAAACACTCATTATCAACCAAAATCCTATGAAATTACCAGTTTAACCCTTTAATTAAAATAGAACATGAATAAGAAATATGGGCAGAAATGTAACTTCACACAACCAAATTTTGCTTTTTTTTAAAACCTCACTTACATGTAATCCTAACATATGTCTAATTAAAAAAAAAAAAAAAAAAAAAAAAAAAAAAACTTCCCACTCTCACATTCTCTATCACTCTCTTCCTCCTTCTATCTCAAAAACAAAAATAAAAAATTTTCACACACTTTGTGTGGGTCTATATGCTAGTATATAATAAATAAAAGAGAAAAAAAAAAAAAAAAAAAAAGAGAGGGGGTGGGGGGGGGGGGGGAATTGAACGTGGGATTCAAACCTCAACGTTTCCATCGCACACATAGCATTGCTTTTTCCCCCAACTTCCCACTCCCACATCATCATTTCCTCCATGTCTCTGGCTTTGCAAACAAAGTGGAACGGTTATAAAGAGGAAATAAGTCATCAGAAAAAAAAGAAAAAAAAAAAAAGGGGTTATATCTAGCCCCATAAACTCGACTAGAAGCTTTGAAGAGAAGAGCAGTGGCTTTGGATTTTTTATTTATTTTAATTTTAGGTTTACTTCTGAATTCATAAGTTAATAATTCCTTTTGATTTTTGTTTTGGTTCTCCCAATTGCTCCTATAGTGGGTAATTATCTCTTTTTATCTTGCAGATTAATGACGAAGGATTGGGGTACGGAAGTACACGTTAATTCATTCCTTCAACATAATAAATAAAAGAGAAAAAAAAAAAGAAAAAATTGAACGTGGGATTCAAACCTCAACGTTTCCATCGCACACATAGCATTGCTTTTTCCCCCAACTTCTCACTCCCACATCAGTATTTCCTCTAAATCTCTGGCTTTGCAAATAGAGTGGAACGGTTATAAAGAGGAAATAAACTGTCAGCAGAAAAAGGGTTCTTATCTAGCCTCATAAACTTGACTAGAAGCTTTCAAGAGACGAGCAGTGGTTTTGGATTTATTTATTTATTTTAATTTTAGGTTTACTTATGAATTCATAATTTAATAATTCCTTTTGATGTTTGTTTTGGTTCTCCCAATTGCTTCTACAGTGGGTAATTATCCTTTTTTATCTTGCAGATTCATCAAGTATAAGAAGGGAGATGTAGCCTTGCTCATAGGTTTCTGTGATAGTGACTAGAGTGGGGATGAAGATGACATGAAATCTACTTCTGGCTATGTTTTTAGCTTTGGAAGTGGTGCATTCTCATGGGCCTCTGTGAAGCAACAAAGTGTTGCACTCTCAAATGTAGAGGCCGAGTATATGAGTGCTTCGGAAGTTACTACTCAAGCCATATAGTTGAGATTTGTGCTGCATGATTTTGGTGAAGAACAGATTGAACCAACCCTTTTGACGTGTGACAACACATCTGCAATTGACATGTCAAAGAATCTTGTGTTTCATCAAAGATCTAAACACATCAAGAAGAAGTTTCATTTCATCATGGATGCAATCCACGAAGGAACAATTGATCAACAATTCTACAAAAGTGAGAAGCAACTAGTAGACATCTTCACCAAGGCTTTAGCTAAATGATAGACAAGCTTGGAGTAATCTCAGTTAAGACCTTAGAAGGGAGTGTTAGCTAATTAAGGTCTAAACTGTGATTTCTTTCATTTTAGCAAGCTGTTAGTTTGAGTAAAGTGAGTTGCTAGAGATCAAAGTTTGAGATTAGATCAAATTGCATTAGGCTCAAATGTGAGCAAGTGGCAAGATCTCATAGGGTCTTGTAATGAATGGTTGGATGAGCACATAGGCTCTCCTAGATTATCTTCCCTTCTAACGGTCATGAAAATGGTTGTGAAGGAATAAAGCACGCAGAAGAGCACATTGGATCTCTGTGAGAATTTTCATCACTTTCTCTCTTTATCTCTCATTCTTCCCTCAATTTTTTCTTCTCTGAGATCAAATTGCTGCAAATACACTAATATATTTCTACAGATTCTGACAAAAAGCATGTCTGCCTTTCTTCGAACAGAAGTTGCTCGAGCGGCTCTTGGAGAAGCTTATTGCTTTGAGAAAATTGGTGCTTAATTCTGGTGAGGGGAGTGAGTCGAGGTTCTCACACCCTTCTAGCAGACCAACTTCTAAAGAAGGGAACTTGATGGTTTTGATTTTGACTTCGATGCCATCGGAGTTGGTTTTACTTGATTGGGTGGCTTTGGAGAATGTTGGGGCATTTAGAGGAGTGATGACTTAGTGGTTTTTACTCCTTAGGATGTAAAGAGCTTGGCCATGTCGGAGATCGGTATCAAGTGGCCATGAGCCATGTAAGGGAAGAAATAGATGTGGAAGTCACGGTTTTCGCTACCCATGATTATTAGGATTTCAATAGGGCTGCGGTGACGGTGGCGTTGTTTGTGATATGCGAAAACTCAAATAAATAGAAGTGGAGCATGTGAAGATTCTAATTCTTCACACTATATATTGACAGAAGGAGAAAAGTTTGTCTCCCTCAATTGTATACGTCAGCCAGTATTTCATGTACAACAACGACCGATTAAGTAGAGTAATTTTTCCCCACTTAGTACTACGGTTTAGTGATATTTCTATTCACTTGTAAGTAAAAGGTCTTAGGTTCAATTTTCACCAAAAACGAATTTGAACCTATTATTGCTAGCCTACTGTAAGGCTTAGCGCCCAACACCCCCCCCCTCCCCCAACAACACCACCCTTTTAATGTAGATAATATTAAAAAAAAAAAAAAAAAAAGTAGAGTAGTTTTTTAGGAGATTGTTAAGGGGACTTTCTCTTAAGGGTCACCTAGAATTGGTTTGTCTTTGACAATTTATTAGGTTAATGAACGTTGAATAAAAATAAAAATGTTAATATGTATATTTTGTTCAAGTGAAGTTACAAGATAGAGAATTTGTGAAGAAAACTTGTTCATTTTAATTCTATCATTTTCTTGGAGATTACGAGACATAAGTTTTCTTCGTAATTTCTCCATCTTTTATAGTCACTTGAATAAAATTTGCAAGGCAACATTCATATTTTCGTTCAACATTCATTAAACTTAATGAGTTTTATACATTGCTAAACATCAATTGAGAATATAAATTATATTGGAACCCTATCTTTAAAGAGGCAAATTTTGTTGGTGATGGATTTACTCGTCAGGTTCTTAACTGGTTGTCACATGTGGAAGCATCATATTCCTGATTTTGCTTCACATGCTCTTCGTTTTGATTTTGTTGGAATAGTTGTATCCGAGAGTTTCTTTTTTAATATATGATTCTTTTAGCAGAATATATATACATATATATATACATATATATATATATATATTGTCTTTATGATAACGATGTATTAATAGCATCTCCAATGCGCTTGAAATTGCCCACGTCAATGTCAAAAACAATAGATTTTGGTATCTCAAAAGTCTCTCAGTGCCAGCGAGGTGTCTGTTGCCAAAGTCCAATTGCTAATCTTCATGCCATGTGGAAACTTGGGTAAATTAGACATTTGATATTTGGTATTTGGCCTTTTTTCTTAAAAGATCGCAGCCCATTAGGGTTTTCAAGCAAAAGAAAATTGAGTAAGTATTTTTGTGATGTGCACAATTACAGACATGTCAAAAAGATATTAGAAGCAGTCGACCCGTCGCTCAGGATGCACATGTTTTACACATACCACAAAAAAAAGAAAAGAAAAAAAAAAAAAAAAAAGAGAACACTTGTTGGTCCAAGGTGGGACTTAAATTGATCAAGCATTTAGGCGGGCTTTGCATAGCCCACAAATTGCCATCTTCAATATGGCCCTCTGGAAATGCAATTTGAGGTTGGAGGGCAATTTCCAAGCTCTTATCCTTGCCCTCCCACGTTCTCCACTAAGTGATGGCCTTCTCTCAACCTCTCTGCATCCCAAGAAAGTGGTACACGTAACAAAAAATGGAAAATGATCTCTGAACTGTGGAGGAGAGAGCAAAAAGCTGAGAGAGAGTAGAGAGTGTAGCGGAGGAGAGACGAATGCAAACCGTAGAAATAGAAAGAGAAGAAAGGAGCAAAGGATTGCAATTATGTAGAATGTTCACGAGGAAGAAGAATCAAAGGTGAAATTTTTATTTTTCTTTATTATTTGTTTCCTTACACAAATCTCCACTCATGGCACAGGACCATCGAAGCAAAGTTAGTTTCCCACGTGCTCTTACAAAGAAATGTTCAAATGAAGGACCTCTCTTTATAACAAATCAAAATGGTCCCAATCGCTCCACTCTAGAAGCAACCTTCCGGTGATCTCATAAAGATACAAATATATACTAAGTCAATTGACTTGAGTACAAATATCTAAAGTCCATGGTTACAAAACCTAGCCCATGAGAATCCTAATGGATTCTCCTACACTGACAATCCACTCATACTTGGAACGAAGATAATCAAAACAAGGCGTAGAGAGTCCTTTAGTGGGAACATCCGTAGGTTGATCAATGGAAGGAATAAACTGGACTTTGTGAGTACCCAACTTGACCCGTTCATGAACAAATCGAGAGCATACTTGGTTTGAGATAGATGGAGACAACAGAAGTAGAACAAACCTCAAAACTAAGAAAATAATAAAGAGGCCCAAGATCTTTAATCTCAAATTCATGGCCCAAAAGATCTATAAATCGTCAAAGAGCTACAAAATCATTGCTAGTTAACACAATATCATTGACATAAAGTAGTAAAATGAAATATGTCGTACCATGGTGAAATGTGAAGAGAGATGGATCAGCAAGACTTTGAATGAAGCCTTGACAGAGGATAAATGTACTGAAGTGCTAAAACTAAGCTCGAGGAGCCTGTCTGAGACCATAAAGAGCCTTGTGCAGTTTACAGATATGATGGTAAGCTTGACAACCAGACTAAATGTCTTATCATAATAAAAACCATATTGCTGATGAAAGCCTTTGGCAGCTAAACGAGCCTTATACAGCTCAATGGAATCATCTGCATTATGCTTAATCCGAAAAACCCATTTGCAACCAACTAAATTCTGAGAGGGATGAGAGGGAACAAGAGACCACACACCATTTTTAAGTAAAACATTAAATTCCTTGGTCATAGCGGTACGCCACTCAAGGGGATGTGAGGCCTGAGTGAAACAAGTGGGTTCAACGGAATTAGAGTTGGACACTCTGAGTGAATGAGGCAGTGGGTAACAAACAGTGTCGTTGGACACATTGTTTGGGTTGAGAGTGGCCAGTGTGTGATCTAGTCTTTATAGGATGGAGTAAGGAAGACCCAACGGGGGCAGACGAGAAGGGCACTGGTATAATGGCTTGCTAAGGACTCAACAAAAGTTAGCTGGAAGCTGTAGAGATTTTGGGCTTGATGGGGCTAACCCATATCCAGAAGCTGTAGAGATTTGGCGTTCTAGAAGCCTATTAGGGTTATCAAGCAAAAGCAAATTGAGTAAGTATTTTTTTGTGATGTGCGCAATTACGTACAGGTCATTTTGTCAAAGATATCAAAAGTTGTCGATCCACTCGCTTAGAATGTGCATGTTTTACACACACCAAAAAAACATCTGCTGGCGTAAGGCCGAACTTAAATTGCTCGGGTAAATTGCCCCCTGTAATATGGTCTGCTAGAAATGTAATTTGAGATTGAAGGGCAATTTTCGGTCTCTCGGTGCCAACGAGATGGAAGAAAGATTCTTTTTCCTCTTAATCTTTTTTATATTTCTTTCCCTTCTATTTAAACAGTTATGATTAAGCCACGCCATCATTCAGTATTAATTTTTTTAATAGAGAGAGAGACGAAAAGAAAACTGTGATAGGAGGGGAAAAAGGAGTATTTTATAAATAATAGCCAAAATTTAACATCCAATTTCATAAATGTCACTTTTTTATATAAAAAATTCAAATATAATAGAAAATCCACTTATATATATATAAATACCCTCAAAATTAAAACCAAATAGACATAAGTGGCAAAACCATCACCCAATTGTTGAGAGCAGCATTTCGCACACTCACCCCATTGTTTAGTTTTGATTGGTTTGTGAGGTCTGTTATAATTTAGAACTTGCTTAATAGGGATTATAGATTAATTATATTTGCGGCGAAGAGAAGCAAGAATTAAATTGGAAAGATCCTCCTGTGAAAACTGTTGTTGTTTTAAACTGTTATCCAACAAATTTTAGGGAAATTCGTAAGCACAATTAGATTGGCATTTGATTTCAATGAGTTTATCATGTTTGCTAAGAAGATTGTAAAGCATATTCTATTGGGACGATATTGTTTCAACGGTAGTGTTTGAGTTTCAAACATGAGAGTCAAATTTTCAAGTTTGTACTCAATTAGTTGACTATTGAACAACACTCAGAACTGTTCCACAACGTTTACCAACTCCCCTCGCTGTCTCGCACTTTTAACAACGATATAGAGGAGATCTTTTCAAGTGTTTTTCTTTTCTGTATATATGGGTTTTTGGATTTTTTTTGGGGGGGTATTTAGGTCTATTCACACGAATTTTTTGCTATATTTGAAAGTTTTTATAAAATGCAACATTTATAAAATTGAGCGTTAAATTTTTGTTATTATTGATAAATACTCGGAAAAAAAGGGATAAAAATAAGAAAGGAGAGAATTCTACTCCATATATTTGTTGCTAGAGCCCAATTGCCAATCTTAATGCCATGTGGAAACTTGGGCTAATGATCAGACATTTGGTATGGAATTTGGTATTTGGCCTTTTTTGTTTTTTCTTTTAGGGTTTTAAAGCAAAAGCAAATTTAGTAATTATTTTTGTGATGTGCACACTTCCATACATGTGATTTTACCAAAAGATATCAGAAGCTGTCAGCCCACTTGCTCATGATGTGCGTGTTTTACACACACCAACACACAAAAAAGGGAGAACGTATGCTGGCGCAAGGCCGGACTTAAATTGCTCGGGCATTTGGGCAGGCTTTGCATGGTCCACAACTTGCCCTCTCTAATTTGGGCGCTAGAAATGCATTTTGAGGTTGAAGGGCAATTCCCGAGCTCTTGACCTTCCCCTTTTACAACAGGTGGACTTGCTCTTAGGTCACGTAATCAATTGCGTCACAACTCTCAAGGCTTCCGAATAAATGATGCGTGATTTATACGCACACAAATTAAACCCTCTTTTTGACAATTGTAGTAAGTATGTAAGTAGGGATCGTTCTGGACCGGGGATTAGGAGGGATTGTTAATCACTTGGATTTGACTCAAAAACGTAAAAACACAATATAAAACACTAAACTAGACTCAAAGAATGCAAAACTAAACTTTAAAACACTAAAACAAACCAAAAGACTCAAACATCACCCAAAACACTCAAAACTGCCTTAAAAACACTTTCTGGGCAGTTTTGAGCACTTTGGTGAATTTGGACGAAATTATGTAATAAATTGAATCAAAACACTTAGAAACATAAACTAAGACACTTTCTAACTAAATTGGACAATAAAGTAAAGGGGGATTGAGTTTTGGACGAATTTGAAAACAAAACAAAAACTTGGAAACAAAACAGATTGTAAAACGAAGAATGATGAGAAACTAGTTAGAGGGTTCCTTATCCACACATGAACATAAGCATATAATTTGACTCCCAATTATGACTTCAACAAACGATGAATGACAATGCTCCAAGTTAATTAGGTCCGCTTAAATTAACTTTCAGATTTCCCTAGATTCATTGGATTGAATGGGATACGCATTACAACCAAATTATTCCTAATCAAAGTCCCTAACATGGAATACGCATGATAGAGACATTCAACAAAGATCATTAAGTTCAACGGAAATCATAAACATCGACTAGGCATTCATAACTATGGAATACGCATGTTAATCCAGCCTAGGGTTTACTAAACACAATCGTGACTAGCGATTTTTACTACTCATGAATATAAGTTCATAACGATTAGGTGAAATTCCCTTATATCCTAGCATCAAGTTTAGGCATGCAAATTAAGTGTCGACCCTCAACCCACATACATAAACAAGTTCTTAATCAAAACAGAAAAGTAAACCACATCTAAAGTTCATGAATTCATAACTGGAGTAAATCAAATCATAACCAACATATGTCCATGGCTTCAAATTCGCCTCTAACTAAAAAGAAATTAGTTTCACATGTTTAACATAATTGAACAACAAGTTAAATTAAACATGAAAACAGAAACAAGAAAAGAAAGAACAAATTGATGGAATTGAATGGATGGAAAGTTAGCTGCGGGGTTCATCTCCACATATGTTATACTTGCATAATAAAACGATTTCCAATTGCATTTCAATAAACCATGAATTCTCAATGCTCCAAGTTAATTAGATCCGCTTAAATTAACTTTCAAATCTTCCTAACGTTATTGAATTGGATGATTGCATACGACAACCCAAAACATTCCCCACAAGTCCCCTACATGATTGCATAATAGAGATACAAGCAAGAATTATTACGCTCTATGAAAATTATAAGTGTTGACGAGGCATTCGTTACTATGAAATACGCATGAAACTTATGCCAAGAATTCGTTTAACGCGATTGTTTATAAGCAACCTCCACTACTTGTGAATATAAGTTCGTAACTATTAGGTGAAACTCACTTATATTCTAGCGTCATATTCATGCATGAAAATTAAGTGTGCACTCTCAATAAACATACATAAATAAGTTATCAATCAAACAGTTAAACGAATTGAATCCACAACTTATGAAACGCAATTAGAAGTAATCAAATCAAAATGCAAGCATAAACATATATTTCGAATCCCCCCCTAGCCAAGGGGGGTTTAGTTGAATTTAAACATTGGAATCAAAGAAACACCTAAACATTCCAACAACTCAAACTTGAATTGTATGAACGTTTAGGCCCTCTTCTCTTCCATTCCTCATTCGTACAAAACAAAGAGTATTGAAATTAAACATTGAAATCAAAGAAACACCTAAACATTCCAACAACTCAAACTTGAATTGTATGAACGTTTAGGCCCTCTTATCTTCCTCTTCGTTGTAGCACAAGGTCTAAGGATAGTTTGATGGTGTGAATGGTTTGGGGAGTGGTGAAAATGGAAGGGGGATGGTGTTTGGATTAATATGGAAGGCACGGCACAAGGGAATGGTTGGTGTTTGTGACTGAAATGTGTATAGAAGAGTGAATGAATGAATTGAGGTGTGTATGGTTTTTATAGGGAGATGAATGGATGGGAGAGGGAACATGACAGCTAGGTAAAGTGAATGCATGTGCAAAGCTGGAAATGGGATGCTGGAAAGTGGAGGGAGAGCCACGGCAATGATGATTTCTGGTGGTGAATGGGTGTATGTTTGAATGGTGCATGTGGGTGAATGTGTGGCTGAAATGCAAGGGGGAATGATGATGAATGCATGTGCACGGTTTTGGTGTGGAGAAAGGGGTGAATGTGGTGCAATGATAATGTCTTGTGGCTGAATGGATTAAAGAATGAGAGTGCATGTGTTGAATGATTGCACGGCATGGGTATTTTCTGGAATGTTGAATGTGCATGTGAAGTGGCTGATTAGAATCTAGGGTGCATGTTTGAATGATTAAAGGGACATGTGGGGTGGAAATGATGAAGGAATAATCTGGAAATGCAAGGTGAAATGAAGTGGAATGACAATGGCATGTGGAATGGCTGGAAAATGTATGAAACTCACGGCAAGGTGTTGTGGTTTTGGGAGAAAGGTGGATGAATGTGCATGTGGATTAGGTTGTGAAAGCATGTGAATGCATGTGTTGATTTATGAAGATGCATGTGCAATGAAGTGGAATGACAGCTAGGTTGAATATGCATGTGGAATGGCTTCATTTCTGAAATGTTGAATGATTACTTGGTGAGGGGATGCACGGCATGGGTAGTGGTTGTGTGAATGATGGCAGATTTGTGTGGATGATATGTTTAGGGTCTTGTAAGGGTGGAAATGCATGTGGAGTGCATGATTGTTTATGATGATGTGCACGGCAAGGTTGGAGAAATGATTATGGATGCATGTGATGAAGTGGTGATGAATGTGGATTAAAGGAATGCATGTGCAATGGATATAGGAAAGGTTTAAATGTCCTAGAACTAAAGAGAACAAGGTTCCAACACTTTGGTCTTCAATTAGGTCTTCAATTTCGTCCAACACTTTGGCTCCAAGCATAAGCTATCCATCCTTAGCCCAAAAGTGCTCCAAAAGTCTCCAAAATGCATCTTTTTGCTCCTTTAGCCCTTTGGACCTACAAACACACGAAAATAGCTTAAAGTACTAAAATAACTAAAGAAACATAACGTAAATGCACGAGAACAAGCCATTTAAGTCGCATGAATATGCTCCTATCAATAAATCCAGATAACCAGGGAGGTACAGTTGTGTAGAAGAACTGAAGAATGTTAAGGAAAAAATAACTTTGGTGAAGGTCTAATATTTGTGTTTCTGACCATTATTTAGTTTAATTTTTTTCATCTTATTTTGTGTGTTTAGGGACTTGAATGGTCAAAACATATCATCCTATGCATTGGCTTTGAACCGTGCGTATGCGTCACTAATTCGCCGTCGGAGGACATTAGCCTTTTCCCTGCCCCCCTTCGAATACGCATGTGACTCACTATTGTGTAATATTTAATCTTCTGTTTGGAAATGCCTACGTTTTTTTTTCTTGCTGAATACTATGTGTGACTCACTTTTGCTTATTGTAACTAATTATGTCAATAAAAGGGCAGTTAGGAGTTCAATTATAAGGGATGTGAATATTAGAACAATGGCAATAGAACCGCCAAACCATATCCTATTTGCTGATCATGAATCTAAATAGTGTTTGGGGTTTGGGGTTTAGAGTTTAGGGCCAGTTTTTAGAATGCTTAAGTGGTAGTAATCAAACTCAAAAGATGCTCGAGTGCATGAATTTTTTAACAATGCTCCACATGAGGATCAACCATGTAAGTTAATGCTGCGTCATTGGGTTGTCTTGGATGGAAGCAATTAGTATTATAGAAATTCTGTTTTCATTGCACAAACAGTTCTCATTGATGTCTGGAAAGATCTCGAGAAAACTGGAAGAAGAGTGTAAGAATGTGGGTTGGTGTATGTTCAAACTAGCTCCCCCAATTTTCTTCTTTAATTTATATTTTGTTTATTTCGTTTTCATTGCTTAGCTTAATTATATATTAGGTGTGGTTGAAAACTTGTTTTATTCATGCATGTGTTTCTTTCTTTCCTAGTTATCTATCTGTTGTCTGAGGTTTCAATTATATTCACACAATATTTTAAAGGACAAGGAATAGCTGAATAAATCAAATGGTAAAAGAAAAACATCTTTTTGGCAAAGAAGAAGAAAGAAGGGTGAAGTCCTGAGGAACAATGTGAAAAGTTGGGACATGTGAAACAAAGATACTTTTATGTGTGTTACATCTATATGAACATCTTAATCTCCAAGTTTTTTGCTATGTAATGTATTCTACAGACACCCATCTTTTGTTCCTTATTGAACATAAGGATGTAAATATAGTTTGATATGGATGTAAATAGATTTTAATATATTCTACACGTTCAACATAGTTATAAAACCCACGGCATCGCGCAAGCCCAATTGCTAGTTTATAATCTAAAGTTCTCCCTTCTGCAATCCAACCAATGCCATGTTTAGGATTTTATGTTGAACTACCTGTAAATTATATTATAAAGAAGATTTTGTTACGTAATCAGATCCATATTTCATTATATCTAGCTGTGTGTGACACTCACAAGTCAATAAAGGAGAGTTAAAGAAAAGAGTATAGGACCCTTAGAATTATTTTCTTTGGCTGGGCAAATATATGACCCTTAAAGATAAATAAAATGCATCGTGAAAGTCTAATCTGGGTCAAAGAAAAACAACTAAACTTTTAGTCACTATCCTCAACATTAATCATTCATTTATAAATTATGAGTAACTATTCTTACTTAGATTTTGTACAAAACATTATCAATCTGAAATATTCAGAAAGTGAAGTCCATCTGAATGTGTGCTCCAACTCTAACTAGTGGGAACTCAACTCTTCAATTAAAGCATTCAAATCAGAGTGTGACGATCCTCCTTTCTCAATAGCCCTTTTTGCCTGCTCCGCAAGTTCCCTAGCTCTGCTTCTCATTTCCTGTGCTTCCACACCCACCATAATCCTCCTGACAGCTTTCTCAACAGCTTCCTTCTTCACGCTATCCCCCACAACCCTAACCCATTTCTGAGCACCAACTCCAACACCAATTTTCAGCACTTGGGTCACCAGCTTCTCGTTGTAAAACTGCTCGGCCGCCACCGGCCACGTCACCATCGGCAACCCGGAAGCGATCCCTTCCAACGTCGAGTTCCACCCACAGTGAGTCACAAACCCGCCAACTGCCCCATGATCAAGAATCAGAACCTGCGGGGCCCACCCTCTTATGATTAGTCCTCTCCCTTCCATCCGATCCTCAAACCCTTCTGGCAGCCACTCCTCTTTCTCCATGTCATAATCTTGTCCGGCCCTCACAACCCAAATGAAGTCCTGCCCAGAAGCCTCAAGCCCCATTGCAATCTCCTTAAGCTGAGAGGCGTTGAATTTAGCCACGCTTCCAAAACATACATAAACAACCGAATTAGGTTCTTTTGACTCAAGCCACTTCAAGAAATCGTGCTCGTTGATGGAAGTTGCTTTTCCTCTAAGTGCCTTTTCTTCATTGTTTCTATTGCATAGAGAAACAGGGCCAATATGCCAAGCTTTCATCCCAAGCACGTTTCTGTAATAATCTGCATAAACCGATTCGAGCTCATAGAAACTGTTCACAACAATTCCATAGCTCGTTTTCTCAGCTTCCTTGGCTCGTTTGACCATCCGGGTCAAGTCGTTTTCGATATTTTCCTTGACATGATCAGGAACTTGGGCTCGTGTCATCGTAATCTCACCAGGAAAATCCGGAATCATGAAAGGGTCCGAATCCGACGAAGTGTTCTTGAACGGCTCATACTTTGTCACAATATCTGACGCAGCCATGGCAAAGAAACTAAAGCCATGAAAAATTAGCCTTGGAATATCAAACTTTGCAGCAGCATCAGTTGCCCAATGAAAAAGAACGTCTGCCACAAGGCAACTAGGGTTTTCTTGGAGCAGAAGATGCTCTAGAGGTTCTTGGAGAAGGCTTGTTGCTTTGTAAAAATTGGTCCTGAATTCTGGTGAGGGGAGTGAGTCGACATGCTCGCACCCTTCTGGCAGACCGGCTTCTACAGAAGGGAACTTGATGATTTTGATTTTGACTTCGACGCCGCTGGAGCAGGTTTTACTTGATTGGGTGGCTTTGGAGATTATTGGGGCATTTAGAGGAGTGGTGACTATGGTGGTTTTTACTCCTTGGGATGCAAAGAGCTTGGCCATGTCGGAGATCGGTATCATGTGGCCATGAGCCATGAAAGGAAAGAAACAGATGTGGAAATCACGATTTTCTCTACCCATGATTATTGGGATTTACAAATGAAGATGGATGAAGTAATGTCTTAGGGCTGCGGTGGCGGTGGCGTTGTGTTGTGACGCATGAAAGCTCAAACATATAAAAGTGGAGTATGTGCAGATTTTGATTCTTCCCACTATTGATAGAAGGAGAAAAGTCAGTCTCACTCAATTGTATACGTCAGCTGGTATGTCATGTACAACAACGATTGTTTTTTTGTTTTTTAAATGAATCATATTATCTACACTAAAAAAGAGGTGGGTGGCCTTAACTTCACAATGGGCTAGCAATAATGTAGATCAAAATCGCTTTTGACAAGAATCGCGTCTAAGACCTTGGTTAAGTAGAGTAATTTTTCAGGAGATTGTTAAGGGGACTTTCTCTTAAGGGTCCCCTAGAATTAGTTTGTCTTTGATAATTTATTAGGTTTAATGAATGTTGAATAAAAATATAAACGTTAATCTGTGTGTTTTGTTCAAGTGAAGGTATATGATAGAGAATTCATGAAGAAAATTTGCAATGTAATGTTTATATTTTCGTTCAACGTTCATTAAATTTAATGAGTTTTATACGTTCTTAAACATCAATTGAGAATATAAATTATATTGGAACCATATCGTCAGGGTCATCTAATAACTGGTTGTCATTTGTGGGAGCATCATGTTCCTCGTTTAGCTTTAGATGCTCTTCCCACTATTGACAGAAGGAGAAAAGTTTTCACCCTCAATTGTACATGTCAGCCGGTATGTCATGTACATCAACGATGGGTTACATGAGTGGACATATAATGACATTTTGAGTGATTTTTTCAGGAAAATGTTAAGGGGACTTTCTCTGAAGGGTCATGTAGAAACAATGAGATACCTATGCTGCACACGAGTTCATTGATTTCAGTTTCCATCCAAATTGTCAACCTAAATGAAAAAGCAACTTCAGAGATTCCTCACTCTAAATAATATTGTTATCAGACTTATTTACTCTTACGAGTCGTTGGATAATTATTTCAAATTTCAATTTTCTTAAGTTTTAAAATTTTGGCTATGAGGTTTTACTATTTTTAAGTGAAAATTGAAAATAGTTATCAAATAAGATTTCAGGCTTCAATTTTCAAAAGAGCGCAAAACTGAAAATTAAAAACATAACAGTTACTAAATAGTCAATATTACACTTTTAGTTTACAAATATCAACCCGTTTCACTCATATTATAAGTTATAACAATATTTCTATAATAACATTAAGTATTTTTATGACAAATGGTCCCTGAAATTGACAATCACCATCAAAATGGTCCTTGAAATTGAAAATCAATCAATGTAGTCCTTGAAAATAGGTTTGCAAATTAATGTGGCCCTTCCATCACAATTCTGTTAAAATTTTTGTTAAGTGTTAATGTGGCATATAAATGGGCCCCATAAGTCATTTTTCTCACAAATAGTCCTTGAAATTGACCCCCGACATCAAAATGATCCCTGAAATTGACTCGCAACATCAAAATGGCCTTTGAAATTGAAAATTGAACAATGTAGTCCCCCAAGTAAGTGTCTCAAATCAATGTAGTCCTTCCGTCACAATTCTATCAAAAATGTTGTTATATGCTAATGTAACACATAAATGGATCACACAAATCTAATTAAATTAAAAAGAAATTACAAATAGGCTTAATAATTTAATAGTTAATAAAAAAATGGTCAACCTAAAACCCAGTCATACAATCACCTCCAATTCCATTCCACATTTCTCTATCTCATTTGCTCTCTATTCTCTAAAAAAAATCTCGATACACCCATCTTTACACACTTCGACACTCTTCACTAAATTGAACCTGGATCGAGATCACCTTTGGTGATAGCTTGGCCCATTGGCAACGACTACTAGGACATCACCGTTAACATTTAGGCGATCAACATCCTCACAACCTTAATCTTAGAGATCTTGTTCGGTGTTTCCCTGGTGGTCTGGTGATGCAAAGAATGATGAGGTCTGCCTTGAGATAATGAGGTTATAATCGAGGTGCGTCCATTGTTGGTTGAAAACTATTTCCACACCCTCTCTTAGGCCTTGGTTAAGCCTTATGCCTTTGAGAATTTATGAAAGGGATCTCTCTTCAAAGTAAGCCCCTACTATAAGAAAAAAAAAATTCATTATGCAAAAAGGTATTTAGACAACTTTCTGTAATTAATTATTAAACCCACATCAACATATAACAAATTTTTTTATAGAATTGTAGCGGAATAATCATATGGATTTGCAACACCTATTTTCAAGGATTACATTGATTGATTTTCAATTTCAAGGACCATACAGATGGTGTCGGTCAATTTCAAGGACCATCTTGATGGTTTGGGTCAATTTCAGGGATCATTTGTGATAAAAACCCGTAAATCTTGTGGGGCCCATTTATGTGCCACATCAGCACTTAACGGAATTTTTAACAGAATTGTGACGGAATGATCACATTAATTTATAACATCTATTTTTAGAGACTACATTGATTAATTTTTAATTTCAAAAATTATTTTGATAGTGATGATCAATTTCAAAGACCATTTGTGATAAAAATCTTAACATTAAAGTAAAACATCACACCCGAATTGTAAAGTTTGCAACACTTCAACGTTCAACGAGGTGAGTTGCATGATCAACCAAGGAAGATACAAGCCATACATGAGTCTTGATGCTTGTATAATTTTGGAATCTTGTAAGTGACATTATTACTCACATCAGAACAAACCTTTCAAGGAGTCAAAAGTCCACAAAACAACAAGAGCAGATAGGGAAAAACTATAATTAACATTTTTTCTTCTTCTTACATAATCGTCTTACATTATATATATTATCTTCGTTTGAATTTTTAATCTGATAATTAAAAATTACAAATGGTAGATAGAACGAGAAAAAGAATCAGTTCAAAAATTATTGAAGGCGCTGTATTGGACAAAAAACATTATGCTATAAGCATATTTTACTAAACAATTATAAGAGACAGATAGAAAGATGGCTAGTAACTCATAGCGAGAAGAGAAAGATGTATAATTGTAAGGTGTGTGGTATTCCACCCCATTGTGCCTTTATTTATAGTAGTAAGGAAGATAAATTCCTTACCCCAATATGATTACAACTCTAATCTTATAATATCTAAAGTCTAAGATATTGTAGAATCCAATGAGGATATCTCTAGATATGGTAAGATTTACACAATCACATTCATAATCTAATATGACTGCAACACTTCCCCTTAGGTGTGTAAATACTCAAGTAAAGGGCGCATCAGGTCTTCAGCGATGAAGTACGTTCAGTTGATGAAGTCGTTGGCACAATGAGCAAATGCGAGTTTCAAATCAACGAAAGAATGCATAAAAGGTAAAACTCACAAAACCTCGCTATGGTAAAACCCAAGGTGGGATAAAAACTCATAGACTAAGGAGACAAGTGAGAAGTTGCATTAAGTCAAAACTAAATGTCTTCTAGGCGCAATACTAGTAGAAAAAACACTTTGCGCGACGTAAGTACCTTCGTCGCTCAAAGTCAAAAATCGTTGCTTGAAAAATAGCGCAACGAAACCTTTGTTGCATGTTAACCGTCATGCCAAGGCAGTGACAGTAGGGTTTGCGCGACGAAGAAGAAACATATGTCGCACAAAGAGGCTTAGTGCGACGCACATATCTACGTCGCGCAAAGACGCAAAGACAGCTTTGTGCGATGTAGGACCTGCGTCGCGAAAAGCCAGTCTTCGTCGCGCAAACCCTTTTTTTTTTTGGCAAAAATATTTTTTATTTAATTTTTACTAAATATTGTAATTAAATTCTAAACAATAATTAATAAACCAAGAAAAAGTATTTAATTATAAAATATATAAAAATGTACATACAAGATGTCCGAATAAAAAGAAAAAACAACAAGAAGTAATCTTCTAAAGTAAACAACAAAACGATAAGATACACAAAGAAATATCAAACTATTTAGAGACCTCCAACAAACAAGGACATTGTCACTTGAAGACTTCACATTTTTTGAACACCTCCAAACAAAGGACCTTGAGAGCGAACTACTGCCCCTAATGCTTGAGCCTTAGCAATTATTGCTTCTTTCTCTATCTGCATGGACATAAGCATACGGATCAAGAAAAAAAATTTGTACTTGTATAGGTAGAACTCTTGAAAAATTATATTAAGGGGGGGTTCTTTGAGAAAAGATAAACATGTGATAGATTATGAACATGCTAAATAGCCATGGATTCAATTCTACCAGCCCCAAATACCAGAGAACATATATTACTATAGGTTTCCCGGTATGTATAGACTGCACGAAAACAAATGCAAGGCTTGAAATTTCATAATGAGACATTAAACAGTAGTATTGTAAGCAATAAGAAAGAAAAAAAGCACATCCAAGCAATTTTCATGCTTAATATTTGTTTAGTAGAAAGTCTCTCATTGTAGAATCTTTAAAGCAAGTTAATCATATAATTACCGTACTGCAGGGATGAAGTTATGTTGGTGACAGGCTACTATCAACAGTTATACCTTACGAAGAGAGTGGCTGGTATGACAGACAAATGTGGGTAAAGCCACCTGATGTTAGCACCCTTCACCTTATCTTTTCTCAGTTAAGAAGGATCAAGGATGAAGTCCCTCTGGAAATGTCAACCTTCAAAGTTTAATCCACATATCTTATTCAAGTATTCAACTGAAGAAGGCTACTTAGAATAATCAAGATATGATGAAATTCAAAGAAATTAACTGATCACATAATCCTCAACGTTCAATGATATTAACTGATCACATAAGCCTTAACGTTGATGCATATATTGCTCTAAATCAAAACCTTGAAAATTTGATTATTCTTCAAGGATGAAGTCCCTTTGGAAATGTCAACCTTCAAAGTTTAATCCACATATCTTATTCAAGTATTCAACTGAAGAAGGCTACTTAGAATAATCAAGATATGATGAAATTCAAAGAAATTAACTAATCACATAAGCCTCAACGTTCAAAGATATTAACTGATCACATAAGCCTTAACGTTCAATGGCATTAATTGATCACATAAGCCTTAACGTTAATGCATATATTGCCTCTAAATCAAAACCTCAAAAATTTGATTATGATATGGAAACTGTATCCTGTGGCATATCACTAGAGCTTAATACTCGAACAAAGTTTCTGAGAGTCGGACTATGTCCTCTGTGTGGTGTATATGTGCATATGTATGTCAAATATTAATTGAGAATGGTCATTGGAGACAGTGCAAATTTGAAGATATCTAAAATTGGTCATTAGGCAACAAAACTACATAACTCTTGACCTTTAACTAGTTAAAACCAGCAATTGAAAGCCCTAAATTTTTTTTCTGTTCTAATATTAATAATTGAGATGCAAAATCGTAGAAAATTTATGCTAAAACATTATTTCTTATCCATGTTGTATCAAAGAGGTTAACAGAACCTTATTTGAAGGATTCACTTAACCGATAGCTTAAATTAAGACAGCAAAGAAGACAACCTGAAAGCAACAACCTATACTGGAAGATAAAATCAATGAACCAACACACCACCACCAGATCTTGTAGCTTCGTCAATATAATCGATGCACTCATCAAAGTCCTGTAGATGAATAGAAAATGATAAGTCCTCATAATGGGGTTATTTAAATGAGTGTATTATGCACTTACACATGGATGGAAATTGATGTATAAGCACCAATGCATTTATCTGGGGTTGAAAATTAAAACTAGATTGATCAGGCAGACACGAGAAGGCGCAAAGACTAGTTTATCCGCAAATCTAGACAAGCAATGGATGAATCTAGAGGTAAGCAGTCAGCCACAAGGTATTCCTAAGTTCTAAGAACCAAACATAGAAACCACACAGGCAAAACATCGTTGAACAAAACGAAAGTTGACCTAAAAAAATTCTAACTACGATAAATGGGTATATCAATGTTAAATTAAAGTCTGATTCGGCTGTACGTCAGATAAGCTTATAAAACTGGTCATAAAGGAGCATAAGATACTGCAAGATAACAGCACAATAGGTCATTGCTATTTCAACTACATATGCTTTTTTTTCTCTCATAAATTACAATTCTAGGCTTGGCTATGGGTCTAAGCCTTCACTAAAAATTCTAGATATATGCTAATGTTTCATAATTTACCAATTTGGAAAGAGATCCAAGGGTAGCACATGAATGGAGATTAAAACACATATGCATATATGATAAGACATCCAATCCCTACAGAAGACAGATCAATACAAAACATATTTGACTATTTGACATGACTATCATCAAACTCTTCTTACGATACTGTAAAGCATCTAGCTTCAGCAACAATCATCTTTTCATAAACTTTATATAAAAAAGAAAAACCATGTACTATTCTTATAAGCATGAATGCATCAGAGTTCTTAAACCTACAAGGTTTTTTAACTTAATCAGATTGAACTTCTTAACCATAAAGTGAAACCTATAGTGTTTAGTAACTGCCATTTTGAAATGGAAGTAAGATGATCCAAAATGGATTAATCTCAAAGGTAAGAGATCATGGAGATAAGGAAAAATGGAAAGTGATTGATGCGAGAATTATACGCGCACAAATTAAACCCTCTTTTTATCAAATTGTAGTAAGTATGTAAGTAGGGATCGTTCTGGACCGGGGATTAGGAGGGATTGTTAATCACTTGGATTTGACTCAAAAACGTAAAAACACAATATAAAACACTAAACTAGACTCAAAGAATGCAAAACTAAACTTTAAAACACTAAGACAAACCAAAAGACTCAAAACAAGTTTAAAAGACTCAAAACTGCCTAAAAACACTAACTAGGCAGTTTCTGACCTTAAACCCAATTTTGGACAAATTTAAGATTATGGCTTGATTCAAAACACTTTAAAACATAAAGTAAACAGATTCTAAGCAATTTGACATTTAAAGTAAAGGGGGATTTAGGTTTTGACGAAATTAAACTAAATGAACAAATTGTAATTAAAGCAGAATGTAAATATGAATATGATGAAAGTATGGATGAATGATAGCTAAGGGGTTCATCTCCACACATGTTATACTTGCATAATAAAATGATTTCCAATTGCATTTCAATAAACCATGAATTCTCAACACCTCAAGTTAACCGTGATGCACTAATTAACCTTCAAATCTTCCTAACGTTATTGAATTGGATGATTGCATACGACAACCCAAAACATTCCCCACAAGTTCCCTACATGATTGCATAATAGAGATACAAGCAAGAATCATTACGCTCTATGAAAATTATAAGTGTTGACGAGACATTCGTTACTATGATTGCATGAAACTTATGCCAAGAATTCGTTTAACGCGATTGTTTATAAGCAACCTCCACTACTTGTGAATATAAGTTCGTAACTATTAGGTGAAACTCACTTATATTCTAGCGTCATATTCATGCATGAAAATTAAGCGTGCACTCTCAATAAACATACATAAATAAGTTATCAATCAAACAGTTAAACAAATTGAATCCACAACTTATGAAACGCAATTAGAAGTAATCAAATCAAAATGCAAGCATAAACATATATTTCGAATCCCCCCCTAGCCAAGGGGAGTTTTAGTTCCTCATACGTACAAAACAAAGAGAATTGAAATTAAACATTGAATTCAAAGGAAAAGAAACACCTAAACATTCCAACAACTCAAACTTGAATTGTATGAACGTTTAGGCCCGCTTCTCTTCCTCTTTGTTGTAGCACAAGGTCTAAGGTGAGTTTTGGGGATTATGGATGATGTAGAATGGAGTGGGGTGGTAGGATAGGAAGGCACAGCCAAGGATTGGTTTGATGGTTGAATTTCTGCAATGTATGGAATGGTGGAATAAGGCACGGCCAAGGCTTGTGTGGATGTGTGTTTGAATGAATGAATTTCTGAATATGGAAGAGTGAGTGAGAATGAATGAATTGTGGCTGCAATGGATGCTTATTTATAGGTGAAGAAGAGGGAACATGACAGCTAGGAACTTGGTGGAAAGCTGGAAATGCATGTGGAGTGGCTGCAAGGTGTGAATGATTATGAATGCATGTGCAATGTTTTGGGAGAAAATGGGAGTGCATGTGGCTGCAATGGATTAAAGGGTGAATGCATGTGCAATGATGAAGTGGGATGGCAGAAATTGTAAGGGGAATGCATGTGGAAATGCTGCTAGGTTGGAAATGAAATGCACGGCTGATTAGAATCTAGGGTGAATGTGCACGGCAATGTGTTAGAAATGGGCTGGAATGTGTGGTGGATGAATGAGATTGCATGTGGCTTTATGGTTGAATGATTAAAGGGTGCATGTGGGTGAATGTGTGGCTGATTTGTGGTGCAATGATGAAGGAATAATCTGGAAATGCAAGGTGAAATGAAGTGGAATGACAATGGCATGTGGAATGGCTGGAAAGTGGAATGGGATGCACGGCAATGATGGTGATTTTCTGGAATGATGGCAGGTTGTGTATGTGAGTGATTAGGGTGAATGTGGAGTGGCTTGTGCAGCTAGGTTATGATGATGAATGCATGTGGATTAGGTTGGAAATGCATGTGGAGTGGCTGATTAGAATCTAGGGTGCATGTGCACGGCAATGTGTTAGAATGGATGTGTGGTTGCATGTGATGAAGTGGTGATGAATGTGAATGTGGTTGAATGATTAAGTGGCTGAATTAAAGAATGGGATGCATGTGAATTAGGTTGGAAAGTGGTGGAAATGGAATGTTATGCACGGCTAGGATGGGTTGAGTGATTGAGTGTGCATGTGGCTGATTTATGAAGGGAATGCATGTGGATTAAAGTGGAATGACAGCTAGGTTATGATGATAAATGCATGTGCAAAGTTGAATGGGATGCACGGCTAGGTTGTTGTTGGTGTGTTATGCATGGCATGATTGGGATTAGGAAAGGTTTAAATGTCCTAAAACTAAAGGGAACAAGGTTCCAACACTTTGGTCTTTAATTAGGTCTTCAATTTCGTCCAACACTTTGGCTCCAAGCATAAGCTATCCATCCTTAGCCCAAAAGTGCTCCAAAAGTCTCCAAAATGCATCTTTTTGCTCCTTTAGCCCTTTGGACCTACAAACACACAAAAATAGCTTAAAGTACTAAAATTACTAAGTACTAGCAACATAAATGCAAGAAAACAAGCAAACTAAGGCGCATAAATATGCTCCTATCAGTGATGAAACTATGTTACCTAAAACAGAAAGAGGATGACTCAATTGTTTCTCTTCCCTCTTCTTCCGCTATAGCACCGCTAATTTCTTACTTTAATGATACTCAAGCACCAACTCATTAAGCTAAATTACCAGAATATAATAATCCGCATTTGGGCATTTTTCTTTAAGCCATACAGTACAAAAATTATGCTAAAAGTACAAAACAATGAACTACCAAGTAAATTAGAAAGCAAAAAACCCACATCCGAAAGTACCCAGAAGCTAAAATGGGAGAAAGAATGAGAAGGGGTATTTATATGTACTTGTCATTATTGCAATCAATTTTTTGAGCAGCAATAGTAGTAATAGCAGCAGCAACTCAACCATCACCGCCCAAATTCCAGACCCTCTTTGCCTTCTCTCTTTACACACAAACTCTCTGTCTTGGGTGGAGAATTAAATCGAAAAACCCATCTGCCAAATTAAAGGAGGAGAGAGTAAGGAATTGACGCTTTGGATTCGAGAACTTATATACGAAGAAAACTTTGAATGATAGAGAGATAAACCAAAAAATCAAACATGAGAATCAAATGGCTTACCAACTGGGTAGGTTTTTAATTTCATATGCAGTTATATGAGTAATCAATATCTGAGTTGTGCATTCAATTGCTCACCTCCACTCACATTCTTGTCCAACCTTTTTATGCAATTGAACATCAGCGCCGCTAACGACGCAAATATGCCTGCAAAAAAAAAATCCCAATTTGCATACACAAATAGAAAACCCTAGAAATCTAAAACAATGTAGAAACATAATTTGGGGTTCGGGTTGGACCTTGAAATATCCAAGAACGATGTGAACTGGCCGAAAACAATTCCCTTTGCAAACCCATCCTTTTCAACCATGGATTTGATTTCTTCCCTCTACAACACAATTAATTGCACAATCATTAAATTAAATATGCAAATGATGAGATTGAATGTGTGACCCTGAAGAGGACATCGAAATTGACAGCGGCGCGAGCTTAGCCAAGATGGAGGCATGTGAAATTTTTTGGATGAAGGCAGAAATAGAGAGAAATCGAGAGATAATGTTGGGAATGAGAGACAAGGAGTTTGAGAGAGTGATTGAAGACTGAGAAAGAGAGAGGAGGCTCAAGGCTCAGGGCTCAAGCTGCTGCGCGAGATGTGAGACACCGAGTGAGAGAAAGGGAAGAGAGACCAAATTTTTACACTCCCATTTTGTCCAAATTTGTCCAAATTTGGGAATTTTTTTTTTTTAAAAAAAAAGCGCCTAATTTTACAAAACTACCCTCACTATTTTAACACATTGCATGACACATGTATACATTATGACGTCAAGCAAAGTGGTTTTGCCCAACGACCCCATCTAGGTGTCGTTCAAGTTATATTAAAAAAAATTATTATAAAATTCTACAAAACTAATTTCAACGATCCAACCGTCAAACTTGTTTGTATATGCTTCAAGATCGCATATGCCAAAAATAAAAAAATAAAAAAAACATTCAGCGCTCAAGTAACAGGACAAAATATTTCAATGGTTATAAATGAAAAATCACGATTTAATGGTTATTTTAACTCCAATTTTGATGATTTTTTACAGTTACACTCCTTGACCCTATGTGAATACAATGAATGAACTCAATCGTCAATTTAAAATATTTACACTAGTGGATACCACAAAATCTTATGTTATACTTAATGAAAGTATAAATATACTCTTAAGTGTTAGTTAATCTATCATTTTGATGGGAAACACATTGTATGAAACTAGTTTGAACGATCCAACCATCAAACTTGTTTGTATATGCTTCAAGATCGCATACACCAAAAATCGTAAAAAACAAACATGCAGAGATCAAGTAATGGGATAAAACTTTTCGACGGTTATAAACGAAAAAGCACGATTTAACGATAGTTTTAACTCTGATTTTGATGATTTTTTACAGCTACACTCATTGATCCTATATGAATACAATGAACTAATTCGATCGTCAATTTAAAACATTTACACAAGTGGATACCAGAAAATCTTATGTTATACTTAATGAAAGTATAAATAAACTCCAAGTGTTAGTAAATATATCATTTTTAATGAGATACGCATTTTACAAAACTAGTTTCAACGATCCAACCGTCAGACTTGTTTGTATATGCTTTGAGATCGCATATGCCAAAAATCACAAAAAACAAACATTCAGATATTAAGTAACGGGACAAACCTTTTCTACGGTTGTAAACGAAAAATCACGATTTAACGGTTATTTTAACTCCGATTTTGATGATTTTTTACAGCTACACTTCTTAACCCTATATGAATACATTGAACTAATTCGATCATCAATTTCAAATATTTACACAAGTGGATACCACAAAAGTAAAAGGCAATGCAAGAACCCCAAAAGAAAAGCAAAAGGTTAGGGAGTTTTAACTAAAAGCCCGCGGTACTGTTTACTTTAACAAAAAACCACATTTTTACACTCAAAAGTCAAACCTGATACTATTCACTTCACCCTTTATTTTGTCCTTATCCTTAAAACTCAAAGTTTTGAAGCCCTTTTCATTAGTTTTCCTTAAAAAAATAAAAAATAAAAAATAAACTTTGTGCGACGATGACTGACGTAGCGCAAAACTATTTTGCGCGACAAAGGTTTACATTCGTCGCGCAAAGTTTTTATTTTTTTCCCCTTTGCTTATGAACTAATTCGATCATCGATTTAAAATATTTACACAAGTGGATACCACAAAATCTTATGTTATACTTAATGAAAGTATAAATAAACTCCAAGTGTTAGTGAATCTATTGTTTTGATGAGATACGCATTGTACAAAGCTAGTTTCAACGATTCGACCGTCAGACTTGTTTGTATATACTTTAAGATCGCATAAGCCAAAAATCACAAAAAAACAAACATGCAGAGATCAAGTAATGAGACAAAACTTTTCGATGGTTATAAACGAACAAAAATGATTTAACGGTAGTTTTAACTCCAATTTTGATGATTTTTTTACAACTATAGTCCTGGATCCTATATGAATACAATGAACTAATTTGATCGACAATTTAAAATATTTACACAAGTGGATACCACAAAATCTTATGTTATACTTAATGAAAGTATAAATAAACTCTGAGTGTTAGTGAATCTATTGTTTTGATGGGATACGCATTGTACAAAACTAGTTTCAACGATCCGACCACCAAGCTTGTTTGTATATGCTTCGAGATCGCATACGCCAAAAATCGCAAAAAACAAACATTCAGATATCAAGTAAAGGGACAAACTTTTTTGACGGATATAAACGAAAAATCACGATTTAACGGTTATTTTTACTCCGATTTTGATGATTTTTTTGCAGCTACACTCCTTAACCCTATATGAATACAATGAACTAATTCGATTGTCAATTTAAAACATTTACACAAGTGGATACTACATAAGAAAAAGGCAATGCAAGAACCCCAAAAGAAAAGCAAAAGGAAAAAAAAAACACTTTGCACAACGTAGATGCACCTGCGTCGCGCAAAGCTAGTAAAACATTCTTGGTTTGGCGCCACAATCTTGCGCGACGCCCAAAACGTTGCACAAACGGGATTTGCGGAACGACACTTTGTGCGATGCTAGTATTCGTCGCACAAAGTGTCGTTGCATAGATCATGTTTGCACGACGTTTTGTGTTTTGCGTCGCACAAAGCGTCACGCAAACATACTTTGCGTGACGAAATTTGTTGCGTTGCGCAAGTTGCCATCGCGCAAACATATTTTTGTACTAGTGCAAGTACAATAGCTCATAAGGGTATGATCAGCTTAGGATGGGTGCCTCATCAAAACCTAGTTAGGTAGCAAAAACCCAGCAGGAAAAATGCTTCTAATCGTAAGGGAAATAATACATTAAGATCAAGTAAGTATACTTCTGGATACTCCCCTTGAGTTTGACAAAACTTCCAAATGAGAACTACAAGCATTACATATGAATAGTTAGGCATGCCAATTCCTCAAACAAGCTTCTGGAAAGTTAATTTCAGCAGTGACGTCGTGTAGAGATTGGCAAGGTTGTATGAGATCAGCTTGCATGACTTTAATCTCATGATGCTTTGCTGATGTGATGTCGACGCAATATGTCTTGGCGTTGACTTTGTTGATGCATCATGTCTTGGTTGGTTGGACACATACAACATAGTCTTCATGTATCATTGTTAGGACCCAACAATAGATGAAAATAGGAAGTACTTTGAATATGCTTAACAAGAGCTCTCAACCATGTTTCACATGTCGCGTAGTAAAGTGCAGTGAGTCTTGGAACGATTTGAAGATTTCGCAACTAAGGTCATATCGTGGACCTCCAAGATATTACGGCATCCTTAACGGTAAAGACATAACCATTTGGGGACGTGTTTGCAGGTTTGATAAGTAACCAACATTAGCATAACAAACAATGCAAGCATCATTCCGAGGATCAAGGGGGTCGGATCTACTCGGGATGCATTGGGATTAGCCCAAGTCTGTAGTACCTTCATTGCAGTGAAAAAATGTCTTTAATACTAATTCAGGGGTTGCGTGTAGGCGCAGTGCTACATGTTTACCAATAGATCAACAGGGAAGATGTCTTTTCTAACGCAATGGGTTAAGTACAACAAAGCGTAAAGTTGAACTCAGATATGGAACTTTGGATTCCATAATCTCTTCAAGGGTCTCATTTTCATATAGTGTTAGAATATCGTAGGTATACTCAAAGGTAACACCTTTGGGGTGTAGTTCAACTGGTAGACCAAAGTACCATCAAAACAACGCTTTAACTTTAGGTTAAGGCATAAACGAGTTTTCCCAAGATCCTTCATCTCAAATTTCGTCTTCAGGTGTAAGGTAGTTTTCTCAAGCTCTTCAAGAGTCTTAAAAAGATGTAAACTGTAACTATAACAATTCAAAATAAGAGTTCATAGTTTAACACGCAAGGGCATAATTCATATCCCTAACTAATCAAATAATCACTTAGAAGGGTATACCACATTCGTCGGATGGCTTCAATCCGTAAAGTGAAAGCCTCAAACGAGTTGAGAGGGTGTTTTGTGGTTTGGAACTATTTGAACCAATCCATGTATTTGGGAACTTACAACTAAATCTCAATATCTATATCGCCATAGAGAAACATTAACCATATCTGCAATGCTGCAATTAATCACAGGGCGTTTGAGAGAAACCTTGCACCATAAGGCGTGCATCATATTGCATTATTTCATTCATCTCATTACACTTCATTTCCCACTTGTAACACAACAAAGCTACCTTGGGTAGTGTAAGAACGATAGGTCCAAACAAACTTTGGTAAGGAATTAAACCTGGATTGTAATCCAATTAGTTCTACTTTGTTACTAATCAATGGAACGCAGTTTGATATCATCGCTTTTCATTTGTGTCAGTATATACCATATAAGTGAAAACAATCATCAATGATAATTTATTCCAATTCCATTATCTTATCTAAACTAGTATACTGGACCAAGAACTTCAAGTCTCAAGAGTAATCCAGTTTAATCTTATAAGATGGAAATGGTTGAGACAGTGAACAAGTATGGATTCATTGTGTGTCGTGTTTTTCCTCTTCTAGGGAAGTGAATCATATGAACTGAGTGATCTGTCGTGCTTCAGGTTGAGACAGATTGATTGGATATCCGTTGAAGTACCGGGTCATCCAATATAGGAGGCCAAACCATCATTCAGAGGCAGCACATCTTTCGAGGATGTTGACTCGACGTCCGTTATGGATGTCTATCCTTACATGCATGTTTACAACTACTATATTATCTCGTCACTTTAGCTAAATTGGAGGAATACGTCTGGAGCAACATCCTGAAAGCTAGAATACATCACACTTGCTTATCACACTTGTGCGGTACAGGGATTGAGATGAGACATAGTGGGCAACGTCCATGCAAATTCACGTCGTTCTACATGAACGTTGACGTTTTTATCTCTCCCTAACAACGGGATGGCTATAATTGAAATGACAATATGCAAATGAGCAGTAAATAGATCGTTTGCAAGGGTTCTAAAGAGCTAGTTTGAAGGAGAATCATGATAAAAAAAGATTCACATCCTTATTTCAGGACACATCGAATGCACACCCAAATGTGTAAGTACGAAACGTCGGGTTCATACCCAGTAACCAACTGTAACTTCAAATGGGTTGGGTGGCAATAGGTCGCAAGGCAAACCAACATAGTTATGCACAAGATTGCATAACTTTAGGCATAAACTGAAAGCTTGGTGCGTTCACCAAGGTCTAGAGTGATTATTCAAATTGTGCTTTATGATCACTCTGTGAGGCTGTTTTGGGGTGAACATGGGAATTTGATGTCCAATTATAAACCCAAAAGAAATGCAATACTTATCTAAAACCTTCAATATAAACTCTCTGGCATTGTCCAATCTTCCAGGAAATAACAAAAGCCTTTGATTGCCAGAAAACTATTGAGCCTTTGAATTGCATCTCTAATGCGTTGGTATCACATTCAACACAAAAAAATTAAATTGAATCAATAGCATGTAGAACAATTCAATAAAATAATAAATTAACCATAAAAAGAATGATTAAAATGTAATACTCCCCTAATTGAAGACTAAACTCTCTTTAGTGCAACATCAAGAGCGTGATGATAACATGTTGTAGGCATATTTTACTGAACAATTATAAGGGACAGATAAGGGATGGCCGACGGCACATAGAGAGAAGAGAAAGATGTGTAATTGTGAGGTGTGTGGTACTCCACCCTATTGTGCCTTTATTTATTGTAGCATCAGGACATTTCAAATTAATAGCTATTTCAAACTGAGCCATTATTCCAGGTTAAACAACCATTATCACATCACAAATTCTTAACAATTGCCTCCTCAAGTATGGACAAGAATGCATCTTCTTCATATTGCTTCCAAACCCTTCTACTTCCTTTTGGTTGACTACTTTGTTCACTTTCCATTCCTACAATTACATACACAAGAAGATAGCATATAATCAATAGTAAGTGATAAAAATCATAAGCAAATCATCACACTTTTTAAATAAATACATAACCAGGTCACACTTTGTTCAAATAAAGTTTCATAATCGAATCACACTTTGTCCTTCAATACATAAGAAATCACTATTTGTTCAAATAACAAACCATAACCAAATCACAACATGCATATATAAGAAAATTTAATCAAATCACACTTATGCACGCCACTCATTGTACATATTCATGGCCAAAATGTTTCTCCATGCAGTCCATTCTTGTGTAGGTTAAACAGTCTCAATCATATCTTCTTCATCTTCATGATTTTCAGATTCATCCAAGTTTAGGATTTCAATTTCTATTGGTTCATCTGACATATGTCTTCTAATAAGATTATGCAATAGGTAGCAAGCTGTGATAATCCTAAGTTGTGTTTTAATTGGGAAAAATGACGGACCTCTTAATTGGAGCATCTTAAGTAATCCAAAGCATCCCTCAATGACATTTCTAGTTGCAGAATATTTCATATTGAAATACTCATCATGATTAATCGGGAGTCTTCTATTTCTCCACTCCGAGATATGGTAACGCACTCCCCTATGCAGTGCAAGGTATCCTGGACCATTTGTGTACCCACCATCCACAAGGTAGTAACGCCCTAACACACCAAAAAATGTATGTTACAATATATAAGAAAATTGAGGATTCAAATTACTAGTATGAGAACAAATAATCTATTGTTACTCGTGGGAACTTTTAATCATGGTGGTCTACTTCTCGCATCTCAGAGTTCTCTAGAATCAGAGGCTGACCCTTCCTGACATGGGTACACGAATATAAAATTCATGTCTAGATTACAAACTCCCAACATATTGGTCGCAATCTCTCTTCCTTGATCAGTATCTTGGTTTATCTCGCTTAGGGACATGAAATTTAATGTAAGTCTCATCCAATTGCCCCAAGCAATTCTAAGAAAATCATTAACATTAGTAAGCTCAATATATTTAATTACATTAATTTTAGAAGTAATTTTTATAAAATATGAAGAATACCGACTACATTTAGGATTTGGGTAGGCATTAGGAATGGGTTTTGGCACTTTCAAAAGTCTACCTTGTAGCCTTAACACTTCATGTAAGATTGAATTAAAATACCTACTTATGGTCTTCCCTGATCGACAAAACCTACTCCCAAACAATTGTTTACAAGATGTGTAAGTTAATGCAAAAACAAGCAAACTTGTTCTTCCATTGTCACTACACCATCCAATTTTACTCTACCATGGTCATAGAGCATCTGCCATAAAGAATGGAAAGTTCTCCTATCCATTCTAATTTCGTTCACATAATGAACATCATCATATCTTATTATGCTGTCTAAATAAGCTGACCCTACCATTCTTCTAACAAATGTGCAATTTCTAAGTGCAAGTTATCGATTCCTTCTTCTAGCAGAATTATGATTCATCATGAACCACATCATCAACCAAGTCACAATATTCATGTACCACAACTTAACAATGAAGAATGCGATAATCTTTCTTTCATCCATGTTTAGTGAAACTATAAAATACTTTTATTACATTTTGGCAAATAATTAAATCATTAGATATAATGAACATGAAGTTGATCATGGTAAATAATTAAGACTTTGGAATGGAACATGACATTGTACATGTAAGTAATAACACTAGGAGGAGGATTAAAGCAGGAATGCAAATAGGATTAGACGTTTACAATAGTAGGATACAAGAAGGATACAAGAAGGATACAAGAATACATGGTTATTGGCTAATTAAAATATAAGTTGGTGGAGCTTTATATGTCTTGTCCAATAGAAGGATACAAGAAGGCAATGTCATATATTACGATTGAAATGTGGAGTTTTATATCTCCTTCTATTGCATATGTGATATTCGATTTGGTTTTATGAATTGTTGTTTATAGGTTGTGTATAGGGCTTATATCGTTCAATTTTGTTTTGTTGAAGTTAGATTGTTTGGCTGGAATTGATTTGTGTTAATGAACTCTTCTTAAATTTTATGAATTAGCTTAAGATTGCTTAAGTCATGATGCTTTGTTCATGGTTTATATATTGTTATGAAAACTTGTTCACAGGTTGTGTTAAGTATATATGTAGTTGGATTTGGTTATGTTGAATGCTTGTATTGTTATGTCTACATGAGATGACAAATCAGGGAGTTCGATAGCAACCAAAAAAAAAAAAAGAAAAAAAAAATCCTATAGGAGAATAGTTAACAACCTATCCCAAGAAGTCACATGCTAGGAGTCATGCGTCAAAAGTTTAATGACTCATAGATTGCTACCCTTAGGGCATCCTACTTGGACACTTAGAGCATGTAAATAAACTAGCCTTCAATGGTCAATTGGTGCATGAGTTGTCGCTTCGTAAAGTGGCTAATCAAGAGGTGAAAGACCAAGAGGAACTCACCTATTTAATCGACTGTGAAGTGACTCGATTCACGAAGGGCTTTTGCCTCATTACTGAGCTTCATTGTGATGAACCCTATGATATAGAGGTTGAGCCTTCCGACATTAGGCTTTTGAGGGAGTATTTTCAAGGCCCAGGAGAATCCTTTCTAGCGTCTTATAAGTGTTTCAAGACCCTAATTGCATCTTGTCCACAACATCAAATGAAGGAGGAGCTTCTAATTCAATATTTCTATGAAGAATTACTTTCTAATTGAGAGACAAATGCTTGATGCTTCAGTTGGAACTGAGTTGGTAGACAAAACGCCATCTAATGCAAATACTTTGTTAGTTATTCGTGCATTGAATGCTCAACAATATGAAGGAGTTAGAGAAAAGGAATATGCATGCCTACATCATATCAATGAGGTAAGTACTAATCCAAATCTTGAAGCTCAAATAACTAATCTTACTTCTCTTATGTCACAGTTTATTGAAGGGTTAAAAGTGCAAAGTGTGACTGAATGTAGCATGTGATCTACGCAAGGACATCATACTGGTCAATGTCCTCAATTAACTGAGAACAGGAGTTGAGAAAGTGTGAATGTCATGGGTTACCAAGGTCAAAATCAGTTCATGAATGACCTGTTTTCTAATACATACAATTAGAGATGGAAATTCTAACCGCTAAAACCGATAACTGTGAATAACCACCTGAATGGATTAGATTTGGGTATCAAAATTCTAATATATTTTGGATATAGGGAAAAACCGTGAATAATGTCCGATTATGGTTTTGGATATGGTTATAGGGGTCCCTAATCAGTATCCATCCTCGTATCCGAACTGAATTATATATAATATAATTGTATTTATATATTATTATATATAATATAATTGAATTATATATTATATAATTTATTTATATATTTATTTATTATTCACCAAATCTATTACCTTGAGAATACAAAAGTTGCAATGTGTGAGCTCCATTTTGTGGGCAAGTTAAAAAGTTTTGATATGAATTAAAATCTATAAGAATCCAGACCAATAGTATTTATGGGAGATATCAAAGATCAGCCAACATTATCAATTTTTAGCTTTAATTTGTATGCTCCACAAGATCCATTCATTAAATCATTTTATACATCAAATATTTAATTACGAAATTAATATTTACTAAATTATCATGTGTCAATTGAATGAATATTTTTTTTGTATTTGTATTGACTAAGATGAGTATAACCGTTAACTGATGGGGAATCCGTTACTCGGTGGGTATGGTTATGGTAATACCCGATGGTTAATTGGCAGTTATGGATATGGTTAATTTTCGTGGTTGTGGGTATGGATATAGCATTTTCATCCTCAAACCGAACTGTTATCATCCCTACATACAATACAGGCTAGAGAGATCCTATAAATTTCAAGTGGAGGAAGCCTCAACAAGTTTAACAACAATAAGAATATTGACGGCAAACTCTGGGGTTCTATCAAAGACGTGATGCACAACCTCAGCTTCCCCTACAACCATTCCAACCAAATTTAGGTTCGTCCATATATTATGATAAATTTCTTCCAACACTAACTGCTTTGACTCAGGGTCTACAAAACTAAGCTAAAAAGATGGTTGACATGAAGAATGAATTTGGTCAAATGGCAAAATTCATGGGAAAAATCCGAGAACAAGGAAAACTCCCTCGCTCAACTATTATCAATCCGATGGGAGGTTTTGAAATTGCTAAAGCTATCACTTTGAGAAGTGGTAAAAAGGTTGGTGGTGAATCAAAGATGTCCAAACATAGCCAAAAAGGGGATGAACATTTACTACCTACGAATGAGGAGAATGATCCAGCCACGACAAGGGTGAAGAACACCTTGTAGCAATTCCCTGCCACCAGCAAGCTCAATGATGCAGGCACCAATGCTTCTTTGCCTCCCAACTTAGGTAAGGTTATTATAAATTCAATTCTTTCTAACCCTATTCTATCAAATGCACCTTTCCCTGGCAAGTTTGCTAAGTCCAAGAAAGAAGAGAATGAGAAAGTGTTTGGAAAATAATCTCAGATAGATGTGGTTGAACTGAGTTCTTGAGTTAAAAACTTATATTATTCTTCTAAAGATGAGTTCCTCTTTTATAGAGGGAGGATAATGATTGAAGAATGCCATTTTGATCCGGGAATCCCGCTGGCAAGAGAAGAAAGCTGGCAAAGCTGGCTGACTGATGATCCTCTACTGTGGAGTCACGTTGTTACTTTTACAAAAGCTGAATGAATAGTGACCTTTTTGTTTTTCACTATTGTGAATAGTGACCTTTTTGTTTTTCACTATTGAAGAATAATGCCTTGTCTTTTGCGGAAGAGATGATAGCAGTTACTGCTGATGATGTTGTTGGGCTGACACAATCACATGGGCAAATAATGCAGTTCAATAATCAAACGGATCTTGAGCATCTTGAAGGTCCACTTGATCAGCCCAATTGGCGGGAGGCTGAGACCCTGCATCAGAAGCGTCAGAGTCCGAGTCGGAACCTTTCTTTTTCTGTAGCCTTGCTGCTTCAGCCATGAGCTGTTGAGCCAAGTCCAGAAGCTGGGAGGACTTATCAGAATTCTCCTTTTTCTTTGAGCTGAGGACTTAGAAGGTTTTCCTTTGAGGGAAGAAGACGGACTAATGTCTGATAGGGATTGAATCGGCTCCTGGGTTTTTTGCAACTCAGGAAATTGCTGATGAACTGGCAAAGCTTGTGAGGACGAAGTTGAAACTTTGATTGGCAGTGCCTGAGAAGATGCCTGGGGAAATTCCACTTTTACAAGATCAATAATTTTTTGGTGGTTGAATTTATCCCACCATTTTACCCATCGGGTTCTGTAAATACCACCAGTGTCCACTTCAAAGTTCCATTTGAGAATCCATGGGATCTTGTACTTGGCCATGAGCAGTGAAAAAATAGTAACTCTGTTGTCGAAACAACTTCTGTCAAAACTGGGCTGGAAGTTGTTTGTGAGTACATGACGAAGGTCATCTGGAATGATAGAAGAGCTTGGGCCATGGGAAGCCCACCAATCTGGAAACCATGCAGGAAACCGCAATCTGAAATTCTTATGAAAGGTTATGAACCATGAATGACTAAAGTCTTCTGTCTGGTGGAGAAAAATGTTGGTCCATACTTGGATATAATCATAGTAATTGTAATGATTGTTTGGGATGAGAACATGCTGAGTATGAAGGGGTTTTGTGTGATAAAGGGGAATTCCCCATTCGAGTTCGGTAAGGAATTTTCCAATATGGAGAGAATGATACAATATTTTGTTTTGGTGAGTGGTACTGTAAATTGGCTTAATAACAATGCTTTATGTTTCTGAAAGTATAGCCTGGTAATATTTTAGGCTTTTATAGGATTCAGTTGGTAAGAAATGAAAATTTGGTGGAATGAGTAATTTGGCAATGCGCTCTGGGGGTTGGTTTTTGTCAATGTGATGAGGGATGCTAAAAAGCTTTTCTGAATTGGGATTTTGGACATATGGAGATGTTTTAGCATAGCTAGGTGTTTTAGGTTGTGAAGGTGCTGGAGAACGAACTGAAGAGTAGGGATCATAAGGGGTGGCTAAGGCCGTTTGGTAATTTGGTCGGATATTTCCTACTGTTGATCCTAAGGGAGTAAATCTGTTTGTAATGGCGAGGGCCGATGAAGAGTCGGGAATAGACTCTTGTTTTACTGGTGCTGGGGTTTGGGTAAGGGTGGCTGGGAGCCTTCGTTGCTGAGTAGGATTAGTACCCATTCTTCCCCTGCAAAAATTCTCTGGTTAGAAAATCTGGTATGCAATTCTGGCTGCCTTTAATGTATTCAATTTCAAAATCAAAAATACTTAATATGGCTTGCCAGCGTGCAAAAATTTGTTTTGATGCAATGTTTTGAACATCTTTTTGTAAAACATGTTTTGCAGATTTGCAATCAACACGAACTAAAAATTTTTGATTTAATAAATCATCTTGGAATTTGCTAATGCATAATACAATTGATAAAATCTCTTTTTTAATAGTACTATAGTTGCTTTGAGCCGGATTCCAAATTCCTGAATGGAAACGAACAATTTGTTCAGGAGATTCGGAAGAAGTTTTCTGTTTGAGGATACCTCCATAACCGATATCGGATGCGTCGGTTTCGACTATTTTGAGAGAGTCGGGAGTTGGAATGCCAAGGCAGGGCAAAGTCTTGACATGATTTTTTATCTGTTTAACAATGGAAGTATGATTTTGAGACCATGATGGAGGATTCTCCTTGAGACGATCAAACAAAGGCTTACATTGTTGACGAAGATGAGGATAAAATTCTGAAACATAATTGAGAGATCCAAGGAATCTTTGAAGCTGGGTTTTATCAATAATTTGATCTGGAAATTTATCAGCAAACTAGATGACTCGATCAATTGGTTGGATGGTAGACCTGTAAATATGGTAACCTAAAAATCTAACTTTGGTTTGAAATAACTTGATCTTAGATGCCGAAACAACTAACCCATTGGACCTAATGATCCTAACAAATGCATGCAAATGCTTCCAATGCTCATCTATTGATTTTGAGAAAATTAATACATCATCAATATAAACAATCGAAAAATGGCTGTACTGATTAAAAATTTCGTTCATGATACTTTGAAATTCACTTGGTGCATTTTTCAAGCCGAAAGGCATTACATTCCACTCGTAATGTCCGGAAGGAGTTACAAAAGCAGTTTTGTATTTATCAGATTCATGAATTTGAATTTGCCAAAAGCCTGATTTCATATCAAATTTAGAAAAAACAGTGGCCTGAGAAAGTCTTTTTATCAAATCTCTTTTGTTAGGAATTGGATATCGGATCCATTCTAAAACATCATTCAATGGTTTGTAGTTGATAACTAGTCGTGGAGCGCCGCGTTCTAATTCTGCGTTTTTCTGGACATAAAAAACAGGGCAAGACCATGGAGATTTGCTTTTACGGATAATTCTTTTTTCTAAAAGTTGATTAATTTCAATTTTACAAAACTCTAAAACTTCTTGATTCATTTGAATCGGTCGTGCTTTTGTGGGGATTTTTGACTCAATAAAATCTTTAACATAAGGTAGTTTAACAATATGTTGTTTTTTGTGCCAAAAAGCATTTGGAAGATCGGAACAAATTTCTTTAGTAAGCTTATCGGAAAACTGGTGAATAGAATCTAATAAAGATTTGTTTGTTAATTGTTCTTCAATTCTTTTGTGAAGAATTTCTTCCTGTAAAAAAGCAATTTGTTGGGATTTTGCAGTAATCTGGTTGAGAGTTTTTGAAACACTATCTTTTTGAAGTTGTTTTAACTTTTTAAGATCTGTTTCCATGCAAAATTCAAAAGTAATTTTTTGGCCAAAAACCTTGGTAGAAATACAGTTATGATGAACTTTGAAATGATAAATTAATGCAATGAAAGGGAGTCCCAAAATGACTGGATCAGAAATATTCTTGATCAAAACAAATGGAGTTTTAAAACAAATATTTTGTTGACAAACATGGGCTTTGGGGATTTCATAATTTAACTTCATTGGGGATTGATTTGCCGCGCTAAGCACTTCGGTAGACTTGTGATAATACTTAGTAGGTATTAACCCCTCTTGAATACAATTCAAATCTGCGCCTGAATCAATCAAAGCAATGGTTTCTAAATGAAAATCGTCAATTATTATCTTGATTTTAGAATACCATTTTCTAATTCTAATTTTGTCTAAAAGACTTAAAACAAGTTCTTTTGAAGAAGAAGATTTAGCTGAGTGAGCGTCGGAATCAGAATTTGCGGAAGAACCATTTTATTCTTGGACGAGTTCTTGCGTACGTACTCTACCGAGTTGTGAACGAATTTCGGTATTTTCGGATTTTAAAAACTTAATTTCCGATTTGATTTGATTAACTTCTTTTTGCAGATCTTTGAGGGTGATCTCCTTTTTGGGTTTATTAAAACGTTCCAAAGTGGTACTGAGAGAAATCTTTTGAGAAGAAGTTTGACTAGTGCCAGGTTCATGAGAAGAAATCAATTTTTTGAGTTTTTTCAAATAAAAAGATTTTAAATCAGGGTCATCGACTTTACTAATTAATTCCATTAAAAACTCTTCTTGTTCTTCTTGCTTATTAAGCACTGAAATTTTATTACAACAAGTGTCCGTGCACCCAAACTTAATGTTTGGCGAGGAGACGTCGCTAGAACTGCTAGAGTCGGAGACGGAAAAATCGGGATTTTTATCAGATTGACTAGAGTCGGTATTTCTAATTTCTAAAGCCTGAATAAGTTGAACTTTCTCTTCTTCAGAGATTTTTAGTTGGTTAATAACCTTTTTAACCTTGCATTCATTTGCATAATGACCAAATTTACCACACTTGTAACATTTTCCCTTTTTATTTTGAAAATCCTTTTTAGACTTTCGAAAAGGTTTTTTGTTTGAAGATGGTTTTTCATAAAATTTATTTGTTTGAAAAGGTTTGTTGGAAGATCTTTTGTTTTTATAAAATCTGGATTGATGTTTAGAAAACTTGCTGGTTTGTTGGGCTTTTTTCTTTTTACTCGAAGGAGCGATTGGAGGTAAACCATATTGTTCACAAAATGTTCCAAGTTCGTATTTAGCAATAGATTTATCTTTATGAACTTGTTTTGAAATCTTCATGTCGATACACATTTTCAATCCTTCCTTTTGAATAACATTAACTATGTTACCATAAGTAAGGGTATGATAAGGTATGACACCTTCTTCATTTACTAGAACATTTCGAATTTTGTGAGCAAAAAGATTTGGTAAACCATTGATAAATTTTTCTTTCCAAAAAGGTTGATTACTATCTTCCCGAAGCATAACTCTGGATATGAAAACATCTTTATACCATCTGAAATCACTTAAGGTTGGACACCTTAAATTACTCAGTTGGTCGTGAATACGCGTAGTAACGTTGCTGGGTGTTCCTATAAAGTGTTCTATAATCGTATAAAGTAAAGTATTTACTCCGTCGGGTATTCCCTGTCCTATCGTTTCGTCAAAAATGGGAAATCCTTCCTCATCTTTTTTGACCGCAAAGCGTATTTCACCTCTGGACTGAGAAGTTAAGTGCTTCTCCCACCAAGAATGAAGCATTCCCGTGAAGCCAGTGAAGAGAAGATCAACGATTTGTGTTTGTGTAAAATTATGATTTGAAATATAGCTATTAGCAGCCATGGACATGTGTTGAAGTTTGTTCAAAAGTTCTTGTTCGGATTAGCCATCTATGTTCCACTCATAAAGTTTGTCGGCTGAAACTGAAAATTGATTTTGAATATTTCGTTCTTCAAATTGAAGGTCAGGAGGAGTTGGCCTGGGATACCAGTTTTTTGTAAGAGAAGTAGGGTTGACCGAATGAGTACGAATACGTTTTAAATCAAAAGTTGGTTGAAGATCAATGTTTTGAAAAACATTTTCAATATTTTGAATAGCAGAACTAGTTTCCGTGTCCTGAGAAGAATCTGGATCAGATGTGTTTTCTTCTTCGACAGAAACATCATTGTTTTGCAAAACACTAACAACTTTCTCTTTTTTGAGCTCAGTGAGCATATGATCAATTTTTTGTAAAGTAGTCATGGATTTTAAAGCAGTGGAACTTGAAGAAGTATCAGTAAAATTTACTAAAGGTTTTTCTTTTTGAGAAGATTTTGGTTGAGACAATTTGTCGATTTTGGTTTCAATTTTGTTTAACTGTTTTCCAATAGTATGAAGACTTTGGTTTGTAAAATTATTCTGTTCAATGACAGGTTTAAAACCAGAATCTTCTTTTGGAATTTTGAAAGGAGTTGCGGGAATGTTGGTATTACCGGTGGAAATCAAAATAGTTTCTTTGGGAGGATGACTAGAAGAAATCAAAGTTTTGTCTTCCTTAACCCAATTTTCTTTGGTAACAATCGTAACTTTATTTTTTGTTTCATAATGTTTTTCAATAAAATCAAAGAAAGATATTTCAAATTGGTATTGTTCTACAAAAGCTTTCCATTCGACATATATGGCTAGCTTTTCTTCATCACAATATTTTTTTCTAAAAATATTTCTTCTGGGGATGTTTTCCTCAGAAGCGATGTCAGCTTTAAGCTTCCTCCATCATATTTTATGTGGTTTGTTTAAAACAAGTAATTGGTGATTCACCGATGTTGTTTCAAAATCAGAAGGAGTTGGAGAAGTGGGTTCTTCTTGGTTTGAAGGATGATAAACAGGATGTGCAACTTGTGAAGAAGTGTCAATAGACTTTAATTTGAGCAAATCATTGACTAAATCTTGTTGTGCAGCTTCCTACTCTTTTAACTTTTTGTTTACTAACGATTTGATCAAATCTTGATCTCGACCCAGTCTATCGGTTGACGTGGATCCAGAAAAAGACTGTCTGCTAGGAGCAAAAGATTTGTGTGACAAAACTGATTCACAAGATTTTCTTGCTGGACGATCAAAATTGATTTTAACTGTGCCGTCAAAATATTGTTCAATGTTGTCAAGATTAACGAGGCTGTTTTGGATGGAAACCGGCTTACTTTCGTTGATTAAACACCAATCTGAAGGGAGACTGATGTCTGACCACCTAATGGTTCTTGGTACTCTTATGTTTGCATTTTCTTGGGTTGTTTGGATCAAAAGAGTATGGTCGCGAGGACTTTTGTTTAAAGCTTGAAAATTCATGTTTGTGCCAGTGACTTTGTAATAAATTCTAAAAATAAGTGCCAAAGGTTGTGTTCCTTCCAGGACTTGGTACCTAGAGGTTTTGATATTAAGAGTAAGAGCTTTTAAAACATGTGGATCTGAAAGACTTATTGTGAGATCGGGAAAACAATCAAAATGGATAGGTCCGTTGTAAAGACTAGATTCGATCATTCCTAGTATACTATCGTTGAAATCAGTAAATCGAGCGTCACGTAAACATAAAAGGATAGAAGTGTTAAGACCTTTTCGCGTTAATGGTTTAACTGCGATTTGAACTAAACCAACATGAAGATAGTTATGACCATTTTTGCGATGCGCTTTGATTTGTTCTGGAGAAAATAATTGACAAGTCTCATGTTCTTTGCTAAGAGCATAAGCCTTCTCAACTGTTTTGACGTGATGTTCGGATTTAAAAGAGGTCAAAGACCATTTTTTCTTGTAAATATTTTGGGTTGAAACTTTTGGAATGTTCCAGTCGGAAAAATCAATACTTTCGTCTGTTTGAAAATCCAGTTTTTGTTCTTCATTGACAATGTCAGGTATAGTTCCTAAGGTGGATCTAGAGCTAGTGCTGGCCATTGAATTAGATCTAAATAATCTACTCATGATATGCACAAAACAGGTATACTATATGCAAGACTTAAAAGATTCACCTTCCTCGTATGTCTAGACTCTTCCCCCGCTCATGCCTCTCCTGGGACTTATTGTTTGGACCACGTCTTACTGTTTGGCTGGAAGAAAGAAGAACTGAGGACCGACGATTAAGAAATGCAGATAAGATACAAGTATGTGGATAACAATGAACAGATTAGATAGCTTCCCCTACAACCATTCCAACCAAATTTAGGTTCGTCCATATATTATGATAAATTTCTTCCAACACTAACTGCTTTGACTCAGGGTCTACAAAACTAAGCTAAAAAGATGGTTGACATGAAGAATGAATTTGGTCAAATGGCAAAATTCATGGGAAAAATCCGAGAACAAGGAAAACTCCCTCGCTCAACTATTATCAATCCGATGGGAGGTTTTGAAATTGCTAAAGCTATCACTTTGAGAAGTGGTAAAAAGGTTGGTGGTGAATCAAAGATGTCCAAACATAGCCAAAAAGGGGATGAACATTTACTACCTACGAATGAGGAGAATGATCCAGCCACGACAAGGGTGAAGAACACCTTGTAGCAATTCCCTGCCACTAGCAAGCTCAATGATGCAGGCACCAATGCTTCTTTGCCTCCCAACTTAGGTAAGGTTATTACAAATTCAATTCTTTCTAACCCTATTCTATCAAATGCACCTTTCCCTGGCAAGTTTGCTAAGTCCAAGAAAGAAGAGAATGAGAAAGACAACTTAAAAACCTTCCGGAATGTACAAGTAAATATCTCGTTTCTTGATACAATAAAGCAAGTTTTGAAGTATGAAGAAGTTTTGTAAAACAAGAAGACAAATTCTGAAGAATGATTCTTGATACAATAAAGCAAGTTTCGAAGTATGAAGAAGTTTTGTAAAACAAGAAGACAAATTCTGAAGAATGAAGTTGTACATGTAAGTGAGAATGTCTCTGCAGTTTTGCAAAGAAAACTTCCACCTAGATGCAAAGATCCAAGTAGTTTCTCTATCCCTTGTGTTAAGGTAATGCTAGATTTGGACGTGCCGTGTTAGATTTAGGTGCTTTCATTAATGTCATGCCATCTTTCATTTAAGCATCCCTGAATCTAAGAGAGCTAAAAAATGATGGTGTCATTATTCAATTAGCTGACCGATCTAATGCATATCCGAAAGGAGTTTTAGAAGATGTTTTGGTGCAGGTTGACCGTTTGATTTTTCCATCTAATTTCTATGTGCTTAAAATGGAAGATTCAGCTTCTTCTACACCATTGTCAATCTTACTTGGCCGACCTTTAACCATGGAGTTTGATGGAGTTGTGATTAATTTTAATATTTCTGAATCTGTCAAGTATACTAATGATGACCATTCTTTTTTTGCCATTGATGTGATTGAAAATTTACGGCAGGAACGCTCAACAGTCATCAATAGGGATGTATGTAAGACCACCATCACCAAAGGAGTTAGATTGGATCACATGACAAGCCACTACCCTCAAACCAACCAAGGTCGAAAGCAACAACCCTGAAAATTTTCACAATAAATTGCTACCTTTGAGTCTTGTCGCAGCACATAGGTGAGCCATTTCCATGAATTTCTTCGATTTTCACCACCGGTCACTATTAACATTGTTGTGCACTGTTCTAAATTGTTTATTGTGTGTTATTTAAATTCCAAATTTAAAAACAAAAATTGAAGAAAAATTGGAATAAATTAGAAAAAACCAAAAAGAGTCGTTTTTATTAGTTTGTTTGTTTATTTGTCTTAGAGTACCTTCCAACACAATGATGGGGATTTGATTTTTAATTGCATGACTATTAAAGAAAGTTGCAAACATTGGTGGAAGTTTCATATGCTCTTTGGTTAATACTTAGTTGTAGTAGTTGTTTGTGAATTCACATGTAGTCTCGAAAGGGAAAAAAAAATGCTTTTGTAACATGCTTGAAGGAAGACTCAAACTAACGCTACAATTATGTGAGACTTGAGCCTATACTTTGTCTGAAGAGTTATCAATTTGTGAACTTTCTTTTTTTCTAAAGTCATTGCATGATCTCATTAGTTCTTTTCTTGTTTTCAAAATACTAGAACTTATGCCTGTTTCGTTCAAAGCATTAAATTGATTACATAACAAACATATCAAGATGAAGTTATCTAGTTACCACCAAAGCCAAATATCCTTATCCCTTGCATATGTATTGTAGGTTTAACTCCCATTGAGCCTTATTAAGCCAATTTTTCTTTGTTAACCCGCATAATCCCTACCTAGCCTAGTATAGGTCTATCCATACCCTTGTTCTTAAAGAATAATGAAGCATTACTTATTGAGAATTCCCTTTGATTTATGATTTGCAAAAAAACAAGTGTGGGAGAGGGATCTATTTTGGTCTCCTGTATCTTGTGAATTTATGTTTCATTCAAAAGAAAACAAAAAGAAGAGAAAAAAATGTTGAAAAGAAAAAAGAACAAAAAAGAATCGGGAAAAAAAAAGAAAAATAAAAAGAAAAAAGTGTATAAAAAGAAAACGAAAAGAGTTCAAAAGCGTTGTATGTTGAAGAAGAGTCCATCTTGTGAAATCTAACCCTAAATTTTGTATCAGTCTCTCATTTATGTTTATAGTTGGGTATGCAATCAAGAGGTGAATTCTATGTTGTTGATTTCATTACATTGCTTACTATCTTTTTGAGAACTTTTGTTAGCCAGTATCTTAGCCCCTTAACCTCTCTTTATTAGCCAGTACCTTAGCCCCGTTACAACCCTAACTTTTGTCTCGATTGTTGTGTTTCTATATGTGGAGTCTGAAATTTGTATGAGCAGATTGGATCCCTGGTTCTTGCTTCTAAGTCATGGCATTCCTTTCATGAGATCATATATATATATATATATATATATAATTCCAGGAAGTGTCTTCTTTGTTATAACATATGTGAGTATTAGTCTGCATGTTACACCAATCTTCTCACATAATTGTAATCAGAAAATCTGTGTGAAAATAGAGAGTATATCCGATGATGAATTGAGTGAATTGAGTGAATTGAGTGCACTAGTGATTGGTTGTTGCAGTTAAGTATAGTTTAAGAGTAAGGATAGCTAAAATCTATTTAAGTAATAATTTTTAATATGTCATGAGCCATTGCAATTCCCCGAGGCAAATGTTGGAAGGTTTAGGTCTTTGTTTTTTTTTTTTTCCTCGGGGACTAGCAAAAGCTAAGTGTGGGGGAATTTGATAGGAGCATATTTATGCGATTTTGTTATCTTATTTCTTTGCATTTACTTAATTAATTTCCATTTGTTATAGTGTTTTATCTTATTTTCATTTTATTTGGGTCAATTTGGAAAAGTTGACAATTGGAGGTCAAATAAAACCAATAAGAGCAGTTTTGGACTTGGATTTGATAGAATGCGTGGACTGCACAAGGGCTAGACATTTTTAGAGTTTAATTGGTGTTAAACATGTGCCAAAATATGGAGATATGAAGTTCAGGCTTGGCAGACAAAGGACTTGCATGAGGAGAAAGAGTCCTAGTTGGAGTGAAACATCATCAAATAAGGTAGCGGATGTGCACTTTATCTTATCCTATCTCTAGCTGCAAAGAAGAGTCCTAATCAAGTTTAAACACTTTCCGACTGTTTCTATTGAGTCTTACAAACATTCCTTCATAATTTTGCAGCTTATAATCATAACAATTTATCCATTCATTTGTTTGTGGTGGGGGGGGGGGGGGGGGGGGAGTCATCCATTCATCCATTTAAGTCACTGGAAATCCAGAGTTCTTTTCATTAGGTTCAATGTTTATTGTAAATTGTTTTTCAATTATGAGGAACATGTGTAACTAAGTTTTGTTTTTAGCTAGAGGTGAATTAGAAGCCATGAACATATGTTTTATATAAATTGCTTACATACAATTATTGTTTCATAAAACGTAAATGTAATTTACTTATCTGGTTTATAAAGAACTTATTCTTATATGTTTATTAAGGGTGCAACTCAGCTTGCATGATGGAATTTGATGCTAGAATACAAGAGAATTTCACCTAAATCGTTATGAACTTGTATTGGCAAGTAGTAAAAGTCACTAGTCATGATTGAGTTAAGTAACTCCTTTGCAAGAGTATCATGTGTCATTATGATTGTCTTGTCAATGCTTGTGATTTTTAAGGAACTTAATGATATTTGATGGTAGACAAGTGTCTTGATAAGAATAATTTGAGGAGTGAAGTGTCTTCCTTTTTATTGAGCTTAGGAAAATCTTAGGGTTAGTGAGTGTGTCACTGTTAATTTGGGGCATTGTCATTCACAGTTTATAGAAAGAATAACTAGAAATCTTTGTCTGCATATGTTTAGTGTGTGGAAAAGAATCATTTAGCTAGCCTTTAATCCATCAATCACTCAAATTTTAATTCATTGTTGTTGTTTACTCTTTGTTTAGTTGTTAATTTGATTTCAGTTCTATAATCCAATTCATTCAAATACCCCATTCTTGGTTAGTTTGTTTGATTTAGTTTTGTTTATTTAGTCTGTGTTGATTAGCAGCCCTTCTAACTTCTAATCCCGGAATAGAACGATCCTTGCTTTGCTCTTACTACAATTACATTTTCTGCGGAATTTTAATTTGTGTGTCAGTCTACCGCATCACTTGCAAGATTTGTTAAATTTATTTTTAACTGATATATTACTAATTAATTTCGTGATATCTGTAATTTTGTAGGCTACTTCAGTAGTTGAACGGAGCTTTTTACTCACTGGCTTCTGCCTGGAGATTTGTTTATCAGCTTTCCTCCATGTATAAGCCTCTCTACGCACTACTTGGTTTGCTGTTCCCAATTGCGGCCACATTCTCTTGCATTTTGGAGCTCATTCTAAAGAGAAAAAAGGAAAGAGTTGTGATGAGGTGGAGGGGAAGGTTGCGGTGGTTCTACGTGGTTTTCAGTACTCTCTCCCCCGTATTTATGGAATAGTTGGCTCCATCTATCAAAGCATTTGCTCACGCGGTTCAGTATGTTTACCTCCATTGCCGAGCTGAGAGCCCTACCAATCTTTCCGCTTTGCCTGTCATCTTTCTTATATGTGTGGCGACATCAATAGGAACACAAGATCCCTCATAGATCTTGAAACCCTTGAACATACGGCTTAGGAAACAAAGACTAAACTGTGACCAAATTAATCATACGGTTTTCAATTCTAATTTGTTTTGTAATCACTTTATTTATGTATGACGAGAAATTTTTACGTGTGCCAGAGACATTTCTTTTGTAATTTGCATGGCAAAAACTTTGTGTCTAATTCTTCCTCGATAATCTGATCTCTAAAATCAGAGCATCCACCCCTACATATGAAGACCCACCTTCTTCCACAGCTCTCTTCGCCTTCTCTGAAAGCACTTTCGCTCTCTTCTTCATTTCCGCCGCCTCATCACTGCCGCCCATCATCCTTCTCACCGCCGCATCCACCTTCTCTCTCCTCACCAGTTCCTTCCTCTCCACATTCCACGACTCCCATTCCCTACTCCCCACTTGCACCCCAATGCCCAACACATCAGTTATCAGCTTCTCATTGTAAAACTGCTCCGCCGACAATGGCCAAGTCACCATGGGCACCCCTGCGCTCACGCTCTCCAATGTCGAGTTCCACCCGCAGTGGCTCACAAACACGCCAACAGCGCAGTGCTCCAGTATCAGCATCTGCGGGGCCCACCCCCCTATCACAACCCCTCTCTTCATTTCCCACATTCTCTCTGCAAATCCCGCCGGAATCCAATCTTCTTTGTCTCTAACACAACCACCGTCCTCCACCGCTCTGAAGATTTTTCCCATTACCCAAATGAAATTATGCCCCGAAGATTCAATCCCATGTGCGATTTCGACGAGTTGGGCTGCAGACAACCGAGCCAAGCTCCCAAAACTGATATAAACAACCGAATCAGGTTCCTTGGAATCCAACCAATTCAGACAATGCAGGAGGCTCTGCTCATCGACCAAGGCTGCTTGGCCTCTGTCAGTCTTATCGGCGTTGCTTCGGTTGTAGAGCGAAACCGGGCCGATCGGCCATGCCTTCTTCCCCAACTCAGTCGTGAAATACTCCACATATTTCGACTCCAATTCGTAAAAACTGTTCACCACAACCCCAAAACTCTTGTCCTCTACTTTTCCCACCTTATCAGGAAGCCCTGGCCTGTTTCTCGCGAAAGAAGGCAGCTGAGATTTCGTCAATTCGATCCGATCGGGCAAGTTCGGCACTAGAAATGGCTCGCAATCAGCACCCACATTCTGATGCGGCGCGAATCGGCCGATACACTCACTGACGCAGCGGGAGAATAACCCGTTTCCATTGAACACCACCCTTTTGATGAAAAGCTCATCGATGACTTCTGCCGCCCAACGGTGGAAGACGTCGATTACAATGCAATTGGGTAGGTTTTGGGCGATGAATTGCCTGAGGGATTCTTGGAGGACTGAGGTGTCAGTGAGGGGGGCTGAGGTCATGGAGGAGTCGGCCGAGGCGTCGTCGTCTGGGAGCTTGAGGACGTGGATGGTGATTGAGCGGTTGAGGGTTTGATCGCGGCGGATGGAGTTTCGGAAGCGGAGGGCGTTGGCTGGAGTGGTGCTCAGGATTGTGACTTTGGCGCCATGGGAGGAGAAGACTCTGGCCATGTCGATCATAGGAATCTGGTGGCCTCCGCCTACAAATGGGAAGAAGTACATGACGACTGGATTTTCTGAAGAATCCATGGATGCACCGATAGAGAAATTGAGGAATGGGTTTAGAGATGTGGGGGTTTTAGGTTAGAGAGAAGATAGGAGGCAGAGAGTTTGACCGCAACTGTTTGATGGGATGCCAAAGTCAAGTTCTTGGCTAGGGGCCATTTGGCATTAGTTAAAGCCCTCGTGTGTTTCTTAACTAAACTCTAGGTCATCCATGCGCTTAAAAAGGATAAACTTGCCCTACCGATCCATGTAATTGTGGCGTCAGACACCATTTTTCTCTACGTGCAGGTTGAAATAAAACGGATCAGGATCCTCTCTCCTGACCTTAAAAAATTAAGCCAGTTGAGCAAGTAATCGTAATCATTGAAGTTTGATCCAACGGTAACAAACAGAGAACCCTTTAAAAATTATAACAATTGTAACCATTGAATCAAATTTCAACGGTCACAATTGCCTGCTCAGTAAGCTCAATTTTTAAGGATCAGGAGATCCAAATAAAACAAATAAAACAAGTTATTCTCTCCTGTACAAATTTAAAATTGTCAAATTGAAAATGACAGAGACAAAAGTGAAATACTGGCCAAACTAGAAAAACCAGAAATGTGATTTGGGACAACGGAGCTATGTTTAAAATCAAAATCTCACGAGTAGGAGTAGGAATAACCAAATCCTGTCATTGTCATTTTGTCTGGTTATTTATGTTAAAGTATTCTGATCGTTCTAATATGTGTTAATTGCATCCTGTCATCTCTGAGTCTCTGATTTCACTCCATCAGTGTGCTTAGCTCCATCAAGCATCAATCATATCCAACAATCTTCATCAACCTTCATCATGCTATGATCTCTTTCCCCTTGATTTTATTTATTTATATTTCTTTCAATTTCTAGTGTATTTATCTGTTTAAATTCGGTGTTTTGCACCAATCAAATTTATGAAAAATATGTTTACCCAAACAAAAAAAGATAATAAATTAAAAAAGCAAATTTATCAAAAATATCATATTCCAATCATCTTCTTAACAAAGCCTACGCGGTGAATGATTGTTAGCAAGCCGTAATGTCATTTAACCGGTGAGTTCCTTTAAAATTTGGCCCAAGACAAAAAAACAAGTGCTTACTAAACTATTTAATTGGGCCAACCACAACCACGGTCGTTCCTGAGTTTTTATGGCCTATGGTGAAAACAAGACACATTATTTTCACAAGAAAAATAAAAATTAATGAATGAATTTTTCTCTATCCCTTCTATAGGCTTAATACATAAAAGATTTTCTAAAATAAATTTTATAAGAATATATTCATTGCTAAAGGTGAATTTGAACTAAATTATTATGACTGGCTGTTGTAAGGTTTAACTCACTCCTCCACCTTCTTAGTGTAAATAATATTGTTTATTTAAAATATCATCAATCACACTTACAAAGTTAAGCCTTTACAACATATCCTTCTCGATGCACAAGATTGATGATCTATTTAACCTTTCACGTGTACCTAAAGTAATTTTTCAACCACTTCAATCAAACTACCTCTTTCCTAGTTTCTTATATTATCTACAACTAGGTTAGGATCTTAAGAGAATTTTGAAGAGAAGATAAATTTGAAGAGAGGAATACCTGCAAAAAAACACTCTGACACTCAAATCAGTTTTTGTTAAAGATGATTGCAGTATTATAAAGCGATCTCATACTTCCCCTCCCCCTATGCTAGTGACGTTATTGGCCTTTTACACACATTCAAGTCTTGGGCTCCAAATCCTACTTTTCTTCTATTTCTCCATGTTCTATTTTATTGAAGTGTTTGATATAGTACTCCTTTATTTAGCTCGACTCCTTCAAATTTAGGATCCATGAGAAGTGGTTCATTGCTTCAGCGTTAATTTTTAGGCCCACAATAACTCTAATATTAAATATTGTACATGTCTTTTCATTTATTTATACTAATAAAAATAAAGGAAAACTAATGAAAATGACTTGAAAACTTTGAGTTTTAATCAAAATGAACAGTACCAGGAGTATTTCGTTAAAACACCTAAATTTGGGGTCCCAAATAACCGAGGGACTCCGCGTGGTTGACCTTCCCGCCCTTACTCAAGAACGGCCCTAACCGCACCAACTATAAAAACCAATAACGTATACGTGCATGTTTATACAAATAGGCTATCAGGTTCTAATTTTTTCATGTTGAACCGTGAGGTTTTAAAAGATGCACTTCTTGATAGATTGGATTGCCTGAAAGAAGGTAGAGGATAAGACTTCTAACTCTTTAACCTCATTGGCCCCAAGGAGGGACCAATGATGAGATAACCCTATCTAAGTAATAAAAACCTGACCTTAGGAGACTGAGGCCTTTGCCTATCTACCCAGAGGGAAGGAAGTTCATAGCGAGTCCTAAAGGGCAGCCCTCAAGGGAAGCAGTTATATTTTATCTCCTACCAATTAATTTATACCTTCTGATTGTTGATGAATTTTCATTGTTGGTTAATGTGTGCAAATGTTGCTTACACGCCAGTTCATACATATAGGTCCTATAATATGTCATCAATTTAATGAATCATAAACAGTCAATCACACTGAAGGCATAAATTGGTGCGATTTCATTACTTTGCGGTGCAACAAGAGAAAATTGAAATTCCGTGACCCATTTCAAAATCACTCCAAATTAAAATTTTAAGGTGACGGGAGGCAAACAAGATTGCTCCTCCACTTGCATCATCGGGTTTGTCTTTGGATCAAGTTTTACACGGTTTAAAGAACCTCCGTGTGATTGCGGATCTTTTAATTGAGGATAGTTGTAATCTAAAATTCTTGGTACGAGACACTCCTTTCTCTTTGACAAGATTAAAATCTCCAATAAGTTTTATCAAGGCCCGGATAATGTACTCTATCCTCTTATGTACCTATTAATTCGATCTTCTAATGAATGTCTCTTTCTAAATATATAAAAAAAAAGGTGTGAAATGCACCTGGCCCAAAGAAATTAGATGCATGTTCAAATTTCTTTTATTCATTTTTTCAGGAAAGATATCAATAATCACATAAACTTGTTTTCTTTTACGATCTTATCATTGCTTCATAACAAATCAAAATCAAATAGAGGGAACTATCACTAGACTTTCTTCATCCCATATGCAACACCAAGCCAATGAAGCCGGCCACCGTTTAGTTTGTTTTGCTTTGTAGATTGGTAATATTTGTAATTGGTTCGAGTAACCTCCTATTATAATTGCTAACATGCTCTTTGAAGAGAGCCTTGGTATGGTATGCTTTTGGGGCACCATTTAGTGTGGTGTATGTTCACTACCCTATTTATCTCTGTTAGATGAGTTTGAATTTCAAGATTCGTGTAGTGGATAAGCACAAATCTCAAAATTCAAACTCATCTAATGATGATAAATAAGGTAGTGAGCATATACCACACTAAATGATGATGAGCAAAAATGTACTCATGCTTTTGAAAGCAGTTTATTCCCTTCTCCTTGATTTCTCTCCTCATGCATTATATATATATATATATATATATATATATATATATATATATATATATGTGTGTGTGTACAAGGTTCTAAAAGATGTTAGGTGCTAGTTGGGCGGCAAGCTCGAGCATAGCACCTAGGCAGATTTAAGTAAATCTATTATATTTCGTGTAAACAAGTGTCTATTTATACTTAAAAAAAAAAATATATATATATATATATATAATTATATCATAAACTATAAAATAGATTGAAATATATATTATGAAGTATTGGAACATAATGAAAACATGGAGAACAAGTGGTTCGAGTAACCTCCTATTATAATTGCTAACCTGCTCTTTGAAGAGAGCCTTGGTATGGTATGCTTTTGGGGCACCATTTAGTGTGGTGTATGCTCACCACCGTATTTATCCCTGTTAGATGAGTTTGAATTTCGAGATTCGTGTAGTGGATAAGCAATTTGAATTTCGAGATTCGTGTAGTGGATAAGCACAAATCTCAAAATTCAAACTCATCTAACGGTGATAAATAAAGTAGTGAGCATACACCACACTAAATGATGGTTAGCAAAAATGCACTCATGCTTTTGAAAGCAGTTTATTCCCTTCTCCTTCACTTCTCTCCTCATGCATTATATATATATATATATATATATATATATATATATATATATATATATATATATATATATATAAGGTTCCAAAAGATGTTAGGTGCTAGTCGGGCGGCAAGCTGGAGCCTAGCACCTAGGCGGATTTAAGTAAATCTATTATATTTCGTGTAAATAAGTGTCTATTTATACTTAAAATATATATATATAATTATATCATAAACTATGAAATAGGTTGAAATATATATTATCAAGTATTGGAACATAATGAAAACATGGAGAACAAGCATATAATGCTTGTTCATTTAAGTATTCAACAAGTCTCTTACATTTTATTAAAAATAAATAATGCAAAATAAAAGTTAATCTATTTTCTGTCAAAGTTAGTCGTAACCCAGGTCTGAGCAGGTTAGCCGGGTGCCTAGGTAGTCTAGGCAGTCTAGGTAAATGCCTCAGCAGGTCTACGCGCCATTTCTTAATTTTTAAATGCCTAGGTATTAATTAGTGTGGTGGCCAACCACCTAGCACCACCTAGGTGCTAGACGGGGATTTTTAGATCAGTGTATATATATAATGCATGAGGAGAGAAAGGAAGGAGAAGGGAATAAATTGCTACCAAAAGCATACCATACAAACACTTGGTAAGGAGATGTACATATATATATATATATGATCTATTTATTTATTTTAGTGAAAGTATGATAATATATTAGGCAAGTCGAATTACATAAGAGTTGGTAATTGGACTACAATACCAGGCTACGTGGAGAAATTTAAAAATGAAGTGCTTACTGATAGACTTCTGTTTCTTTCTGCCCGCTTCAATTGAAGAGCAGTAAGAGATTGAGACGTTTGAGAAGTCTATGACCTTGTTCTTTTCCTGGTTAGAGTGGCTCTTGGGGCAAGGGCATCATGCTTAAACTTGGACCTCTCATCGAGCTCTAAATCAGATGACTATGCCACCCTAGGATTGGCCCGACGGGATGTTCTGATTTCTGCCTTAGGTCCAGCCTCTATCTCAGATTCACTGAACATCTCAGAGATGTTCTCAGCCTCTCCAAAAGCTTAGCTCGGGCCAGCCCCTTACCTAGTTGCTTGTAGCTCCTTGCAAAACTAGGGCATCAACAACCTCTTCTTCCTCTTGCCCCAAGGCTGCTAGGATTGCCTTGGGCTGCAGAATTGAAAAAACAAAGTTAGCATTTGATAGGCAGTCAGAAAGAACCAATACCCCAATAAATTAGCCAGCTGTGAATCGGTTTATAATTTAAGATACATTACGTAAGTGAATTGATCGAATTTGACAGTACTTTTGTGACCTCAAACATATTGGGTTTACTTGAGTTTCAAACACAAGTAAGGACCCATGACATGATAGATCTTACCAATTCTATCTTCACATGCCCTAACTCAAATCATTTGAAAGTTTTTGTATGGTACGTACATCATTCATGTGAACACATGGTACGTACTGCTCCATGACATGATAGATCTTACCAATTCTATCTTCACATGCCCTAACTCAAATCATTTGAAAGTTTTTGTATGGTACGTACATCATTCATGTGAACACATGGTACGTACTGCTCCCCGTGCATAACTCTCTCCACCAGGTGCGGTATATATTTATCTCTTTGGTTAAGTAAAAGGTAAGAGGGTTTGAATTTTATTTAAGAAGTGAATATTGTGTTATATATAAATATGATTCATTTGACTCAATGCTCGTTTGTTGTCAAATACATCCATAAATAAATCTTTATTATATATGTCACATACATCACACATGGAGTAAAATATTCTATGAACAAAATGTATCCTAAGTCTTGCTTTCTTTTAAGAGCACGAGGGGCATGAGCCCTTATAGAGAAAGCTCATCTCTGCAAATACAGTCGTCGAAGCTAAATCCAAACATGATTAATTAAGTTCATGCAACTCTATCTCTCCATACAAGAAGCAACTCAATAGAAGCCACAAAACAACATTAACAATTGCCAAAATGATCTAAAATAATACCCCCAATCCTCACCTGAACTGGATTACCCTTAGGGCTGGTTTGGTATTGTTGTACTTTTTTAAAAAACTCCTTCTGCTGTACTGAAAAAATTAACAATTGTAAAAAAAAGCAACAGAGTATTTGGTAACTTTTTTTGAAAAAGTCCTTTTAACAAAAAATAAAAAATAATAATAATAATTTGTTTAAATATTTAGTAAACTTTTATATAAAACTATTGTAGCGATGTTAAATAATGAAAAAGGTATGATGTTAGATGTTATATTTTTTTTAATTCATAATGTAACTCTTTCTAGAAGCATCCAATTTTCTCTCTGCCCCCTCTTCCCCTTTCCACATCTTCCAGGCCTTGAGACCACCGTAGCACCCTTGAGACCAAGATGATCTCCCCAAATTTGATAATTTATTTTCTAAATTTGGCCGGGCTCGATTATGTAATTGCAGCAAAAGCATATGCAGATTTGGTGATAATAAGGTTTGGAGTGTGAGGGTTCAGCGACTCAGAGTTGATGAAGCTCAAAAATTCGAGAAGGTGTAGGGGTTCAGCAACACCAAGGGCTACAGCTTCATCACCCCCTAAGACAAAAGCGAGTATTCACCAGTCATCGGTCAAATCCGACGGCTTTCCACACCGTCGCTGAAGGCGAGTCCATAGCAGTCGTTTTGAATTTCGCAGTGGTTGTGGATTCGAGAGAAAATACAGGATGTGGGTTGCGGCTATGGTGGTTTGCGTTCTTGAAGGGTGAAAATTAATGACCAGTGGGTTCGGAGAGGTGGTAATGGTGTTAGTAGAGGGTAGATGTGGTGGCTGGGGTGGTCGGGGTTGGTGGGTGGGTTAGCGGTGTCTAGCACAAAAAAATGGAGGACATTACAGAGATGGAGGACAAAGATGGCCTTTTAGTAAAAAAGGCGAGGGTATTATTGGCCTTTAGAAAATTCATTAAAACTTCACTGTAGCTTCGCATGCTTCATTTTGAAGCAGTTTTCTGCGGTTTTTGAAATCGGGGTCATAGCAGCTTCCTGATTTCTGCTTTTTATCACCGCGCTTCAAGAAAAAGATGTTTTATATTTCACTTACCAAACGCTAGAAGGATCCAAAATTTTTTAAAAAAAAAACTGCTTTTTAATTAAGCATCTCAATGCCAAACTGGAGCTTACTATCACCAAGAATAAATAATTTTTCTCTCTCTATTAAACTACGAGATAAAAAGAAGATAAAAATAAGGATGTAAAAATCACGTTCTATTTATGATTGTCAACCACTCAACTCGAGATCAATTTTACAAATAAATAACACATTATTTGATAACATATTTGCCCTAATGAAAGTGCAGATAGGCTCCCAACATTTTCTTATTTCACAACGGACTAATACAATAAATAAACTGAAAATATGACTTTAGCCTTTGAAACTCAATTTTCATTACGTAAAATTCAACATAATTTTTTTACTTGATTAAAACTCATTGATTAGGCTCCACACAAGCAAGTTCATTAACTATGCTTGACTTCGCCATTGTACATTTTTTAAATGCCTAATATACCCTTAATTACATTTTTGACCTAAAAAATTAAAAGGGTTGATTAATGATTCTTGAAAAGAGAAATAAGCATTAATATTCATATTGTGATTCGATCACAATATATATGATGTAATTTAATAAATATGTGGGGAATCAATAAATGTGCCTAATAGTTGTGCTAATATATGGAGAATAATTTACCTACAACATAAAGAAATGTTATTTGCCTCAAAGTTATTTTACATATAAATATAGGTAAATTATTTTACACACATACATATAATAATAATAATAATAATTTACATATAAATATAGGTAAATTATTGGAAAAACTTGATATAGGTCCAATTTTTTGAGCCAATAGTAGGAATAGTCCAATTTATTAAAATAAGTTCAATTCCTTAAATCTTATTATTTTATTATCAATAATTATCTCTTAAATGATAAGATTTATTATAAAAATCAAATTTCTTCCTAATTATCTCTTTGATTATTTATTTATTTTGTTCTTTCTTGTTCTTTATCCCGTTTTAAACCCCATTTATAGATTTTAGTTTTTATTTTTATAATCAACCTATATCATAGGTTAATTATATTTATCTACCTATATGACTGATTCTTTTTTATAATCAAGTAAGATTCATGTGTCTTGCTTGTAGATATATTATGTTTTTTCTCCCTCTTAGTTAAGTTTCATATCTTACTTATAGGTATGATATACATTCATATATTTGTTACTTGAGTTAGGGTAGAATGATTTGCAGATAGATTTATGTCAATATATATATATATTTTTTTTGTTATAAGATATTAATTATATTTTTTGGGGTTGAAAATTCATAATATTAGAAGATTTTAATTTATTTTTAATATTTTTAGAAAATATAAAATGACCATTAAAAAAATAAATACATATAATTAGGTAATTAGACTCGCTCCTAAAAACCATCTATGTTTTTAGACCTAGATCTAAAAGCCCCTAAATTATTTTACACACACATATACAATAATAAAATTTGCCTTATATATATATATATATATGACACACCCCGACCCGATATGTCCACTAGGACTCCGAATCGAGTTGTGTTGGCCGACACCTGAAAGATGACGAATCCATAAAGTATAGTGATGTGAAAAATGTGAATAAATTTAAACCTAAAAGTGCCTAAATATAAGAGTGCATTGGTGAGCGGGAATGAACCCATTTCACACATGACGTCAGAGCATAAGTAAAGTACAGTAGAGTGGATAAGGATTATACCCTCAGAAGTAGCCACCAATACTGAGATTCACTAAAAAAACCTTGTCGATGCAACCGTTCAGCATCTAAAACTTGGAAGGGCGAAAAATAAGGGTGAGTAGGCTTGAAAATAAATTCTTATAAAAACCTTTTCGAAAATGTTATAACCTCTCGCTGTAAAACATGTATAGTTCCAAAATATCATACTAAGTATAAGTATGAAAATCAAATGCATGCTAACTGTAAGTCCATAAATGTGCCACAACATAATAGCTCAACAGTAAATTCAGTAAATAGATATGATCATGTGCTTAGTAATCTATACTAGCATGTCAGTCAGAGTCACCTAATGTGACCTGTACGACTGCACCTATCGCTCAACAGACTATGCTAACACACGATTCGGAGTCACCTAATGTGACATGTACGACAGGCTAGGTGTAATAATAAACGCTCTAGTGCTACGATCATGTGAAGCTGGCGTTATGCGCCAGTCACCTACGAGTCGGAACTACCTAATGCATTCTGTACGATAGGCTAGCACCTAATTGGATCCAAGAGAGCCTGCAGTGCAGGAGGTGAACATACACGTGAAGGCTTTGCCCTAGCCTTGGGCAGGAGCACTAACACCAGGGTGTAGCAATGATGAGCACTATATGAACATATGCATGCCAAATTGATTCAACCATTTCAATCCACCACATAACCTTACCTGGACTTACCTGCACGTCCCACGTTCACCTTAGCATTTCAAAGCATTCACAACAATTATATGTGGGTAATATGCATATGGATATGCCATGATGCAATCTCAAACTCAACCATATCATAGTATTTTAAAAAATATATATATAAGACATGGCATAAAATGCATAAATCAATTTAAAACACACACACACACACACACACACACACACACACACACACACTATAAAAAGGAAAATACTCACTCACCTGAGGTCCGTGCTACAATTCCTTAGCATGAATATCGAGGCGTCACGAACGATCGGCCTCTATAACAATTATCAAATCACATCTCAAATTTCTTATTGATAGGACACGTACCTTACATAAAACACATCCCTAAGGACATTCTAAAATGATTTGAAACTCATTGACTAAAAGTCAACCGTCGGTCAAAGGTCAACGGTAGGATCCACAACCCTACGTAACTCGATCCAGAAGATCCGCACGTCGGATTTCCGATCCGTAACTTCCAATGATCTTCATTATTCTTCTAAAACATCATACTAAAGTTTCATTACGATCTAACGGTTGAATCTCCGCCAATTGCAAATTCAAGAGGCGGTCAACGTTTTATTTTACGAACTTACATATCCAATTCGGGAAGATCCGTAAGTCAGATTCCTGATCCATAAGTTTCCAATGTCCTCAAATATTATGAATAATAACTACTAAAGTTTGGTGACGATCCAACGGTCGGATCGTTGATTCAAATAATGACCAAGTGGCGGACCTTAGCGAAATTGTACCCAAACAATGGAATTTCGTTAATTGGACTTCACATATGGAATCAGGGCATCCAAATTACCCTAGGATGGGTAGGTAGGGTCTCGACCCACATAGTGCCGCCATGTGCTACCACATATGGCGGTCGGTCGTCCCGACTCACTGGAAAAATCAACCATTTCTAAAAATTCTCAAATTCACAGAAATAAAGATCTCAATGAGTAGAGCAAGTTTTATGGCTATTTCCAAGTCCAATTTGGCTAGAAAAAACCTCAAATTGCCATGAACCCGCCGGAAACCCTAGTATGGTTGTTCGTCGATTCAACTTCTCTGGTGTTCCAACGCCCCTATCACTGGTTGGGTCTTATTCCTGGGTCCAAGGGAAGTTGATTAGGAGTGGTGGTGGGTGGTGAAACTTGCCGGAACGAAGGAATCGCCGTCGAGCACCTCTGATGCTCCAATGGAGTTCTACACGAAATGGGATCTAAAACCCTTCGATCTTGGGCGGAAATGGTAGAAGAGAGATCGAGGGAGAGGTTAGAGGTGTTGGATGATGGTGATTCGATGGAAATATGGCAGAAATTCATTGGATTTGGAACCGGGTCGAAATTGGTTTAGCATGGGTAGAAGAGCCAACGGGAATGGAGGGGAGAAATCCCCCTTTTTTTTCTTATTTTTTTTTTCCTTTTTCATGATTGGCTGAAGGCTGTCTTTTCTTTTATCTGTTTGGTCCCTATTTTCTTTCCTTGAAACCGATTTGGCTTCTTTCCCACAAGGTGGGAGTTCAAATAATTTATAATCTAAAATCTAAGTAATCTATTTCAAACGTTTGTAACTATACCGTTATAATCCGGACTCGCAAACGGCTTTCACCTATGCGTTCGTACCATCGAGTACTACACAAATACGCCAATAGAATAAGTCATACGTTTCTCTAAACGATGGTCAACGGAAGTCAAAGTCCTTACCTCTAGGGCATTTTCGTCAATTCACGCTTTTAAAGTTAATAAAAACATAAAATTAGGGATGGGTTGTCACAATATATATATATATATATATATATATATATATATATTAATACATGTAAAATAATATATCTACAACATATAGAAATGCTATTTTATTCAAAGTTAATTAAAAACCTATGTTTTACATATAGATATAGGTAAATTACTTTACACAGACATACATATGGTAACAATAAAATGTGTCTAACATATGTACTTTTTTTATCCAAGCCTAACATATGTACTAATACATGCAAATTAATTTACCCATACCATTAATTTACCTATATATTACATATAAATACAGGTACATTATGTTACGTACACACCATAATAATAATGTGACAGAATATATATATATATATATATATATGTGTGTGTGTGTGTGTGTGTGTGTGTGTGTGTGTAATGGTTTACCTACAAAATATAAAAATATTACTTTATTTCAAATACATAAATTTAAAAGTGGCTAAAAAAACGTCAATAGGAGTAATTAGAATTTAATGCCCATATTATGTGGGCATGATTGAAGCCAAAAATGGAGGGTTGTGTGTGAGAAAACATTAGAGGGGTTGTGGCATATGTTGTAAATTATCTGAAGTAATAGGTTATTTAATTTCTAATGTGGCAACATATTTGAATTTTGGGTTTATATTGGATGTTTAAAGATAGATGAATTTTAATTTAAAAATTACGAGTTGTATGAACCCATGTTTAAAGAACCCATAAATAAACAGCATAAGTAAAAAAAAGAGTTGGTGAAATCAATTGATTTCCAAGTAAATCCCATAACTTACTCCTCCAGTCAAATTAATGATTGAATTCGCCAATTCGCCAATTATTTGCCTGCCAAACGGTACCAAAGTGGCCACCTCCTTTCAAAAGGACAAAATGGCCCGACTATTCTGAAAACAAGATAATTTAAAGACCCAAATTGCTGCTTAAACTTAGGGCTGGTTTGGTATTGCTGTGCTTTGAAAAAAAGCTGCTTCTGCTGTGCTGTGAGAATAAGCAGCTGTGAAATAAAATAGCAGAGTGTTTGGTAAACTTTTTTGTAAAAGTGCTTTTGAAAAACAAAAAAGCAGTATTAGAGTGTTTGGTAAACTTTTATGTAAAACAGATGTGAAAAAAAGCCGGTTTTTCAAAGCTGGGTTTTGCAGCTTCTTGTTTTTGGCTTTTTTTCACCCAAAACTGTAAAAAAAAGCTGAAGCTGAGTGTTTACCAAACACAAAAACAGCTCCCAGCTTTTTTTTATAGCAGCTTTTTTCAGAATCACCTCAGTACCAAACCAGGTCTTAGACAGGTATTGATCAATGCTGCCATAATAAAAAAAGTTAAAAGCCCTGCTCTTACAATTCACATAGAATACAAGGGGGAAAGTAACAAAAAAAAAACATAAAATAGAAAATATGGAGTTGAACCTTGACCCGAACTCCAATAGCTACTTTCCTGAATTTAGAATGAAATCTCGACCTTCTTTACAAATCAATGACCATTTTGACTAATTTTCCGGCAAGACTTGATCTCGGCAATGAAAGCATGAACATTGGAATGAGAAGAGCCACCTTTTTCAAAAGCTTTCATGGCTTTGTCTCTGAACTCTTCTGCTCTCTTTCTCATGTCAACCACTTCATCTTCTCCACATCCCATTAGTCTGTTCACAACATGGGCTACCTTGTCCCTCTTTATGTTCACCCTAGGCAGCTCATTCAGTGGAACCCAGTCCTCATTCCCCATTGAAATCCCAACCCTTATGACATTGAGAATGAACCTCTCATTGTAGAACTGCTCTGAGGAGAAAGGCCATGTGATCATTGGCACACCAGCTGTTACACCTTCAATGATGGAGTTCCACCCACAATGGTTCATATAAGCACCAACAGCTGGGTGTTCTAAAATCAAAAGCTGAGGAGCCCAGCCCCTTATCATAAGCCCTCTTTTCGATTTCGTAATCCTTTCTTCGAATCCCACAGGAAGCACAACATTTTCCACTTGTTGCTTCTCTTTTGATGAGTAGTCTAAAATCCTCCCAATCACCCAAATGAAAGGGTGGTTGGAAGCTTCAAGCCCATGAGCAATTTCCAAAAGCTGAGCTGAAGTGATTCTTGGCATGCTTCCAAAGCTTATGTAAAGAACTGAGTTGGGTTCTCTTGAATCAAGCCAACTCAAACAACTATGCTCATCAATGGAGGTTTTGATGCCTCTTTCGACCTTGTCGATGTTGGTCCGGTTGTACATTGAGACCGGCCCTATGTGCCATATTTTCCTCTTCATATCCTTCTGAAAGTAATCAGCATAAGCTTGTTCTAGCTCGTAGAAGCTGTTCACCACAATCCCATAGCTTTTAATCTCACACTCTAGAGCCTCATTGAGAAAATGAGTGAACACATTTTCGGCTTTGACATAATCCGGCAGCATTGACCTTTTGAGCTCGATTTGGTTGGGTAGGCCGGGCACGAGAAAAGCCTCAGTTTCGGACACAACTTTCTCATGTGGAGCATACCGTCTGAGACTTTCCTCCACACAGTGAGAGAAGCTGCCACTCCCATCAAACACAACCCTAGGGATTCCAAGCCCGTCAGTGACATCTGCAGTCCAAGGATAAAGCCTGTCCGAGATAAGACAGTCCGGTCGGGTCTGGCTAAGGAGCTTCCCGAGAGGGTCTTGGAGCTTCATGGCAGCCATGAAGAGTTTGGTGAACATGTCTCCATTAGTGGTTGTGAGTTCGTTTTCGCAACCGTTCGGGAGACCAAACTCTTCAGCCGGGAAATTTAAGGTGAGGAAGCCGATATCATAGCCTAGTTGTTGGTCTCTGAGGATGGGGTTTTGGAAGAGGATGACATTGTGAGGGGTTGTGACAATGGAGGCCTTCACGCCATGAGAAGCAAAGAGTCTGGCTAGGTCTATCATGGGGATCAAGTGACCACCAAGTATGTAAGGAAAAAAGAAAATTTCAAGCTTGGGTTCGGCTTGAGAATCCATTTTTTTGGTTTTGCACCTAACTAGCTCTAGTCTCCTTTGGGCTAATTTATAGTTATAGCTCTTTCTCTGCCGCCTCCATATGAGAAACGTATTTATACCACAGTTACTAATTACGATTGTTGATATTCAAATCTAGGAACCATATGCAAATGGATCCCATATTTTGGTACAAACTTGCTTTTAGCAATCTCTTGAGTTTTATAGTATAAGATTATAACATCACTACAAGAATTGTAGACATGGGCTTAGCGAAGTTTTTTTTATTTTTATTTATTTATTTGTAGAGACGGATTAGGCGAGATTAGCTCTTCATCAACAATCACGTGCGAGGCATGAACCCTCTCCCAAATGAGAAAGGACTGTTGCACCCAAAAACCCCCCGCCCGTCCCCTCTCTACTAGATTTTATTGAGAAGAAAAAACGGAAAAGTAATACAAGCAGGGGAACTAGGTCAATACCCGCTAAAAACAACTTTTGAAGCCAAACCCTAACAAGAAGTAGAAAACTGCTTGAGACACGAAAATCCAGTTACTAAAAAAAAAGGTAAAACCCATCCTAACAAAATCGATAATCGAGACGAAGAGAAAGATTATGATGATACGCAGCAATAGCACAAGGAGGACAAGAGTCCCACCAATAAACCCCAGGATGGTCCACTCCAAAATTTGCCCAACAGTCAACCATCTAATTCCCTTCGCGAAAAATATGTGTAACTCTTATGCACATAGAAGAGAGCAACGCTCTACAATTCAATGAATGAACTCTCAAACGCCAGGGAAACACGAGGTGACTTGGCAGGACGACCAGACAAACCAATAACGCAAAGAATACAAAGTTCTTCCATAGAATTTTTCATGTTTCCTTGGCTCAGCGAATCAATTTCTAGGAGTTGAAAATTAATTGAGAAAACAATAGCAGTAATGGAAGGTCAAATATCATCAAAACGAAGCTTATTACTTGTTGTCCATAGACAATATAAATAGGCTCCAATTAAACCCCACCATAGAAGTTGAATCTGAGAGCCATAGCCTTTACAAATAGGATAAGTGAAGAAGGTCATAACATCATCAAAGGTAGAGATCACCCCAAACCAAATTAAACATGAAGACCAAACCTGACGTGAGAAAGAACATTAAAAAAACAAATGTCTCAGAGTTTCCACATTTGAGCCACAAAGGGAACACATGGAGGGAAGAGCAAAACCTCTATCTTGTAATAAAGAATCTGTAACAATTTTCCCATGCATGAATTTCCATAGAAAAAGAGAATTTCTAGGACGAAAACAAGAATTCCAAACCCAACAGTCCCAAACCACCAAAGGTTGCTTGCTTCGTTTAATATTATATGCACGAGAAAGCGTGAGATGACCATCAGATGAATCAGTCCAAATCAAAGTATCATCAATTTCAGTAGTCTTAGGCAAACAAATAAAACAAATTTGACCCCAAATAAGATGTAAACTATCATGGAGAGAGGCAGGACATATCAAATTCCCATCAATAATAAAATTGGAGACCCGTGCATGCAAAGTTTTACCCCAAGCATTTGGAATGTTTAAAACTTCAATTAAGGAATTATCCAACAAATTGGCATGCCAAAAAGTAGCTTGAACACTATTTAAGTTCGAATCCTCATTTTCGTAATTTAGATAATTTAGTGTAGATTATCTCTTGTATAACAAAATTAAAATAAAAAAATCATTAAAACCCTAAACCCAATATTCATAGTAATTAGTGAGATTTATGTAAACCCGTCTGTGACATCCCGTCCCGGGATTATTAAACGTACGTGTGAAATTACAATTCTACCCCTAGTTGTTTTTGTCGTGTTTTTGGTTGCTTGGTGTGGTGTTGGCAGGTGCTGGGCCACACACACACACACTGTCTCACTCTCCCTCTCCCTCTATCATTTTCCCTGTCTCTCTCTCTCTCCCCCGAGTCCTCTATTCTTCTTCTTCTTCTTCCTTCAACGTACGGACACACACACAACTATACCAAATCATCACAGATCGAGGAAACTAAGGACACCTTCGAACTCGTGAAGCTCGTGCGAGTGCAGCCGTACCATTTTCAGGTGAGAAACCAATGGTTTTCACGTCGATTTCTTAAGCTCCGATTTGAGTACTGTTCATGCAAACTTATTTTACCACGTTTTTGGGATTTTGAAGTTCATAGTTGACTTGGTGAGGTCCCAGGGATCCTAGGAGTGCTTCGTTGGACGAATTTGGACGTCGGGATCGCCCTGTTCTAACTTGGCCGGTTTTTGAGTTTGGTGACAGGTATGATTCTGTGATTTTTAGGCTTTAAAAGTAGTCTATCGTGATTCTCCTAGGTCTAAGCTTCATTTTGGCGTTTGAATCATGGAAAATGGTTGAGAAACGAGTGAGAAAACGAAGTTTGAAGTTTTTCCAGTTTTCCGGCGCCGGCGACGTCGCCAGAGGCTCGCCGGAGAAGGTGACGGAATATTCCGTCAAATCTGACGGAATATTCCTGACGCCGTTGACAGAATCCGTTAGAACTAACAGAATATTCCTCACGGCGTCAGTTGACACCGTCCGTGTGCACCGCACATGCCTGCGCGTGGCCGGCGTGTGTGGCCGTCCCTTGGCCGGCGCGTGGGGGCGCGTGCGGTGGAGGAAAATTTTTCTAAAAATATGGTTGTGTTCCTGAGGTTGTGTAGAGCACGTTGGTATATCCATTTGTCCATTTTGAGCAATGTATGAGAAGTTATTACGAGAAGTTGGTTATGTGTTTTAAAGTTAACGTTTTTATAGTTATTTCGCATATAGGTGACAGGTACCCCAAGGACGAGCGTGCGTACTCGAGGCAGGGGGGCTACGACCCTTCCACTTACCAGTGAGTGGGCTTTTGTTTTCCGTATATACCTATATACAATTATTTTCCCAGAAATTGAGTAAAAAGGGTTATTTGTCTTATGCCATGCATGTTATTATTATCGTTTATGCATCATTGCATGCATTAGTAGTGGCATACAAATACATATGCATATTGGGTGCTGTGGACGCACAGGTAAGTGCTAGGTAAGTGTTATCCATATTTACATTCAGTAGTGATTTGAGATGCTTAGAGAGCTCATAACCTGCACCCCCGGTGTTAGTGCTCCCGCCCAGAGTAGGGCACAGTCCTTCACGTGATGTTCACCTCCCGCACCACACGCTCAGCTTGGATACAAGTTAGGTGCACAGTCCTGTCGTACAGACCACTTTAGGTGGTTCCGACTCGTAGGTGACCCGCGATTATTCGCACAGTCTTCACGTGATCGTAGCACTAGAGCGTATCTATGTATTGCACCCAGGCCTGTCGTACAGACCACTTTAGGTGGTTCCGACTCGTGGGCAGGTTCAGTTATTGATTGTGAGATTTGAGCTCTATATGCAGCCGTACAGGTCACGTTAGGTGACTCCGGTTGCCAGATTTTATGTTATCGTTATGAGATATACCTGAGCACTTGCATTTCATCATGAGGTTTTGACATGGCATATTCGTGAGCATGATTGGCATACCCTTGAGCATGAGTGGCATATCTATACATACGTATATATGTTATTTTCTGGGAAGTATACAGGTTTTACGGCGAGGGGTTAGAAAGTATTTTACTAAATGGTTTTAGAAAAGAATTGTTTTTGCCCACTCACGCTTTTGTTTTGTGCCCCTCCAGGTTCTAGTTGATTAGCAGTTTCGGTGGTTTCCCCAGAGGGCTTTTCCGGCGTTTCTGACAGACACTCACCATTGTAGGGTCACCTTCGGGTGTACTTATGTCGTAACTTTTCTTTTGGACTGCTGTAGACCTGCTCTGAATTGTGTTTCACTTAAGCTAGCACTTGTTCTAGGACTTTGTATGCTAGTTTTTAATTATTCGTACTTTTATTACTACTTTATTAGCTTCTGCACGTGCACATGGCTACGTCACCTTCGTGTGACGGCCAGCACGCTCCGATCTCGGTCGGGGTGTGTCAGTTTGGTATCAGAGCTTAGGTTTGGCAGTCCTGTGTCCTTGTGAGTATTCTAATGGTTTTGGTGTCTTCTGTCAGAATTATGCCGCCTCGTCGGGAACCACGTCGTTCTTCTGAGTCTAGCTTCCCCGATGTTGCTCAGTTGGGGGAAGTTATTGCTACAGCCCTTCAGTCAGTGATGCGCCCTCCCCAAAGGACTCATCTGGAGACTATGTACAATCTGAAATTGGATAAGTTTAAAGGTAGTGAGGATCACGAGGGCGCAGAGCGATGGTTAGAGCACATTGAAAAGACTTTCCGTGTGTTGCACAATCAGGGGAACCTTCCTATGGAGAGGTGGGTCGAGACGACCTCATGGTTTCTGGATACGGAGTCTGCAGCTTGGTGGGAGCAGGAGCTTCGTAGGTTGACTCCAGCTCAGAGGACTGATTGGAATGTTTTTACGGATTTGTTTAAGAGAAGGTATGTGCCCCCTGAGTACATTGACCGTAAGAAGCAGGAGTTTACCGAGCTGAAGGAGCGGAAGATGTCGGCGAATGAGTACTATCGTAAATTTACTGATCTGTCCCGCTACCATCCTGATGTTGCTGGTAACCCAGCAGAGATGCTCCGTCGTTTCCGTTTGGGCACCAGGAAGAGGTGGCGTTCTATGGCGACTACACTGTGAGTCCTACCAGGATTTCTATGAGATACTGCTGAGAATTGAGGACTCTGAGAATATGTCGAGCGACAGTGATGAAGAGAAGGACGGCAATCAGAAGAAAGATGACAAGGGAAAAGGTCAGGCGTCGCTTGGGCCCCGTCAGACTCAGAACTTCAAGAGAGGTGGTGCAAGTTCGAGTTCTTCTAGTGGTGGCTTTAGTGCCACTGGACAGGGTCGTGGAGGTAGATTTTCTGGTGGCGCTAGAGGCCAGAGGCAGGGCGATGGTGGTCGAGACAGAGCCCCTGTTTGCCGGAGGTGTAGCAACCGGCATTTCGGCGAGTGTAGGCGTGGTAGCAGTCGTTGCTTCACGTGTGGACAGGTGGGACATAGAGCTGCGAATTGTCCCCAGGGTCAGCAGCAAAAACCGCAGCAGACTTTTATGCCACCACCTGCACCGCTCCAGCAGATCCAGGGTCCGACTAGCTACGGCCAGACTGGTCGAGGTGGTGCTTACCACTATCAGGGTGATGCTGTCCCTTATGCTCCGGGGCAGTATCAGTATCCCCAGGATCCCTATTCCCAGGGTGGCTATCCTCAGTATTCGGGCGGCTATATGCCGTATCATCCAGCTCCAGTAGGTGGCTCTCCGTGGTATCAGGGAGGACAGTATCAGCAGGGTGAGATTGCCACTAGTAGTGCAGGGTCTTCGAGACAGTCGGGTCAGCCCAGTCAGGGGCGTGGTGCTCAGGGACGCGGTGTTCAGGCGAGCCGAGGCCGCGGCGAACGTCAGCAGGGCCAGGGGCGTCTTCACAATATTTCTCTGCAGGATGCCCAGAACAACCCAGACTTGATTATGGGTACGTTAAACATTCTTGGTTGTTTTGCTAGAGTCTTAATCGATTGTGGAGCTACACATTCTGTAATTTCTCATACATTTGCTCAAGTGATGCAACCTCGCCCCACACCTCTAGGGTACGATTTAGAGTTCGCTATGCCTAGAGGAGAGAGATGTGTCGTAGATTGTGTGTACCCAGGCAGTCCAGTGATTGTAGAGGGTGTTGCTTTGTCAGCCGATCTTATCCCGTTAGATATTGTCGACTTTGATGTGATTCTGGGCACGGATTGGTTACATTTCTATCGTGCCAACATCGACTGTTACGGGAAAGTAGTTACGTTTCACCGACCTGGACTACCTGTGGTTACTTTTGTGGGTGAGCAGAGTGGGGTGAGACACGGCGTTATTTCGGCGCTGCGAGCGAAAAAGTTGTTGTCAAAGGGTTGTCAGGGGTACCTAGCTCATGTGGTGCTAGATGAGACTGTTCCTAGCAGAGTTGAGGATGTGAGAGTGGTCAGACACTTCCCGATGTATTCCCCGAGGACTTACCTGGTTTACCCCCAGATCGGGACGTGGAGTTCACTATTGAGTTGCTTCCAGGTACAAATCCTATTTCTTTAACTCCTTATCATATGGCTCCCGCGGAGTTAAGGGAATTGAAAGTTCAGCTGCAGGAGTTAGTGGATAAGGGATTCATCCAACCTAGTACTTCGCCTTGGGGCGCTCCAGTTTTATTTGTGAGGAAGAAAGATGGAACTTTGAGGCTGTGCATCAACTACAGGCAATTGAATCGGGTGACGATTAAAAACCGTTATCCATTGCCTCGTATTGACGATTTATTCGATCAGCTTCGGGGTGCTTGCGTCTTCTCCAAGATTGACTTGAGGTCTGGTTACTATCAGCTAAAGATTAGTAGGGATGACGTCCCTAAGACGGCATTCAGGACTCGTTACGGTCATTACGAGTTTCTGGTTATGCCATTTGGGTTGAAGAATGGCAAAATAAAAGCGTGAGTGGGCAAAAACAATTCTTTTCTAAAACCATTTAGTAAAATACTTTCTAACCCCTCGCCGTAAAACCTGTATACTTCCCAGAAAATAACATATATACGTATGTATAGATATGTCACTCATGCTCAAGGGTATGCCAATCATGCTCACGAATATGCCATGTCAAAACCTCATGATGAAATGCAAGTGCTCAGGTATATCTCATAACGATAACATAAAATCTGGCAACCGGAGTCACCTAACGTGACCTGTACGGCTGCATATAGAGCTCAAATCTCACAATCAATAACTGAACCTGCCCACGAGTCGGAACCACCTAAAGTGGTCTGTACGACAAGCCTGGGTGCAATACATATATACGTTCTAGTGCTACGATCACGTGAAGACTGTGCGAATAATCGCGGGTCACCTACGAGTCGGAACCACCTAAAGTGGTCTGTATGACAGGACTGTGCACCTAACTTGGATCCAAGCTGAGCGTGTGGTGCGGGAGGTGAACATCACGTGAAGGACTGTGCCCTACTCTGGGCGGGAGCACTAACACCGGGGGTGCAAGTTATGAGCTCTCTAAGCATCTCAAATCACTACTGAATGTAAATATGGATAACACTTACCTGGCACTTACCTGTGCGTCCACAGCACCCAATATGCATATGTATATGTATGTCACTACTAATGCATGCAATGATGCATAAACGATAATAATAACATGCATGGCATAAGACAAATAACCCTTTTTACTCAATTTCTGGGAAAATAATTGTATATAGGTATATACGGAAAACAAAAGCCCACTCACTGGTAAGTGGAAGGGTCGTAGCCCCCCTGCCTCGAGTGCGCACGCTCGTCCTCGGGGTACGTGTCACCTATATGCGAAATAACTATAAAAACGTTAACTTTCAAACACATAACCAACTTCTCGTAATAACTTCTCATACATTGCTCAAAATGGACAAATGGATATACCAACGTGCTCTACACAACCTCAGGAACACAACCATATTTTTAGAAAAATTTTCCTCCGCCGCACGCGCCCCCACGCGCCGGCCAAGGCACGGCCACGCGCAGGCACGTGCGGTGCACACGGACGGCGTCAACTGACGCCGTGAGGAATATTCCGTTAGTTCTAACGGATTCCGTCACCTTCTCCGGCGAGCCTCTGGCGACGTCGCCGGCGCCGGAAAACTGGAAAAACTTCAAACTTCGTTTTCTCACTCGTTTCTCAACCATTTTCCATGATTCAAACGCCAAAATGAAGCTTAGACCTAGGAGAATCACGATAGACTACTTTTAAAGCCTAAAAATCACGGAATCATACCTGTCACCAAACTCAAAAACCGGCCAAGTTAGAACAGGGTGATCCCGACGTCCAAATTCGTCCAACGAAGCACTCCTAGGATCCCTGGGACCTCACCAAGTCAACTATGAACTTCAAAATCCCAAAAACGTGGTAAAATAAGTTTGCATGAACAGTACTCAAATCGGAGCTTAAGAAATCGACGTGAAAACCACTGGTTTCTCACCTGAAAATGGTATGGCTGCACTCGCACGAGCTTCACGAGTTCGAAGGTGTCCTTAGTTTCCTCGATCCGTGATGATTTGGTATAGTTGTGTGTGTGTCCATACGTTGAAGGAAGAAGAAGAAGAATAGAGGACTCGGGGGAGAGAGAGAGAGACAGGGAAAATGACAGAGGGAGAGGGAGTGTGAGAAAGTGTGTGTGTGTGTGGCCCAGCACCTGCCAACACCACACTAAGCAACCAAAAACACGACAAAAACAACTAGGGGTAGAATTGTAATTTCACACGTACGTTTAATAATCCCGGGACGGGATGTCACAACCTACCCACCTTAATAGAATTTCGTCCCGAAATTCAAAACAACAAAGCAGCAACCCCTAGTGGTCAAAGAACAATCTAGGATACAAATCCCTCATCCGATCTTCCGTCTCTCACGTAGCTTCCTCGACTGAATGATTCCTCCACAAAACTTTTACTAAGTTCACCATCTTGTTCCTCAAAACCTTCTCCTTCCAATCGATGATCGTCACCGGTTCCTCGTCATACGTCAAATCTGGATTAATCTTTAACGGTTGAGGAGGTATCATGTGAGATGGATCAGCAACATAATGTCGGAACATAGACACGTGAAAAACGTTATGCACTCTAGCCAACTCCGGAGGCAACTCCAACCTGTAAGCTACCTCACCAACTCGTTCTGTGACCATGTATGGTCCGATGTACCTGGGACTCAACTTCCCCTTCTTTCCAAACCGCACGACACCTCTCCACGGTGAAAGCTTCAGAAATACCCAATCTCCAACCTCATACACTCTGTCCGTAGCATGCCGATCCGCTAGACTCTTCTACCTGTCCTGGGCTGCTTTCAGGTTAGACTTAATTACCTGAACATTCTGAGTAGTCTCCTCGACAATCTCCGGACCCACTAAAACTCTCTCGCCAACCTCTGACCAACACAACGGTGTGCGACAAGATCTACCATACAAAGCCTCAAATGGCGCCATGCCGATGCTCGAATGAAAACTATTGTTATAAGCAAATTCCATCAAATCTAACCGCTGGTGCCAAGCATCTCCAAATTGCAACACCGAAGCTCGCAACATATCCTCCAAAGTCTTAATAGTTCTCTCTGACTGTCCGTCTGTCTGTGGATGATACGCCGTACTGTAAAGTAGTCTCGTGCCCAAGGCTTCCTGAAAAGCCACCCAAAACTTCGATGTAAATCGTGGATCACGATCCGAGACAATACTCACCGGGACACCATGGTACTTCACAACCTTCGAGATAAACAACTCCGCTAAACGACTCAAAGAATACTTCTCTCTCACTGGAATAAAATGTGCCGATTTAGTGAGCCGATCAACGATCACCCAAATGCCGTCAAAGCCATTTTTTGTACGCGGCAACTTGTACACAAAATCCATAGTGATATTTTCCCATTTTCACTCTGGAACGGGAAGGGCTGCAATAACCCAAACGGCTTCTTCCTCTCTGCTTTAACCTGCTGACAAACAGCACACCTGCTCACATACTCAGCTATCTCCCTTTTCATACCCGGCCAATAATAAAATGGTCAAATGGTATGATACATTTTTGTAACTCCTGGATGCATGGCATAAGCCGAAATATGTGCTTCATCGAGAATTTCTTTCTTCAACTCCACATTATTAGGCACGAACATTCTACCTTCTAGCATCAACATGTCATCCGAATCACGAACTCTGAGGTTTCGCCTCCTTCCTTGATCTCGAGCTTGAATCAGTTCTTGAGTCTCCCGATCAGCTACCTGAGCTTCAAGTACTCGATCAACAAGAATTGGTCTAACTTGGAAATTAGCAAGTAGCGCCACTTCTCGATCTTCTGCTTCTAACCTCACTCCCGTAGCACGCAAGTCAGCTAAAAGAGGAACACGACTAGCATACAACGCATTAATACGACCCTGTGACTTCCTGCTGAGTGCATCAGCCACTACGTTTGCACGACCAGGATGATAATCAATCATGCAATCGTAATCGCTGAGCAACTCCAACCACCTCCGTTGACGAAGATTAAGTTCCTTCTAAGTAAAGAGATACTGAAGACTCTTGTGATCTGTAAAGATCCTACACTTCGCTCCGTAAATATAGTGTCTCCACAACTTCAACGCAAAGATGATAGCAGCCAACTCCAAATCATGTGTAGGGTAATTCAACTCATGAGGTTTCAACTGTCGTGAATCATAAGCAATCACCCTACCATGCTGCATCAATACACATCCCAGACCATTCAAGGAAGCATCGCTATAAACCTCGAAATCACCACTATCGTCTGGGAGTGCCAAAACCGGTGCATGAGTGAGACAATGCTTCAACTGCTGGAAACTCTGCTCACACTTATCATCTCACTCAAATTTAACATCCTTCCTTGTTAACCTCGTCAGTGGCAAGGCAATCACCGAAAAATCCTTAACGAATCTCCGATAATACCCCGCCAAACCAAGGAAACTTCTCACCTCAGTGACGATTCGCGGTTGCTCCCAACTCTCCACGGCTACAACCTTCTGAGGGTCCACCAAAATACCCTGAGCAGAAATGATGTGCCCCAAAAACGCAACTTGATCTAACCAGAACTGGCACTTGCTAAACTTAGCATACAATTGGTGTTCCCTCAACCTCTTCAACACCAAATTAAGATGTCGAACATGCTCCGCTTTGGACTTAGAATACACCAGAATATCGTCAATGAAGACAATAACAAATCTGTCCAAGTAAGGCTGGAACACCCGGTTCATCAAATCCATGAAAGCAGCTGGTGCCCTCCAGGTTCTAGTTGATTAGCAGTTTCGGTGGTTTCCCCAGAGGGCTTTTCCGGCATTTCTGACAAACACTCACCATTGTAGGGTCACCTTCGGGTGTACTTATGTCGCAACTTTTCTTTTGGACTGCTGTAGACCTGCTCTGAATTGTGTTTCACTTACGCTAGCACTTGTTCTAGGACTTTGTATGCTAGTTTTTAATTATTCGTACTTTTATTACTACTTTATTAGCTTCCGCACGTGCACATGGCTACGTCACCTTCGTATGACGGCCAGCACGCTCTGATCTCGGTCGGGTTGTGTCACGTCTGTAAAAATGAATCTCACATCGAGAATTGATGTTGTTAATGGTGAAACTCACTTGAATTTATATATATTATAGACCATGAAATTGTTGTATGGTCCGCCTATATACCCGAGTTTCGTATGTGAGATCAATCTACGTATAACCCAGTTTTATAAGCGCGTGAGAGATGTTGTCAATAATACTATGGTAAATAAATGTTCTATTAGTATACAAGTCTACCTATATGTCACCAATTGAGACTGACTTTGTGAACATTTCGGGAAAAAGAAAAAGAAAATTATATAGTATGACAAAGATTTATGCATGTGTATGTTTTTTCAACTTTTTCCCTTCTGTGAGGTCGGTAGAATGCATGTGGCATTGGTTGCAAAATACATTGCTACAATAAAGTCCTTTGATTCATTTGGATTCTGTTTTGTGCTTCCCTATTTTGGAAAAAAGATGGTATCCACAACCTTCATCTGCGTTCTGAAACTTGGTTACAAAAATTGAACCAAAAATGTCTGCCAATATAAATTGCTGATTAAATACTCCAACTGAGTACTCGTTTTCAAAAACACGACACAGAGAAAATGATGCATCACAACGAGACTTTTGGTTTGGGAAGTTCAAATGAATGCAAATCAAACCAACCACCACACCCCCCCCCCCCCCCCCCCCCCCCAAACTCTCCTAACTCTCAATTTCTCATCTATTTGATCACCGTCGAAAATTCAAACCTCATTCTCTTTCCTTCATTTTTTTTTTCTTTATTACAAGTGATATCACCATCACTACTAGAAATTATGGCTTGCCCTACTAAATCTTACCCGACAGACCGATTGAAATGTATTTGTCCAACGGATAGTAGGGCAAAATCAGTCAACATATTGGGTCAACTAAAAGCATTTAAGCGATGAACACATTTCGTAGGTTAAGAAACAGGTTGTCGGGAAAACTTTTGGCGCGAAGAGGGGAATTTTTTAACCGATTAAATCACCATTCGTCGTGTAGGATAAACTTACCCGACAAAGAACTCTGTTAGGCATCTCTACTATCGATGGTCAAAAGTCCACAAGTGACGTGTAATAAATTCAACCGGCATGGAATTTGCTCGACCCTTTCCTAAGAGTTGCCCAACGAAGTAGTTCGTCGAGCAAAGATCTATTCATCAGTTTATAAGTTTGTGTCTTCCCCTTTCTTTTTCTCCTCCAGACATTCATTGTCCTCTTTATACTTGGTGCCCTCCTATTCATCTTTCTCCTTTTTCCCATTCTTCTTCGGTTCAACACCATTGTACCCGCTAACCAAGTTTGCACAAGTTTATGAAAAACAGCATTAGCAAAGGCATGTCTATTGTGGTCGGGGTGTCTAGGGAGTACATAGAGAGGATACTACTGTAATGTGCAAGAACATGGTGATGATACCAACATAAGATCCAAGAAGATGGTGAACAAATGTTGCTCAGATTTCTTGCATGTGGAAGAACAAGGAGAGGATACTACCGTAATGGGCGAAAAGCCTTAAATCCTATGGCTAGGCCGTTCAAAAAAAAAAAAAAACCTCAGCATTGTTTGTAAAGCTCAGGTGGAATTGGATTTAAAAGTGTTTCACGGTCAAGCTTTGATTTTAAATGTTTGGTATATTTTATAACTTTTCAAAACATAAGCAATAGCTGAAATCAGAGTATATCTCATGTAAATTTTTCTATATTTTCAATATTTTGTTATGGATTGTAAAGATGTAAACAATATGGCTGAGCTTTTGTTCATGGAAATTTGCATTCCAATTAATGAAAATATATATATAAAATTAAAAAAAAAAGACCACGTGTTAATTATGAAATCCATTTGTCGAAACAAATTCTACAAAATTAGTTTTACCAATTATATTCATATATGGTATATAATACGATAGGAATAAGGAATATATATAATTTTCGAAGTGTCACAAATATGCAATTCCAATTTCCAATTGTCACATAAAGCCACAGGTAAAGCCAAACACTTGTGTTGGGAATCTACTGATGGGGGGTTTACCCGATAGAATTTCGTCAGTTTTTATCTATTGGTCAAAAGTTTCCAACTCATTTTTACAAAGTGGCACAAATGGCCATCACTGGCATGAATCCACTACATAGGTTTACCTTATGAACTTTTGTCGAGTAAAATCTAACAGGTCATAATTATTTTTCCAATGTGTCACAGATATCCAGTCAGGGGCAGAGGAATACACTAACATAGGTATTACCCGACGAACCTTCGTTGGGTAATAGATTATAGGTCAAATTTAATTTTCCAATGTGCACAGACATCCAGTCACGGGCCTGAAGAGTCTACTGAGATAAACTTGCCCGAAAGTTCCATAGCCTAAAGTCTAATTGGTCAAAAGTCCAATTGTATTTTCGATGTGTCACAGATATCCACCTCACATGGGGACAAAATCTACTAACGCAGTAATTAGCCGACGGAAGTTCGCTTATTCATCCACTATAAATAGCTTCCTTTCTCTTTATCTTTCTCATCAGTATGTTGCTCTCTTCATATATATACTAGTTTCATATATAGAATCTGTGGGAGTGGTGGAAAAAAAAAAATCGTGTGAGTGGTGAGAGCGTTTGGAGTGACAGGGTTGTTTTTAAGGATATCATAGTGTGTGAAAGAGCAGTGTAGATGTAATCTTCGGTGAGTTAATTATAGACGTTCGTAGTTGTTTTAATATTTGAATTATAATATTATAACTAGTGGTTAAGGCTCGTCATGTAGGCTAGTCAAGTAATTTGTCTGTGTCGGTGAATGTGGTGACCAGAAGATAATCTAATGACTTCCAAGTGAAAGAATAACGGAGGTATTGAGGAATATAAGTAATAAAGCCATATTGGAAGACAAAACTTAAGCTGAAATCATGTAAAGTATCAAATATAGGTTGGTTTTGTACATGATATCAACTAAATTTTTGTCATCCAATATAACGCTATCATTAATACTCTTCAATATTTATATTATTCTTCCACATGTAAGGGTTTCAAGTATCATTTGGTCATCACATTTATTGATACAGAGAAAGTTCTCAGCTAGTTTACAAGACGATCATATTTTTTTTCAAACTTATAGCTATAATAATATCATTCCAAATCTTATAGCTGATGCGAACTCCCACAATTATTTCACCTCAGATTACATCTAGATTGTTCATCCACACACTATGATATCCTTAAAAAGCAAACTCATCACTATGAACCTTCCCACAACTCACACCTTTTTTTTTTAATCTTTGCCTGACGGAAGCATATATATAATATGTCGGTTAAAGTAAAAAAAGGCCGCCTAAAATTTCATTTTAAAATCAAATTGGCCCCAAAACTTAACATTATCATTCACCAGTCCATTAATTAATATTTCGTCAGGCAATTACCACAATTCGTTGGTTAAGTAAAAAAAAAAAAAAAAAAAAAAGTCATCTGAAAATTCATTCATAATCAAATTCACCCCAAAATTTTAAGTTGCCTGACGAAATTTGCTTATATTTCGTCGGCAATCAGTATTTCCCACCATTTTTTTCCAAACAAAATTTTTGAATTTTCTTGAATTTTGCCTGAAGAATGAATCGTTTACCTGACAATAAGTTAGGTTAACGAACACATGTTGCAATTTTAAAACTACCTACCCAACGAACTCCCGAAGAACCTTCTGTTTGGTAAGAGTTTAAAATGTTTACCCAACTATAATAATATCATTCCAAATCTTATAGCTGATGCGAAATCCCATAATTATCTCACCTCAGATTACATCTACACTGTCCATCCACACACTATGATATCCTTAAAAAAAAAAAAAAAAAAAAACTCAACACACTGAACCTTCCCACCACTAACACTTTCTTTTTAATCTTTGCCTGCCGGAACCATATATATAATCCTTCGGTTAACGTCAAAAAAGGCCATCAAAAATTTTGTTTAAAATTTAAATTAGCCCCAAAATTTAACATTGCTCGATGGAACCATATCATTCGCCAGTCCATTAATTAATATTTCGTTGGGCAATTACCACAATTCGTCGGTTAAGTTAAAAAAAAAAAAAAAAAAAGCCTTTTGAAAATTCATTCATAATCAAATTTGCCTCAAATTTTTAAGTTGCCCAACGAAATTTGCTTATATTTTGTCGGCATTCAGTATTTCCCACCATTTTTTTCCATACAAAATTTTTGAATTTTCTTGAATTTTGCCCGAAGAATGAATCGTTTACCTCACAATAAGTTAGGTTAACGAACACGTGTTGCAATTTTAAAAAAAACCTACCCAACGAACTCCTGAAGAACCTTCTGTCGGGTAAGAGTTTAAAATGTTTACCCAACTATAATAATATCATTCCAAATCTTATAGCTCATGCGAAATCCCACAATTATCTCACCTCAGATTACATCTAGACTGTTCATCCACACACTATGATATCCTTGAAAAACGAACTCATCACTCTGAACCTTCCCACCACTCACACGTTTTTTTTAATCTTTGCCTGATGGAAGCATATATATAATCCGTCGGTTAAAGTAAAAAAAGGCCGCCAAAAGTTTCGTTTAAAAATCAAATTGGCCCCAAAATTTAACATTGATGGAACCATATCATTCACCAGTCCATTAATTAATATTTCGTCGGGTAATTACCACGGTTAAGTTAAAAAAAATAAAAAAATAGAAAATAAAAAAAATAAAGCCTTTTGAAAATTCGTTCATAATCAAATTCGCCCCAAATTTTTAAGTTGCCCAACGAAATTTGCTTATATTTCGTCGGCATTCAGTATTTCCCACAATTTTTTCCCAAACAAAATTTTTGAATTTTCTTGAATTCTGCCCGAAGAATGAATTGTTTACCTGACAATAAGTTAGGTTAACGAACACATGTTGCAATTTTAAAAATACCTACCCAACGAACTCCCGAAGAACCTTATGTCCGGTAAGAGTTTAAAATGTTTGCCCAACTATAATAATATCATTCCAAATCTTATAGCTGATGCGAAATCCCACAATTATCTCACCTTAGATTACATCTAGACTGGCCATCCACACACTATGATGTCTTTAAAAAACAAACTCATCACTCTAAACCTTCTCACCACTCACACTTTTTTTTTTAATCTTTGCCTGTCGGAAGCATATATATAATCCGTCAATTAAAGTAAAAAAAGGCCATAAAAAATTTCGTTTAAAAATCAAATTGGCCCCAAAATTTAACATTGCCCGATGGAACCATATCATTCGCCGGTCCATTAATTAATATTTCATCGGGCAATTACGACAGTTCCTCGGTTAAGTTAAAAAAAAAAAAAAAGCCTTTTGAAAATTCGTTCATAGTCAAATTCGCCCCAAATTTTTAAGTTGCCCGACAAAATTTGCTTATATTTCGTCGGCATTCAATATTTCCCACCATTTTTTACCAAACAAAATTTTTGAATTTTCTTGAATTTTGCCCGAAGAATGAATCGTTACTCGACAATAAGTTAGGTTAACGAACACGTGTTGCAATTTTAAAAATACCTACCCAACGAACTCCCGAATAACCTTCTGTCGGGTAAGAGTTTAAAATGTTATAACCTTCTAGCATCTTCCTCCTTGCCATTTCAACCTCTCTCTATGTGCTCTCAAGCTCTCCCTCTCTGTGCTCTTAAACTCTCCCTCTCAATGTTATCTCACTCTCACTTTCACTCTTGCTTTTAGTTCTCTCACTATCACTCTCCCTCTCAGGTCTCCTAGTTCTCTCACTCTCACTATCCCATTCATCGACCCTCGCTCTCAGAACTAGCAACACTCTCACTATGCAATTGTAAGTTTATTTCAAGTTCATTTTATTTGTTAATTTGTTTTGGAATTGTGAAATTGAAATGGGTTTGTGCGTATGCTTGGGTTTTTTAAATTGAATTTGTGAAAATGATATAGATTTGTGAATTAGGTTTGTATGTGGGGTTGTGTGTGAAGCTGTGGATAGGGTTTTATTTGGAGTTGTATGTGAATTTGTGAATATGCAGGTGAAAAAATGGGGTTTCTTCTTTACAACAAAATTAGGATTGTGGGTTTGTGATCAAATGGGGTCAACAACAAATTAGAATTGGGTGATAATATAATCTGTGAATTATGTTTTTGGGTTTTTGAATTGGAATTGGGTTAAGTGATGCATATAAGTTTAGGAAATATTTGAAATGGTATATTTTTGCAAATGGCTTCCCGATAAATCATGAGCCACCGGTCTGCTTCATCTTCGGCTCAGGCTGAGCAGTTGGCCCCTAGTGGTATTGTGGTGGTCAACGATATCTAAGCACCAATTGCGGAGTCGACAGCAAGCACCAGTTCGACCACATTATTGTCACCCCTTCGTTTTGTCAGTGACTCCACAACACCCGTCACCACCAGCCACTCCCCAGCACCCTCGACTATCACTTCACCCTCTCTGGTAGCGTAGAGGCTACGTTGGGCCCGATGGACGAAGAGAAGACATGAGGATAACTCCCTACCAGCCTAAGGAATAAGAAGACTTGGCATATTTGTCGAGGCTTGAAGATAAACCAGATCACTAGAACCACTTAGGCCCCAATCTAGATTGTATACCCCCCCCCCCCCCCCCCCAAAAAAAAAATAGCGCTGAGCATGTGCCAATGTCAACAGTTTGTTGACTCATGACTGCTAAGCCATCATCCACAGCAAATGCCCTATGGATGTTGATTCATGGATTTCACATAGGTAGGAGGTTCATCGAGAGATGTACCGCTAGCTTTCGGTAAATGTACAATTACTTTGTCAAAGTCATAATATTTTGGGAAATTCCCCAAAATGAGACAATTTCTTAATCTTGGGACAAAAATAAGACACACCCGCCATGCACAAGCCATGAACACCATGCACAAAATCGAAATTAATAAAATACCCACATATAAATGGGTTATTCCTCATTTTCTCACCCTCATTTTCTGATTTCTCTTTCTCTCTACTCTCTCTCCCATCCTCTCTCTCTCTCTCTTCTCTCACTTTCTCTTTCTCTACTCTCTCTTCCTTCCTCAGATCTCTGAGCTCCGATTTCGAAAAGATGGAAGTCCAAAGAGAGGCGAAAAGAGTGAGTTGGGCTTTGGGTTCACCTCATACCAACAAAGGGATACGAGAGAAAGGTGAAAAGAATGAGCTAGGTTTTGTACATATTTTCTGTTTTGGTCGGAAAGTTCCATTTTTTTTGGCCATTGAAGCTTCAGCAAGCATAGTAAGGTAGGGTGTTTAGTTCCAAGTTCCTTCATCAATGATTTATGTAATAAATGGGTTGTTTGTAACATGAATTAATACTTAGAAGTTAAATTAGGGTTTGTGTTTCATGTTGGGTCATATGGGTTGTGGAATAAGTTTTGACGTACTATAAGACTGGGATGAAACAATTTCTGATACAAGTGTTCAATTGCAGAAATTTGTGAAAATTTTTCTGTAATGTGCATGTGGTGTGCATATGGTGTGCATGGCTACATCTTAATATGAGAATCGGGAATGTTCACTAGTTATGATGCACGTATGTTGTGCCTCAGAATTTAGCAAATATGACCACAACCTAGTTGGCCTCGTGGAAAAATAAAATTAAGAAAAAACTTAGAGGACGTTAAGGGTCATGCGTGTCCGTGAAATAACAACAGCAAGTATCATGTTTTCCACATACACGGTTAAGCGGTGGTTGATATATGTAACAAGACTTTTCAAACTGTCACTGTAACCTTATATACATAACAATTATGTTTTAATTGTATCCATTATACCAATATGTTGCCGTTAAAGTATCTCTCGTTTTGTGCATATGATGTGCATGTATTGTACATATTATGTGCATGTGGTGTGCATATAGTGTATTATGTGTAGATGGTGCGTATTTACATCTTTGATACTCTTTGCATTAACGTAGTTTACTACTTTTTCCATTGATTTAGAGGCAGGCCCTGCAAATGCAAAAAAAGAAAAGAAAAAAAAAACAAAAGAACGAGTTCGTGAAACAATTTCCTTTTATTCAATTGGGTCTTTTTGTGCCTATTCACTACAATTTTTTCAAATCCTTGAAGTATTTGAACCCAATCAAATTTTATACCAAATTCAAATTAATGAATCTTCGATTCTTCATTTAAAGTTTAGGGTCATTTTTCTGATTTCGAAGAGAGAGCTGTGAGCTATGGGTTTTTGGGTTGAGCTTAAATCTGTGAGCATAACATGTGCATGTCGTGTACATACAATGTATGAGTGAGCTTAATATGAAGAAAACGAATGAGTGCGCGAAACAATTTCGTCCATATCCTTCTCTCTTCCTTCTTTCCACTCAGATTTTTCTTTTTTCCCTCAAATTTATCTCATTTCCAAAAGGCAACTGACCTTTAATACGTTTTTTTCATTTAATTGAAGCAAAAGCCAAACCCTATTTCAGTGCTTGTAAATTTGGATCGAGAGAAGGAACAAAGGGAGGGAAAATACAGAAGAAATGAAAACCCACATATAAATCAGAGAAATGATAAAAAATCAAAAATAAAAAATCAAGGATTTGGGTCTCCTCCAAGGAACACCAAACCAATCACTTCAACTCCAAAAATCCATCAATAAAAAGCAAAATTAAGAAACCCAATTCACAAAACCCACGAATGAAAAGGTAAAAATTGAAGAAGATGAGTGGGTTAGAGAGGGAGCTCTTAGGCATATTGGAAATGTAGAGAGAGAAGAAAGAAAGAGAGAGAGCTTGGATGAAGAAGATGGATGGGTTAGAGAAAGCTCTTAGATGAAGAAGATGGGTGGGTTAGGGTTCTTTGAACTAGAATTGGGGAGAGAGATATTTTCTCTCTCCTCTTTGTTTCTCTCTCTACAAAATGAGAAATGAGAGCTGAAATTTATGGATAACCCATTTATATGGGAGGACAATTTGTTCATTTCAAGGTGTAGGAAAAATCCTATTTCTGTCCAATTTTTGTGCATGGCATGTGCATATTTGAAATGTTCTATTTCTGTCCCAAGATTAAGAAATTGTCCTATTTCTGAGTATTTCCCTAATATTTTTAGAAATTAATTAAATGTCGTGTTAAATTAATTATTTGTTCTTCTTTGTGAAAATTGCAGTCCAACTTTTTGTGGAACGAGCAGGATAAAGGTTGTATGGAATACATCAACCGAGACCAGGGGTTTGCAATTTAAGGAGTGGAAATACGAGCTACACAAGTGTTACGAGTCTTGCCCAACACCTGAGGCAGCGCGAGGGGACCCTCCTAAGGAGTTTTTGGAGAGGGTGGGCGAGTGAGATTGGTTTCGCATTCATTTTGAGAGTGAAAAGTATAAGGTAATAAACATTTATATTTATATTTTTAATTATTTTTTTCATCTTCATTTCAACTATTTTTTTGTAATGTACAGAAAAATTTGACAGCAAATAAAGGGAATCGGGACAAGAAGTCGTATGAGCACCACTTCAATTCTCGACCCCTATCTTATCGGATCAAGGAACTACAAGAGGTTGAGGAAAAGTCACTGGAGGTGGTGGTTTGGAGGGAGACCCACGCCATTTAAGGCACGAGGTCGAGGACGGGATTTATGTAAGTATTTTTCATAACTTTCGATTATAATTTTTATTACTATAATTATGGTTTAAATTGTAATTAATTTAACTTCGTATTCCTTTTTTTTTTTTTTTTTTTTTTAATAGCCTTCAATGGTACAAAAGAAAGCCGAGTACCTCGCCAATCTCTCCAAGCGGCATCCTGACGTGCTTATGGAGGAGCTGACACCTAACCCAAAGATTTCTCTCTAGATGCTAATGGACGAGGTTGGCCGTAAAGAAGTCCGCGGCCTAGAAGCAGGTCGAGTTTGGAAAGTCAGGTTTTGTTTGGAAAATGGTGAAGTTTTGGGCAACCACTTAGAAAGGAAAATGGTGAAGTTTTGTTTGGAAAATTGCCTACTAGCAAGACACCTCCCTCGTCAACTCCCTCGACCGAAGACTTGGGGGACTCCTACCATATACCACTACACCTTGGTACTCAAAAATTTCACGACTACTCAGTGCCTTGGATTTTTCAAGTCCCCAACCGAGAAGTTTTCCTCACTCAAGAAATTAAGGGAGCACTACTTCAACCTACAAGGTCCACCCACGAAATTTCAACATGCAAACTTCAACAAAATAAAAAATTCAAAGAACTTAGTGAAAGATACCTTAGTGTATTTAACACAACAAGTTGAATGAAGTAAAGCTTATTTATTGATATCTTCGATAAATTACAAATACGTGCATACACATGAATCAAAACAAACAAACAGGAGGGCACCTTCACAAAGGCTGCTCAGGAGAAGTCTCAACACTCGACAAAGCCCCAGAAATAGGAGGCACCAAAAGGTGATTATTTGGAGCCTCAATACTGGGCAAAACCCCAGAAAAATGAGGCACCAAGGGTTGATCATTTGGAGCTTCAGTATGTGGTACGGCCCCAGAGGACGAAGGCAATAAATTCCTTTCGAACAAACTCAAAAACCTCTGATGATCATTTAAAATCTGACCCTCGGATTCCTGTAACTGGTCAAGCTTTCTCTTCATGGTTGTAGCATAGCTATGTGCGAGCATGTGCAACTGTCTATTCTCGTGCTTAAGCCCTCTGATCTCCTGTTTGAGACTTATCACTTCAGCCGCCAATGATTCAACTTGGCGAGTTCCAGCAAATAGGAGTTGGGCCATATTAGACACAGAACCTGCACATTGAACATTGAAAGCTAGAGAATCCTTAACAGCCAACTCATCGAATCGTTTGGAAAATAGTCTGTTTTCTTTGGGAGTGAGAAGATTCTTGGCCACCACCGCAACGGTCATATCATTCTTCATCACAGAGTCCCCAATAGTAAGGGGACCAGTAAGAGATAAGAAGGATGGGGGCCATATGTTATCCTAAGGAGACATGGCTACCTCTCCTATAGCATTCAAGTCCAAACGACGGTCGAACAGGCCAAACATTCTCAGAAAAAATGAAGAAATAAATGAAGTACAATAAGTCTCAGAAGTACAAAGATATGGAAAAAATTCCTACAAGCAATAACTTTCAGAACGGACTCCTTGAACTTAACTGGTGCTCCTATAAAAGAAAGAGCCAGATCTTCAATAGGGCTACTTGTTCAAAAATTGAAGAGGCACCACTCTACAAATTTCGAGAAGCGGATTTCCTGGGTTAAAATTTATTAGCAATCTCCACACGAGACATCAGTTCCTTGAATACCAAGGACAACTTTGCCAAAGAACTCTGACAAAGTTAAGACAGGTAAATGTTGAAGGCCCAGTTACCCTATTATTACCCACAAGGATAAAGGAATAGTACCACTGCTTGATTATTGGAAAATCCTTATATATGTCAATCTCTGTGCTCCGTGGCAAAGCAGACTTGTAAAAATGCCCAACTTTTCTACACATCTGAGAAAACACTTCCAACAAGATTGCTTGCCTAGAAATCGAAGAGGCACCGCTCTCCGAATCTCGAGAACCATATCCCCAACAAGATTGCCTGCTCAGAAATCGAAGAGGCACCCCGCTCTCCGAACTTCGAGAAGTCGGATTTCATTGAATAAAATTTGTCCACAATCCTCACACGCAACATCAGCTTTCTGGATACCACAGACCACTTTTTCAAAGTGCTCTGACAAAGTTAAAACACGTGAACCTTGCAGCGATCACTACATTGCTTTGACCGAGAAGGGTAAAGGAACAGCATTACCACTCGTTGTTAGGACAATTCCTATATATGTCGACCTCCATCCTCCATAGCCAAGCAGACCTGCTAAATAAATAAAAAATGCTCAACACTTCCTCACATTCGAAATGGCACTCCCAATCTAGCTTCTCGAAATACTCCGTTTTCTTCTCCTTCGATAATACCTATGCTAACCAGCCACATCAGAGCAAGAATATCTCATATCATCAGAGTTGAAAGCAAGAGTATCCCATATCATGTTTTTTCCCTGTCTTTTCCTTTGCCCTTGCTCTTACCTGCAGGATAAGGAGAAATAATGCAATCAGTCGGAACCTGAAATCAAACTTCCGATCTATAACTGATTGCCCGGAACCTTTGCCTGGTTGCTTGCCTAGCATTGCTCTCGAGTACTCATCCTCAACTGTTGTCAAGGTCATGAATTCCTTCGGCAAATACCTCAGAACAGTTGGTACGATATTGGCTCTTTACACTAAAGCTGCCAAGCATGGATGAGTCACTGAGAAGTAGTGCTCTGAAGGACCATTTAAATGCAAAGGTTGCGCACGATTTCTGCTATACAAAAGATTGAAGCAGAAGGTTCAACGGCAAGCTAGAACAAATCACTACAGCACGACGCCCTTTCTTGTGGAACCGCACAATCCAGACGGAAGAGCCTAAGTCAAATCCAAGCTCGGCATCATTGCTCTAATTGAAGAAATCAAGAAACCTCAACAGCCTTTTGCTAACACCGTCGTCGAAGAACAAAGCTTCGCCATACCACATCTACTACTTTGTCAAACAGCAAAAGTATCCCATATCATCAGGATTTAGCATACTCCAGGTCTGACGGACTTGTTTTGACCCTCAAATTCTGGAGTCGGCTCGCTCCTTTGGAGGAAACCAGAAAACCCTCTAGCCCAGTTCAAGAATACACCTGTGGAAAGTCAAGTACAACAAAGCACGCACCGATTCGTCCGTCTTCTCCAAAAACAAGAGTACCTCATATCATCTCTTCTCCCTGTTTCTTCTCTTTATCCTTATTGCTGAATGAGAGACAGTGAAAATGAGTACAATCAGCCGGAACCCAAGATCAACCTACCGATCTGAGACTGATTGCTTAGAACCCTGATTGCTTACCTTGTCTGTCACCTCCTTCGGCAGATCTCCTCGCTTAGAGACTTGGGGGACTCCTACTATATAGTTTGTATCGCACTTGACCAAACCCGAAACTACAAGTAAGCTTCAAATGAAAATGATACATTACCTTGTGCGTTAACGCCAACTAAAGATATCACTCCTGGATGAAGGAAAAGTACTTCTAAGAGAAGATGCTACATCTACTTATAGGACAGAGAAGACAAGTGAAGGCGACACCACACTTCGGTACTTGGAAGTTTCGTGATTACTCAATGGCTTGGATCTTGTAAGTCCCCAACCGAGGAGCTTCCCTTACTCGGGAACTTAGGGGAGCACTGTTTGTACCATACTTGACCAATCCCGAAACTACTAAACACTGGTCAACAGCATACCGTCAAGGACCCACAAGACTTTTCCTCAAACTAGGAGGCCAATCACAACATGACACATGTCGGTATCAGAAGCCAATCACAACGCAACACGTGTTGATATCAGAGGCCAATCACAACACGACACGTGTCAATGTCAGAACAAAGCTAGAAACTCTTTTCTATAAAAGGGGATCATTCTCCCACAATAATCCCTAATGTCATTTGCACTAAACTATTCACTAGAACTCACTAAAAGAGAGCCTGAACTTATGTATTTGTGTAAACCCTTCACAACTAATGAGAACTCCTCTACTCCGTGAACGTAGCCAATCTGGGTGAACCACGTACAACTTGTGTTGTTTGCTTCCCTATCCCTATTCATTTACATATTTATCCACACTAATGACCAGAGCAACCTAGCGAAGGTCACAAACTTGACACTTTTTGTTGTACCAAAGTCCTCGCCGATTTTGTGCATCAACATTCTTCATCGCTTCCACTGCAGCAACCTAGACCAATTCCAGACTTCAGCTGGTGGATGAAGAGCTAGCACGCCAAGGGGAATTAGTCTGCCAGTACTTCTTAATTGTATCCTAGAGCTTTTCAGCTTCTGACATTACGATTCCACCGCCCTCCCCCTCCCTTTGAGCTTGTGCCATTATTCCAGTACCTTGCTAGCAACCGTCCCAAGATCCCCCGATGTTGTCGTTCCAGGAGCCGCCCCACTAGTGACTAGACCCCACCATAGTTTACGATTCATTTTTCCCTTCTTTTTTTTTTTTTGTAATATATTTGGGCGAACAATTTTTTTGGGGGTTATATATATTTATTTCTATTTTTACAAATAAAAAAATTTAACTCTTGGTATTTAATGTTTTATTTTCTGTAGTTAATTTTTTTTAATTCATAAATTCAATTTTTTTATTATTATAAAACTTTGCCCGATGGAAGTTTTGTCTCTTAAACTAATAATACCCAACGGGCTATCCGTCAGCATCCACTCACACCATTATTTAAATATGACATCCCGACGAGTACCTTGCCATCATTTAAGTACCCCTCCGTCGTGTAAATAGTTTTTCAACCGACTAACTATATCGTCAGTTAAGTATATGTCCGCCGGGTAAATTTTATTTCACCCGACAAACGTGCTCGTCAGGCAATTCGTTTCTTAGCCTCCAGATCTGTGTGTCCGTCATGTAATGAGCTTGACCCTAATAACTTATGCCGACAAACCTCTGTCTGGTAAATCATCTACCAACGAACGGGCTTTTTTGCTGACAAAGTTTTTCTATCTGGAAAACTTTTTTTTCTTGTAGTGTATTCTAACTACACTCACTGTTCTAACAATCAGCCTAGGCGCTGGGTGGTGGAGCCCCGCCCCGATTTTGGACAAGGCGTTTGGAAAAATCGACTGGAAGCTAGGCGGCCCTAGGCGAGCTAGGCATGCCTAGGTGGCTTCTAGGCAGAGAGCTAGGCGGCACCTAGGCGGTTTTTTTTATATTTTTTTTTATTAATTGTGTGTTTTTTTCTTTTTTGGTTTCATGGTGGTATACTTATGGAAATGGTGTACCTAATTTGCAAATGATAGATTTACTACAAGTTCATCCAATACTTATGGAAATGGTGTACCTAATTTGCAAATGATAGATTTACTACAAGTTCATCCAATACTTATGGAAATGGTGTACCTAATTTGCATTTTATCATTATTTTATTATCCATACAAGTATAGTTTGTTTTTTAGGTGTAAATAAACACTTATTTACAAGATATATAATAAATTTACATAAATCCACCTAGGCCGCCCAAGCGCCCACCTAGCCATCTAGGCGTTAGGCAAATCCACCATTTGCCGTTCCCTCACTTATTTTTGTGCTTAATTATTATACCTTTTCTTCCTTAACACACGTGAACCGTAGGTGCACAGAAAATTAGAATATAAAAGCATGTTAATGAATGGAGTGAAGAAAAATGATGTTATTATTATTATTATTATTATTTTTTAACAAACGATATTATCTACACTAAAAGGAAGAGGGTATATCAATGGGCTAGCAATATGATTCATATTCGCCTTTAGCGATAATCAAACCTAAGACTTCTCACTTACGAGTGAAGAAAAATGATATTATTAATTATATTATATGTATCATGTTTTGAATGTTGAAATTCTTTAACAAATGTGAGTTTCATTAGTTTCGAGTTACTTGAATTTGTGATCAATCAATAAGTTTTTAATATAAATGATTTATTCAAAAAGTTATTGAGTTCTCTTTAGAAAACAAATATTAATAAAATATATATCACACGCTCAATACGTAGGACATTTTATATGATTTAGAGTTTGGAATATAAATAATATAGTTAAAAATTTCTAACGAGAGCCGTTTATGATTTGAATATTTTAAAACGATGGATCATCAAATGCCATATATATGACATTACAAAAGGGAAAATTAAAAAAAAAAAAGTAAAGAGAAAAATCTCCAAGGACCCCTTATAGATTCTCAGAATGCATACACGCTTTGCATGCGTATAGGACCATCCCGAAAATGTCAAACACGTACCTTCATTTTCTGGCTTCAATTGAACCGTGAGAACACTGATTGACGTACGGGTATCACAGCAACACAAAATGAAGCAAATATTGTCCAAACTACGAACCATTATTGGTGGAACCAGAAATAATGGTGATATGGATGGCTTGTGACTGCACGGCGGGCAAATTTCTATATGCTTTTATCGGCCTCCTACATAAAATATTTACGTATGTACGTACAAAAATTTACGTATTTAAGTACATACGGTTGGTCATTATGTATGACCAAGCATCCTAACTGGAATACGAGTCCTCAAATCATGGATCAACAGACTTCACAATTTACAGTAACAAATTAATTCACATTTTTTTACACATATATGAACGGTTACTACATATTGACGCGTCCACGGGCTATTTTCTTTAGCATTTCTGTATTATGCCATAATAATCATGCAGGGAGAGTTTTGTTTGGAGAAAGATTCTCATCCTTTTTAATCTTTATCTCTTTTCCTTTTTTTTCTATTTGAATGGTTCCAGTTTAATCACATCAACGTTTTATATTGATTTTTTTTATAAAGATAATAAGATAAAAAATAATATAGGAGAGAAAAGGGGATGAGATCATGAAAATAAAAAGAGAGGAATCCTCCTTCGTTTTGTTTTGAGTACGTGAGATGTCAAATCATACATCAATTCAGAAGGTTGGAAATGGTGTTGGCTTCCAGCTATATCAGAGCAACTAGTAGTGTTTAAAGTCTGGTTTCAATATTAGTCTTTTGGTTACCTTGAAAAAAAGTGTCTTAAATATTGAAAATTTTGAGTTGAAATTTTATTATCCTAAATTGACCATTATCAAATGATTTCCTCATTTTATAACGCTTTATCCTTTATAGATAATGATTGAAATGATAGATCATAAAGAATGAAATTAGGCTCAACTTTGAAGTTAGACTTTAAGATGTACTAATTAATTGATAATTAATATATAATTAATTATCAAAAAATGTGCTTGAGCATTAGGGTTCTAAAAATTAATTCTTTAATTAATTTTGAATTTAATTAATTAATTTTTTATCAACAAACTCATCTTTTTAAAAGAAGTCAATTGAGATGAAAGAACCCAGAGCAAAGCACCCCTCTATGAAAGATGATTTCCAAGAGACGCACCTCATTTTCATACCTATTGCGAACAGGTATAAATCTATTATATATATATATATTCATCTGCATGGCATTTAGAATACAAAAAATATCAAATTCTTCTTCTACAATCATAAACCTTCTTACATAGATAACCACATAAAAATTCGCCAGAAGTCAGTTTTCCGGTGTTGGAATTCTAACTTAGATCGTTGAATCCTGGTGAAGGAGACGTCCCTAGAACTACAAGCGGCACTGAGTAAGGGTGAAATATTTGTTTCAAGAATATTGCGGTGTGTAAACCTCAATTATCAGTTTTTCTATTTAATATTATTATGTTGTTCATACTTTCTTAGGTTAGTTATTCGTATTTATTATTTATTAACATCTATAAATTTAACATTGATTATTGATATTTATCCAAAATTAAACATGGGATTCTAAAAAGAGATGAATTGTCTGCCCTCTCATTTCCATATTCTCCCTATGCTCTTCTGTTTGTGTGGTTATGATTAAACCACGTCAACATTTTATATTCCTATTACTTTTTGTTTTATTATTTTTATAAATAATTAATATAAAATATTGATATTACTTAACCGTGATTACACATCACATAAAAGTACGAAAAGAGTATGAAAATAAGAGGGCAGACAATCCATCTTCCTTTCAAAAAGCTTTATACGTACCAGCTGTAAAGAGTGCAGACCAAATGAGTGGGGCTATATGCATTATGTGAAGATGTGTGCGCGTGTGTTTTGTGTCTTGTCAAATTAGTTTGACAGTACTCTATGTGAAAGGTTTAGAAAACGTGAGTGTTCTTCAGACATGAATTCTTTTGATCATCTAAAGTGCTTCTATTCGAATCAAAACAATGGGTGGCTTTGCTCTCTACCAGGGAAATTACTGGAGAACTTTACAGTCTGTCAGCCTGATATATATACATAATCTATGGTACCAAGCTCTACTGCTTGGAAGATATAGAGGAGGATTCTTTACTTTTCTATTCTCATTCTTTTTCATTCTTTTCTCTCACATATTATTTTTTATTTTATTGTTTTTATAAAAAAATCAATATAAGATGTTAACATAGCTTAATCGTGATCGTTCAAATTGAAGAGATAGATAAATTACGAGGGTAAAGAATCCTTATCCAGAAGATATTATGCATGTATCTGGAGAAAATTCTGTATATCTTTAGTACTCCGATATACAGATGGTAAGATACACAAAAGATCTGCTGTTGCAGAGTTTGTTGATGGTATGTCAGAGACCTCAGGGCCCAGGGGGTTGCTTCTTGAAGTAGAAGCACCGCGCCCCCCACACCCCGACCCCCCCCCTCACCACCCGACCCCCCCACCCCCCCCCCCGGCGTCCCCCACACCCCCCACACCCCCCACACCCCCTCACCGGCGCGCCGCGGGACGTAGCAGTTTGCTTATTTTCTATACAGAAAGTTTTAGCTCAAAAAAATAAAAAAGAAAAAAAAAGGTCTATATGGAAAGCTAGATTTGTCATCCTCATATAAGATAATCTTTTTTGTTAAACCCTAGTTTTCCATTAGGTTTTAGGGGTATAATATTCACGTACTTCTTTTTACTTCTCACACACTTTTTTAATTTGTACTCGTCGAATTGGATAAATTGAAGAAGTTCAAATGACAGAAATTAACAAGAGGTGTGTGGATAGCACACCCTTAGGTTTTATTTCAATCCTCGGGTTAAGTATAAAATTATGAGTACACACGTATGTCATCTTTTGTAACCTAAATACGCCATCTAATATTGCTACCCTTCTTAGTATTCAATAAAGAATAATGCTAGGAAAATCAAATATTTAAACAAAATTTTGCAAATCAAATAATGTGAAAGTTGATAATTGGATTATTACTTAAGTGTTGATTAATGTATTTATCTTTTATTAGTGACACATTATTTGATTTGTAAATCTAATTATATATTTGATCTCCGTAGTATTATTCATGAGGAAATCAAATAATGTAGATGTTGATAATTTGATTATTACTTGTGTTAATTAACGTACTTATTTCTTATCGATGACACATCATTTAGTTTGTAAATTTGATTTTCTTAACATTATTCGTAAGGTAAATTGGTAAAAATATTAATTTAAGGGGCAAGTCAGCAATGAGATACAAATTCAGAGAAATTAGTTAAATATTTGACTGAAATTGATTGTAAAAGCAATTGTTTGACACAAAAACCAGTACCGTTTTGAGTTAAAAGTATCTTTGTTCAATGCTTTCTCGAGAAGCAAAAAGAATGTTCCGTTTGGAATCGCTTTTCTAGAAAGTACTTACTAAAGAAGCATATTCTCCAGAAAAGTGCTTTTATATGAGCTAGAAGCACTTTTAGAAAAATGATTTTAGCAAGGAATCACAAACAAGCTAGTTGAAGTGTTTTTTTTTAAGAAGTAATACTTTGAAAAGCACTTCCAGGCAAACTCTTTTACAACCACTATTTCCAATTTTCCACTAGAGTAATTGAGAATCTAGACAAGTTGAAATACAATTTAATACATCACAACTAGACCTCCGGTATCACCGAGTAGAACATGGTATTAAAAGCCAGACCCCTGTTATTGGCTCTAGTAAAACGACAAGAGAGGGCTGAATAGAGAATGAATATTTCAGAATCCCCTAAAAACAATTCCCAATTGAGAGTGTCGGAGCAAGATTAGCTTTGAAAATCCCTCACCACAGCTAGAATACAATGATGTCAAAACAGAATACAAGGAGCGTCACAAGCCACAAGCCACAAGCCATAAGCCACTTTTGATAAGCGAAATCCCCAGAGGATCTACATGATTGAAGGGTCCCCTTGAAATTATTCAGTGTTCTTTCAACCACCCAATTGAATGGGTGGTCGGGAGCATGATGACCATGAACAATGAGCAATCTCAAACACCAAAGTAAGAGCTATGTTGGGAAAGCTCCTTATAAACTATAAACATCAATAATCATCGTCTTTAAGACTAACAATACAAAATTTGGCCTGGGACAAATGCAAGTCGGTTCTTCTCCTGCACAAAACTATGTTTGATAATTTTACAACCCTAAATACAAGTGGAAGTACCCTGCCTTAAGGCAATCTATACTACATATTAAGGCATGGTTCCTAGCAAACTAAAATACATCCCTTCTGAAGGACATAAATGATAAACTTTCCTTCAAATAGTATAAGCGGCCGGCCTCTTAATAGTGTGCATTGCAGAAATAAATGTGATATTGAAGCGACTTTTTGTGAGCTCCACCGATGATCCCCTCAACTAAGCTTATTTTCACTAGCACGTTTTATCTGCAGGGCAGCTTTAACAACATTCCCCCTCGTAATGATCCCAACCTTTTGACACGGAGAAGAAAGCAATCAAAAACAACTAACAGCAGTTTGGCATCCAACGGAGAAGATATTTTATATTTTTGTTCGAATTTAGGAGAGACAGAGAAAAGGATAATTACCAGCTTGCCTTCACTATCTACAACTGGCAGTCGGCGATATTTTGTTTCAAGCAACAACCTACCAAAACATAGAGATCGTTTAAAGTTGAGTTTAACAACTTATACTGCATCTAACTGCACGTTGCATAACATTTTAGCACATCTTAGCATGAAAAGACAGAATCATAACATTAACAAGTTAGACCACTTGTACTAGATATTTAGTTCTACTCCAACTAAATCTCAGCCTGTCATCAATATTCTCAATCTCAAATAAACGTAGTCATAGAAAATTTAACATTTATGCTTCAAGAAATTTTTCTGACCACAAATAAGATACTAGGAAAATTAGTTAAATCCTTTACCTAGCAGCATCTCCCAGGTTGGTGGTTTCACGAACAACAAGCGGAGCAGGTGTCATCAAGTCACCAACAACTTTTCCATTGGTCTTGCTAAGCAGTTTCTGTATCTCATTGAAAGTCTGCCACACTCATCCAAATTTAGAAAGAAATTCATGAAGCAATTAACCATACATATACTCATCTACGCATTACTTAAAGTAACATGCATAAGCACAGTTATAATTTTAGGCTACATACTGTATCCCACATTTGGGCATCTTGCTGAATGCTGAGTTATGAGTTACACTAGTCAGTCACACGAAAGGATAGTACGGGTGAAAAAGAAGTAAAAAACATCTATCATCGTGGTGAGCACAGGAAAAGATTATCACTATGTCAGGTACAGGCTAATTCTAATCAGCGTCATACTAACAAGCTTACAAATGACAGAATATTTTTATAACAACAGACAGGAAAGTAAATAATACAAGAAAAACAGACTACAAAACTAATACTAACGAAGCCCCACAAAACTAAAACTAGACCAAGAACTAACACAACCCTTAACCCACAAAATGAGACTTAAAGATTTAACTGAAAGGAAAAATGTCTAGAAAGTGAATCCCAAGGGAAAGGAAATATCTAATTCTCTCCTATAATGAAGACGCAGCTTTTTCTCGATCATCAAAACTCTTCTATTTCTTTCCCACCACAGCACCACAAACTAACATTACCATTTATAACCATAAAATCCATATCTCTAAAGAATTCTCAACTCCAACAGTCTTGCAAGGCAAGCCAGTATGAGGTAGTGTGCAACTGTGGGTCCATAAACCGCACGTGACGTACATGTGTACAACTGACATATATATTAGCATTTCATGAAATTTATCAAGAGTTGCAAATCAACATTATAATCCACGTTAAGCGAGAAAAATATCATCCATCACATATTTGAAACAAAATAGACAGTGCAGGAGAGATTAGTTGTGAACGAAATTAAAAACTAATGTAGTAAAATTACATACTTTCCAAGAACTATCAACATCTGGAAACAAGTTTGTGTCACTTTGACAACCACCTGAGAGAAAAATAATAATTATATAAGTCTCCTTTCATTTCTCCCAAAAAAGAAAACAAAAAGAACAACTAAGTTAGAGCTAACAAAAAACCCCCAAGGCAGGCCCCTGGTGAGACACTTGCCTTAGGTCCCCAATTTATTACTTTAGGCTCTCTACCCAAGTCCAACCTTCATTAAACTCAGGACTAAACGTTGCAGCTAAAATATGTGAGAAAATCAATATTTCAAGTAATTCTATGCTGCAATTGCTGCATCTCTTTGTGGTATAACTTTTGATATTATTTTGTTTTTGTTTCCACTTGTTGAAAACTGGGTTTTTCCAAGCTACAAAGCAACAAGACCATATTTATCTTTTATGTTTTTGTGAAGTTAATTATGACCTTACTCTATTTAAGAACTTTTTTGTAGCTAATCTTGGTAATTATTCATATACTCAAACTCAAGGTTCTAAAAAACGCTAGGCGCTAGTTGGGCGGCGGGCTAGCGCCTAGGAGTGAGCCTAGGCGGCCCAGGAGGATTTAGTTAAATTTCTTGTATATCTTGTAAATAAGTGCATATTGACACTTAAAAAAAATTATACTTGTATGAAATCCATGGATAAGATAATAAAAGAATGATAAAATGCAAAAAGAGTATCCTACAAGTCCAAAATTTAAAAGCACATTAAGCATATATGCCATATAACCATAGTGAGGAGTATTGTAGGATGACACATGTACAACAAGTTCACAATTTAAAACAACATAAAATGGAAAATAAGAGGAAAATAAGGAAATTTAGTAATGTAAGATACTTATCGTTAGCATCCTGGAATTTAAGTTGATACACAACACACCTATTCTATAAAATTAACAAAATTTCAAGGTATAATTAGAACTTAGACTTTAAACAAATTTCACAAAAAAAAAAAAAAAAAAAAACCACCCAGCCGCCTAGGCGTCTAGAGCCACCCCAATTTTTCCAGCCATTTTGCACAAAATCGCCTCGGTTCCAAGGCGCCGCCTAGGGCATTTTTTAGAACACTGCTCAAACTTTGTGCTGGTACATTTTTTCTTTTTGGAGAGAGGGGGGAGTGTAATTACCAATTCAAATTCCTCTCATATTAATATAAGTATCATGGCCCCCTTTTAGGAGTTTACTGAATGCCCCTAAAGGCAAAAACCTCAAGGCCCCCTAACTAAAAATCCCAGGCATAAGTGGCAATCCACAATGCATAAACGCCACTACATTGGCAAAGTTAAATAATTAAGTGATATCTTTAATGAAACTACAATTGTTGATGCAATGTACTGAAAATCAAGAGTTGACCAAAGATTCAAGTAGAACAGATGATAAGTTGATTACTTGATTATTCTGTTCTTCTCTCACCCTTTTTCAAGGTAAGAAGAAACGAATATGGAGATATATTTACTTGATGTCAAAAACTAGTATAACAAATATTCACTCGCATAATGCAATTCTCCCCTCAATCCTTTTCTTTGTGAATGTCTACCTCTTTATCAAATCCGTAAATCATTGGACATTCAAAAGATAAAATTATTGACACTAATACCAAGAGAAAACTAGAATCGAACTTTACATATTCAGATACCTTGCATCCAAAGGAACTCTTAAATTATTTTTGAGATTCCGTTAACATTTGCATTATCTTTAGTATATGCTCATAAGCCCAGGTTTTCTTAAGATTCAACTTTACGCATTCAGATAGCATGACACGTCTATCAACCTAATATTTAAGATCTAAAAAATTAAACATTCTCACAGAAGTCACTAACCAACATTAAGATTTCCTAACAGCCGACCAAACTCAATAGATATACTAACTCGTTATATCAAACAAGGATGTTATGTATTTTGATATGAAAAAATTTAATTTTTTGTCCTCAAGAGTCAAAACAAACCCAAAAACAGGAAGCAAGAAAATAAAAGTTTTAAATCTTCAGATGTAAAAACACGCACACCTTTTATATTTCCGGATATGGAATCCAACGCTAACAAGTCGTAATCTGAAACAACACCAACCTGCAGAACATTAAACAAACCCACAAATCAAGGTGTAAGCAAGCAACACAAAATCATATGCAGACAATACCAAGTTGTTAACCCAAACAGGTGAGAATATCATTTGTTAAAAACAAAATTACATAAATTTTAACAAATTACATATTTTATATAATTATAAATAAATAACAAAAGGGAAACAAAAAAGATAAGATTTTTTATTGACTTACGAGTTTCCAGTCATCGTCAATCACAGGAAAACCGGTGATTCTCTTCTCCACAAGAGCATCCAATGCTGCCAAAAATACAAAAACCAATCAATCAGTAAGCAAAAAGCCCGAGCTTCGTGGGTCTGAGGGTTCGAGGTCGCGGCAAGATTATACCTTGGTCGACGGTGGTGGTGGGCTTGACGACGTGCAGATACTCCCTGGTGGTCATGAAGTCGCCGACGGTGTAGGACCCATTTCTGGGGACGGAACTGGCGGCGACACCCGCGGCAGAGGAAACGAGAACCAGGGGCCGGAATTGGAGGCGGCGGCGTCGGTTGCAGAGGGAGAGGAGAGGGAATCGACGGAGTGGAAGGATTGAAGGAGAAGAGAGCGAAGTGGAATTGGGGAAAGCGATTGGGGTAGGGATTGAGATTGAGCCCACCATTTCCGAGCAGAGCAGCAGCTTTCGATGAGATGGAGCTCAAATCTCAGGTTTAGCAAAGAAAAGAGGTATTTTTTAATTGTTGGGGATTTTTTTTAATAATTTTTTTTTAATGATTTTGGTTATAAAATTCAATTTGCAGATTTATGGGAGAGGGACTAGACAGCATGTCGTTGTTTGTTTTTCTCTCTCTCTTTTGGCTTTCCGCGTGGAAGGGAAATGAGAGAGAGAGAGAGAGCAGCACGCCGCCGTTCGGTCGCTTATGACTGCTCGTATTTTCGAATATAAGAAAAGTGTGAATATAATTTATGGAAAAATAATTTTTTATGGTTAGATATTTATATTTTTTTTTTTTCGTCAAAAGTGAGTATATGTGTTTAATACAATTAATATCTGATAATTAAGAATTAACTGTAATAAATACATTCAAGTATTGTAGCCAAATTCGAAAATCAATCGATAAAATAGAAGGATAAGAGGGCAAAACAAGAACTCTAATAACTACTCAACTTTTTTATGAATTCAAAGGGATCTTCAATTTTCCATGTGATACTTTTAAGGAGAAGGGTTCTCTCCCCTCTTATTCTCACTCCCCTTCCTTCCCCTGTTATTTGAATAGTCACGATTAAATCACGTTAACATTTTATATTGATTTTTTTTATAGAGACAATGAGACAAAAAACAATATGTGAGAGGAGGAGAAAGAATGAGATGAGAATAGAAGAAGAGAGAATCATACTCCTACTTTTAATTGCTTGATCCTTGCAAGTCTGCATCAATTTACCAAGAGAGAGGTTGTCACTCCCATCTTGCAAAATCAAATGAACAGCAAGTGCAGAAAAAGACTCCCCTATAAACGTTCAACTCTTTTATTCCAAAAAAGTAGTAGACCTAGAAAGATACATCAATTTAAGCAAGAAGAATTTCACCATACGATAATCAAATTAAAATTGAGTTCAACTATTTTTGTTACCATTCTTAAATTCATAATGGCAATTCTTTCCAAAATTTCTTATTAGATTAGAACAAAGTGGATGTACAAATGGTAGACGATGTTGAATTTTCGTGACAAAATGGTACAAGTAACAATCCATGTTGACAACTTGATGGCTATAGCTTGTAAAAACACATGTTTTTCGCTGCCCACAAGCGAGATGCTGCTGTCGCTTCCACTCACACACAAACCATTGAAAATGTCTGCATCCCAACATAGTTTGCGGAGTTTTTGGCAATCTTTGAGAAAATGTTTAGCAAAGTTGGAAAAATAAGCAAGTTTTGCGATCTTTTGAAGACTTTTAGCCCTTCTTTTAGACACTAAAAAAGCATGCTGTCAGCAGGGAAAGAACGGATTTGGTTGCTCTTCGGATTCTTACCGTGAGGATCTTAGGAATCAACTCATTGTAGCTGCTCACCACACATCTTGCGGTCATAAATCATTTGAATTTTCAATCCTATCTACGTGGCAAAATGATTTGTAACTACAGGATGTGTGGTGAACGGCTCATCCTAGCTAATCCCTAGGATCCTCACAATGAGGATCCGGAGGGGTCCAAATCCGAAAAGAATCACTCTCCTATTACCCACTCTTATCCGCACCGCCACCCAGCGGCAGCCTCACCCTCCCGCCATTGGAGAGCTTTCCGTAGTTAATGTAAATGTAAAGTAGGAAAACCATCACTCCTGCTGTTCTGCATGCATATCTTTCCAAAGCTTCCCCATATTGATTAAACTAAAATAAAATCATAAATGGCTAATATTTTAGAGCTTCTCCAGTTGACGAGTCAAAAAATTCATATTATCAATAACAATAAAAAAGATAGCATTTGTGTTTTCTATCAGAAATTTCAATTCCTATATCGCATGATGTGGATTGACATAAAAAGAAAACTTATCTTTAGTGATTAATAATTACTTTTCAAATTTGTATCATTATTTTTTGTTTTACAAACACTTACCACAATTATGAAAAGTGAATAATAGTTTAAATTTACATATTAGGTGGAGAACAAAATCGCAAGGAAATGGAATCGACAAAATCAATGGCGTAGCCATGTTAAGGGCTACCCTGGGCTATAGCCCAGGTAGCTTTCAGTAAAAAATTAATATTTTACAGTAATTTTTTTTGATTTTCAAATGTAGCCCATTATATATTTAGTCACTAATCTTTAATTCTCTTAGTTTAACCATATAAAATTATATAATATAGTTTACAAACCATCTCTTTTTGTTACATCGCTTCTTGTACATGTACAAGTTTGGATTTGTTTGAATTTTAACACGTATTTGTTTAATAACGAAAATTCTCAGCTCACCTTGTGAAATTCTCTTAAGCTAGAGCATACTCTGAAAAATACAGTTAAGTTTCTTTGTTTATAAAGATTTAAATCTTTAAGCTAGCCCATCCTGTGACATCCCGTCCCGGGATTATTAAAACGTACTAGTGAAATGACCTTTCTGTTGGAAATGTGCCCTAAAACCAATCATATGATGATACTTTATGGACATTTCATATGTTAAACTGATCTAGTTTAATATTAAGGGCAAAGATTATTGTTTGAGCCGTCTCATATAAATGTTATATGCTTAAACGATAAGTCCAAGGAATATGTGATTGGAAGAATGCGATTTAAAGAAGTTAGATTCATGAGACCATTCTTTCGTTGACACATCCTAAACGTTCCTGATCATAGGATTGTCAATTGGGCATTAACAGTCCGTTAAGATCAGTACGTGCTATGTCTTCTCTCAGGGAGAGTGACTAGTCTCGAGTCATTGGTGTGTGTGACATCAAGACAAGTACGTAGGTGCTCAATAGAGAATGAGTTCACTGAACACGATCAACGAAGAGTTCTCATATTCATGTCACATGAGAACTCATGGTTGGGATAATGCAAATTAGTCTTTTGACCTGAGGCATCACAGTTGTCTTGTGGTTAGGTCCTTAATCTTTGATTATGTCAAAGTCACTCCATCAGGTGGGTGTCCACGGCATCGTTGGGGTTAAGCCACTTAGCCATGGAGGCAAGTGAATGCGCAACAAGGGATCTCTAACCTTCAAACTATTTGAGGGAGAATACTCTATGATATGATTTAGAATCTCTGGCCAGAGTAAGAATGAGATGTTGGAATGCGTTCCAGATCACATTCAAGGTAATCATATAAGCACAAGACTCACATTGGATAGTAGACATGAATAAACTATCAAACCAAACAATGTGGTCAAGAGTATTGTATTAGAGAAAGACCGTATTGCATTTGTAATCCTAAAACTGAATAGGTTCTCCACCTCTTCTGATTAGCTTGGGTAACCATGACATGCTGCTAGGCGTCAACCATGGTTTGTGGAAGCCCTAAAAGTGTATTATCACTAACGGGAGAATTGAAAGTAAGTTTCAATTCACAATCGATTTGAAAGAGTTTGAATCGCCCACTGCCTCGCTAAAAGGAACCTAATGGATCGTACACCGTGTAAGGTAGAGATTGAAGATTCAACGGAGATGAGTAAGAATAATTAAATGGTTTAATTATTTATGGCAAGGATTAATTAATATGTTAATTAATCAAACGAATAAGTTCGTTAAAGACCTCGGGATAGTTTTGGACCTTAAGGCCCAATGGGTTTCGAACGTCAAGTCCATTGACTTAAGTTGTATGACAACTTAATGAATAATGATTCACAAATGCCCAAATAGCCCAATAAATCCCCTTAAATTCGGCCATTTAGAGGAGGGTAGTGAACTTGGCTTAATTGCAAGTTTGCCACTCCATTGTGAGGTGGTATAAAGACATCTTTATAGCCATTTCATCCTTAGGGTTTTTCTAAGGAGTAAAGATGAGAACAAACTCTCCTTTCTCTCTAAAATGGCCGGCCACTCTTGAGGAAAACATCTAGCAATCTTACTTCCTCAAGGTCACTCATTTCTTCTCCAATCTTACCTTGGTGTGGAGACTTAGAGGTTCTCAATTTTGGGAACTTGGAGAAACCTTTTCATCCATCCAAATCCATGGATCTAAGATGCAAGGAATGAAGGCCCTCTCTTTGGGTGATTAGCCTTTGCTTATGCAAAGAGGAATCTACAAAGGTATTGATTTCTCAACTCACTTTGTTTTGAGTTGAGTCTTGGTTCACCTATCTACTAGGCTTTGAAGTTCATGGGTTAAGTTTTGTTTTTGAGTGCATATAAACATGATTCCTCCTTTTAATTGTTAATTGCATGTTGTTGATGTTGCTCAAATGAACTTGTTTTTCACAAATTTTCCTTCAAGTGGTATCAAGAGCCTAGGTCTAGTAGTTGGTGAATCCTTTTGGGTTTTGTAGTTCATAGTTTGTGATTTGAATGTTGTAATTGTTACAAGCTTTATTCTTGCTTCTTTGAATGTAAATTTTGTTAGAAAATTTGCCATCTCAAATGTTGTAGATGTAGTTCATATGAGCATGAATTTTGGAGCTAAATTTTGGTGCCATGTTTTTGGGGAAATTCGGCCCAATCCAAAGGGTGGATTTTTGGGTTCTTGTTTGACTTGTTAAAAGTGTTTTAAAGTGACTTTTGGAACCCCTATGTACCCTAGTATGGTTGTATGTTATTTCCCTTAAGTTTGAGTGGTTTTGGTATGTTTTTGGGTGAAGAATGTTCATGGAGCTCTTATGGGTTTTCATGGATGTTCTTCATTGTTCTTGATATGTTCTTGCCAAGAACAAAAGGTTTGGTGTTTTGATTTAAAGTTTTGATTTATTTCATAAAGTTTTTGTTTTGAAATATTTCTTATGTTTAAATATCTTAGATATTTGTTTTGAAAAATTAAAGAAATTTTAGTGGGTAGGTGTGTAATGATTTATTCCATTTCACCCACCCCACTTACAAAAACTTTGAAATTTTTTTTTGTACTTTGCTTCAATGGCCGGCCACCCTACTCAATTAGGGTCCTTGTGGGGCTTTTATGCAATTACATAAAGTTTTGATACTTTTGTGTATTTGTAGTTTGACCCAAAAATTTACGTTTTTACGTAAAGGTCCAAAATCACTAAAAGGACAAATTGTTTTGCTCCTTTAATGAAGTTTTAGCTTTTGTGGAAATTTTTGGGTTCTAGTTGTAATTACATGAAGTAGTGGACTTTTGTGTTTTTACAAAGTGACCCCAAAAGTTTTTGTTTTAACATAGTGACCCAAATTGTTGTGGTCATTGTTTTTGGCCCAAAACAAAATGAGAACAAAAATTGTTTTGTCTCTTTAAATGAGAATTGGATTTTCATTTCATTTAGCTCCATTTAAATCAATTCTATGGATACAAAAACCAAATGAAAATGTTGCATTCATGTTTAATTAGTTAAAGCGTTAATTAATTAAAGAAAAGGTGATTATGAACCTTAGCCTACGATAATTGAGCTATGTGAAAGGCCGTTTCAAATTTGTTTGAACCATGGGAATGTGTAGATTAAATTTTGGTTGTAATTTGATATGATCAATTGTTGTAAAAGAGCATAAGCTCTTCTTTACTTTAAAGTAATTTGATTTGATCAATTGTTATTGTTGTAAAAGAGCATAAGCTCTTATTTACTTTGAAGTACTCCTTTCTTGTTTTATTCGATATGCATGAAATTGGAGTAGTTGAGTCCAACGCCCAATAAGACAACACGCCTTAATGTGATTAAACGCGTAACTAAAATCAATCACCATCCCTAGACCGAGATTCAACACTAGGCTCGTGTTGAATCGAATCAAAGGTTCATAGTCATCCTAAGGCCCTAAGGCAACTATATAGTCCATCAATGAATGCAAACCTTATGTTAGTAGTATCATATACTCTTGCTTTAAAAACCGTTTTAAAAGCTTAGTGGGAGTATTATATACTACTAAATCAATCATATGGACCAATAGTTGTAATAGGACCAAAATGTTTTAATTGGATTAAAATGTATGTTTATATGTGATGAGACCTAAAAACCCTCAACCAAATGATTATTAAGTTGATAAGCGAGAGATGCTTTGAATATCTCTTCGTAGGCCTTCCACCGTGGTGGGCTCCAATCGTTTGTGACTCATGCACCGGCTTCACCCTATAATGGGGAAGTACAAAGTATGTGCTTACATCCAGGAGGAGTCCATAAACATATGATGAGGTGAGTGTAGACAACGAGTATGACCAACATGATATAATTCTGAGGTTGTGCTTGAACCTCTACATAAACTAAGCATGGTGGGAATAACTTAACTAAGTGCAATGGTGCCAACATGATATAATTCTGAGGCATTCATTCTCTAGAGGCCAAACTAGATGGGTAATTACAAGAGTTGTAAATGACTAAAGTGTTATTCTCTCATCATTATTTTTGCTAACCAACATGATATAATTCTGAGGTGGGCTTGGTAATGGTGAGTCTCCCATACCCCGCTAAGAGTTCAACAAAACTCTTGAATTCCGATGAGGGATATGGAATTTGCCAAAAATAGTGGGTGGTGCTATTTTGATTTAAAGACCCGGATCAAATAGCTTAAAATCAATCAATTTATATTCGTTATGTATTTGTTTACCAATATATTTGCAAACGCTATCCAAAAAATTGACAAAGAAAAACCGAACGCTTAAGTTTCCGAACTTGGTACCACAATCCCATAGATTGTCTTGAATGGATTGTAAAAGTGCCTAAGTAGTCTCATCCTCACAATCTTCCTATTGATAATGTATCAATGGAAGAACATGTTAGATAAGTCTATCATGAAGAGGACAATGCAAACTCTAGTGCTTGTCTCTTTGTTACACGAACAAGGAACTTGAGAAGTAAGCACAAGGGCATGGACACTTTATGTGCCATGATTCTTCACTTACAAATTGTTGTATGAAGAAATGAGAGTTGCCTTGAACAACTCTTGAAAGTTTGTAATTATGTTGAGAACATAATGGTTGGTTGACAAAAATAGTCCATCAACATGGACTTATGATGATTTTGAATCATTGAATGTTGAAGTGTCAAAACACTTAACGAGACGGAAACTAGGCAAGTACTTCACCTTTGTGTCCCTATCCTAATGGTTCACTAAGTTTATTGTAAACTATATAGTGAACAATAACCGCACGCTCTCCAAATCGTTTGATGTGTATAACACATTTGAAATAAGTTTCAAGAGAGATAGTGGGAGTTTAGGGACCATGACTATTGTAGTCAAAAGGGAAGTCAAATGAAGAAGGCAAAATAACTCCAAGGGAACAAACTTTCTTTATGAAAGGATGGACATTGGAAGGGGTATTTGCAAGAAATGTCTTGCAAGTGTCAAGAACACACCTTTCGAAGGTGTTGTAAAATGTTCTTGAATAATTCAAAACAGTTGGTTCTTCTACTTGAATACATGATTCTATATTAGCAACTATGTTTTACAATTGTTGTAAAGGTGTGCTAATAAAAAGTAGAAGATTAATGAGAGAAGAGAAAGTACTTCACATTCGGAAAGTGAATAAAATATAGATCTCTGCGAAAGCGGATTGTACTTACTTCCTCATATGAACTACCAAAGAAATTGGAAAATACTAAAGATTGTATTTACATTCCAATTTTAAGGAACTTAAATCCGTCACTATAGTAGAGATGGATAAATGTTTTGTTTGACAAAACATTGTTCTTTATTAATCAATAATTAGATTATTGTAATTTAATTGGTTGTCTCTATAGTAGAGATGATGTGGTAGTTTAACTGTTTAGAATACGATGATGCTTAAAACCCAAAAGGTTGCAAGGTAGTGACTAATCCCAACTGAGTTGTGATACCTCTAAAACATAAGTTACGAGTTGGTCATAGATGGATGCTTTGGATCGTTAGATCCGGATCCAATACCTTCTTGTTAAAATTGTATAGAGGCGAAATGTTCGAATCTTTATTCTTTTGGAAAGAAGAAAGAATCACAAAGTTGTTGAGGTTAATTCACTTAGATAATAGTGGCACTTGTCCACAACATAATACTACTCATGCTGTATGACATTCACCGAAGATCACTCTCGGTTGGACTATAGTTTATTTTGAATAAACACAAGTCCGAATACTTTGCAAAAGGTTTCAAAGAATTCAAGAAATGTAAGTAGATGAGTAAGACGTCTAAAGTATTTACCTCCTTAGATTTGATCCAAGGAAAGATAACACTTTAGATGAGTTTCCTTGAAAGATATCAAGGAAAATAGCATCATAAGATAATGAATTTCTCCATTAGGAGAAGAACGAACTTGAATAAAATTTAGTTCGTTGGATGTTATCTATTGCCCATATATAGGATATATATACTTCTAAAACAATATGATTGTCAATTAGAAGATCTTCCAAAATTTTCATAACTCCATAAGATGTAGTTGGAAAGAAAGACAAATCTTAAACATGTTAAGATTTGGGGTTGTGTGCTAATAAGCAATATTTGTTTGATATGATCAACAAATATAACAACCTAGTTCCTACACCACAAGCTCCAAGGTAGTCGAGAAGGATTTATAAATCGTCTCAATTGAATGGTTTGAACTTTATGACTATGTCATAGAGTTACACCTCTTAATTCGAAAGAAATAAGAATGAAAATCCTTATGACTACACTTAGTGGGAGCTATAAGCATCTTATGAGAAAAAGGATCAAATCGTTTGATTTCTCATAAAGATGTAAATGAATCTTTTGTTTACTAGGTTTACAAAAGATTAGTGGGAGTTAATCATATTCCTAAATTTGAATATATATACATGATATATATTAATTTTGAAAATGAAAGGAATTCTTCATCGTTAAAGTTATGACTTTAAACATTCTATAATGATAGAATGTATATGGGAGATATAGTCTATGGGATGGAAATCTATAATGATATATTTCAAGATATAATTGGATTATATCAATCCCTAAAATAGACAAGAAATGCTAGGAAGTTTCTCATATGATGATAAACTTCAATTAGAATGACAATTCTAGTGAGACTAGGAAGTTGTTCTTCTCAAAGGGAATGTACCCTTTGACTCCCAAAGAAATAATGCGTAAATAGAATCCTTTATGCATACGCAGAAAGGTGATTTATGTATTTCATATTGTATGAAAACATTGATATAAGTTGTACCTAGAACGGTACAAGATGATATCAGTGCAAGCCCAGGATCAGAACCATGGCAACTGTCAAGTGAATCCTTAGGTATTTAAGAAATACTAAGGATGGATTCCTCAAGAATGAGGAAGAATTAGAGTAACGTAATGGAAGCGTAAATGTATTAGATTACGAATCTAATCCATCATAGAATATCTCTTCATTATGAATGAAGTGATAATGAGATATCTCTTTATTATGACTAAAAGAGATATTTGGGTGGAAACGTTAAAAGTAATGACTTTAATGTGTTCCATCATGTATGCAAAATATATTGCCATATAGAAGCTTACAACATTGATGTTTGGATGGGAAAGTTCATTTATGAACTCTCCATTCGGTTCCAACCAGAAAGTGTATGACACTAATGGGGCGATAGCTCAAGCCAGGGAATCAAGGTCTCATCAAGGTCCGAACTCAAATGAGAGACTGAACCACATGATTGAGAATCATGTATAATGGTGACGTCGTTATTCTCAAGGTTGCTTCTATGGATAACATATAGATATCCATTGTCTAGGCCTATTACTCAGCGATTTATGAAATGACTACAGAAGAGGTATCATCACTGATGACTAAGCTGATTGGCTCTAGTGCAAGTGGGAGATTGTTGGAAATGTGCCCTAAAACCAATCATATGATGATACTTTATGGACATTTCACATGTTAAACTAATCTAGTTTAATATTAAGGGCAAAGATTATTGTTTGAGCCGTCTCATATAAATGTTATATGCTTAAACGATAAGTCCAAGGAATATGTGATTGGAAGAATGCGATTTAAAGAAGTTAGATTCATGAGACCATTCTTTCGTTGACACATCCTAAACGTTCCTGATCATAGGATTGTCAATTGGGCATTAACAGTCCGTTAAGATCAGTACGTGCTATGTCTTCTCTCAGTGAGAGTGACTAGTCTCGAGTCATTGGTGTGTGTGACATCAAGACAAGTACGTAGGTGCTCAATAGAGAATGAGTTCACTGAACACGATCAACGAAGAGTTCTCATATTCATGTCACATGAGAACTCATGGTTGGGATAATGCAAATTAGTCTTTTGACCTGAGGCATCACAGTTGTCTTGTGGTTAGGTCCTTAATCTTTGATTATGTCAAAGTCACTCCATCAGGTGGGTGTCCACGGCATCGTTGGGGTTAAGCCACTTAGCCATGGAGGCAAGTGAATGCGCAACAAGGGATCTCTAACCTTCAAACTGTTTGAGGGAGAATACTCTATGATATGATTTAGAATCTCTGGCCAGAGTAAGAATGAGATGTTGGAATGCGTTCCAGATCACATTCAAGGTAATCATATAAGCACAAGACTCACATTGGATAGTAGACATGAATAAACTATCAAACCAAACAATGTGGTCAAGAGTATTGTATTAGAGAAAGACCGTATTGCATTTGTAATCCTAAAACTGAATAGGTTCTCCACCTCTTCTGATTAGCTTGGGTAACCATGACATGCTGCTAGGCGTCAACCATGGTTTGTGGAAGCCCTAAAAGTGTATTATCACTAACGGGAGAATTGAAAGTAAGTTTCAATTCACAATCGATTTGAAAGAGTTTGAATCGCCCACTGCCTCGCTAAAAGGAACCTAATGGATCGTACACCGTGTAAGGTAGAGATTGAAGATTCAACGGAGATGAGTAAGAGTAATTAAATGGTTTAATTATTTATGGCAAGGATTAATTAATATGTTAATTAATCAAACGAATAAGTTCGTTAAAGACCTCGGGATAGTTTTGGACCTTAAGGCCCAATGGGCTTCGAACGTCAAGTCCATTGACTTAAGTTGTATGACAACTTAATGAATAATGATTCACAAATGCCCAAATAGCCCAATAAATCCCCTTAAATTCGGCCATTTAGAGGAGGGTAGTGAACTTGGCTTAATTGCAAGTTTGCCACTCCATTGTGAGGTGGTATAAAGACATCTTTATAGCCATTTCATCCTTAGGGTTTTTCTAAGGAGTAAAGATGAGAACAAACTCTCCTTTCTCTCTAAAATGGCCGGCCACTCTTGAGGAAAACATCTAGCAATCTTACTTCCTCAAGGTCACTCATTTCTTCTCCAATCTTACCTTGGTGTGGAGACTTAGAGGTTCTCAATTTTGGGAACTTGGAGAAACCTTTTCATCCATCCAAATCCATGGATCTAATATGTAAGGAATGAAGGCCCTCTCTTTGGGTGATTAGCCTTTGCTTATGCAAAGAGGAATCTACAAAGGTATTAATTTCTCAACTCACTTTGTTTTGAGTTGAGTCTTGGTTCACCTATCTACTAGGCTTTGAAGTTCATGGGTTAAGTTTTTTTTTTGAGTGCATATAAACATGATTCCGCCTTTTAATTGTTAATTGCATGTTGTTGATGTTGCTCAAATGAACTTGTTTTTCACAAATTTTCCTTCACTTTCTACCCCTAGTTCGTTCGTTATGTCGTTTGGTGGTTTTGTGTGGTGTGGCATGTGTTGGGCCACACACACATGCACTGTCATTTTCCCTATCTCTCTGCCCTTTCTCTGTCTCTGTCCCGTGTCTCCCTCTCCCTTCTTTCTTCTTCTTCCTTCTGTAAACGCACGGTCAAACACACAACTCGCTCAAACGTTCACGGATCGAAGGAACCAAGTGCATTTTTGAACTCGTGAAGCTCGTGCGAGTGCAACCATACCATTTTCAGGTGAGAACTCTAACGTTTTCGCGTCGTTTCGAAGTGGTCCGATTTGTGTACTGTTCATGCAAAAATTATTCATCACGTTTCTGGGATTTCTAAGCTCGTAGGTAGCTTGGTGGTGTCACGAGGAACCTAGGAGTGTTTCGTTGGAAGTGTTTTGACGTCGGAGAAGCTTGGTTCGAAGTTGGCCGAGTTTTGAGTCTTGAGACAGGTATGATCGCGTGGTTTTTAGCTTTTAAAAGTTGTATAACGTGATTCTACTAGTCTAGGGCTTTAATTTGGTCCAAGAATCATGAAAAATGGTTGAGAAACGAGTGAGAAAACTAAGTTTGAAGTTTTTCCAGTTTTCCGGCGCCGGAGGCTCGCCGGAGAAGGTGACGGAATATTCCGTCAAATCTGACGGAATATTCCTGACGCCGTTAACGGAATCTGTCAAAACTGACGGAATATTCCTTACGGCGTCAGTTGACGCCGTCAGTGTGCGCCGCACGTGCCTGCGCGTGGCCGGCGCGTGTGGCCGTGCCTTGGCCGGCGCGTGGGGGCGCGTACGGCGGAGGAAAATTTTTCTAAAAATATGGTTGTGATCCTGAGGTTGTGTAGAGCACGTTGGTATATTCATTTGTCCATTTTGAGCAATGTATGAGAAGTTATTACGAGAAGTTGGTTATGTGCCTTTAAATTAACGTTTTTGTAGTTAATTCGCATATAGGTGACACGTACCCCAAGGACGAGCGTTCGCACTCGAGGCAGTAGGGCTACGACCCTTCCACATACCAGTGAGTGGGCTTTTGTTTTCCGTATATACCTATATACATTTATATTCCCAGAAATTGTTTAAAAAGGGTTATTTATGTTATGCCATGCACTATATTATTATTTATGCATCATTGCATGCATTAGTAGTGGCATACATTTATATATGCATATTGGGTGCTGTGGACGCACAGGTAAGTGCCAGGTAAATGTTATTCATATTTACATTCAGTAGTAGTTTGAGATGCTTAGAGAGCTCATAACCTGCACCCCCGGTGTTAGTGCTCCCACCCAGAGTAGGGCACAGTCCTTCACGTGATGTTCACCTCCCGCACCACACGCTCAGCTTGGATCCAAGTTAGGTGCACAGTCATGTCGTACAGACCACTTTAGGTGGTTCCGACTCGTAGGTGACCCGCGATTATTCGCACAGCCTTCACGTGATTGTAGCACTAGAGCGTACATATATGTATTACACCCAGGCCTGTCGTACTGACCACTTTAGGTGGTTCCGACTCGTGGGCAGGTTCAGTTATTGAGTTTGAGATTTGAGCTCTATATGCAGCCGTACAGGTCACGTTAGGTGACTCCGGCTGCCAGATGTTATGCTATTGATATGATTCATACCTGAGCACATACATTTCATTATGAGGTTTTGACATGGCATATCTTGAGCATGATTGGCATACCCTTGAGCATGTTGGGCATATCTATACATACGTATATGTTTATTTTCTGGGAAGTATACAGGTTTTACGGCGAGGGGTTAGAATGTATTTTGCTAAATGGTTTTCAAAGAGCTTTGTTTTTGCCCACTCACGCTTTTGTTTTGCGCCCCTCCAGGTTCTAGTTGATTAGCAGTTTCGGTGGTCTCCCAGAGGGTTCTTCCGGCTTTTCTGACAGATACTCACCAGCGTAGGGTCACCTTCGGGTGTACTTATGTCGCAACTTTTCTTTTGGACTGCTATAGTCTTGCTCTGAATTTGTATCTCACTTATGCTAGAACTTGTCTTAGTACTTTGCGTGCTAGTTTTTAATTATTTGTACTTTTATATTACTACTCTATTAGCTTCCGCACGTGCACATGGTTACGTCACCTTCGTGTGATGGCCAGCACGCCCTGATCTTGGTCGGGGTGTGTCACATCCGGTGAAAATTTCCTAGCTCCGCCATTGGAAGAAATAGAAATAACAGAAGAGCAAAGAGCTATTCTAGCAAGTGTACTGGGAATACGTGTGTGTCATAATACAAATGGTTGGACGCAGAGTATTATTGATACTCAAAAAAATTGAGCTATGATTTAATTTTCTAACATTGTTTTTTTGTTTAATTTTGAAATTGTATTAACTTATACTATTTATTTAATAAATTATCTAAATTTCTATTAAAATTTTGATGACATGGTGAGTATGAAATTCTTAATTGAGTTGATATGTAAAGCCTTAGAAAAATAAAGTGATTTTCTGATGTCATTTCCATCTTTCTTTATTTCTTTTTTATTCTATTTCATTCACTCAATTCAACATCTAAAACAAATAAAAAATATGATTACATAAAGAGAAAATAAGTGTTGGAAAATCATTTCCGTGAAAGAAACACCACTTGGATTGTTACTATTGTGCTCAAAACTGTTGAATTTTTTAGGTCGACGGGCCGGGGGCCCCACTCCAACATTACTGATATTGTCTCCAACTTGAAAATTACCACATGCCAAATCCATCAGGTGTGAAGTTTTATCACAAAAGACCTCAGTATTAGAGTGGGGTAATCTTATTTAAATTGCTTATCTCCTTTCCCACTGGGCGATGTGGGATTCAACACGCACATGTGAAACCCCAATTAGTGGGTCACACATGGAGATCCATACATCGGCAACCACGTGGGGCCAAGTCAAGACTCACCTAACACGTGAGGCCAACGGGGACCCACCCAATCATGTGGCACTACTGGCTTACATGGAGCCAAGTCGGGACTCACCCATTGCCCGGGGCCAAAAGGGACACACCCAATCATGTGGTGCTACAAGCCCATCCCTTGGCTCTGATACCATGTAGACTTATCAGAAAGACGGGTCATAGGCCCATTTTCAACATCACCGATATTGTCTCCAACTTGGTAATTACCTCATGCACAATTCGTCATGTGTGAGGTTTTATCACAAAATGTCTCGATGTTAGTTAGAATGAGGTTATGATATTTAAACTATTACTGTTCTTTTTCTACGGCCGATGTGGGATACAACACGCCCCTCACATGGCACCCAATTGGTGGGTCACACGTGGGAGATCTACACATCGACAACCATGTTGAGCCAAGGGGACTCACCCTACATGTGGGGCCACGGAACCCACCATCATCGCGTGAGGCAAGAGGACCCACCCATCACATGGATGTACAATACACGCTCGCTTGGGTCACACATGAGAGATCCACACATTAACAACCATGTGGATTGGGTCACATAACAACCATGTGGAGCCAAAAGGACTCACCCTACACGCGGGGTCATGGAAACCCACCATCATCGTGAGGGGCCAAGCGGACCCACCCATCACGTGGGTGTACATTACACGCCAGCTCCCCTACCTCTGATGCCATGCTGAATTTTTCAAGTCGACAGGCTGATGGCCCTACTCCAACAACACCGATACTGTCCCCCAACTTGGTAATTACCACCTGCCCAATCCGTTAAGTGTGAGGTTTTATTACAAAAGGCCTCAGTGTTAGCTAGAGTGAGATAATCTTATTTAAATTTCTTTTCCCCTTTCCCTCTGGCCAATGTGGGATTCAACAAAAGCACCGTTTAAAGAAATTTCTTTTGGCGATTTAGCATCTTAACATCACTTGGAGTATGAAATTTCATGCAAATCAAATACAGCACGCCGTATATAATTTCCTTTTTTCATGCAAATCGAATACAACACGTAGTATATGTATAATGTCATTGCGTACTAGCAAAGCATGATTTGAATAGTTGGTTGGGTAGTTGCCATCTGCCAAATTGGCTTGAGTAATACCAAACCCAAAAGAACTGGAATCGAATCAAATGTGTATAGCTCCTTACAGATTAGAAAGAAATTAAGATAAACCAAATGAACAGAAGAAACGTTTGACAATTAATTCAGAAAGCCTTATTGTTTAAGCTCTAAGCTTAACGTAACATATGCAACCGAACATCGCTAGGATTACCGTCTTCAGGAAGAGAGCAACGGAGAGCACCTGATCAAGAGACGAATTGTAAATGCCTTGCTTAGTTTGATTGCCAAATCCAAAGCATTGCCAAACCTAGGTTAGGATTTCGATGCTTCACCAGCGATTCTCAATATGATTCGACAAGCTCTCTGATTTTAATTAAGACATCTCTCAGTCATCGCCATAGTGTCGGGCTGATTCATATACAAGAAACAAAACAAACGAGACACAAACAGCCAACGTTGTGTTGGGTTTGCAGGTGCACCTTACCACAGCGGCGAAAAGTGTCTTTGAACTCTGGTGCAGATTAGATCCATACCAGTCTCCTTCCTTTTTGATATTTAACATACTAATGTTATAGTATGTAAAAGAAAAATGGTTTCGTTGGTTCAAAGAAATAATGGAATGGAACGGTCATGTATGTATATATAAGGTCAGTTCATCAAAAGAAGTCCCTAGTTCTACTCCTAATACTGGGAGTACTCAAACACGTGCGTGGATACGAAAGTTTACGGGGGAATTTCTAAGACAGGGTATTTTATGTGTTAAGTACCGATAAGGAACATCTGATGTCTAAAATCTATAGGCTAGAAATGGGTGTAAAAAAATTTGTCAAAAGTTTTGTCCTTTAATTTTAGGGTAACTTACAATTTCATATACCCATTAGAAATTCTGTTAAATTAACTATTAAATGATAACATGACAAAAATAAATTTCATATTATAATGATATGGCTTCTAACTTATGCCACGTAGTCAAACAATTAATAAAACATATTTAATTATTAAAAATTATTACAATTCATTTAATTTAAAAAAAAAAAAAAAAAAACGCCCACATCTTTCCCACCCCAGGCCGCAGTCACCCCCTTCCCCATCACCACCGCAACTCTCTCTCTCGCTTGTTTAGATCGACAAATTCATTCAAATTTCAGCAATTTTGCAAAAATTAATTAGTTCAACTTCAACCCACATATGTTAGTACAAAACCCAGAGAAAATGTTCAAAATGTTCAACTTCAACTCTCATGATCATTTTACAAGCCGTGACAACCGAGTTCTTGGTACCAAGAATTTCATCGAACTCCGACAATATGCGAACAAGAACAGCGAACGGCAAGTTTCCGTGATCTGGTGCAGCATGTGGGTATTGGAGCGGGTTGGTGCAGAAGGAATTGCAGCAGGATGCGGGTCCGATTTCAGGCAGCAATGACAGGCAGGAGGCGGCTTGGTGGCGCAGATCCAGCTCGGCGACTCGACGACCCCCTTTTTCGATGTCCCAAATTGGGCAGGTGGTGTCGATGCTGGAAGTACCAATTTGACGAGGCTCGATGTCGTTCCAATCGAACGACGTCAACAAGAACAGTAGAGAAAGTCGATATTAATATCACAGTAGAGAGAGAAGGAAAGAAAATAGAATTGAGGGGCAGCGCGCAGTCACGTAGAACAAGTAAAAGCACCATTCGGTTTAAGCAGAAGCATTACAAATGAATCTGGGCTGGCTGCTGCCTTTGCCATGTACTACTTTGTTAATATGCTCTGCCTTGCTTCATCTTCCTTCAATACTACTTCCACTCTAACAAAGGGCAGGGGAGATGCCGGGTCGCTGGAAAACCAGACGGTAACGGAGGTAGGGAGATAAGATGGTTTGGACGGGGAAGATTGGTTTTTGGATTTTTCATTTTTTAGGTTTTTGTTTTTATTTTATATTTAATTTATTTTGGCTTTATTTAAATATTTAACTCTTCATTTTATAAGTTCTCCTTTTTTTCTACGTAGTATAGTATAATTGACTCCACATCACAAAAAATAATAATAAATGCATGCAATTAAAATGTTTTAAAGATAATGTATGAGGTTGTATTTGCAGTCAAACTTGAAGGGATCAAATATAATTTACTATTAATTTGTTTAATAGTTTTTTTTTGAAACTTTAATGAAAATGGCTTGAACTAAACCAAAAACTATCAAAAACTATTATTTAACCAAAAAAACTTAAAAATTAATCATAATGATAAAACTATTCATAAACACATACCCTACAAACATAAATATTCACGGGCTGAATTAAAAGCCGTACACAATAAATATTTTTTTTCAAACTTGCCCCTAACGGAAACTAGCCAAGCCTGTTACCTTAGAGCAGTTCCACCGGGGACTCTTTAGGCTGGCACCCAACCAAATTATTGGCCTGGCACCCAACCCAAGCTGGCCTCCAGGCCAGCCTAGAATCGATAGAGCCATGGACCGGCCCATCTGACGTCCTGCTGACGCCAGCGTGATGTCGACCACCCTTTTTTTTCTTTTTTCTTTTTTTTTGCGCCAGAGAGGGAGTTGGTGTGGAGGCTGAGGAGCGGAGCTAGTCGAAGACAGAGAGGGTGTCGGGATGGAAGAAGCCATGGAGGGAGAAGGACGGGAGGACGAAGTGGACGATGAAGAGGTGTGGAGATAAGTGGTGGTAGGGATGAAAGCAGCGGCGGCGCTATGGTGGAGTTAGGGCTTGAAGGCGCCGACGAGCAACCCATTAGAATTTTTGACTGCCTCCCGCGATTCAACCACCTAAAGCGCACCCATCCCCACCCCTGAACCAAAGCATACCACTGCAGCACCTCCCAGACTGCCAATACCCATCACCAACCCAGCCCAAAAATTCTACCCAACAGACGCAGTTCCAAATCCGAATGGGGAGAGAGAGAGAGAGAGAGAGAGATGCAAAGGGAGGTTGACGCGTTGGGAATGGTAAGAGTTGGCGTTTGGGGATGATTGAAGAAACAAATTGAGGAGGATGTAGAGGGAGAGTATAGAGGGTTCTATAGGAACCGTGGAGGTTCCAGACTTACCCTTTTTTTTTTTTTTTTTTTAATAAATAAAATTATTATTTTTATTATTTTATAATAAATAATAATATTTTAATAAAATTGACTAGGCTATTTTTTGTTAGGGGTGGAAATATATTTGGTTTATTACTGTTCATTGGGGTCTATCATTGTTCACTGAGTGGATTAAATAGGCTGGGTGTTGATGTATTTTTTTAGGAGTGGACTTGCTCTTATTAAACATGTAAGTGATGAGCTGGTGTCCACCATCCTCACTTCCATTTTCTCTGACATCCACCATTCCCACTGGGATCAAGATCCTCTCCTAAGCAAATGGTGAGGATCCTCCTGACCAGGCCGTTCGGGCCGTTCAAATTTTATCCAACTGCTACAAACAGGGAGCCTCTTTAAAAGTTATAATAATTGTAGCTGTTGGATAAAATTTGAACGGCCCGATGGGCCAGGTCAGGAGGATCCTCACCATTTGCTTAGGAGAGGATCCTTCCCACTATCATTTTTCCTCTACACAATTCCCAAAAACTAAAACTATTACTTATAATGGAAGCTTGGAAGTGAACCCGCTTGTTCAGACATGGTGGTGGACAATGCCTCACCTCCTTTTCTATTTCTCTTATGTGTTTTGACTTTTTGTTTGAATTTTTTTATTTTTATTTTATTTTATTGTCTTCTCTTTGTTTTTATACCTAGTACATTTTTTTCTAAATTACAAGTAACCTCTTCAACTTTTGTCATGTTTACTTTTCTTGGGTTAACTTATAAATTTGACACTTTAAGATTCTTCAAGGAAAAAAAGAAGATCAAATAGCTAAAATATTTTCTTAAGTAAACAAAGTTATCAATTATAAAACAAATGAAAAGTCTTCAAAATGTAAAATCTTCAAACTGAACATTACCACTATTTTTACAACTGAGCACTAGCACCATTATTTCTAAAATTAAACATTGACTATTTGTAGAACTAAACAATGATTATTTCGTAAACTGAACAATGATTATTTTTTTAAACTGAATACTAGTATTACCACTATTGTAGTTCTAAAAATGGTATCGATTATTTTGATTCAGTTTTAGAAATAGTGTTGATTATTTTGTTGTAGCTTTAGAAATAGTGTGAGCTATTTGGTTCAGTTTCAGAAATAGTATGAGTTATTTTGCTGTAATTCCAAAATTATTGTGGGTTTATTTTGGTTTAGTTTCAGAAATAGTATGGTTATTTTGCTATAGCTCCAGAAATTGTGTTTATTTTGTTCATTTCTAAAAATAGTGTGGGTTATTTTGGTTTAGTTTTTAGAAATAGTGCGTAATTTTGTTGTAGTTCAAAAAATAGTGTGAGTTATTTTGGTTCAGTTTGAGCAAGAGTGTTCATTATTTTGCTATAGTTTCAAAAATAGTGTTTATTTTGTTCTCTTCTAGAAATAGTGTAGATTATTTTGGTTTAGTTTTAGAAATATTATATAAAATAATTTATGTTAACGTAACTTAATCGTAACCGTTTAAATAAGAGAGAAAATAAGAGGAGAGATTAAGAGGAGAGAATCTGACACACCCCGATCCAAAATTTGGGGTGTGCTCTCGATCAAAAATTCGGAGCGTGCTGGCCGTCACCCTCACGTGACGGCTAGCACGCTCCGAATTTTTGATCGGGGTGTGTCAAAATCCTATTCCTCTTTTAACCCTATTAATCATTAATTAATTTTATAGCATAATAGTGAAAAAATTTCGAAGTGACAGGAACACACACCTCACTATTACAGGTGGTGTTCCTGAAAAATTAAAACCAGCCATGTGGCTTTCTATTTTGTGATTAAAATAATAAGCCAAGAACTTTTACTCTGTCCAACTATGAAGTTAAACTCTCTCCCCCTCATCTCTGTAAATTTGAAAATCTGCACAAAATTATTTTGTTTGCTAAAATTCAGTTATGCTAGTATTAATTGTGAGAAACAAATTTGATCTGAGATTCTTTGTTTGAACAAATTAATTCCTAAATTCAACCAGCTGACGAGCTATCCTTCCCAAGAGGTTGAGAGTTATATGAAACACCACGAAATTATAAGCCAAAAGTAAGAAACCTAGGATCCAAGTGACGTGGGGGGTGAAGATGCCCCTCTTAGGCAACCTAGAAGATTCCTTCCAAGTCCTAGTACAACGATTTTGAGCCTTCTAATAGAATAAGAGAAATTTATTTCTTTTTTTTATGAAGCTTCTGCTGCAGCGGTAAAAATGGATGACTAACAAACGGAACAATTAAAAATTATCAAGGTAAAACTGGAAACTCCTTAGCTTATTTTGGTTGGGCCATGTTGATTGAACTAATTTAAGTTGGATTTTATCCTAAACATTAAATAAAATTATTACATGATTTTTTTTTTTGTTAAAATTCAAAATTTTGAAACCCTATCATTATTTTTCCTTTTTTCTCTCTCTCTATGTTAATACGTTCTTTCGACAACTAAACCAGCAAACTCCGCAAGTTGAACTTCTTTCCACATCTGAAAAGGCAGAAAAGGTAAGCGAAGCCACACTTGCAAGTGGGAAATAGCGGCTCGAGCAGCCTTAAAAGTTGGGGTTCGTTGTTGAAGAGCAAAAATCTGCCCTCTGATGCACCATGATATGCGAGCAAGCACAAATAGGAGATCTTCCTCATCCAATTTCTAGATTTTTTTTCTTCATTTCTCTCCAATTACTAGGTTAAAAAGATTTTTTTTTTTTTTTTTTAAATCCGAAACCAAATCGAATTGAGATACAAATTATACAAATTGAACCAACCAAACCAAATAGTAATTTCGATTTGATTTTCAGTTTGCAAAAATTGAATCGAATAAACCAAACCCATCCTTGACAAATGGATAGTGCTATTCACACATCATTTTTTATCTCCCACACACTCTTGTAATTTTTGTCCATTAATATTCTTAAGTTAATTTGATCCGATGACTTGAAATTGATAAATGTGTGAGAGATAAAAACAGATGTGTAGATAACATCACCCTTCACGATATTATTAGGGAGAGGAGGTGAGCTTAGTCACATAATGAATAGCAATAATATGGTTCAAATTCGATTTTGATCAGAATCAAACTTTAAACCTCTTTTTTACAAATGAAAATAAATACTACTAAATTATACTACTCATTTCGTCCGTCCGATGAAGTCTAAACATTAATCAATGCGTTGTGTTTTGACTCCACAATAAACCTACGTCTGACGCGCTCACACGCCACCCGACGGCCCCCACGCCAACCCCACAGAGACAAAACCTACCTCATCTAAAAAATCTATCGTTACCGGTAGTTGTACCTCACAACTCACTTTTCGCGCATCCCAGCCGTTGATCTCCCACAAGCGAACTCGTCTTCGCGGGCTCACTTCCTCCAAAACAACAGTCCAGATCGCATCCCTCGTATCATCCAAGGGCTCACGCAAGCTCACCCACTACATCAACTCTCACAGCCGCGAGTCCTAGTCCTTTAGTGCAGTTCCAGCTGCCCGCAGCAGGAATGAAAACCATCTCTCCTATTTTCTCTCCTCCTCTTTCTCGCTCCACATCTCTCTCCTCTCCCACTCACGCGCCGCCGCCCACCGGCGGATCTCCGACTATTTATCCCTCCACTCCCTTCCCTCTCCTCCCTACCCAATAAACCCAAAAAAAAAAAAAAAAAAAAATCGAGTCTTTTATTTTATTTTTTTCTCAGCGGAATTTTATCGAGCAGTTGGAGAGCGTTCAGTAGAAAGAGGAGAGGGAGGATTATCTAAAAAACGAAAGAAAAAAAAATTGAAATATTTGAAAAAAGGAAAAAAAATTAGTTTTTTTGTCTGTTGAAGATGGCGCAAGTTCAGCAGGTCCCGGCTCAGAATGCGAACGCGGCGGCAGCGGCGGCTGCGGCGAACGGTGGCGGAGGAGCCAACCAGTTCGTGACGACGTCGCTTTACGTTGGCGATCTTGACCCCAACGTCACCGATTCGCAGCTCTACGACCTGTTCAACCAGCTGGGTCAGGTGGTTTCGGTTAGGGTTTGCAGGGACTTGTCCACCCGGAGGTCGCTTGGCTATGGCTATGTGAATTTCGCCAACCCACAAGATGGTTAGTGGTTTTGATTCACTTTATTATGGATTTTTAAGCTCAATTATGTGATTTAAATCATGGGTTTTTCTTATTAATAGCTGATTAGGGATGCTTAATTAAGATTTGTTTGTGCATGCGGGATTGGCAGCTGCGGAGGCTAAGTAAACTCAGCTCAATATCGTGTTTATTATCTGAAAGTTACAATTTTTAGGTGTGGTGAGTGGATCCGATTGTGTTTAACTGTGCTTATTCGATTAAGTGTCAAATTAAAACGAAACTAAGTGATGGATATGTGCCCACGTGTTGCTTGTTAAGAGCTTTAGTGTTTGCAAACAGGGATTGTTGTTAGGTGGGGAAAGTGAATACAAGCATGTGTTTATTGTTTGGTATAATTGTGATTGCCTATGAACCGACGTTTCAAATTTGGCAATGTGCTTATTTTTGTCATTAAGTTTTCCTTCCTGCCGATGCGTTTAAGTGATTATGAATTGGTGCCTGTTGGCGAGGTTTGTAATGTTGAGATTCTGGCTGTGATGATGACTCTTGTACAAGTTTTCTGGTTATGCTTTACGACTTTCAGTTGGGTCTTCAGTAAAGGCTCCAATTTTGGTTTGGACAAGAAAGAATATGACGTGCACCTAGTTGCATTAAGCTACTGTTGTATAATGGTTCGTTCTAGCAAAGGACCTTTCATTTACCCAATGAGCTCACTGTATGAACTAGGAATAGGTAGTTTAGGTCTATATTTAGGCTTATTCTCGGACCCAAAAACGGCTTATATTTTAAGAGTGTGTCCTTATTTTCCATGCTCATGCTACTCTTTGAATAATCTGATTGGTGTTACATGGAATAAATTTGGAAGATTCATTGTTACCTTTTGTTATTAGGTGATAATTTGTCCCCTTACCTATCTTTTATGGCTGAGATAATAAAGGTTTTAATTCTTTGGCTTTATTTCATGGTTTTATAGTTTTGTTGCACGCAAAGATCAGTTTAGATGGATATTCTAAGGCCTCTCTTAAAATTTTACTTTGAATTTTTCTATATCATGTGGAGGCCGTCGTGATTAGAAACCAAAAAAGGGGGATACTTTGGTTTCCTGTAAACAATTGTGCCAATGAACAATTATATTTAAGCAGCACTTGCTGGAAAGATTTTTGTACAGTATCTTTTTCAAGAAGAAAAAAGTTGAAATTACAGCTTGAAAACATGGATCAGTTGGGATGCTTGCTCTTATTCATTCAGCTATGTGTCAATTTTCTTAGGACCATGAGTTATTTTTGTTTTGTCTTATGATTTTTATTAACATGAGGATTGAGTTGAAAAGGTTTGACAGAAACCTTTTACAGTAACATGTGCCTCATAAGTAGCTTCATACATACATGCAATCTTATGTTTTGTTCTTGAAATAGAGATTAGAGATACCTAGTATTTTTTTCCCTTCCTTTGTTGTGTTAGATTAGTCAGTACTCTTTTTTCTTTTGATCTTACTTACATCTTTAGTTGGAATTGATGGCAGCTGCTAGGGCTTTGGATGTGTTGAACTTTACTCCTGTGAATGGAAGGCCCATTAGGATTATGTACTCTCATCGTGATCCTAGTATTCGCAAAAGTGGGTCTGGCAACATATTTATTAAGGTATTCCTTTTTTAACTTTTTATGCAGCACCATTATACTTTCATGTCATGGTTGTCTTTAGTTTTACTTGTCTTATATCCTTCCTGACACCTCTACTTGCATTAATTTTTTCCAGAATTTGGACAAAGCTATTGATCACAAAGCCTTGCATGATACATTTTCTGCATTTGGAAACATCCTTTCTTGCAAGGTGGCTACAGACTCCGTTGGCCAGTCAAAAGGCTATGGCTTTGTACAATTTGACAATGAAGAAGCTGCCCAAAAGGCTATAGAGAAGTTGAATGGTATGCTTTTGAATGATAAGCAAGTTTTTGTTGGTCCTTTCCTCCGGAAGCAGGAAAGGGACAGTACTGCTGACAAGTCAAGATTCAACAATGTTTATGTAAAGAATCTATCAGAGTCAACTACTGAGGAAGATTTGAAAAAAGTTTTTTCTGAATTTGGGATAACCACTAGTGAAGTTGTGATGAGGGATGGAGATGGAAAATCAAAGTGCTTTGGGTTCGTCAATTTTGAAAAGGCTGAAGATGCTGCTAGAGCTGTTGAGGCTCTGAATGGAAAGAAATTTGATGATAAGGAGTGGTATGTTGGGAAGGCCCAGAAGAAATCTGAAAGGGAAAATGAATTGAAACAACGATTTGAACAGAGTATGAAAGAGGCTGCAGACAAGTATCAAGGCGCGAACTTGTATGTTAAAAATTTGGATGATACTATAGCTGATGATAAACTTCTGGAGTTATTCTCTCCATTTGGGACTATTACCTCATGCAAGGTGTGTATTGTGTAGACCCTGTTTTGAATTGCAAAGTGCAATGCACTTGTGTGATAACCATCATCGTTTTGTATTGGTATGGCCTAACATGATTTTTTTTTTGTTGACATGTGATCAGGTCATGCGAGACCCTAGTGGAGTTAGTAGGGGATCAGGTTTTGTTGCATTCTCAACTCCTGAAGAGGCAAATAGAGCTGTAAGTTGATTTCCTGCGTGGGTTAACATAGTGCTTCTATAGTCTTATTCCAACTTCCCTCATTTTGGTTTTGTAGAAGGACAACATTTTAATCTTGCTGCCATGACCAACCATGGGTAGTGAGATTCATGGTTGCCCTCATCTTTTAACCCACAAAAAAAATTAGGGGTTAGGATTTATGAATATTGTAGAATATGGGGGCTCTTATGGGTAATGTGTGTCTGTGAGCGCGTATGCGCACCTTTTATTCCTCAATAATAGTGTTTAGTGAAAATAAATTTGGGTGGGATGCGCAGAATGGGAGATAAACAGAAAGACCAGCACATAAATTCTTGTTACTGTTAAAGAAATAAAATTTTATTTTTGTTATTGTTTTATAGCTATTGGAGATGAATGGAAAGATGATTGTAAGCAAACCTCTGTATGTTGCACTTGCACAACGAAAAGAAGATAGAAGAGCAAGGCTACAGGTATGCCTTATATTTGTCTTCCAGCACATCATACTTTAAGTTTGGCCTAACATCAATTGATAAATAGTTCTTCCATATGCAACAAGTTATGTTCCGACAAGATCCTTAATGTGGGGTGCAGACTAAAATATCTCGAAGATACTTGTACTATTTAACATGTGGCACTGTCGTTTTAGTATTGTTGTGTTATGGACATTTGCTGCTTGCACAGGCTCAGTTTTCTCAAATGCGGCCAGTTGCAATGGCACCTCCAGTTGCTTCTCGTATGCCAATGTACCCTCCTGGTGGTCCAGGTCTTGGACAACAAATATTCTATGGTCAAGGCCCACCTGCCATCATTCCCTCCCAGGTAAAGAATTTCAGATTCTTGCATGATTATGTTTCAGGTTTTGATTATGTACTTGCATGATTGGACACAGATTTAAAGTGTTACCCCAATTACCTTACTTTTTGTATTTTTATTTATTTTTCTTTTGTAGCCTGGATTTGGGTATCAGCAGCAGCTTGTTCCTGGTATGAGGCCTGGTGGGGCTCCAATGCCAAATTTCTTTGTGCCAATGGTTCAGCAGGGGCAGCAAGGGCAGCGTCCTGGTGGCAGACGTGGAGGTTCTGTCCAGCAAAACCAGCAACCAGTTCCCATGATGCAACAGCAGGTTGGATGCATGTTGTCCTGATGTAGTCTTTAGTATTTTTATTTGTTAACATACATTCTGATGACCTTTTACTGACAGATGCTACCAAGGGGGCGTATCTACCGCTACCCATCAGGTCGCGGTATACCTGATGGTCCCATGCCTGGTGTTCCTGGAGGCATGTTTTCTGTTCCATATGACATCAGCGGCGGTGGTGGCATGCCTATCCGTGATGCAGCACTGTCGCAGCCAACAATTCCAATAGGGGCCTTGGCTACTGCTCTTGCAAATGCCACACCAGAGCAGCAAAGAACGGTATGCTTTTGTGTTTCTTTGTCCATTCATTGTCCTGAGATGGAAATATAGTTTCTGTAAATTTAGTTCCTAGTGCTTTTCATACATCCTCTTCAACTATGCTGTATGCCTATTATTAAATCGTCTGTTGGGCGAAATTTGCAGATGCTGGGTGAGAATCTTTACCCGCTCGTGGAACAGCTGGAACCTGACAATGCAGCAAAGGTTACCGGCATGCTTCTGGAGATGGATCAGACTGAAGTTCTTCATTTGCTCGAGTCGCCTGAAGCTTTGAAGGCAAAGGTAGCTGAGGCTATGGATGTTCTGAGGAACGTTGCTCAGCAACAGCAAGCTGGCAATGCAGCTGATCAACTTGGCTCATTGTCACTCAATGAAAACCTTGTTTCTTGAGAGTTTTTCTCTTCGGAATCATGGATTGAGATACTTGTAGGGTGTGGTTTGGATTAGTTTGAGAAGTTTCTTGCGCAGTTAGAAGCTGGTTTTGGTCTATTTCCGTGAGCTTTCGGAGTTTATTTTGAGATTGTGACGTTTATGCATAAATACTTCTATGCACATATTGCTTTCCTTATTATTTTGTGCCAATGAATGGCGCTGAGAAGTGTTGTCTCCAGAGTGAAATTGTTACATGGCCAGAGCAATTTACAGCAGCACCAAATGATCCGAGTATATTTTTTTTCATATGCAAGACTTGACTTGCTCTGGCTGTAACAATTTCAACTCTGCAAATTACATTTCCTGTGATTGAATTTGATGTGGGTTTGAACGTAAAATTGTTCCAAGTATTGTCAAGAGAAGATCATGGGATTACGGCGGCGAGTCGGGAAAGATTCTGGCTTCCTTTTCCCCATACGTCTTCAGGATGTGGAGTCTGCTCAGCCGAGCAGTTGGGTTGTGGTTTTTACACATCTAAACTGGACTTTAAAAACTTAAAAATTAGTAGAATTGATGGGGGACGATACGAAAGGAAAAAATTTGGATCTGATAACACGACTGAAACAACAAGAGACTTGTATGGCTGTTGGGATGCTAGGTATTGATTCTTGATGTAAATTTAAAATAACTGTGCAAGGGAGAGCAATTTTTATGACACGCGAACACCATCACGGTGGCTTACGTGTTAGTGATATAAGAACATGGGGAGACTAACGCATGTCTTTGTGTTATTGGCACGAGATGTGTTAATATTGTACTCGTGTCATAAATCATTTATTATGCGAGGAGTCATAAATTCAGCTGTCTTCATTTTCTCGATCCATTTTTGATCTATTGATTGTTGTCTTCATTTTCTCGTTCAGTTTTTGGTATATTTAGGGGTGGGCATAAATATTCTTCTGTTGTAGTTCATCACTTATGAAGGGTCATGCATGTATTTCGATGTGTGATTCAATTACCATCTTTTAGTATAAAAATCCGTTGACTTTTTTTTGTGCTCTAAATATATGTTTGCAAGATTCAAACAATTTATTATTCAGAACCATGAACTGGCGTGAACCGAACTGTAACCGTCCTGAATCGAACAATACAGTTTCAGAAATAAATTTAAGTGAACCGCACCAAGCTGAACTATTGATATTTCTCGATTTCAGTTCAGATGTGAGGATGAAACCGGACCGAACCGAGACGTGCCCATACAACGACTGTTATCATTACTGTACGCTTGTATTCCAGTGAAGAAAGTGCGACACAATAAACGAAGAGTACAATACCAAATTATTACAATTAAACCTCAGATAAATTTCTATATTTTATGAAAAATAATTTCAATCCCAGTATTTTAGAAACGCATTGTCGATGTTTGTAATGCGAGGGGCAACAAAGCAATTTCATAACTAAAAATCAATTAGAGCATGACAGGCGAATAATTGATGGGTGTTAACACCCAACAATGGACGATAACTAAACGCGAGGTAAAAACATGTGAGTTTATAAGACAATTTTGCATTCATGTACTCTAATTTACTATTTTAAGAAAGCATTATATGCACAAACTCGAAGACAACTCTAACAACAGGATACCTGAATACCGTTTGTTACCGTCCACATCCCACGGAGGCGACGTTCAAAACCAGCCAGTACTAAATCGGGACGTTTATATCTAAAGCTTCATAAACCGGCATCGATTAAGACCAAGGCCTCCTACTGATTTGTCTAAGAAATCAGGCATCAACTCGGTTAACGTGCCTTAGCCGGAGTCCTATATCAACTTCTCGGTCGTACCGGATTAGCCCGTTGGTCTCGAAGTTAGAGCCCTGCACTTCCGAGGATGTCCCTGCTTCGTTTTGCTTCTCTTCGACGGCTTCTCCAAAGTTATGAAGCCTACGACCAACCAGATACCGGTCGTCACGTATTGAGTTGTGAAGGTTGGTGAACCAGACATGGAATCTCTTGGCGCAAAAGCACAACAGGCTAAAGCAAAGGCATCCCAGCCAGGCAAACCGATAAACTGCTGAATTCACCACTAATGGGTAACCGAGAACAGGAAATAGCCCTCTGGCAAGTACGTAAGGCACACACAGGGCAGTCAACAACTTCATTATGATTGGGAATACAATCTCGCGAAGCACCCAAAGCCCTTGCAGCCTAGAGAAACCGTCTTCCCTCACCCTTTCGAACTTTACCCGCCACGTTTCATCCACCAGTGGCATCATGTGATCCAACATAACCTGCAGAAGTGCATAACAAGCACCAGCGATAAAAATAAAAACCAAACTACTTTGCGATAGAAAATCCTCAACGTAAAGAAGTTGCACAGATTATGCAACAGGTTATTTTATAAGACCACGTACCAGTCTAGTCCATATCTTGAGAAAAATAAGGCCCAATGCCCAGTCCTGGTAAAGCAAGAACACTGGGCTTTCATCAACAGGCACACGCATTGGCACGATCACCAGAAGCTCAAAGAGCAGCCCAATCAATACCGGAATGACAAAAATCTGAAACAATAAATGTATGTCAGAATGAAAACACATACGAACCTGATATAAAACACGGATTTATAGGAGTAAAAAACCAAATGATTCTTACCCATATTGACAAAAGTGCGGAACTCTTGATAACAATGGCACACCACTTCCAGATCTGGCCTAACAGAACTGCAACCCTCTTTGTTCGAATATGCTCAATTGAGTATCTTACTCCGGCCACAGCAGTCCATATTATGTAGCTTCCAATGATGAAAGCATACAAATCTAAAAAAAACAAAGGGTATGAAAATTCAGCAGTTGTATCTCAGATGTATGAAACGTAATGTTTAGAAGAGAAATTACCATTGCACTTGATTCCATGTGTTATAGGGAGAAAAGGAATGACATTGAAAATTGCCCTTCCAAGTGAGGTTGGTACGACTATTAAGGCAGAGTTGAAGACAAGTAACGTCATCCAAGCCACAACCAACAAGAGTACAATGCGAAGCACAAAACTGTACCTTCTGAAAGACAAAAAGAAAAAGATATTAGTAACTAGAAGACGTAAAACTGGTTAACAAAATCAATTAAAACAACACAGTTCAAAGATGCAGGCAGGAATATGAAAAAAAAGGATGTCAAGACGTAAAATTGTTTAGTAAGAACAGCTGCAATTTTTTTACAAGTTTTCTATCTCAAAGCAGGAAAGCAAACCAAGAAAATTAGATTCAGGTAGGCACAATAAGGACAATTCTTGAAAATCAGCCTGCAATAATAAAAGATAGGATCCGAATGAAATCAATTTGTAAGGATTCTCTAAACTTACTCAGAATCAGATTGTTCATCTGTGTCATCCTCTTCTGCGACAATTGAGTCCCCTGATGCAAGAATGCCCGCATTAGGATCATCAGCACCTGGAAGTGCCACCAAAGCCTGATCATGTACCCCTAGTTGAACCTGTACTCTATCCTGTCTACCTGGCTCTGCATTTCCATTTTCCTGAGCACCATTGTCCTCAGGTCTGGGCAGTAAGAAATCCGTTAAACCAAGTGCCCAACCAACTGCCGTAAACCAATAACGGAGGAGGGATTTAATCGTTGTCCTTAATTTGAAATGCTCAATGGCGAATGGAATACATATTTGAAAAAGAAGCATGTCCGCAGGAATTTCAGTAAATGGGTCCGACACCCTGCCAATGGGAAAAAAGTAAGGCACAAGTTAGAGAACAATATAAAATATCAAAAATATCACAGCAGTTAGAGAATAATAAGTGACAAGGAAGAATAGAGGGTCATCTTACGAGATGTCAAGAGGAAAAATGGAAGGTGCCATCCGCATAGCTAGTTTAACTGGTAAAAACACCAGCATCACAATTAAACTCCCATACACCGCAACAGATAACAGGACCCTGCGAGCATGTTTGTGCACCGGATCATCAATAAGATCGCGGAAGGGATTGTAGTTTGGATCAGCTGGATCTCTAAGGAAATAAAGAACTCCATTACGCAGAACCTGCAGGAAGAACATAGGACAAAAAAATACATGTAAAACTGGTGTTTGGAAAAGCAAATTAGCCATACAACTAAAATGGCAAAGAACAATACCCCTCGAAGAAGACTGACGAATATGCTTATTTGTAGCATGTATACAATTCCAACAACCCAATGGACCAGTGAACTGGCTAAGGGAGATGCTGAGAAGAACTGAACCCTGTGAGACATGGACTTCCCAAACATCCTTATTGTGCAAACATCTAGCCACCATCCACACATCAATGGAAATACCCCCAGTTCAATGACTAGAAGAAATGCAACCTTAATCATAGTCATCAAATGCCTCATTGCTGCCAAGAACTGCCTGAAGAGAGATGGAATTGTCTCTGCCATAGAAGCAATACCATAGAACCTTCCCAAAGTCAATGGCTCACCCCTAGTGTACCGAATCAAAGCAACAATGCCAAGGTAGAAGAAAACTAGGGAGAATATAAACATGTATCCAATAGCAAGAGTTGTAACATCAGACAGCCTTGATGTCCCAAGCGTTGCCCCTTTCAGGAAGTCTGCTGAAAGTGGTGAACTTATATTGTTTGCTACCTCATTTAGTCCACTCATGTTTGCTTTCAGGGTCTCTTCAACCTGGCCGACCATACCGCTTTGTTGGCTTTCAGATGATAAATTTGTTACGGCCGTTAATGCATTCTTCAATGTCACATTTGCCAAGGAAAGGGCTGACTCTGTGAGTGGCATGACCGTTGACAATACTGGACGAGTAGCAGTGGAGAAAAGCCAAGACAAATGATAGAGTATTATCCGACCAATTGAGAAAGGCACAAAGATTACTACGCCAAGGAATATCATATTGCTGGCCAGAACCTGAAGAAAGAATTGGAACCATTCAATGCATTAATACAAATTACATAAAAAATCCTTAAACAACATAGACTCCTAAATGAGCCACTACCACTGAAAATTGACCTCAACCAATTAGCACACACAATACAGATGCATAAACAAGCTATAGTTGCCAGAGCAATCAGAAACAAAACGAGAAAGACAATAAAAAAGAGAGAACAACCTAAAAATAGAAATATAAGAGCATTAACTAATTATCAGAAAACATAATCTACAGAAGAAGGAGAAAAAGAGCAAAACGAAAACTTACAGTGAATGCATTTTCAACTAAATGAAATACAGGTCCCTGCATGCCAACGAGCTCATCAAACGGTACATCCTCAGCGCCATCAGCATCATCCAGACCATCAAACATCTGTTCCACATGAGCCTCAAGACGAGCTGCCTGCATCTCCCACCGAGCAGCAACATTTTCTGCATTCCTTCTAATCATTTGACCTGCTCCAGCAATCCCTTGTGCTCCAGCAGCATCTTCCCCATTCACATCACCAACAAAGTTCCTGTTAGCTTGTCCAGGAGCTCTCCTTGCAGGACGGGCACCATTTCTTTCCCCTTCATCTTCTCTGTCAGCATCCTGTCCTCCTAGCTCACGTAAATGCCTGAAGTAATCCCTCAGAGAAGTGGCCCCGAGAAAAATAAACACAATGCTAGCAGAAAGTAGGAACCCATGCAGACAATCGGTAAGGATTACTGTAGTGGATAAATGACTAAGGAATAATCTCTGAGCTTCACCAAAACTCCTCACAAAAGCCAACCGCCATATCCAAAATGTAATAAAAGGTATAATGAGGAGCCAAACAGAAAGCACAAAACCAAGGCGCAGAAAGAATTGCAGAACATGGCAAGTTTTCATTGCCATCCCAACTACAAACTCTTGAAAAGGAAGCCTTGCAGGGGCATTCTCAGCATAAACCGGAGAGAACGAAAATGCATGCTTGCAAACCTGCAATGCATGTAAAGTAATCATGAGCTCCCGAGAACATAAAAATTAAATCACCAATAAGCTTAAGCACAGATAGAATGACAATTTGAAAAAGATAAGAAACAATGTTGGAGCTCCCAATGAAATCCAACGCAACTTGTATCTTGATTAGATGCGTCATTAAAAATTATTCAAGGTCCAAGATAAATGGTATAAGCTCAAAACAGTTCACAAACCTCCGCTAGGATATTAACACGTAGCAACTTCTGCCCTTCGAACTTGGGCGTAATGCTGGAGTTTAGCTTCTTACTAACACAATGATATTTTTTCTTCTCTAAACCATTGCCTCCCACCACACAATCCTAAACAAATTTCAAATATATCTTGCTCTTTCGTTTTCGTTTTCTATCTAGTAAACGGAAGCACTCCCATGCACACTAGCATACAATAATCTTGTGGTTCTCATATCATATGGTTGAGTTAAGACCCCCATAATACAATGATGAACTAACAGGAAAATGATTTCAGAGTTGAATAAAAAGCTCAACTTCGTTTTGATTACTCAAAACGACACCGCTTGACTCCCTTACCAATATCATAAACAAAAGGGGTAAAATAAACCCTAGAACCCTAATCTAATCAATTCCAAACTCTTATCTGAAAATTTTAGGGATTGCAGACACCAATTCAATCACCCACAGAGACCGAAATGGACAAAATTCAACAAAATCCAATCACAGAGAGAGAGAGAGAGAGAATTGAACCTCGCATTGGCGAGCATTGCTGTGATTGAGCCACTGCAGGAGGCAATCCTGGTGGACAAATTTGATGCTTCCGCTACAAGCGCACGGGTACCGGAGCGGGTTATCGGCGTCGCCCGGGTTTCTACAGATCCGGCACACGTCCTCCTCCTCTTCCTCATCGTCGTACTTGACCGCCACCGACGAAGACGAGGTCGTCGTCGTCGCCGCCGCCGCGGCGCTCGCTTCGTTCTCCTGAGACGACGACGCCTTGCCGGTATCGATTGGGATGTCCCGGTCAGCGGACGGCGGCAGGGCCGGGGCGATCTCCATGGGTCGGTCAGGGGTGGGTCGGAGTCCGCGTTGGGTATTGTCGATCGGTCCTCGGTGGGGGCGTTTGAAATGATGACGAAAGATGGGTGGGTTTTAGGGTCGTGGTGGGAAAAGATGGCGATGGGTAATCTTAGCGGGGAGTGTATTTTACGTTCCGGCTTTGCCCCTGCGGGCCTTTATTTGATTTGGGGGTATGTCGGTGATTTTACGTTGGAGGTGTTCGTGGGGGTGACGTGGACGCGTGTGGAGGTAGAGGTCGTTTGGTACCGGGAAGTTTCGACGGTCCCCGAAACACATCACGTCAGGAGTGACGTGATTAACTTTGAAGGTTAAGGTTAACTTACAACAGGGTTGAAATTGGATATGGGTAGAAGATTGACAACACGGGGTGGTGGCGCAGTTGGCTAGCGCGTAGGTCTCATAGCTTCTGAGTTATCCTGAGGTCGAGAGTTCGAGCCTCTCTCACCCCATTTCAACTTTTTTTTTTTAATTTATTTTTTTTAGCAAATTATATTTCATTTATTCTAGAAATCATTCTGAGCTCACCCCCAATAAACTCACAAAAGATTTTTTTTCTAAGGGGAGGGGGTGAGATTAGTCTCATAATGAACTAGCAATACTGTAGTTCAAATTTGCCTTTAGAGATAATCAAACCTAAGCTTCTCACTTACAAGTGAAGAGGAATATCACTAGACCATAATTAGGCCTGGCAAACAGATCGTGTTATTTCATTTATTCTAGAAATCCTTCTGAGCTCACCCCCAATAAACTCACAAAAGATTTTTTTTTCTAAGGGGAGGGGGTGGGGCTAGTCTCACAATGAACTAACAATAATGTAGTTCAAATTCGCATTTAGAGATAATCAAACCTAAGCCTCTCACTTACAAATGAAGAGGAATACCACTAGACCATAATTAGGTCTGGCAAATGGATCGTGTTCGTGTCATTTTTGTGTAACACCTGTTATCTTAACGGGTAAAGTGACTTGACCCGTTAAGAAAAATATATTTTTTTTTCTTAAATTTGCACATACCACACATTGCCACATAAATATTACTTCAAAACATTAAAACACATTTATCGTTTAAGTACTATATCTACACTCGAAAATAACAGCATAATAAAAAAACATTCATACACTACTAGTCTATTACAAAATATTAAATGTGCAAGGATATGCAAAATGAAAATGTTTTTGTTTTTAAGGTTGTGAAGTCTTTCTCAAAAGTTTAAACCTTGTCAATGGAACTCAAAACTTGCATATTTACAAAATTCTTAATTTTCATCGATCATCATGAGAAAATTGTTTTGGAACTTTGGTTTGATCTATTGCCTTCAAGAGTTATGTTGATGAGGTTTTCAGTAAGGTTTTCCCAAGGTTCTAAAAAAATCTGGGCGCTAGTCGGGTGACGAGCTAGCACCTAGCGCCTAGGACGGATCTAGGCGGATTTAAGTTAATTTCTTGTATATGTTGTAAATAAATGTATATTACACATAAAAAATTATACTTATATGAAATTCATGGATAAGATAATAAAAGAATGATAAAGTACAAAAAGAGTATCCAACAAGTCTAAAATTTAAAAACACATTAAGCACATATGTCATATAACTTAAGACATTTTGAATGATTATATCAAATTTTTTAAAAATAAAAGTAAAAATCTGAAGTAATGGGTTGGGTGGTTAATAATGAAACTACTAGAAAGCCATGCCAGTTATCCCTTAATGAAACCACGCCCATTGGTATCATCCCCGAAATCCTCTCTCTTTTATTTATGATTTTATTGGTGTCCTACTTTGAACTTTGGAGCCAAAACCGGTTAGAGCATGGGTCTTTTATTTATGATTTTATCTGGGTTGGTGACACTTTCAACTTTTGAGCACCAAAACCAGTCAGAGCATGCATCCTTCCCCATTTCATATCAATCAGTCTCATCTCTCTCACATATTTTCTCTCTCTCTCTGACACACAAACCCTAGGTTCTCGTGCACTTTCCACTCTCTCACATCACTCTCTCCCTCTCTCTCTCTAAACCTACACATTCAACCACCAATTCTTATCATCACTCACACATCACCATCATTTTTTTTTTTGAAAACCGGTTCTCTTCTCTCTCTCTCTCTCTCTCTCTCCTTTCGAACTCTCTGCCTTCTTTCTAAACCACCATAGCCAAAGAGAGCTCCAAGCATCATCACCACAAATTCCAATTAAATCGAGACCCCAAACCACCAAATGCAAGACTTGCGCAACCTGGGGATCCCTATGGTACCTTTGCATGTTAAATTCTGTGATGGAAAGTAGGAGAATCCAAGCAGGGGTTCTCGGTGAGAGTTGCTCTAATGGAATCGAGCTACAACCTTTGAAAATTGAGCTTCTGGCGTGGAGCTCCGGTGAGGGACCCGTCGAACTTGGGGTCCCATGAACTCGAATTAATCCCGTTCGAAACTCAGGTAACTTAACCCATGCTCTGCATGTTAATTTCAAGTTTAAATTCGAGTTTGTGATTTTGGGTTTCTGTTTGGAATTTCTTCCCAGGAAACCATTTCACTCTGCTTGGATAGCTACTTAGACCGCCTAGGCCGCCTCAGAGCGCCTAGGAGGCCGCCTCAGAGCACCTAGGCGGGCGCCTAACAGCTCCCCGATTTTTCTTAATGATTCGAACTTAATCGCATTGGCACACCTCCGCCTAGCACCTAGGCGGCCGCCTAGGCCGATTTTTAGAACATTGGGTTTTCCACGTTAGAACTCTCTTCCGCATAAACTAAGTATAAAAAAAACCAAACATTAAAAACCATTCAAATTATGAGAAGTTTACCAAAATAATTATGAAAAGAAATAAAACAATAGTACTATACCATATAAAAATAAATTAGCTCCTTTTCCAAATAGCCAATCTCGCGTGCACAACAAAGCTTGAACTGTTTCTAGTAACAATGAACAACGATATGGATCTAGTACTCTACCCCCAATACTAAATGCAAATTCTGATGCAATAGTTGAAATGGGAATTGTTAGCACACCTCATGCTAACTAAGAAAGTATCAAATAATAAAAACACTCCATTTGCCACCAAGAAAGAACATCTATGTCTACTTTTTTTATCTATTCTTTTATCCTCTAAATACTTCTGCAATTCATTTTTTTCAATCGAACTTAAACCATCGTAATTATTATCTAAATCCTACATCATAAAAAATAAAAACGAAAACGTAATAAGAATCATGCATCATGTCAATTTCAAATATAATATCAACACTTTTTATAGTACTACTATTACAAATATATAAAGTAAATAAAAACAAACTTAGGTTACCTCAAAGAGAACATCTCCATATTTTGTTTGATGATAAGACACTGAATTCATTAGAGTATTTGAATTATCAAGATGCGAAAGTTTTTTCAAGTACACACCAAAAAGAACACTCAATTTGTCATTAACTTTTGTAAATTCGACTGAATTCACACCATGAAGCTTTGTGTAAGCCCAATCCACAAAATGCAATTTATAACAAGTGTCTAAGATGATTGCAATTGCCAAAATCAAACTGTACTCTGACCAATACTTCTCAAACTCCGTGTACATGTAAGTTCCAATCTTATTCATGAAACTTTCAGAGTCATCCATGGCTGCCTTAATTTGAAGTTGGATTACGAACACCTTAGGGAAGAACAATTTGTAACGAGAGTAAGTTTAGACTGGAGAGATTAGAGTGAATGAGAGAGAAGAGAAGGAAAGCCTCCAACCTAATGCACAATGGACGGCTGAGATTAAATCTCAGCCAATCCAATGGTCACCAATTTTTTTTAATTTAATATATATATATATATATATATATATATAATTATTGTATTTTTTTTAGGGGTATAAAATTAATATTTTGCTTATTGTGTATCGTGGTATCCATGTGTATACCCAAACCAACTCGTTATCTTAATAGGTGCTTATCGAGTTACCTGATAACGACCCTATTCATTATCGTGTCGACCTGAACACCTGTTAATTTCGTGTCATGTCGGGTTATCGGGTCATGTCATGAATTGTCAGGCCTAACCGTAATACTAAGTGGCAACTCCCAAAAGATATTATGCAACTGATTTTACAACAGCTCTCTATATCAGATTCCCTTCGATAATAAAATAGAGCATGTCAAATCCTAGGTGGATATATGACTATGGATATATGACATCAAAAATCCTTCCAACCGAAATGTTATTTGCTGACTGGATTTCAAGCCTTCATGTTTAGGAGCCAAATTTGGCATCAACGTCAATTTTTTTTTTTTTTTTGTTATAATTTTATAGTGGATCCTTTATTCCACTAACATTTTAACCAATAAAATTTTCTTTCAACAATTTTTTAAATAAATATAACCATTTAAAGCTCTACATTAATAATAAAAAAAAAAAACTAATATTTGACAACTCGGTTGGAGAAACACAAAATTTGACATAAGATTTCAGATTGCCACATCAGCCATTAATTGAATTTGACTCGAAGGGGGCTGTAGTCAATATAGGATAGGAGGATTTTAAAAGATTTTAAAAGTAATAGATTTGATAGGATTTGAAAACTCCTACAAACTCCATATGAATTTTTAAGGATTTCTATGGACTTGATTTATTATTTTGATTTTTAAGGATTTCTATGGACTTGATTTATTATTTTGATTGATTTTTATTGGTTACTATCAAAACATACTGAGATTTTGCATCAAAAGAAGGTCAACTTGTTGTTTGAGTGATTTTTCTTTTGTTTTTTTTTGTGATCAACATCTTTCCTCCAACTTTTCTTCCCCCATTATTCGTAGCCATTTTTTTCCTCTTCAACCATCTTCTGCCGCTGTATATTTGGCATCGCCTTACTCCTCATTTTCGTGTTTTGTCAACCCACATCCAGTGGAGACCAACCAAATCTTAATTTATTGACGCATATAGATAATTGAAGAAGGAAACCACCAATGCCCATTCCTTGTTTATTATTTCTTAGAGAAAGACTATCATATATAGCCATTTTCTAACCAACACTTATTGAATTGCACCTAGCCAAATTAGTGCATACATTACTTTTCTCCTTCGGAGACAACTTATACAAGGTGTGGATACATTGCATAACTGAGATACTGTAACGACCCAAAATTTATTCAGAAGCAAAACACAGTAATAGGCCAAAAATGCAATCATGGTTAATCTTTACTCTATCATTCATGTTAAATCAACTTACTTGACAATTATGCAAACATTAAATTGGTTACTTTATGGCTGCATCTAACCTCCTTGTTAGATTGCATATGTACCCTTAAAGGGGATCAAACCATTCGTAGTTCACCGTTATACTTAAATCGTTTATCCTTTAAATATTCAAGTGGCGGACGTTACGATATTAGATTCAAAAAACCAAATCACATCAAACGAATGTCAAATATGAAATCAGAATATTGAATTTAGCTTAAAAAAAAAAAAAGCAACAAAGGGAATAATTTTCATACATGGGTCATAGTGGCAGTTTCCGATGAATGGATACCCAATTTTCCGACTAACTCTAAAAAATGTCAAATTTCACATAATTGTAGTACACAACAAGGGGAATAATTTTCATACATGGGCTGAAGTCCAATTTGGCCGAGAAGTGGCCTGAAAACACCACAATCCGACGGAAAACCCAAAAAAGGGTGAGCTTCGATTCAACATCCAACGGACTCTGACGCCTCAACCAAGGCTTGGGCCTTGATCCTGGGTTCATATGAAGTTCCTTAGTGGTGGTGATCAACTACGAGGCTTCCAGAATTGGAGGATCACCGTCGCTACACTAGCTAGTGCGCCGGATTTGTTCATCGCGAAAAGAAAGCTAAAACGGCTTGGGTTTTTCATGGAACTAGGAGAGAATAGATCGGGGATGAGTTTCCAGGTGGTGGCTCGGTGCAATTCGAATTTCATGGCTTCCGTCGGGTCGAGTTGTGCAAGTAACCGGGTCGAGGGTGGATCCGCTTCCCTCCTTCTCCTTTCCCTCATTTCTTTTCTTTCTTACTCTTCCTATTCGCCTGTCCACTCTCTCATTTCCTTCCTTTCTCTTCTCCTCTCTCCACAACAGCCACACACGTGGCACCCCATATGACTGCTCAGCAAAGCTAGAGCCTTCTAAATAAATGGTCAAATGACCATTTGCCTTTACCTTTTCTCGTTTATATCTCTTTCGTTATAACTCTGTTTGACGAACGGTTTTCGCCTACGCACTCATAGGATCGACCTCTATCCAAATATGCCAAGATATACAGCAAAACATATAAGGATAAAGTACGTCCACGTATAAGGATAAACTAGGGGCATTTTCATCTTTTTAAACTTATCGAAACAATTATACGCCGTAAATATAAATGCGTTGTAACCCAAATACGACTACAAAATATTTAATGCTAAAATCCAGGAATGAGATTTCACATTTCTCCTCGTTTAAATTTCATAATCGTCAATTAATTTGAATTTCATGACTGTATCACATATTTAAAAATAATCAGAGTATTACAGATACCCTGGAGCTACATATTGTTAACTGAACTGAATCAGTTAAGTTCTTCTTATGAGATTACAAGTAAATATTGCAAATAAATGAATTTACCACTTTAACATCTCCTATATTCCTTGAACTTTGAAAGTAGATGGGTATACTGCCCTTTCTCCATTATATCTATTATTACTTCATAAGCTAAAGCAAGTTTTCCAGCATTTTGCAAATAACTTACTAAGTTGTTGTACACAATAAAATTCGGATCACAGCCTCTGGATTCCATAACTTTGAGCATGGAGCATGCTTCCTCAAACTTTATTGGCATACAAAGATCACGAATGATAGCATTGTATGTAAATACATTTGGAGTTAGCAAAACTATATCTACCATTCTTATATTCTTTTGTGGGTTGTATTTGACGTTTGATTGTGTTTCTGGTACTGGTTTGGAGAAGACGGGCTGTAAGTTAACATGGTGTTGAGACATGGCATAATTGGACTCAAAGAAGATAGGATTAATGACAGTGACGGGTGAGAAGTGAGGAATGAAGAGAGAGGGTTAGAAGAACATATAGATTTGAAATCCTAGAGGGTGAGATGTGATTATTTTTGGTCGTGGTTATATACACTTCACATAAATTTATAATCACTCTAAAAAAATCAATAAAAATCTTAATTGGTTACCCATAAATTTGGATGTAATTTTAAAATCCTCTTAAATCCTATTTTGATTACACCATGATTTCAATGTCTTTTAAAATCTTCTTTTAAAATCCTAATTGACTACACTTTGATTTCAAAGTCCAATAAAATCTTATTAAATCCAATATTAACTAATAATTTGATATTTCCATTAGAGATGGTCGTAGGTGAATGAATTTAAATTCTACCAAAATGTGTAATGTCCCAAGTGTATTCACTTCTTATAATTTAAAGTTCCAATTCAATATACTGGTCAAATTCAAGTTTGGCTTGAACTAATCTACATACTTCATTTTAATTCACACACAATTACTATTAATTTATGTCGTTTGATTCTCTTTAATTAATATAATTCAACAACAAAAGACGAAGTGGTGTATGAATAACACCAATTCATTCAAATTTTTGAAGTTCGAGGTCCCTTTCAGCCATTAATAACAATAAGAAATAACCTACACTCAAGAACCTACATATTATATCTTGAATTATCTTATAAAACAAAAATCACATTAACAACACAAAAAAATCTTAGTGGCAATGTAAGAGTCTAAGACAAGCTCAAAGCATTATCTTATAAAACAAAAATCACATTAACAACACAAAAAAATCTTAGTGGCAATGTAAGAGTCTAAGACAAGCTCAAAGCATTATATTAAATAATCATAAGTTTACCGAAATAAATGCAAAGATTATTAATTAATTAAATTTGGTAGGGACAAAAACAAGTAATGATTCGTCTAACGACATCATCATTGTTCAAAGGTTTTGTACCTACTTTTGTTGCCTCACACATCCCACTAACTTATAGCACGTACCAACTCCATACATTCACAAACACACAAACACACACACACACGCACACACAAACAATTGGATTGGATCCACCAAAACTTGGTAATCTGTTCGTGTCTTATTCTCCTTTAATTTGTCTTCTTCCCACCTCCACCATGCGTGACACTTGCCATTAATTTTTCTTTCCGATGATAGATTTTATTTTTTAAACAATGTTATTTACATTAAAGAGAGAATGAATGGTCTTAATTCACAATGAATTAATAATAATATAGTTCAAATTTGTTTTTGACGAGAATCGAACTTAAGATCTTTCACTTACAAATGAAGAAGAATACTATCAATGGAGTTTGAACCCATGCCGTCATAGAAGAGCTCTACACTTTTCCACCTCTATTGTAAAGTGCCATGATAAATTTTGTTAAACTAAATATTAGATTAGCCATCCACAAAAATTGAACTCACGTCAACATTCAAGGCTCTAAACCATTTTACCACTATGGTAAAAGACACTGGTCATGCCATTAATTAAGCGTCTTCTTCTTGTCCAACTCAAACGAGCACACTTAACTCACGCAGCATTCAACCCATCTCTCTCTCTCTCTCTTTCTCTTGTTCTACCCGTGGCCCGTTGTTCTTTGACTTCTTTTTCTCTTTGGCTTTTCCTTTTTGCCCTTTTTCTTTTTACTCTCTTCCCTCTCTCTGTCATTGATTATTGTTACCGGGAGAGGTAAACTGTCGGTGGAGTGCGAGCATCCTATGATTCTATTGATTCATGAAGAAGAAACTCTCTCTTCATTTGTGATATTATAAGTCGTTGTTTTCTTCTCCTTTGACTTCCACAGTAAGGCATGGTGGAAACAGTTCTTGGAGCACCACTGTTTTAGCATTTTGGTCTCTCTCTTAATTGCCCAGGTGAGAACTTTTGGTTTCAGCTAATTATTTACCTTCATTTTCTTCATGCGTGATCTTCCTTGCTCTTACCATGCTAAGAAATTTTAGATTTACTGCAAGAATTCTTGTTTCCTCAAATTTGGTGGTAATCTCACCATGGTTTAATCCTAATTTATTTGTTTTTAATTTTTAAAAATATTTTTGCAGCAGTAAAGTGGTCTATTTGTTTAGATTGCTATAGAGTATATAGCAATTTGGTTATGAAAGCTAAAAATTCTGCCTTATTTTGTTGATCGGAGACGGAGAAATGCCACTGTTACCTTGTGGTTGATCACCCCTTGTTCCTTTTGAGAGCTTTTATGCCTCCATTATTTTACTTTTTTTTTCTTCAGCTGCATGCAGCCTCAGCGGAATGTAAAATTTTGGAGCCTTCACTGGGAGAAAATTACGGTTCTTAAATCTTTGTTTTATGCTTTCCTTTTTGTGGTTATGATCATTAATTGTTTCTAGCAGACGTGGGTTAGGCCAGATGGTCAGGGTTTGTGCCCCTTCTTGCACTCAAGTTGGAATCTTGGTCCCCCTATATCAGAATACTTCAGAATATCGGATAGTTAAAAGAACGGCAATTCAGTATTTCGAGTTTTTCTCCCTGCGTCACCAACAGCGTCTTAGTTAGGCAATCAATTCATTTCACCTTCATTTTTAAGGACACTGTTACTCTAATGCTTTGTTTCTAGCAGACGCAGGTTAGGCAAGTTGGTCAGGAATCGTGCCTCTTCTTGCACTCAAGTTCGAATCCTCCTCCCCATAGATCAGAATACTTTAGCATACCGGATAGTTTAAACAAGGGAAATTCAGAATTTCGAGTTTTTATCCCTGTGTTACCAACAGCTTCTTAGTTAGGCAATCAATTCATTTCACTTTCATTTTTAAGGACATTGTTTGTTACTCTAATGCTTTGTTTCTTTTATAAGTTACTGATAGTTTTCTACATGCTTAATTGGTTCTCCGTTTCTGTTCTTGAATAGTGACCCGAAATCATGGACCACAAGGCTTGGCTTTGGAGGAAAAAATCTTCAGAGAAGACAATTCTTGCAGCTAACAAAGGTGCCACTCCTTTGGGAAGAATTGAAGAAGAGGTAACCAATCACTTTGCGTTTCGGATCAACCAATTTGTTTCCCGAGTATAATACTGTTTTGTTTCCCCCATTTTGTCTGTCTTGTGCACAGCAATTGTCCGCGGATATGCAGCTTATATGTTCATTTGACTTGCGCATCTGCTGTTTTTGTTTTGAGCCTTTTATAGTATACAATCCATCTATGTGCATATGTTGGAGTAGTTTACTGGGGGAGCAAAGATGTTTTAATCTGATTATTGTACTGCCGATGTTTTATCATGTTAGGTACAGACATTTTCATATCCAGCTGAGAAAGGAAGTGAAACAGAGAGATCAAGGAAAAATCTAAATGAGAAGTTAGCTTCAGTTCTCCTAGACCGCACCGTAAAAGAAGATCCCGTTCCAGAACATGCAAAACCGGAAGAAGAAGCTATAGCAGGTGATTGTAAGTTATTCTTCTCTTTCCACAGCTTACAAATCTTTCTTTACAAGCTTCGTTATTTTTTATATCATCGGTAAAACCCCTATTTTTCTCATTGAATGCTCCTTTTGAGTTTTTGCTGATTGTATAAATAACTATTGTTTCAGGTAGTGAGAAGGCAGGAGAGTCGGTTTTAAAGCAAGAATTAGAGGAACCTTTGAGGCAGGGAGTATCCACAAATGAAAGATCAACTCATTCAGATGATGCGTTGAACGAATGCATGCAGCAGCTAAAGTTTGTTCGGGAAGAACAGGAGCAAAGAGTACATGAAGCAGTTATGATGACATCAAGAGAGTCTGAGAAGGCACAGAGAAAGTTAGAAGAGAAGTTGAGAGAGACAAGTGAACAGCTTACACACTTGGTTGCTGAAAATACTAATTTGAACAGAGCCCTTCGAGCAAAAGACAAATTGATCGAAGATTTGAATAGACACAAGTCTCAAACTGATGCAGAATTCAGTGCACTAATGGTTAGACTGGATTCCACAGAAAAGGAAAATGCTTTTCTAAGATATGAATTTCACATGCTTGAGAAGGAACTTGAGATCCGAAGTGAGGAGATGGAATACAACCGTCAGTCAGCTGCAGAATCGCATAAACAACATTTGGAGAGTGTGAGGATAATCGCAAAGTTAGAACAAGAATGTCAGAGACTTCATCTCCTTATGCGAAAGCGGCTGCCAGGTCCTACTGCTTTGGTGAATATGAAGAGTGAGGTTCAAATGCTGGGAAGGGATCAGACCGAGATGAGAAGAAGAAAGCAGAATCCCACAAGGGATATGGTTGTAAAAGATGCCAACATGGGAAGTTCTCCTGAAATTTCAAATAAGAAGATGAGTCTCGTGATTGAGCAATTACGAGATTTGGAAGAAGAAAACAAAACTCTTAGAGAAATTTTAACAAAGAAAAACGCCGAACTCCTTTCTTCAAGGACCACATATTCTCGAACAGCTTCCAGATTGTCACAGGCTGAGACTCAGCTTGGAGAGCTTTCTAAATTCCAGAAATCTATGGAGTTGGTACCATATAATGACATTTCTCGATATTCAAGGTTTGACATTGGCAGCGATGATAGCTCGTCCGAATCTTGGGCTAGTGCTCTAATTTCAGAGTTGGAACATTTTAAAAACGAGAGACTTAAAAGTCCACAGGAATGTTCAGACATTAGCTTAATGGATGATTTTGTTGAGATGGAGAAATTGGCAATAGTTTCTGCTGGTAAAGCTCCCAACAATGGGCATCAACATTGTTTTACCGGTAGGGAGCTTGTACCGGTTGAAGTCAATTCCAACAGTGACAAGAGAAAGCACGGTGCGTCAAAAGATTCAAGGTCAGAGAATTCTTTTGACTGGCTTCAGGTCGTTTTAAAAGCAATGTTGGAGCAAAAGAATGTTTCGAAACGAAGTTTAGATGAGCTATTTGAGGACATCAAAATTGCCTTGGGTTACATAAATCCACCAACCGACAATGGACCTCGTAGAAGTGCAGTCTCAAGGCCTAATGCAGAATCTGATCCTGTAGATTCTTTTGGTGGAGCTTTGAGTATTGACACTTCAGTGGAAGATAGTGGCAGCCAACGTTGTCAAGATGCTTCAAGCATGAGGAATAAAATCAATAAGCAATTTGGTTGGCCTGAAGACCGACGAGATAATGGAGTGAAGGGTGCATCTGCGGAGCAGTTGTTGTGTCTGCCTTTAGTTGCTTCTTCAAATGAAACAAATGTTCCACTTCAATTGAATATGGTGCAGGATAAACTGCAAGAAGAAAACAGCAGATTGAAAGATGAACTAAAGAATATGGAAGCTAACCTGCAGTCAGCAACCGAAAAGAATAAAGCGTTGGTCATACAACTTCAGGAATCACAACAAAGAATTGAAAGCTTAATGACAGAAGTGGAGAGTCTGAAAGAATCAGAGGGGGTGATGGTAGACCAGATCGAAAATCAGAAGTCGATTAATGAAGATCTTGATACTCAACTGACTGTTGCCAAAGCAAAGTTGAAACAAGTCTTCCAGAAGTTTTCTTCTTTAGAAGTTGAATTGGAGGATAAACATAACTGTTGTGAAGATTTAGAAGCAACATGTCTTGAGCTTCAGCTCCAGCTACAAAGGTAAGTTCCGGTCTCCTGATTTTTCTTTCTGCCGAAACTATGTAAAGCTTGTGTTGATTTGATTGATGAGACAACTCTGATTTGTGAAATGTTGAACTCAGTGCTGAGAAGGAGACTCTAACGCATGGCATAAACCAAGACGAAAAACAATCCCCATCCGTAAGTCCACGGGAATGTAGAAATCATCACTATCATTATATGAAAATAAGTAACCGAACACATTTGTAAACTATCTTTTAACTAGGCACAGCAATGTGACATGTTATATTTTGCAGGGATGGGAAATCACAACAGCTTCGGTGAAGCTGGCAGAGTGTCAAGAAACCATCCTAAACCTAGGAAAACAGATCAAGGCACTGACTACACCAAGGGAAGCACAACGTTTTGACAAGGTGTTCTCCACAACCAGCACTGCAGCCAACGCCACCAACAGTAACGTGAACAGGCGCTCTTCCCTGCTTGATCAAATGCTAGCTGAGGACAATCCCAAGTCTCCAAAAGATAATGAGACAACGGATGCAGATCTGCAGAAACCATCCCTTTTTCAGTCTGATAGTCACAATGCCTTGTCCACTCCTATCGCTCTGGTACATATGCCGGAAGGGAATCTAGGTTCAAGGGGTAAAGGTGGTAACAGCGCAGTTGGGAGTCTGGCTATTGTGCCGAGTAAGAAACAAGGAGGTTTTGGTTTGCTAAGGAGGCTACTGCTGCGAAGAAAGAAAGGAAGTACCAAGAAACCCCAATCCTTGGCGAAAGTATGATTGCTCAAGAGCCATCATGCCTACTGAGGCAAATATGTGACTTTACGTATGCTTTTCGGTTGTTTGACAACGCTTAGCGGGTTCCCGAGAGATTTGGTTTTTTTTCTTGTGTAGGGTTAGTGAGAGAGTGAGAGAGAACTATGACATTGTAAGTATAGTTGATGTGTATGTCTTTGTAAGTGTGAAAGCCTGTAAGATTATCACTAATCTACCCCTATTCTTCAGTTATGAATTCAATCTAATCCTAAAGATGCATTATAATTATAATCTGAGTAAACCCATCTGTAATTCCATATTTTGTTTTTGGTCAAACGATGGATTGTGTTAGATTAAATGTTAGATTAGCCACTGACTGGTTCAAACCCACATCGTCATGCATGGCTCAACCTCTTTCCACCAATAGCATTAGCCGACCAATTAATCCGCGTTTTCCAGTGGAAACGTTCACAAATAAACGTTAATATAGAAAAATTTGTCCATGCTAACGGGATGTAAAGCTGTATCCCTTATCCATCACTGTGTTCAACCTCATACAACAATATAACATTCCATTAAACGTAGAGACGTTACGTCGTGCTTGTTAGGTTCTACCGATGGCTGCAGCTGCTTCCTTCATATCAAGCAAGGCCTCTTCAAAGCACCTGGCGAGAAATGCAGGGTCAGGGATGATATCTTTGGTCACCAAAATTTGCAAGTCTGCTCTTTCAACATAGCTCACCAAGTGCATTACAAGCGCCTACATTACCAGCCAGAAAAATCATTCATGTTCTATCACATATATATTCACATTGCATATATTTAAGTTAATCTTTGGGATTACACACACACACACACACATACCTGGGGCAGGCTGGATGCATTAATTCTTAGGTAAGTTACAGGGTTGCCTCCAAGTGCAAGTTCTTCTTGCGGGCCAACTATATTTGAGATAGTAAAGCTAGCATTGCACACAAGCCTGTAAAGAAACCAGGTGGCAATCTGCAGTAGAATGGATATTAATAATATTAAAAAAAAAATTAACACACCCAATTTTGTTTGGTATTCTCGAATATTTAATTAATTGTTTCAAAAGGATAAAAAGTGCAATTTGTTAAGAGAAATTATAAGACCATCTCCTACTCTTGAGTTAAAATCTAAAATTTTTAACTTATAAATAGTTTTTTTGCTCCAACTTTTTTGGATTAAATTTTAAGATTGAGATTATTAAAAAAATGAATTTAGGATAATTTTTTTCTTTAAATTAACTTTAAAAAATAATAATTATATAAACTATCATAATTTAATTTTATGAACATTTTAATATAAAAATATTTAGATTCTGATAAATATTGAAAAATTACTAAACTGACACAATTAAAATCGTGGAACACTATGAAAGAATATGAAACACATGAAATATATATTTTTTAATTATTTTAGCAGGTGTATTTAAATTTGGACCATTAAATTTTTTTTCTTCTTATTGTTGAATTTGATCATATTATATCTTAGCCGTTTGATTCAACAAATCTATAAATATAAAACTAAAAAAAAAAACTCAGGGGAATTCTAGGTTAAATTTGCCCCATAAATGAGTTTTGGGTTAAAACTCATATTTGACCTTAGGGTTGGAGTAGGTTGAGGTAGATTTTGAACCTAAAATTTAAGTTTTACTCCACAGGTTGGAGTAGGTCTCAAAGTGAGACTCGCTATGAACTGTCCGCCACCTCATATTTTTGGCACAATATTTTATATTGTTGGCGCGAGAATTGTGCAAAAAATATAAAATGAGAGAGAATCTTGATTTTGAAAAAGTTTTCTTAACATTTCTCTTTTTGTTATCCTCACCTTTTGTCCAAAGTAGGTCATAACAAAGCATGCAATTTTGTTTGAGAAATGAGCCTCCACAGATTTTTTCTTCCTGTCAAGCATCACCTTATTTCTCTTCAGACACTCAAGAGGATCAGTGCCGCTGCTCTTATGGCAATGAATAGGTAGGTGAAACATGCCGAATTTGTTACCCCAACTTGACCCAGAAGATTTCATCATATCGGATACCTGATCACATGTTCAAGCTTTTTAACTGTATAACTGTACAGCCAAATTCAGCAAATGATTTTTGTTCAAATTCAATCCAATTCCATTTTTGACAACGTTAATTCAAACCTCGTAAGTGAGGGCCATTTTAAAAATAATTATTCAATCAATACAAAAATTCGGAGCAACAATGTAAAACTTTCGGTTGCAAACTGAGCACATTTGCTTTAGATGATTTTTTTTTTGGTTTGGGGAGTATTTGGACATGATAGCTTAAAGGTGTTTTTAAGATTATATTTTGTGCAACTAATCTGAAATCATTTTTTTAATGGGTAAAACTTATGATTAGGCCAATTTCGATTATAAAGATCTTTAAATAGGCTGATCATGTTTTCTTTCTATTGTAATGAGTATTTTTCAAGTGCAAAGTTTTGAGCCAATACTTGGATGCCTTCCAAGTGAAGTGACCCTAAGAACAAAAATGTAACCCTTATTTTGATTGTTATAATGATTTTGTTGCTCGAAAATTTTCTATTGATTGAATAATTTATTTAAAAAGGCTTAATTAGAGTTGTAGAAAATGGAATTGAGATTGGTTTAGTGTGTAAGTTAGAGGTAAACAAATGTGTAAAAAATAAAATGTCTAAATACCCTTGTGTTTAACAGCCCTTTAACATAATGGGTGAAGTGAGACCAAGACAGTTGAAAATGTCTGGTTCAAAAGGCAAAGTGAGAAAACTAGTTTCAAAGGGTAAATTGAGAGTTAAATGGTAGTTTCAGGAGGCATTTCAATTAATAAGCCAAGTTTGTGAACTATTATATTATATCAGTTAGTGAACTATTATATTATATCAGTTGCTACTTGCAAGTTGTGTCCTTTACCAATCGAACCCGGCCAACGGTTTTGACTGAACCGATTTTCGACAACTGTATGGTAACAATTGGCTGGCAGTATGTGGTTTTCTAAAATTGTGTATATATGGCCGACTGGTGGCACAATAACTTTAACACGGATTGCCAACCGACCTAGACCTATGTAATTAATTATAAAAAAATAACATAAATGCTACTCTTATCACTTATTTGTACCATCTATCTGATAGATTTGAGACCTTAGCGTGACTTACTTGTATTTAGAAAGATGGTATAAATAGGTGGTATGTGTAATGTTACTCTAAAAATAAATATAAAATATATAAAGTTCCAAACCTCCATTCCAGGCTGCTGTCTTAAATTTACCATGGCCAGCCCAGTAATTCGAAGTCCCTCCGACAAAACTGACGAGAAGAACAATTGGGTTTAGATTAAGATACGTGATCGAATGCCATTGAACTGATATAATTCAAATGAGACGTTCAAGAAAATTGAGGACCGAAAATATGGGTTGCCTTTAAATTCTGATCCCTTTCGGTGTTGTACAAGAAAATTAAGGACTGCAAAAATGGATTGCCTTTAAATTATTATACCTTTTGGTGTTTGGTGACTTAGGTATATTGATAGCCCAGATGAAACAACCGCAACAAGAACATCATTTATGGTCTGCATGGTGGCATAAAAAAAAGGGTATTTAGATATAGACCCTTGCAACTTTTATTTCCTATATAAAAACCTACCTAATTATAAACATCCAAATAAAACCCAAATTTAAAAGTGATTGCCATGTAGGAAAGTAATTGACCTATTAATACAAAATATTTACAACTTGTACCACAATATTCAAAATAAATTAATAAATATTATTGCTCACCTTAATTACAATGAACAAATAATTTATTGCATATTATTACCCCTAACACACACATATATACACATATATACGTTCAAATGTATATAGTACTACTATAAGCTCAATATATATATAGTTTACCTATATATATATATATATATATAGTACTACTATACCTTAAAAAAAAACATATATATATATATGTATGTATGTATGTATGCATGCACAGTACTACATATATGATCAAACATATTATACTAATTAATCTACCTATATGTAAATTTATGATGAGCAAATAACGTATATTTTGTAGGTATTTTATTTTGTTTGCATCATCATAAATATTGGGCACATTTTATTATTATATGTACAAAATAATGGGTAAAATGGTATTGAATAAAATAACAAATTTTTTTTTATGTAGGTGCATTATTTTGCATACATTGGGTTTGCTTTATTATGTAGGTAAATTATTTTGCTTTTTTTTAAGCAATCAAACATTTTAAAATTCGAATAGTAGGTGCACTGAATCAAATAACATTTTCTCTAGGTAAATTATTTTGCATGAATTTTTACGTATATCAGCCATGTTTTTTTTTTCTGTTATATATGTGTGTGAAATAATTTACCTACATTTATATGTAACATATAATTTGTTGACTTAACTAAGCATGTATTATTACATATATTAGGCATGTTTTGTTGTTATTATATATTAGGCAATAAATTTATTATTTTTTTATTTTCGTAAAACCATTAATTCTTCCTTACAATCTGTATGGAACTAATTGTGTACATCAAACATTCAAATAGGGGTGTTTTGGGCATCGAAAATTTTAAATGTGTAAAGTCAAATATAATTAATGCATTTGTTGATGTGGAATCTAGTTAATGAGTTTTATTTAAGTAAAAAACTTATGACGGATTTTATGTAGAGAAAATTAAATTTTAAGGGTTAAAGTCATATTTTCTGTAATTACATGAGTAAAAACACCGTGACCAATTGTTTGTTTTTGGATATATTTACTTTTTATTTTTCTAAATCATGGCGCTCATAACAATTTTCTCTATAGTGTTAAGTTGCCAACATTTTATATGTGAAAAATCCATAATTTTTTTTATCCATAATCATAATCATTGGGTAACGGATTCCTCATTAGTTAATAGTTATATCCATCTTCATCAATGCAAAAAATTATTCGTTACACGTTATAAATTAATAGATATAGTTTCGATCATTAAATATCCATATATAAAAATTATAACAATACTTTCTGGAAGTATTTATGATAATAAATTAAGGTAAATTGGTCCCATGAAAAAGAAAAGGGATGATGAAGGCAAATATTCTTAATAGCCACTACAAGAGAAAGACGAAACAAATTATCAAATAATTTCAATACTTATGAATATACATATATATATAAATAATAAAATATATTATGTTATATTGTATGTATAATATATATTATTCGGGGTAGATTTGGTGATAGATACGGATCGAGGACCCCTATAATCATATTTGAAATCGTAACCGAATATTATCGACATTTTTTCCACATATCTTCAAATCCGCCCATTCGTTTGATTATTTGTGCACGGTTATTGAGTTTAACGGTTTGAATGTTCATCCCTATGCATGACTGAACCAAGGTAGGTTGGTTATGAAAAAATAATAATTAATGTTTGAATGTGCCTAATGTCTAACTACAGCAATGTATTTTTACATATACAAACCACAAACTTATATTTGTTTTCATTTTTTTCTTGTTTGTTTAATGTAAGCAAACATGGTGGCGCATAGGGCGACTCGCTTCCAGTTTTTCGTCATCGTGGTGTGTCTTTTTAGATGATATTAGTCCACCTTGATTAATGAGTTGTTTGTTTGAAGATTTTGTAAGTAATTGTTTCTAGAGATTTTAAACTTTAATCTTTAAAGAAAATTAAAATTTAATAAAAACTTGTTGTTAAATTACATAATAATTTTAGTTATTTTTCTACGTACTTAATTCAAACTTATATTATACTTTTGTTTAAATATTTAATGGATATCTTATTTAATGTCTCTACTTAAATTTTAATTTTATTATTACACACATTTTAATTCATTAATTTTGTTTTACTCCTATACAATAGAGTCTAGAAGCTAAAATCAATTTATCCAATTTATATACAATATTTTTATCCAATTTGTGTAAAATATATTTTACACTTTCGTCTTATTTAATGATTAAAATTTAATTTTCTATTGTTTTTTTAGCATGAGTGGCCCTTTTTACTTCGGGAGTTTTTTTCAAGTGATTTACCCGGAAAGAAGGTTTTTTCAAGGCCACAGCTTTTACCATACTCTATGTACTCGACTTGTTTCGTTTGCTTATCGAATGAAATCACTTACCGCATTTGGAACAGTTTTCTTGACGAGCTTCATGTCGTGAAGGCCAAACCTAGCCGTGGCCAACTTCCTTGGCCACAGCTCAACTCCACTGCCACCACTTATCTCAGTTTTCCGGTCAGAAAGCCACAAGCACCTCATCAGAAACTCCACCACAAATACCATGTTAAACCACAGCATCTCCACAAACTCTAGAAACCAAACCCACGACCTCTTCCCACCAGTGAAACCTACTAGTCTCTTTGATCTCTTCCCACCAGCAGAAGGCAAAGTTGGTATGTTAATATTCTTTTCTTCACCATTCACCAATTTCACCTCCTTCTCAAACCCACCACCTAAACCCTTTTCTTCGTCATCTTTTTGGTCAACTTCCCTGAAACTCGCCAAGAACAGTGACATGAGCGACATCCCATCTCCCAATGCATGGTGGATTCGGAAGACGCCGCAGTTATGGGCCATGAGAAGGTGAAGTTCCCAGAGGGGTTTGTCGATGTCGGTGCCTAGTATTCCAGCACAGGTGGTGGAAAGGTCGGCCAAGTAGGCATTGACAGCAGTCTCGTGGTCAATGGATGGTGATGTGGTGAGGACAGGATTGTTGATGACGACAATGTGGCGGTCGAGGTCGACGCTGGGGGTGGTCTTATGCCAGTGCTGGGGGCCGTTGGAGTGGCGAAGCAAGAGGCTTGAGAAACGTGGGTGGGAGAGGAGGAGAGAGGTTTTGAGGTGGGACTTGACGGCATCTATGTTTATAGGGTTTGTGAAGCCCATGGCGCAGTGGATTATTTGGTTCATTTCAGGTTGGAGGAAGAACCGACCTAATGGGGTTAGAGGCTCGTTGAATTCGGAGGAGTCAGCTGCCGACGAACCCATGAGAGAGAGAGAGAGAGAGAGAGAGAGAGAGAGAATGGAGGGAGGTTTTGATATGCCCGTGCCCAGCTGCTAACAAAAGACTGAATTATGCACTGACCACTAGCTTTTAGGGCCGATTGACATTATAGAAGCGAAGTGTAGAAATAGAGAAGTTTTTCGGGGGACCGGGTAGACAAGAAGCTGGAGTTCCGCACCTATTGCAAACTTACATCTAGAATATCATATTTTTAAATGGAATAGTGCTAAACTTACCATTTAGTAGTATCGTTATTTGTGTCATCTCTTGAATAGAGGTAGAGCTTGCCAACACATGTGCAAGGTTCTAAAAGATGTTAGGTGCAAATCGGACGATGAACTGGGGCCTAGCGCCTAAACGGAGCTTAAGCAGGAGTCTAGGTGAACTAAACGGATTTGAGTAAATTTATTGTAAACCATATAATTTAATTCAATTTACTATATAATATATAGATAAATATTGAATAACATGTTATTTAGAAAAAACAAATATATATGTAAGGAGAATTTTAAGTACATAATTATGGAAGAGGATCCGTTCCAAACATTAGTGTTCAGAGCTTTCTCATCAAGCAATTTGGGCCGCTGATTGGTGTGCAGGTCAAATCAGGGTCGTCGGTTGTGTGTGGTGGGCCAGTAAAATAAATTAATAGAAACCGTTGGATTTAATTTGTACAGTCCAGATTGTTTAATGAGAAGGCTCTAGACATTAAGGTACCGTTTGGTACGTGGGACGGGACGGAACAGAGTGGGACAAGGCCTTCTGTCCCACATTTGGTGCGCTTAAAACGGGTGGAACGAGCTGTTCCATGGGATGAGTTTTGGGTGAATTTTCGTTCCACCTCACCCCCCTGGAACGACTCGTTCCACATTCGTGGAACACAAAATTATAACCTCTCCGTCTCCTTCTTCTTTCTCCTTGTTTCCATCCGAGGGCATCTTTGCTCCCGCTCCGTTCTGTTCCGTCCCGTCCCGTCCCATCTCGTTCCGTCCCGTCCCGTCTGCATACCAAACGATACCTAAGGTCATGAGCGAATCATCTTCCCACAATTATTAGGTGTGGTCTTAAAAAAAATTCATAAATACAACCTAAAAAAGAATAAAAAATAAAGAATAACAGAGGATTGGTTTTCGTGAAAGGACAAGGATTGTCTGCCCTCCCACTTTCAGTGTCCTTTCGTGCCCTCCTGTTTGTGTGGTTACGGTTAAGTCACGTCAACATTTTATATTACTATTCATTTTTGTCTTATTATATCTATAAAAAAAAAAAATTGTTGACGTGGCTTAACCGTGACCACACAAAACAGGAGAGCATAGAAGACAACAGAAGTAGGTGGGCAGACATCCTTCGAGAAAATGGGTCAGAAGAGAACATCATGATGTGAGGTTTCAAAAATATATAAAATAAGTAAAAGAAAAGATAGTGGTCCCACCATCTGAAAGGGAGATAAAGGAGGACAAACGTGGGTCACACAAACAAAAAATAAGGGAAAGCATCTTCTTCCTCGCGCGAACATTGAACGCTCGCCGCTGCAACAATTTTTTTCCAGATTTTGGCGCTCTGCACATACCCCCGCCTAGTCTCCGTCCAGCCCCGCCTAGCTCCGTCTAGGACAACCTAATCCCATCCAGGTGTTCGCCTAATGTATTTCCCATTTTGTGATCAACTAAGAGCAAATCGGATTGGTATCCGACCGTCCAATGCCTAGGTGCCGTCCAAGCCGATTTTTAGAACAGTGAACATGTGGGTCTCATTTCCCTTAAAATAATAGTATAAATGATGATACAAATTGATGGTAAGAATAACATTTTTGTTTTAAATGACACCATCCTTAAAACTTATTTTTCTAAAAGTAACTAATCAAAATGTGACTTTAGCATTTGAAATTTAATTTTCTCCACATACAAATTGACATAATTTTTTATTCGAATAAAACCTAGTGATTAGACTCTACATAAGTAAATTCATTAATTATGTTTGACTTTATAGATTATACACCTTTTGAATGCCTAAAATATCTCTTTTTAAATGTTTGATGTACACAATTAATTCTATGCGGATTAATGATTTTACAAGAGAAAAAAAGTTTGATGTTATAAATTCATTGTCTAATATATAAAACATAAAACCTGCCTAATATGGCAAATAATTTCCTTACGTGCATGTTTTAGCACATTATTCATTGTCTAATATGTCTAATAGTTGACAAGAGATATTTAGCTCACATATAGGCATGTTTTAGCTCATTATTCTTTTTATAGATAATTATTTTGCATGCATTATTAATTTATGTGCAAATAATTAACTTTATTTTTATGTAAAATATCGATAAATTAATTTCAATCAAATAATATTTATTTTGCAGATAGATTATTTCACATGTCTTGAAAATATTATTTAATATATGTGATCGTGTAAATCTTAGTTAAATTGGGTTTTAGATTACACATTATTCTAGTGATTCTTTGCTATTAGATTTTGCATTACTTGGTCTTGTCTCTTCTTTCCTTGGACCCAAATTTCTATCGTCTAGTGACACACCTCGACCACAATAACACAAGTTAAAAGGCCGAAGCATGCTGGTTGTCATGAAATTGACCATATGACCCCCATTAAGAGATGACGTCACAAGGCAACTCACTGACGTAAGCCATATTAAGATATTTATGATGTGCAAGAATTTAAACAAAACATTCATTATTAAATAAAAGAAGAAACTAGGTTATCATCCATCTTTCTTCTATTGCATTGATTAAAACCTTTATTTATTTTTAATTTTTGATCAAGGTCCCTAACTTTTAATGAACGTCATTATTTCAATTATAAATTATTAACATATCAACATAATTAAATTTTATTTCTAAATATAATGTTAGAAACATTACATTTGGTATATTTATATTTATGATTAAACTTTGTATCATATATTTCTATTTTTCGTTTGTACCATTTTTAATTGGCAACCCCTTTTAATTTGTACCAATTTTCTTTTTAGTTTTAATTTGTACCCATATATTAATTTCATTTTGTGCCCATATATTTTAAATTTTTATTTATAGTCATAATTTATTTATAATGTACCCATTTTTCTTTATAAATGTACCACTTGGTTATATGTAAAATGTAACAATTTTTTTTGTAAATGTACCATTTTTTGATGTAAAATGTACCCATTTTTAATGTAAAATCTATTTATTTTTATTTATAATGTGTACATATTTATAATAAAATGTACATTTTTTCAATTTTTTTGAACACTATGGGTACATTCGTTTGACATTTATTATTTCAAAGTTATATTGTTACCTGTTTTTATCTATTTATTCAATCAAAATTTTTGAGTATTTTCTTTTTTATTGTAATCATTTTAAATTTATATGCCATATAATATGGGATTTTAAATCTCATTACATGTCAAATAATTAATATCAAATATATGGAAATACATATTAACAACAATAATGAGGTGTACAAAGTCAAGGACTTTGATAAAAAAATTGAATACCATTAAGGTTTTAGTCAAAGAATGTTAGTGGCTAGGGATCGGATCCAAAGTCTCCCTTAATAAAATCCAAAGCTGCTACAAAGTTCACTTATCAACCTCCCTACTTGGGGACACCAGTTTAGGATAAGATTCTATTATTATCACATCACATCAGATTTGTGACAGCCCGTCCCGAGAAATTCTAAAAACGTAACGTGAAAAGACGATTTTGCCCCTAGTTCGATTTCTTTACGTTTTGTGTTATGTTTTTGGGTTTGGTTGGCATGTTTGGAGCCACACACACCTTCCCACACACCCCTAACCTTTCCTCCTGTTTCCCTGCATCTGTCCCGAGTCCCTTCTCCCATCCCATTCACCATATACGTACGGACACACACCCAAAACCCATTAAACTTCCACAGATCGTGGAATCCAAGCACATATTCGAGCTCGTGAGGCTTGTAGGAGTCCAACTATACCTTTTTCAGGTAAGAACACCATCGTTTTCACGTCGAATCCACAATGACCGATTTCAAGTACTGTTCATGCACACGTGATTTCTCACGTTTTAGGGAATTTCAAGCTTGTAGGTAGCTTGGTGAGGTCCCTAGGAGGCTCGGGGTGGTTCGTTTGAAGGATTTGGACGCCGGGATCACTAGTTTCAAAGTTGGCCGGAGTTGGGTGGATTTTTCAGGTGAGATTTCGTGGTTTTTAACCCTTGAAAGTGGTATGATTGTGTTCCTCTAGTTCTAAGCTTCATTTTGGTACCAATTTGATGAAATTTGGTTGAAAAACAAAGAAGATATCAAAGTTTAAAGTTTTCTCGATTTTCCGGCACCGGCGACGGCGCCGGAGGCTCGCCGGAGAAGACGACGGAATATTCCGTCAAGTCTAACGGAATATTCCTGACGCCGTTAACGGAATCTGTTAAAACTGACGGAATATTCCCTATGGCGTCAGTTGACGCCGTTAGCGTGCCGGCGTGTGGGGGCGCATGCGATGGTGAAAAATTATTTTAAAAATATGGGGATGTTCCTGAGGTTGAGTAGATCACGTTGGTGTATTCATACACCCTATTTGAGCATTGTATGAGAAGTTATTTCAAAAAGGTTGGTTATGTTCTTAAAATTAACGTTTTTATAGTTGTTTCGCATATAGGTGATACCTATCCCGAGGACGAGCGTGGTCACTCGAGGCAGGGGGGCTATGACCCTTCCACATACCAGTGAGTGGGCTTTTGGTTTTCCGTATATACCTATATACTTATATTTTCCCAGAAATCGATTTGAATTGTTATTTGCCATATGCCATGCATTATATTATCGTTGTTTATGCATCGTTAGTTGCATTATTAGTTGTACACATATTTATATGCATAATTGGTGTTGCGGACGCACAGGTAAGTGCCAGGTAAGTGTTATTCATGTTTATATTCAGTAGTGATTCGAGATGTTTAGAGAGCTCATAACCTGCACCCTCGGTGTCAGTGCTCCCGCCCAGAGTAGGGCACAGTCCTTCACGTGATGTTCACCTCCCGCACCACACGCTCAGCTTGGATCCAAGTTAGGTGCACAGTCCTGTCGTACAAACCACTTTAGGTGGTTCCGACTCGTAGGTGACCCGTGATTATTCGCCCAGCCTTCACGTGATCGTAGCACTAGAGCGTATATATGTATTACACCCAGGCCTGTCGTACAGACCACTTTAGGTGGTTCCGACTCGTGTGCAGGTTTAGTTACGGAGATTGAGATTTGAGCTCTAGATGCAGCCGTACAGGTCACGTTAGGTGGTTCCGGCTGCCAGATTATATGTTATTGATATGATTCACTCCTGAGCACTTGCATTTCATTATGAGGTTTTGGCATGGCATATTTTTGGAGTATGATTGGTATATATATACGTATATCTATTTTCTGGGAAGTATACAGGTTTTACGGCGAGGGGTTAAAATGTATTTATTAAATGGTTTTCGAAAGTTTTGTTTTTGCCCACTCACACTTTTGTTTTGCGCCCCTCCAGGTTCTAGTTGATTAGCAGGTTTGGTGGTTTCCCAGAGGACTTTTCCGGGCATTTCTGACGGACGATCACCAGCGTAGGGCCACCTTCGGGTGTACTGTTGTCGCGTCTTTTGCATTTGGACTGCTTAGGCTTTATGCTCTGACCTAGGCATAGCACTTACTTGCATTTGTTATTAACTTATGTAAAACCAGTTTTTACTTATTCGTATTACTACTGCCATTACTATCTTATTAGCTTCCGCACTGTGCACTTGGCTACGTCACTTCCACGTGACGGCCAACATGCTCCGATCTAGATCGGGGTGTGTCAAGATTAGCTAGAAGTTTCACACAACATTAAACACATAAGAGTGCAGTGCCATGCATACTTGAAAGTATGATCATGCAATTATTACCAACTAGCATAAACTACGGCAAGGGAATCATCACCTACAGTCCAAAAGATGGATGCCTCACTGCGAAGCCCACTCGTCACCTCTGGGGTTCTCCTTATTCTCTCTACGTCTTGAGGGGTTGAAAAACAAAGCGTGAGGGGATCATGTTTATCTAGTTAAAAATCATTCAAATATAATAATCTCATTTTGAAAATCACATATTTAGTGAAAACTACATACATATAATATGTTACAATAATAGTATAGTGTTGATCACATCGCTCGTCATATGAAAGAAAGTAATATAAATCACAAATCAAAGTAAATCAAATGTATAGCAAGCAAGTGAAGTGGCATCTACCCAATCGATGACTAGTGTCTACTAGCGTTTCTAGACTATACTAGAATAATAAGTACCTACAAATAATCTAGGGTTGTAACTAGCTATACGTTATGTTTGATGACTATGTAAATAAATCACCAATAGCGTCAAAATGTCATTTAAGTTTAACTAGATATAAGTCTCCTTTAAGACTTAACGATAAAATCACATGCATCAACATACATATATATATATATCATAATAGTTTGAAAACATTTAGTTTCGAAGGGATCCACTCACAGGTAAGAAGAGCACCCTTCCTTAATAGGCTTCTTGCCTAACACCTTTCTTGTCTTTAAATCGCATGTTAAATAATTATAAAGCTAACATAAGCTTTAAAGTGAAATATAAGAACAACCATCTGAAACAACTATTTAGACATTGAATTTGCATAAACAGAGGAGCACCATGTGATTCAAAACATCGAAAAACCTACGGATAGGTCTCGGGTCATGCACGCACCGTCGTGTACCGACTATGCGCCACTGTGGTGGTGTCGCGCGCCGCCATGTGGTTGCTATCGCAGTTCGGTGAGTAAATGTGCACTTGCCGTCGCTCGTGACACCGCGAGTGCCGCAAGAGAGTTAACGGAATATACCTGCTGGAGGAGAATATGTCGTTAAACCAAATGACACAGTTGACGTCGTCGTTAAATCCAACAGAGATCGTTGTTGATCTTCACCGGGTGTTGGCACCAAAAACTGCAAACTGGTTGGGTTTTTCAGTTCAAATTCGATGGATTTCCGTCCCAACATGAACCAAAACTAATCCTAGAGGTCCATAAACTTACCCAAACACGAAATAGGGCAAATGGGAGTTAAATCCACCTCGGATTCGATGGAAACTCGTTAGATTCTAGAAATGAAGAACATAGATCATGCATGTTAAAATCTTTGAGTTTCTCCCACATGTAAGGGAGTATCTAATTACTTGGAATTGGTTCCAAGCGAATCCGTGCACCACCAGCCACCAACTCGCTGGAGTTTGCTCGGTGAAGATGACCGATGACTGGATACATGCACAGAGGAACATGCAGGGTTACAAACCCAATATTTCAAGTTAAATTCAACAGAAAACACTATTCCAGCAAGATAGAAGCAACAACATTCAAAGATTTCCCAGAAATCTCACCTGGGTTTGAGTTTAAAGCTTCGAAGCTCTCGACATTAATGGTAGAGCACCTCATGATGCTCTGATGGTGCATGCAAGGGCAAGGCTGGGTTCCTCATGTCTTAGAGATAGAATATGTGATTGTGGAGGTTGGTTTAGGCGGAATCGAAGCAGGTGGTGGTGGTTCCCTCTCGGAGACGAAGGGAGAGTGCATGGAGAGATAACACTGAGAGTTAGAGGAGAGTTTCAGAAAATGAGGGAAAGAGAGAGACGGAGTGGGCTAAATCTCACTTAAAATTTTAAGTGAAATTACCAAATTGACCTGCTCAGTTCCAATTATTTCAATTTAGCCCTCGAGGCTTCAATTTAAATTTTGTTTTCGATTTCACATTCACATACACGAAAGTATAAGAAATTGGATTACAAGTAGAGGCTCAATAATTAATTAAGACACCCACTCAGGGGTAAAATAGTCGTTTCATAAGTCTTGAAATAAAATATAAGATTTTAAGAAATGGGTTGTAACATCTAGTGCTGGGGAGTTGTCGTTCTACGAGGGGGAACATTTCCCCTGGGATATACTTAGGGGAGTATGTGATCTGTATATTTCGCATCGCTTAAGTTGACTCTCTGTGTTGGTCTAAAATTTCTCGAACTTCCTTTTCTTTGCTAGGCGGTCGTACACGACCTCTGGTCTTGGCTTGGCGGGAGTGCTTGTGTTTTTTGGTTTTCCAGTTGACACAATGGTCTTCATCCTATTCTTCTTCAACTACTTAGCTTGGGAGTAGCTGGTTGCCTCTTTGAAAAAATCCTTAAATCTCTCATGAGGGTTCCTAGGTTAGATGGAAATAGAAATCACCGCTAGCAAATCCTCCCATAAGAGCATTATGAGCCATCACACCCTTTAAACCTAGCATACTCGTTGTTGAAATGAGATATATAATTGTTCAAGGATTCTCTTGGGCCTTGCTTTACCGAGGCAAGATCGGTCGATTTTTAGTGCCTTTTTGAAATAATCATATAGCAGTCAAGGAACAATTTTGAGTTAGGAGAAAAAATGGATCGATTCCGATGCGATCGACTTGAGCCACTCCCTGGCTACCCCTCTTCAGACTGGTCTGGAAGATATGAAACTTGGTGACGTCGTTATTCCATCTTTCTTCAACAACATAAATGAAACCGTCTAGGTGGTCTTATGGGTCGGTAAGCTCTTCATAGCTTTGCATCTTGAGAGCTCAGGTATCGACACTCATTGGTTCCGCAATCAGAGCCTTTGAGAATGGAAGAGGAACTTCCTCTTTAGAGTAGTCTAGATTCATGGGCTTTATATTCATTAACTTATAGCAGATGCTCTTCATCTCCTCGCTTGTTACTTCCTTCAGAGTGGTCTATAGGTCAGGGTGGTTGTAGAGGTTTTCGCTTAGATCCTGCGTTGTTGGCTCGATAGTTTGCGCTTTCTTCTCTCGTGTGTCCTTTTTTGCTCGGATTCTTTAACGGGTTATGAATTCACATGCGTTCTTACTCGCTCTGAACATTCAGTGGAGGTGGGGAGGATTCGCAGGGTTTAAACCATCTGGGTTATTTGCCCCATGTCGGGAAATGCTATCTATCCTCTCATGGCTTGGGTAATCTGCACTATGAGGTCAGCATGCTTCTCTTGGTGCAGTGTTCTGGACACGGATAAGGTTTCCACCTCATTCATTTCTCCAATGCCGCCCAAAATAGCACCCATCTTATTCTATAGGTTGGCCAGCTTGGTTGGTCACTGTGATGAAAATGTGCCCTAAAGCCAATCATGAAATGATACTGTACGAACATTTCAATTTGAAGAGATCTTTCTCTTTCATACATATATCCTAAATGTGCCTGATCGTAGGATTGTCAATTGGGTATTGACAATCTAGATAGATCAATACATACTATGTCTTATCTTTAGAGAGAAATTGGTCTCAAGTTATTGGTGTGAATGACATGTAGGTGCCAAATAAAGAGTGAGTTCATTGAACACGATCAACCAAGAGTTCTCATACTTATGTCATATGAGAACTCATTAGTTGGGATAATGCAAAGTAGTCGATTGACCTAAGACATCATAGTTGTTTGGTGGTTATGTCCTTAATCTTTGATTATGTTAAAGGCATTCCATTAGAGAGTGTCCACGACATATTTGAGGTTAAGCTACCTAATCATGCATGCTAGTGAATGCACAACAAGGGATCTCTAACCTTCAAACCGTTGAAGGAGAATACTCTATGATATGATTAAATGTCTCTAGCCAGAGCACATTAATGAGATTTAGTAAGTACGTTCCAAGTGTCATTTAAAGTAATCATATTGATAAGAGAATCACTTTGGATTGTAGACATGAATAAATTATCAACCAAACAATGTGATCTAGAGTTGATATAAGGAAAGGTTGTATTGCATTGTAAGTCTAAACTAAATAGGTTTTCCAACAAATTCTACTTAGCTTGGGTAGCCATGACATACTACTTGGTGTCACTCATGGTTTGTGCAAGTCTTGAACATTAACAATAACTAATCTTTAACAAAAGGAGAATTGAAAGTTAGTTTTAATTCACTAAGGATTGTTAAGAGTTATAATTATCCCCTTGCTAATTGGAACCTAATGGATCGCATACCATGTACGGATGAATGGTCAAGATTAATTAATTAGTTAATTGATCATACGAATAGTTTCAGGTTTTAATGTAGTTTTTGGGCTTAGTGGCCGAAATGAGTTTTGATCCACAAGATGTATTGAGTTTAAGTTGTATGACAACTAAAACAAAATGGAAAATTAGTCCACTAACTAAAAGGAGGATGGCCATGCTAAAGGATTTGCCTTAATTTTAAGTTTGCCACTCACTTGTGAGTGGGTATAAAAAAAAAGTTATAGACAAAGGCTCATTAGGTTTTTCTTTGGACATAAACGTTTCCTTGCTTTTTCTCACTGAGGAGGCATGCCCTTAGGGGTAAGTCATCCATCTTGTTGTCACACTACATCCTTGGTGTGGAGACTCAGAGGTTTTCAAATTTGGAAGCTTTGGAGATCCTTTTAATCAAATCCTCAAGAAGCAAAGGAGAAGCAAAGGAGAAAAGTTTCAAGGAGAGAAGATCCAAAACACAAAGAAGCATTCATGGAGTTTGGAGTGAACATGAAGGCCCTCTACTTAGGTGATAACCTTGTGTAAACAAAGATGAGTTACAAGGGGATGCAAACTCAAATCTCCCTCTTCTTGAATTTGTAAAAAATCTTGAATCACCAACATTAGGCCTTCAATTTCATCGGACTTGGAATTGTTTTTTGAGTTCATGCCATCTTTAATTGTTAATTTTATGCATGTGCTACTCAAATGTTCAAAAGTTAGTCAAAAGTTTTTCTAAACCCTTTCTCATTCTCCTGCTTGTCATGATACTCAAAGGAATGTGTATGACTACTTCGCACGGGGGATACTTAGGCTTGCTTGGTAGATTACAACATGAAATTGTATGTGTTTCGCATAGACAGCGCCAAATTGTAAATGCTAAAAAAATGGGAGGTTAACAAAGACTAGTATGGTTGGCCCTTGGTTGGCTTGAGACTGAAACTGTGATAACTTGGAAACAAGAATTAAGTGGTCCACCTTTAAGACTGGGCTATATCCAACATGGTGCTTGTATAAATATATTGAAAATAGGTTACATGAAGTGCTCGGTAATAGTCTAATCTTTATTTCCTCTCTTCGTGTCTGACTATTTATAAGAGGTACTCATCCCTCTTATATAGGCCTTCAGTGAGCCTCAAAAGTCTTGGCCTCAAGTATTCCACCGCTCTTGCATTTAATGAACAAGTATGTAGACATGACTTGCTAGTTACTTCTCCATTCTTAGCTGATACGTGGTAACGAAGTGACATTAGTTAGGTTTAATTGCATGTTTTCCTGGGCCAACGTATACCAAGCACCTTGCTCGGCCCTGATGAGTCAACGTTACTCTATCCTGAGAGCTTGGTCGGTTAGCCCTTATGTCCTTTCATAGGCGTCTGCCTTTGTTGATGGATAACATGTGGCTTAGGGTTGATGCTCGAGTAGGCTTGTCCTTAAGACTTTGTGCTATAAAGTTGTTAGTTTGCCAACCTGCCAACACTGTAGGAAGAGGTGCTCAACTTCTTTGTTGATGGCAAACCAGAGCATTGAGCGGTCATCCGTAGTGCTTGGAGCTGCCTTTTGTAGTTCTATTAGGCCTTGGTCCTCCTTTCTTTCTTTGGGCCTTTATTGAGCCTTTCTCAGGCCTGTATTATTTTTGGGGTCGAAAAGTTCTCTACATTAATACAATAAAAACAAAATTCACAAATTTCTTACGAATTTTCTAACTTTCATTTCCCTCTTACAAACTTCACATATTTTAGAAATTGCACAAATTCCTGCCAATTTCATATATAATTTTCCTACAAATTTCACAAATTTCCTACAAATTTTACATATTCCTACAATGCACTACAAATTTCACAAATTCAGAGAAAAAAAAATAGAGTTAATAATCACCTAAAGTTGAATGGATGAGAGAGCGAGCGAGCAAAGAGAACTTTTGACAACTTGAACTGTAACTACAAGAGAACATGGATTCGGTGAAGGAATTTTTTGTGGCGCGCAAAAATTTATCACATTTGGGTAAAATAAGTGATGCTTTTTAAGAAACCATCACATAATAATTTTCACGGGACACCAAAATACTTTGCGTCACATAAACTTTTGAATTCGCCACAAACTATTGGGCAGGAAATTTTACCGCCGAATGAAATATTAATATGTGATGAATCTTTAAAATTCATCACATAACAAAAAAAAGGCCACGTATGCCATTCGTCACATATAGTATTAAAATAAAAAATAAAAATATACTGAAGAAATAATATCAAAACCCCAAAGTGTAAAACCTATTTCACTTAGTTGTCTGTTCTCACCCATTCCGGCTGTCTTCAGCTCCTCTTTGCTTACTGTCTCACCCTAACTCCGACGACCAACCACTGGTGGTTGCCAGCGACGGCGACAATCACTCTCTTTCGTCTTCCTTTCTCGGCCACTCTCTCAGTATCATCTGTTGCTCGTTCTCTAACTCTCTTCTCTCTCTGACATAACAAGACCCAAATTGGGGAAAGAGAGATTCGGTTTTCTATCGAGTTCTTCAGGCGACAACAAGGTACTTATTTATTTCCCTACATTTCTTTAATTGTCTTTTGGATTTTCTTCTTCAATCTGTTATTTGGTTGCCAAGCTTAGACACTCAGTTATCAATTTCCTTTCTCTTTCGAAAATCAATGAATAATGGGTGAAACTGTATAGTTTTAACTAGATCCACTGAATGTGAAACTTTAATTTTAATTTGCTACTATTTCATTGCCTTGGATTTTTGTGACTGCTAGTGGTGACCAAAAAAAGCAATGAGCAGATGGACATGGGAAGTACATAACTTTCTGGATGAATGTTAAGCGTGTACGATCACCTTCATACGCTCACCCTAATCTGATAGGATTGAAGTTTCTTTTCAAATTTTTTCTATCATTTTTTTTTTCTAAATTTGGTTTTGAATTTGCAGGTACTGGCCTCCAGCAACCTTTTGCCTGCACATCCGCACTCTGCAGCCTCTAATTTGGGTAAATTTGGTTTTGATTTTTCTAGATCTATATGTATTTGTGCCTGACTGTTTAATTCTATGATTGAGGATTTTTAACTAGATTTATTATTACATATGGAGGATTTTAATCAATTTTTTTATTTTCTTTTTACTTTTCCGTATTTTTTTTTTTACTGTGAATTGTAGGATGAAATTATTTTTCTGGAATGCTTCTATTTTTCTTGTAGGATGAAATTATTTTCTAGAATGCTTCTGTTTTTCATGCAGAATGAAAACATACATAATTGTTTAAGTTACCAATACTTGACTCTCGTATGAGTGATGCGCAGATGCTGATCAATTCTTGACTCTCATATGAGTGATGCGTAGATGCTGATCAATTCTTGACTCTCATATGAGTGATGAGTAGTATAACAAGGTAGAACTAATCGGTATCTACTAATGGCAATCCACATACGTATGGATTAAATAGTTCTACCTTGTTATACTACGCATCACTCATACGAGAGTCAAGAATTGATCGGTACCTACTAATGATGGAACTTGTGCTTTATATTTGTTTTTTTTAGATCACTATTTAATCCATACATATGTGGATTGCCAGTGCCAATGAAGACAAAGTTGTGTTAGTTGGAATTTGAAAAGCCAGAAGCAGTTGACCGCAAAAGCATATTCGTGTGTATACTCTATTCGTTTGTCGTCAACTATTTCTACTGGTATATATATGGCAAGGTACTTAACAAAAAGTGACTCAAAGCGTCTCGATGACAGTAGATAGCTAACATGGCTCAATCAGAGTAGATAGGCAAAAAACAGCTAGCCAAAGTGGTACTCAAGCCTCATATCTTGGTCTACAAAGAAATGTTGTTAGCTCCATCACCGTCTATTACCGAGAGAAATTTGTTATTGTGATTGGAACACGAGTGTTACATCATGTGTTTTTATATAAGTGATAGAAAAGTTTAATAATACATATATCTCACCATTTGTGTAGTTACATGTGGTGTACCATCCCGTGTTCCGGTCACACTAAAAAGTCTCTCTATTACCGACGAGTTTTCTTGTAAAACACGCAGACAAAGTCACAGCTTTGACGTGAGAGGATATTATATTTGGAGGGACCACATCTATTATATATAAAGAGAATGGAAAAGGTGAATAGTGATTTGGTGTCACCATGCTTCAACAATTGGACAAAAATGCCTCCAAAACAAAAAACTTCCAAAACATTCCAAAATAATGCATCAAATAAGGTAAGGACATTTTCATCATTTTAATAGTATTTTTTTAATAAATAATTTTCTTTGTGGTTTGTTTGTTTGTTTTTTATTTTTTTTATTTTAATTAGTACCTCACAATAGGCTAGCAATAGTGCAATTCAATTTTTCTCTTTTTAAATATGTTCAAAACATCTTAAGAGATGTGTAATGCCGGTTATAAAAAAGGTCATTCGCATATGGATAATAATGTGATTAAATTAGTTATCAAATGATTGTTTTCTTTTTATTTTTTAACAAACAATATTATCTACACTAAGGACAGGGGGAGGGGGGTGGGCTTAGCCTTACAATGGACTAGTAATAATATGATTCAATCAGTTGTTTATTAAATATTATTTTCTTTATTTTTAAACACGTTCAAAACATCTTAAGAAACGTGTAATGCCAGTTATAAAAAAGTATTTTGCACGTGGATAATAATGTGATTAAATTAGTTGTCAAATGATTGTTTAAAAAAAAAAATACACGATATTATCTACACTAAGAGTGAGGAGCAATAATATGATTCAATCAATTGTTTATTAAATACTATTTTCTCGATTCTTAATGTAAATTCTATAGAGACTGATTTTATTATGTGAATTTAGCTGCTGTAATTGGTTTATGAGAGGTTTTCTCTAGCATAATATAAGATTATTCATTTACTTTAAATATTTGACTTTTCTTTTGTCAATTTACACATATAAATACATTTAAAATATGTAAGTCGCGCGTAGCATGCTGTGATTCAAAAAATGCCTTCTGTGCGCATGAAGGCTAATAAATATAATGGGGCTGAATTGGTAGTTGCCTTTCTTTCATATATAATATATATGTGTTCTTACTTTGTCCACTCTTTTTTGTCTCATGTGTATATATATATATATATATATATATATATTTTTTTTTTTTTTTTGTGCATAATTGTTCATGTGTCACAAATTTGGCCATTCATGCAGATTTTTTAATTATCAATTTTGGCGTGCTGTGAAAAAGAAAGATAACAATATATACGGTGATATGTGACATTTGAGAATAATTCATAGGCAAAGGGTCCATCTGAAAAGAGGACCACATAACCTAACACTTATACTACAATACTAGTTTGTGGTTCAATTTTAGTAGGTTGAGTCTGACAAAGAAAGCAAAAGGGCTTTTTTGGCATTTTGAAATTCTTCATCCATTGGGTCTTCTCCCGTTATATATATATATAGATTATATATATTTATGCTACTTTTACTTTTCGCTCTCTTATGTACAGCAGTTTTTTTCGTTATGTTTTTTTTCTTTCCAAATCTATCGATTTTGTGCTCTTTCATTTTAGATGTAAAAAATGGAATGTCTATTTTGGTAAGTCTAATCAAACATTTAACTCGATGGTAAAAAAGTACAACTCACAGCTATAGACCCAGCAGCAGATAAATCATTGCAAAAATTAGTGACATAAATCAACGATTTAAATATACAGACACTGTTAAAAGGATTTGTTTAGTTTAAGGGCTGGTTTGGTATTGCTGTGCTTTGAAAAAAAGTTGCTGTGGGAATAAGCGGCTGTGCTGTGAGAATAAGCGGCTGTGAAATAAAGTAGCAAAATGTTTGGTAAACTTTTTTTGTAAAAGTGCTTTTGGAAAAAAAAAAAAAAGCAGTATCATAGTGTTTGGTAAATTTTTTTGTAAAACAGTTGTGACTGTGTGAAATGACCAAAAAGGGTATATTACTAGATGTACATTATTATAAGAAAATCACAATTAGGGCCAAAACTAGAAACGAGAGAAAACGGCCAGTTACCTGCTGCATTATCCTTCTTTCCATTTTTCAGAAACATTGCCTTGTAACTTTTATAATCCAGTATCTTCTTTCCCACTACATTCTGCTTCTGGCTCTTCCCAACTTCCCTATTCCGCAGCTCCATTAACGACGACGCCGAACTTTTACCGTCAGACAATTTCAAACCAGACGAAGTCGACGAGTGGTTCTTCGCCCTCGGCGACCGCCGCAGCGGGCTCTGCGTCGACTTCTTCATCTCAAATCTCTCGGATTTCCTCTTCGCTGGTCTTCACCATTTTAGTTTTGCAACCCAAATTTCCGCAAACGTTAGCAACGCGGAAGAATTTGGTGCCCAATTTCAATTTTCCGGCAGTAATCGGAGAATGCTAAGGTTTCTACTTTCGAATTTCTGGCGAGAAAGTGAGATATTTTCCGAGAAAATTCGAGGGATGTGAAAGAAAAAGGAGGCGGCCCGGTTGGTTTTCTACTTTTTTGATTTTTTTGGTGACAGAATTAATCATTCATAGAGGGAGTGCGAGAGTGTGAGAGTGTACACTTGTGACATCCCGTCCCGAGATTATTAAAAGGTACGTGCGAAATGACCCTTTTGCCCCTAGTTTGTTTTCGTTATGTTGTTTGGTTGTTTGTGTGGTGTTGGCATGTGTTGGGCCACACACACACACACTGTCACTCTCCCTCTCCCTCTGTCTTTTCCCTGTCTCTCCCCGTGTTCCCATTCCTTCTTCTTCTTCTTTCGAACGTACGGACACCACACCAAACCCATCAAACCTTAGCAGATCGAGGGAACTAAACCCATATTCGAGCTCGTGAGGGTGAGAGGAGCACGATCGTACCATTTTCAGGTAAGAACTCCGACGTTTTCACGTCGATTTCACAAGCTCCGATTTGAGTACTATTCATGCAAATTTAATCTAGCACATTTTTGGGATTTTGAAGCTCGTAGGTGACTTGGTGAGGTCCCAAGGAGCCTCGGAGTGCTTCGTTGGAAGAATTTGGACGTCGGAATCACCTGGTTCGAAGTTGGCCGATTTTGGATAGTTTGCACAGGTAAGATCGTGTGGTTTTTAGCCTTTAAAAGTAGTATATCGTTGTTCTACTAGTTCTAGGCTTCAATTTGGTGTAAAAATCGTGGAAAATGGTTGAGAAACGAGTGAGAAAACGAAGTTAGAAGATTTTCCCAGTTTCCGGCGTCGGCGACGTCGCCGGAGAAGGTGACGGAATATTCCGTTAAATCTGACGGAATATTCCTGACGCCGTCGACGGAATCCGTTAGAACTAACGGAATATTCCTCACGGCGTCAGTTGACGTCGTCAGCGTGCCAGACACGTGCCTGCGCGTGGCCGGCACGTGGGGGCGCGTGTGGCGGAGGAATTTTTTTCTAAAAATATGGGTGTGATCCTGAGGTTGTGTAGAGCACGTTGGTATATTCTTTTGTCCAATTTGAGCAATGTATGAGAAGTTATTACGAGAAGTTGGTTATGTGCTTTAAAATTGACGTTTTTATAGTTGTTTCGCATATAGGTGATACGTACCCTGAGGACGAGCGTGGTCACTCGAGGCAGGGGGGCTATGACCCTTCCACTTACCAGTGAGTGGGCTTTTGGTTTTCCGTATATACCTATATACAATTATTTTCCCAGAAATTGAGTCAAAAGGGTTATTTGTCTTATGCCATGCATATTATTATTATTGATTTTGCACCCTTAGCCGCATTATTAGTTGCATACACATGCATATGCATATTGGGTGCTGTGGACGCACAGGTAAGTGCCAGGTAAATGTTATTCATGTTTATATTTCAGTAGTGGTTTGAGATGCTTAGAGAGCTCATAACCTGCACCCCCGATGTTAGTGCTCCCGCCCAGAGTAGGGCACAGTCCTTCACGTGATGTTCACCTCCCACACCACACGCTCAGCTTAGATCCAAGTTAGGTGCACAGTCCTGTCGTACAGACCACTATAGGTGGTTCCGACTTGTAGGTGACCCGCGATTATTCGCACAGCCTTCACGTGATCGTAGCACTAGAGCGTATATATATGTATTACACCCAGGCCTGTTGTACAGACCACTTTAGGTGGTTCCGACTCGTGGGCAGGTTCAGTTATTGAGTTTGAGATTTGAGCTCTATATGCAGCCGTACAGGTCACGTTAGGTGACTCCGGCTGCCAGATTATATGTTATCGTTATGAGATATACCTGAGCACTTGCATTTCATTATGAGGTTCCGACATGGCTTATTCGTGAGCATGATTAGCATACCCTTGAGCATGTTTGACATATCTTTACATACGTATATATGTTATTTTCTGGGAAGTATATAGGTTTTACGGCGAGGGGTTAGAATGTATTTTACTAAATGGTTTTCGAAAAGCTTTGTTTTTGCCCACTCACGCTTTTGTTTTGCGCCCCTCCAGGTTCTAGTTGCTTAGCAGTTTCGGTGGTTTCCCAGAGGGCTTTTCCGGCATTTCTGACAGACACTCACCAGCGTAGGGTCACCTTCGGGTGTACTATTGTCGCATCTTTTCTTTTGGACTGCTGTAGACTTGCTCTGAACTTAGCGTCTCACTTACGCTAGTACTTGTTTTAGTACTTTGTATGCTAGTTTTTAATTATTCGTACTTTTTATATTACTACTCTATTAGCTTCTGCACGTGCACATGGTTACGTCACCTTCGTGTGACGGCCAGCACTCCCTGATCTCGGTCGGGGTGTGTCAACACTGTTCACCCGTGTGTGGGTGAAAATAAGCTTCTTTTGGAAGCTGCTATTTGCAGCTTCTTGTCATCCGCTGGTTTTGGGCTTTTTTTCACCATCAACTTTGAAACAAAGCTGCTTTTCAAAGTTTACCAAACACCAAAAATTTTCATAGCTTTTTTTCATAGTAGCTTTTTTTTTAATCACCTCAATCCCAAACAGGCCGTAGATAGATTCCTCATTATTATTTTTCTTTTTTCATTTTTAACTAAAGCATAACAATCCGGTCCGTAGAAGTGATAAAGAAGCTAGTAAACAACCTGAAATAGGCAATGATGAACAACTAAGTCATGATGTAAACAAAGAGTTGTATGGAGAGGTGTGAGTCAGTTTCGTTACAAATTTTTCTTAGCTTATATTTAAACCCTAAAAGGTCTAGGCAACAATTTTGTGATGTGCAGTTGATCATTCAATTATAATATTCTGTGTCCTTCCAAATTTGAAAAACTAAGGATAGTCCTTTTTATTTGCTGAGAAAAAGATGAAATATAGACAGGCATATCAATTATATAAACAAATTAGCATAGTTCTTCCTGGTGCTATATAGATTGAGCTGCTCATTTGTTTCCTCATTGTTCAACCTGTTTTTTTTTTTTATAATAACTGTTTGTGTTGTTTTCTTCATATATATACTTGATGCGAAACGAATGTGACACACAAATTAAACCCTATTTGTGACAATTGTAGTAATGATGTAAGTAGGGATCGTTCTAACCGGGGATTAACTAGGGGTGACAAACACTTGACTCAAATAAATAAAACTAACTTTTAAAACACTTAACTCACTTAACAAAAACTCAAAACAAGTCCACAAGATTCCAAATACTTAAAAACACAAAATAAGATAGATTGTAATGACTAAGACTAAACAAAATATGGGGGGAAATGAGGTTTTGACGAAATTAAACTAAAATGCACAGATTGCAATTAAGGGCAGAATGTAGATATGAACATGATGAAAATATGGATGAATGCTAGCTAGAAGGTTCTTCTCCACACATGTTACACTTGCATACAAGATGATTTTCGGTTGGTCTTTCGATAAATTATGAAACTCATCACCCTGGGTTAATTAGGTCCGCTTAAATTAACCGTCAAGTTCTCCTTAAGTTAATGAATTGGATGGGTTAGCGCAACGCAATTCACAACATTCTCCAAAAGTCCTTTACGTGAAAAGCACAATAAAGATACAATCAAAGATCATTAAGCATCATGAAAACTATAAGTGTTGACGAGGCATTCGGTACTATGATGAGCATGAAACTAGTGCCAAGAATTCATTTAACGCGATTGTTTATAAGCAACCTCCACTACTTGTGAATATAAGTTCATAACTATTAGGTGAAACTCACTTATATTCTAGCGTCATATTCATGCATGAAAATTAAGCGTGCACTCTCAATAAACATACATAAATAAGTTATCAATCAAACAGTTAAACAAATTGAATCCATAACTCATGAAATTCCAACCAAACAGTTAAACAAACAGTTATCAATTCATATTGCAAGCATAAACATGGTTTCGAATCACCCCCTAGCTAATGGGGGGGGGGGGTTTAGTTCCTCATACGTACAAGACAAAGAGAATTGAAATTAAACATTGAAATCAAAGGAAAAGAAACACCTAAACATTCCAACAACTCAAACTTGAATTGTATGAACGTTTAGGCCCTCTTCTCTTCCTCTTTGTTGCGGCACAAGGTCTAAGGATAGGTTTTGGGGTGGCATTTGTATGGAGGAATGATTGTGTGATGGTGTGAAGTGTGTATGAATTTTTGGAATGGTGGAGGAAGGCATGGCACAAATGGGAGAATGCTGGAATGAATGTGTTTTGCACGGCAAAGGGAAGTTCTTGGTGTCTCCATTGTGTATGAATGCATGGGTTTTTATAGGGGGAATGGGAGAATATGTGGCTGATTGTTTAAGAGTGCATGTGGCTCTTATGATTGAGAGTGCATGTGGCTGAAATAATGATGGAAAAACAGCTAGGAAAAGAATGATTAAAGAGGGAATGCATGTGGAAGTGTGGCTGCAATGAAGGAGAAAAGCTGGAAATGTTGAATGGGAGTGCACGGCAAAGGGATGTTCTAGGTGATGGGTGCATGTGAGTGAATGATTAAAGAGTGAATGGTGGCTGTAATAATGAAGGGGAAAAGCTGGAATTGCAAGGGGGGAAAGCTGGAAATGAATGGTTATGCACGGCAAGGTTGTGTAATAATGTTATGGTGGCTGCTAGGGTGAATTAGGGTGAAATAAAATATGAATGAAAGTGAATAAATCAGAATAGGGCTGCAATGGTTAAAGGGCTAGGGTTTAAGTGCATAAAATGGACCCAAAATGCTCCCCCTTGCACGGCAAGGGAAGGGAAATAGGGTTAAGCCCATTGTTTTGTGTCCTAAAGTGCCTACAAGGCCTTCAATTTCGTTCAACACTTTGGCTCCAAGCATAAGCTATCCATCCTTAGCCCAAAAGTGCTCCAAAAGGCTCCAAAATGCACTTCTTTGCTCCTTTAGCCCTTAGAACCTGAAAACATACGAAAATAACTTAAAAGACTTAAAGAACTAAGAAATAACAACGTAAATGCATAAGAACAAGCCAACTAAGTTGCCTAAATATGCTTCTATCAATACTAGCATATGAACACACACAAAGTGTGTGAGAAATTTTTTTATTTTTGTTTTTGAAATAGAAGGAGAGAGGAAGAGAGTGATAGAGAATGTGAAAGTGGGAAGTTTTTATTTTTTATTTTTTATTTTTTATTTTTTAATTAGGAATATGTTATGATTATATGTAGGTGAAGCTTTGATAAAATAAAATAAAATTTGGTTGTTTGAAATTACATTTCTGTCCCATATTTCTTATTCATGTTCTGTTTTAATTGGAGGGTTAAATTGATAATTTTATAGAATTTTGGTTGATAATGAGTGTTTTATTAATTAGTAGAGATAACTGTTTTGTGTAGCTCTTAATAACTGTACTATTCAAATTTACTTTTCCTTGTGACTTGGAAGGGAATTAGATCGCTACCAATAATGCAGTTAACCGCATTTAGCACTTCAGTTTGTAAAATATGTTCAGATTAGAACAACATTAATACAACCAAGAAGACAAATAACTTATATCAACAAATTAACGTAGTTCATCCTAACACTATAAAAGTTACGTTGATGATTTATTCACTCAGTGTTCAGTTTTTTATTTTTTTATTTCTGTTTTGTGCGGTTTTGTATGATTACAGGTTCCATACGAGAAACATGACTCTTTTTTATCATGTGATTAGAATGTTGTATGATTTATTCACCCAGTGTTCAGTTTTTTATTTTTTATTATATAATTTTCTCCCCAAGTGTGTGAAAATGATGAATATGCCTTCGTTGGCTAAGTGACGTGCCGTATGTGTGCAGATTTAAATTATTTTTCTAGCTATCGTAATTAAATTGTACTCAACGTCACGAGCGCGTTGATGCGAGTTAGGGCTGAATCGGAGTAGTAACGAAAAAGGTTACGAACAATTGACTGTGTAACTGGGTAGAATTAAGTTGTCTTTCTTTTGAATGTTGATCCAAACTCAATCAGACATGCACACTCAATTATTTAGGCCTTTTTATTCTGTGGCCCAATCAGACATGCACACGCACACATACACGTACACACTCTTTCTCTCTCCTTCTCGACTCTTCTCCCTTCTTCTTCCTTTGCACCGTGACACACCCACACCCAAACCCATCAAAACCTCATAGATCGAACGTGAGCTTTACATCATCGTATTCCCCTTGACCTCACGAACTCAGTGATACCACTTAACTGTTGAATGGACGAGTGTAACCCGAGAAACTAGAAGCTTCGATGAGGAGCAAGTTTACTCCGTCATGATCCCAGCGAGTTTACGGAGTCTTAGGAACTAGAAAATTCCCCACACAACTTCCCTAGAACTTTGGAGCAAATTTGGAGTTGTTTTGACGTCGGATCACACGGTTTTGAGAAGTCCCAGTTTTGGCCGGAATTGTCGAGGGATTTTTCGACCATTTTCTGTTGGATTTTGGACTTCCAATAGGTACAAACATGTTCTACTCTTCAAGACCTTCAAATCCATATAAATATCATGAATTTTGGTTAAGAAATGAAATAGATACAAAGCTTTGAAAATTTTCTAGAAACCAGTGAGTGCAGACGGCGGCCGGAGGCAACGGAAGGCAGAGACCAACGGGTGATCGGAGAAGAAGAAGGTATACTCCATTAATTTTAACAGAATATTCTAACAGCGTTAGGTACCATTTAATGGAATGTTCCGCCTATTTTTAACAGAATATTCGAACAGCGTTAGGTACCATTTAACAGAATGTTCCGCCTATTTTGACGGAATATTCCTAATGCCGTTAGGGTTTCCGTCAATGTGCCGTTCGCGTGCTTACGTGTGGCCGTGCCTTAGTGGGTTCGTATCATCGAGTAGATCACGTTCGTATATTCAAATCTTACATTTCAGCAAACTATGAGGAGTTATTTCTGGATTTTGTATATGTGCTAATTAATTAATGTAAAAATAGTTGTATTGCATATAGGTGAGACGTACCCCAAGGATGAGCGTGGACAAGGGAAGCTAGGGGGCTACGATCCTGCCACTTATCATTGAGTGGGCATTACACACACACACACACACATACGGTTTCCAGAAACATTTTTATATGGAATTATGCTTTGCTTGCCATGTTGTAAATAAGTTACATTTTAAATATTGCATTGTTACACTTGTGAATTGTATTGTGTGATGTTGAGGAGACTCAGGTAAGCTTCTGCTGAGTTTTATGTGATTGAATGGGTTGTATTACATTGGTATGCATACATTTATTTAGAGCTCATCATGGTTGCACCCCGGCATTAGTGCCCCTGCCTGGGGCCAGGCTAGCCTTCACGTGATTGTTTACCTCCTGCACCGCACGCTCACCTTGGATCCAAGTCTGGTGCCAACCTGTTGTACAGACCACAATAGGTGGTTCCAACTCGTTGGTGACCCGCGATTTATCGCACAACTTTCACGTGATCGTAGCACTTGAGCGTACATATTTATACCCACCTAGTCGTATAGGTCACACTAGGTGACTCCGACTAGTGTGCTAGCCTAGATTGATGAGCTATACATCCAGTTGTATAGGTCACGCAAGGTGAGTCCGACTGACATACTATTTTATATTAGTTGCACATCTGGTTTACATCTTTTAGTGCTAAAATATTATGACATGGCATATCTCAGTTTTTGCTGGTCTTGTGCATTGGTTTTCATACCAATGTATTAGTATTTTCTGGAAACTATACGGGTTTTACGGAGAGGGGTTATTATGTTCATAAAGATAAATATGTTTTCAAACGCTTTGAATTTTGCCCACTCACCCTTTTGTTTTGCGCCCCTCTAGGTGTTAGGTAGTTGTTTATCTTTGGTGGCTCACGAGGACTACTCGGCAGTTCTGATGGTCCATTAAATACTGTAGGGATCCTCTCCCGATTTGTATAATTATTGTTGAGTTAGTTCGACTGCACTTTCGTGTTACCTATGCTTTGATATGTGTGTTTCTCTAGTTAAATAAGTTTAGTTTTGGTTTTTATTTATTCACATTTTCTTATTATTATTATCACTTCTATTGCGCACTTGGCTACGTCACCCTCACGTGACGGCCAACATGCCTCGACTTCGGTCAGGGTTTGTCAAAGTTTTGCTCAGAGTTCCCTTTCCCAATACCTTAAGAAGAAATTATGTCACTATTGATATTGCAGCTATCTAGCTTCCAAAACTTACAAGGCATGCTACATTTTATACTTCTTTAAAAGATTTTATTCAGGCCATGTGAATATTAGAACAATAGCAATACAACCACCAATCCATATGATTGTAAATAGATTTCAACATATATATAAATAGTACTCTATAGGTCATATATATATATATATATATATATTTAAAACTTAACATATTTTAAATAGTTTTTAAACCTGTAACATCGCACGGGTGCCACTATTAATCTTTTACTATATTGATACATTGAGGCAAACGAGCCAATTCCTAAGAATTCTAGATTAAGCCTAATTTAAAAAAGGATAACATGCCCATTTAAAGGTGTAAATACAAATATAATCATCATCTCCTTGGACCTTGGATACGCAATCAGAATGAATGGTTCAAAAGGAATGATATTTTTTTTGTTTTGTTTTGAAGAAACAATATTATTTATACTATGAAAAAGGGGTAAGCTAAGTCTCACAATAAGTTAATAATAATGTAGTTTAAATTCACATTTGGTGAGAACTAAATCTAAGACCTCTAATTTATAAGTGAAAAAGAATACCATTAAAATGTAGTACTAAGTGATTCAAATGTAATGATTTATGAGTGTGGTGCTGCTGTTGCAACCATATTATAATATCACGTAGTTCCATTTGCATGAGGTGGTCGTATCGTACCAATTTTCATTCGCAGTTTGGCATCCATTGAATGTTCGTAAATCTTGGTTCACATCACATGAACCTTTTAAAATAAAACGTGACAACTACTAGGAATTTTCTTGATTGTCAAATTACGATTAGCATCCACCTTAAGTAGGCTTGATTTAGAATCCTTAGGAATTAGCTCGTTTGCCACAATGTACCAATATAGTAAAAGATATTGGTGATGAAGGTGTTTTCTTTAATTTTTTTTTTTTTTGGGGATTGTTATTAGCACTCCAAAAATCTTATTTTACACTCCTCACAAGTGGTTTTTTTTTTTTTTTTTTTTTTTTTTTTTTTTTTTTTTTCTAATTATAGAAAGTTTGGAGTGCCAAATGAGATTTTTAGAGTGCCAAACAATTCCCTTTTTTTTTTAATATAAAATCGAGCTGATCGGGCTTAGGCACCATAACACAAATCCCTTTGTTATTTTATTCTCTCTCTTTAAAAAGGAGAATAACTGGTGTCAAGTTACGGTTATTCACCCTTTCCGGGCCCAAAGAGATTATGGGAAATTTCACCCTACTCGGGGCCAGGGTCGAGCAAACTCATCAGTTTGGAGCACTGAACCCGTACTTTCCACATTTTTTTTATTTATTGGGAAGCCGCAGTTCGTGCTCTTACCACTGGGCCACTTGCAGTGGTTCATGAACCCTTTTATCACAGTAAGTTCATGTACTTTTTCTTTGTTTCCTCAATCAAAGAAAGGGTTAAAATTTTCTCATTTAGTATTAGATGGTTGAATTGAATTGAATTGGATAAAACACTACTTTTAAGGTAGGTTAAAGTAAGAAATGAAATATTGTGACTAACTTGGAAGTAGGAGATGAAATACAGAAGCCCTCTAAAGAAAAAAAAAATGTTCTTGCCTAAAGAGTAAAAGAAAGAAACTCTCTCTAGTGGGATCAGTGGTAGCCCCTCTCTTTTCTTCCCTGTTCTTTCTTCTCTCCTCTTCCATCTCCATGGAATGATCTTCCTTCTTTCTCTATCTTGAGTAGGGAATAGACAGCGGTAAGCCCCAATCCAAAATTTTCGGTGATGGTGGACCTAAGCTTTGTCTCATATTGGGTTCTTGGTTCCCACCCTTTTGTTTTTCCAATCACCTCTTAGAGTTTTTAGATTGTTGTACTAGATAACTCCCAAATTTATCTCAAATCCTTAACCCTAAACCCTAACAACTACTTAGCTCTCCTTCTAGAGTCTTAGTAAGATTTATTTTGTCGAAGTAGACTGCAACTCTAGCACGTTTGGAATACTTCTTAAATAACACGCAAGGGCATAGTTTATTCTTATAACTCTAAATAATCAAACAATCATTTTGCCACTTATGTTTTGAGAATTGTCACTTTGATGAGACAAATTTTCTGCCATGAGGGGGAGATAAGAATGTAACATTTATGAAGAATGGGACGAATTAGCATGGATGTATCCCCAGTGTCTCATCCTGATCCTCGTACAACACAAGTATGATAAGTAAGTGCGATATATCATAACTTTTAGAATGTTGCTCTGGACACATTCCTCTGATCTAGCTAAAGTAACAAGACCATATAGTAATTGCAAACATGCCTACAAGGATAGACGTACCTAACGAACATCTAGCAATTTTAGTTGTGCAAAGGTCGTCGTACGAATGTTTGCCCGATGACTATTCAAATTCTATCGGGCAAATAATGTTTACCCTATGAAAACTTTCTTCGCGCGCAAAATGCATTGATTAACTTGGGACAATGAACCGAACTTTTACCATTGCATACGCCACCCCAACAATGTACCACCAAAGCTCCTACTCCCATTGGCACATGGTATCTAACTCCATCTCCACCTACTATAGTCAAGAAGAACCCCAAAGGTCCTGAACCTAACCTACTCCTAGGTCGCAGAGCTCTCGGCCTTTTGGTTGTCCAACCTAGTTCATCATCAACTGTGGAGACACATCCAGATGAAGTGTCAGCTGCTCTAGTAGCATGTTTGGTTGCTGCTAGCAGTGGTTGGTGAGGTACTCATCTTTCTTCGCAACATAGAAGCCTACAAAAAAAAAAAAAAACCAATTAAATTTATCGATATTATTTTAAAATTTGTAAGTGTAATGTAATTTTGAAATTAAAATTTTGAACGAAATACTTAAATAAATGTTGTCAGCCACCTGGTTGCCATAATCGGCATGTGTATCCCCTAGGTGTCGACTTCTGGAAAGTAAGGGGTCGAGAACCAGAGTGTTGGATTACCCTTATTTGCCGTTGATTTTCGCTGTGAATAAAAAATTTAATTAAATTCAAAAGAAATTAAATTAAAAAACAAAAAATTGAAATGAAATTTTAAAAAATACCAAAAATTATGGGCTATGAAAATCATTGGGAGTTCGTGCCACTCGTCTATCCTTTCCATAAACTCACGGGGTGGATTGATCATAACATTCGGCAGAGATGCAGCTCGTACTTCCACTCCTTGTATCGCTCAGTCCACCCTAACTTGAACAATACCCGACACTTCCAAATCGATCTAAAAGTTTACCTGAAACAGGCAAAACAAGTGTATTAATTTAAAAATACACTAAATAAGTAAAAGTAGTAAAAATAATAAATTGAACAAAAAAGCACACTAACCAAGATCTCTTTCTTCATCGCCTACTGCACCTAGGGCGCCAACTTCCTCCATGTAGGGGTGAGCATAAGTCACTTTGTGCAGATGACGGCTCTCATGTCATGAGTCAACACGCTATTGACTTTGACGTCCACTCGCCGATGTCTTTGGTCGTAAACGACTACGACTTTGGCTTGCGTTATGCTGGTGATTCCGTTCGAGGACAAGCCTCTACAAATTCCCTGCACTTTCACCTTCTTCCCACCTTTGGCTGGGAGTTCTGCGCCTCCCTCGGGGGTATGGCACCGAATGGGCATCGACTTTAATGATGTCACCACAGGTGCTGGGGCTGGCAAAGCACCGTGCCGTTTTTGGTTTTGAATACAACGGGTAAATCGAGCTCCCAGACCGATGAAGCTGATGGAGTGGGCTCAGTAGTTGACTCGATGGTGGTTGCCTGGGTACCTTTGGTCATCGCCAATGGAATATCCCTCATCTTTGTTGCATGTTCATTCTGACCCGAACGCAGAGCAGATGCCATTGGTGATGAACCACAATGACATTTGTGAAAAAAAAAAAAAAAAAATTTCACAATAAAGATACACTAATTTAGAAAATTCATATAAATTTCTAAAATTTATAAGATTCCTAAAAAATAAATAATTCCTAAAATTCCTCTATTATTTCCAATATATCCAATATTTCCTAAAAATTTCTAGTTTTTCGACAGCTTCTTAACATTTCCAATATTTCTAGGAATTAAAATTTTCTAAAATGACGATATTTCATAAAATTCATACAAAATTACAAAACAATTCCTAAAACTTCCCGTACGCTCCCAGCCTCGTCCCTCCCCACCCCGTCCCCCCCACCCCAACCCATTCACACATCTGTTGTCATATATAAGTCAAATTCACACATGTAATATAAAAATTCACAAATTAAAAAAAAAGAAAAAAAGTGAGGGATAACATACCTTCATTCAAGCTCGAGAGTGAGAGAGAGATGGTGATAGAGAGGGTAAAGTGAAAATTGAGAAACAGCGCGAGGAAGAAGAAGAAGAAGGGTCTCTGCCTGTTATAAAATATCAGATCTTTTCCCAACGAACCAATTCGGAAGGCAAATGTTTAAAGAATGTTAAACGTGTATTATAACCTGCTAAATTTGTCAGGCAAAATAACCAATTTGTCGAGCAAAGCTTACACAGAAATGTCCCAAATTTTTGGAAAAAAAAAAGTGGTGGAAATTTATAATCAAATTCATAGCATATGATATGTTCCAGGGGGCGACTTTTGAATTTCAGGGAGAAAAGATAGTTCACAAGTCAAAGTAGAATGATTTTTGAGTTAGGGTGCAACGTAGAATCAAACTCGAGTTCCGGGGGTGTAGCTAAAAATAAGCTTTAATGTTAACGCATAGTGGAACTTTATTATCAGATCCATTAACACATGTGACATAGTCTTATTGGATTGTGGGCCCCATTTATGTTTCAGGGGGTGACTTTTTGATTTTCAGGAAGAAGAGAGAATCCACAAGTCAAAGTAGAACGATTTTTAGTTTCATAGAGTAAAGTGGCTACTTTTGAGTTGTATAGGGTAAAGTGAGATGAAAATTGAGTTCCAGTGGGCGTAGTTAAAATAAGTCTTAATTTGGACTCAATTCCTTGAAAATTAAAAGTCCCTCACCTAAAAATAGTCTTAAGAAATTCTATACTTAATTGTTAAAGATATACCATGCAAACACTACTAATTAATGAACTAGTTGAAGGAAAACTTTGAATATGTTAAGTTCATGGAGCAACATATATGCATGCATGTAACAATTAAATGATGGAAGGATGCTTGTATGCACTAAAAAACAAAATTTGGACCAAGAAATATAAACCCTAGCAGTTGTGAACCAAAGACTCAACTCAAATTCACAAAGAGAGTTAAGATTTGTTATACCTTTGAAGTTCATCTTTTCCTTGCAAAGGATAATCACCTTAAGCGAGGGCCTTCATCCATCTCCTAGAGTTGGACTCCATAGACTTCTAGCTTTTGACACCAAGGATGATTACGGCCCAATGTGTTTTAAGTTGTCACACAACTTAAGTTAATGAGTTTGAGTATTCACATCCTATTGGGCTTTGAGGCCCAACACTAACTCAAGGTCTAAAATGAACTTATTCATTTGATTAATTAACATATTAAATAATCCTAGCAATAAAACAATTAAACCAATTAACTTCCCTTACTCAACTCCATTATATCCATCAATCATTACCTTATACGATGCACAATCCATTACGTTCTAGTTTGTGAGGCAATAGTGATTAGAACTCTTACTGTGAAGCCAAAAATAATCAAGAAAAATATGAAGGCGACATGTTGATTTTTGGGTGAAAAAAACAAGATTACCCTCAAGACACATCGGGATTTCTACGCGCAAGCAGTGGGCAATCATCCCTCAATCAAGTGAAAAGTGCCCAAAATAGGTATTTATTCAAAACCTATTTCATCCATCCTCATCAAATCTTCTCCACAAGGTAACCCCCAAATCATTCCTTTCTAATTATATTAATTAGCTAATTAATTGATTTATTACCTAATTAATTATTAATTAGCTAACAAATCATGAATCTCACCCAAAAAATCATCCAAGTGCCCAGTCCTTCTCCTCCCAAAGGGGCCGGCCACACCCCTATATAAACACCCTCATTTTCTCCAAAACCTAAGTTCTACACTCTTGCTAAATTCTCTAAATTCTCCAAACACTTTCCCTTCAAAATTCTAACTTTGGCATCGGAGGTTCTTCGGCCAAAGCCCCCCTCCATTCATCGTGGGCACGTGAGCCTCTTGGCCTTGACCTAAGGTGTTGTTTGTTTTGTAGGTGCAATTTTTTTCAAGAACAAGGAGGAAGAAATTTGCATCCACACTTACTAATGGATTGTGAATTGAAAGTTGCTTTCAATTCTCCCTTGGTGATTATTACTCATAAGAGCTTTCATAAACCATGAGTGATGCCTAGCAGTATGTCATGGCTACCCAAGCTAAGTAGAAGAGGTTGGAGAACTTATTAAGTATGTGATTACATTGCAATACAGTCTTTCTTCAAACCAATACTCTTGATCACATTGTTTGGTTGTTAGTTTATTCATGTCTACTATCCAATGTGATTTTTTTGTCTATATGATTACCTTGAAAGTGATTTGGAACATACTTTGTAAATCATACCCATACTTTGGTCAGAGATTCTTAATCATGTCATAGAGTATCCCCTTCAACAGCTTGAAAGTTATAGATCCCTTGTTGTGCATTCACATGCCTACATTATTAAGTAGCTTAACCCCAACTATATATGTCGTGGACACTCTCTAATTGAATGCCTTTAACATAGTCAAATATTAAGGACTTAACCATAAGACAACTATGATGCCTCAAGTCAAAGGACTACTTTGCATTATTCCAACTAGTGAGTTCTCACATGACATGAGTATGCGAAGTCCGGGTTGATCGCATTTAGTGGACTCATTCTCTATTGAGCACCTACATATTTGTCTTGGTGTCTTTCATACCAATGATTCAAGACTAGTCACTCTTCAGAGAGAAGACATAGTATGTATTGGTCTATTCGGATTGTCAATCCCAATTGACAATCCTCTGATCAGGAACTTTTAGCATATATATAGAAAGGTCTTGTGAGTCTAACTACTTTAGATTACATTTTGTTGTTAATTATATATTCTTTGGGCTTATCATTTAAACGTATAAAAGTTAATGAGACGGCTTTAAACAATAATCTTTGTCCTTATATTAAACTGAGTTAGTTTAATATGTGAAATGTTGGTAAAGTATGATCTCATAATTGGCTTTAGAACACATTTCCAACACTAGTCAAGCACTACTAAAATACAATTAAAACATTAGAAATGCAATGCAAAGATACTAAAAAAAATGACCTTCAAAATGACCTCTTAAAAGTTTCCTCAAATATATTGCATCTCTTCATTTTCATGATTGGCCACTGAGTACTACAGTCTAGTGGTATTCCTCTTCATTTGTAAGTGAGAGGTCCTAGGTTCGATTCTCGCTAAATGCGAAATTGAACTACATTATTGCTATTGCTAGCACATTGTGAGGCTAAGCCTACTCCCCCTTAGTGTAGATAATATCGTTTGTTAAAAAAAATAAAAAATAAAAAAAGTAAAAGTGTCTCTCCCTGCCAATTTTAACAGATTTTCAAAACGACCCCTCTTGAAAGTTTCCTAAATGAGTTGCATCAAGTCATTTTCAAAGTGACCCTCTAATTTAGTAGTGCAATCTAACAAATTTCACTTAAGTTCCATATAACTTTAAAATATTTCATCCAAACATAGTGGCGAATAAAAAGATTTTTTTAGCAAAATTGTACCTGAGATTTGCATAACTTATCACTTTGGTCCCTTATTTAATGGAGATTTTTCACGAAATGACCAAAATAATTGATGATGAACAATCTCAAGGACCAATTCTATCAATTTCAAATCTTAGAGACTAAGGTGAGGAGTTATGCAACAATTTTGGCTAGAAAGCCGAATAAAAATAACACTAAAAATACAATTCCAATCTTATAAAATAATAATTTTAGTGTTTTATTTTTCTTTAAAAAAGAAATAAAAATTACAAAGAAAATCCACGACAGCAACCCCCACTAAAGGAGAACCCCCACTAAAGGAGTCAATCTGCCAAGCACACAAAGCTTCATAAGGCCAAACTTGTAAACATTCAAGGTATGACCTCTGGCTACACTTTGCATCCGCCACAAAATTTGCTTCACAGAAAATGTGCATAAACTGAATTTCATCAAAATAGCTAGTGTAGGACTAGATGTTTTGTAAGACGGTTTTGAAGCGCCAAGAAGTTGCACACCTTCCCAAAGAAGCCTTTTGAACCGTTTATGCCACGCAAAATGCAAACCATCCAACCAAGTCTTGACCTTCTGCAATAACAACACCATCATCACCAGAATTGCGATCACCAGCATATAAAGGAAAACCAGAAGCTGTTTTATAATCTACATTTTCTATTTTTTCTTTTGATACATATACCTAGACCAGTTTTGTAATCTACACTCTAATGAAATCTCCCTGCTTTTCATATTAAACGCCTGTAAAGAGCTCCTTATGTTCTATGGATAGCTGCAACTGCTTCCTTCATATCAATCAAGGCCTCCTCAAAGCACTTTGCGAGAAACGCCGGGTCCGGGATGATATCTTTGGCCACCAAAATTTGCATATCTGCTCCTCCAGCATAGCTCATCATGTGCATTGTGAGTGCCTGAATTAACAACCAGCAAAAAAATTCAAGTTACACGTTTAATCGCTTATCTGCTCTGTTCGACAATCAATATGCCTAGAAGAAACTTAAGTGATTTCAGAGAGCTGTTACATGAGGCAGGCCGGAATTATTCACTCTTAGGTAAGTAATTGGGTTGCCTCCAAGTGTGATTTCTTCTTGGGGGCCAAGTACATTCGAGATAGTGAAGGTAGTGTGGCAAACAATCCTGTAATTAAGCCAGCTAGCAACCTTTGCTCCGAAGTAGGTCATCACAAAAAGTCCGATTGCGTATGAAAAATGAGCCTCCAGAGATTGCTTCTTCCTGTCAAGCATCGCCTTGGCTCTCCTCAAATAAGCTAAAGGGTCACCACCGCTTTTATGAAAGTAAACCGGTAGGAGCATCATGCCGAATTTGTTACCCCAACCCGACCCCGAATTTTCTTTCATCAAATCGGATAGTTCCTAATCAGATTCGTTCAAGTCGAAATTTCAATAATTTCATAAGAAAACGTATAAAAGGTTAAAAGCTACAACATAGAAACAAACCTGCAGTCCAGCTTCCCTTCTTAAATTGACCATGCCTAGCCCCGTCACTCGAGTCCCCTCACGCAAACCTGACGCGAAAAAAAAGGAACAATCGTGTTCATCCATCTTTTTAATGTTAATTGCACGCGCACTATTTTCAGATTTTAATTACCGTTTGGATTTCGGTGAGACAGATATCTTGATAGCCCTGAGGAGATCACCCCTATAAGAACATCATTGATGGTCTGCATTGCAATTTGGCATACAATTCAGTCACAACCCTTGTTGTTCTTTATGTGCAGATGAAGACCAAAGTTTTGTTTACCAAATTTAGAAATATTGGTTCACCAAAGGAAAAAAAAAAAAATTAGAAACAAAACAAGACAAGAAGCAGAAGCATTTACAAACCAATTACCGCATCTGGAACAGAGTTCTTGATTAGCTTCATGTCCTGAAGCCGGAACCGAGCAGTGGCCAGCTTCCTCGGCCAGAGCTCAACCCCATCGCCGCCGCTAATCTCCGTCTTGCCGTCGCAAACCCACAAGCTCCTCATCACAAACTCCACAACAAATATCAAGCTAAACCACATCATACCCCAAAACCCAATCACCATAGCCCACCAACCCTTTCCCTTACTCGCTCTGTTTCTCTTCCCAGGAAAAGTCGGGATCTTTTCTTCGTTTCCAGCTGTTCTGCAACCAGCCACCAATAAGGCCATGAGCGACACGCCGTCGCCGAGGGCGTGGTGGATTCGAACAACGCCGCACTTGTGGGCCATGAGGAGGTGGAATTCCCAGAGCGGCTTGTCGGCGGGGAGGCCGGTGCCGGCGCAGAGTTCGGCCAAGTAGTCGTTGACTGCTGTCTCGTGGTCAACGGGTGATGTGGTGAGGGGTTCGTGGAGGACGATGACGTGGCGGTCCATGTCGACGTGGGGGGTCTTCCGCCAGTGCTCGCGGCCGTCGGAGTCGTGGACGAGGAGGCTGGAGAATCTGGGGTTGGAGAGGAGGGGAGAGTTTTGGAGGGTCGATTTGATTAAGTCGATGTTTATGGGGTTTTGGAATCCGATGGCACAGTTGATTATTTGGTTCATTTCGGGCTGGAGGAAGAGGCGGCCTGCCGGGGTGACTGGCTCGTCGGCGGAGGGGTCACCGGCTGCCGACGAAGCCATGAGAGAGAAACAGAGGAGAGAGAGAGAGGATGAGATAAGGGTTATGTTTGAGCGCCCATAATATCGACGTTAGTGATGGGAATTCGCTCAAATTCTATGACAAATATCTGAACAGCATCCGTCTCTTTGAAATTTTGGCATAGCCAAAAGGAAATATTTCGTTAGTATTAAATGAAGAGAATTATTATTGTCACTTTCAAAATTTTATTTTGCTTTCTAATTTTTCTATAATTAGAAAAAAAAATACATTTATGAAGGGTGTAGAATGAAATTTTTGGAATATTAATAACATTTCTCTAAATAAAATTCCTTTTACTTGTCGCTTTCAATGCTACGTTTTAACTTTTAAATTCAATTTTCATAATTATTTAGAGATTTATTTTCAAATCTTAACTATTCGTATTTATACCAATCGGTGATATATGTACCATTGAAAAAATTGAACTTTTAGTGCCAAAAGCATAGTGCCGGTTTTTTAAGAGCTTTTTTTCGTCAAGGGTTTTTAAGAGCTAGTCCGTAAACATTTTGTAAAAGTTTTTCGTTTCTTATATAAATAAAAGTGCGTTGGCAAGTTATTATTTTAAACAAATTTAGAAAATAAAAAACGCAGAAAACGATATTTAACCTAAGTTATGTTAACATCAAAATTGATACATCCTCTACTTTCTAAAAAAATTCAAAACAATAGATAATAAAACATACATCATACAACAAAGAGTTTTATAAAATAAAATTATGTATGTAAGCACCACCATCACCACCATTGCCACCACCACCGTCACCACCACCGCCACCACCACACAACATTCTTCACTGCCATCACCTACACCACCATGGCTATCACCACCTCCACCGTCTCATCATTGTCATCACCACTATTGTCAATACCACCACATCCTCCACTGTCATACCATCGCCACCTTGGTCACCAGCACCTTCGCAATCTCAGCATGGTCACCATCGGAACAATTGCCTTTGACATTGCCACCACGTCCACCACCTCACTACCACAAGCATTAGCATCACTGTGGATGCAAATTTCCGCTTTTTCTTGATTGATGAATCTACACCTGCAAAATAATAACACCTAAGATTAAGGCCAAAAGCCTCACACACCTACGATGAATGGGGGGCTTTGGCTGAAGAATCTCCGATGCCTAAGTTAGAATTCTATAAAGAATGTGTTTGCCCACAAAAAGCCTTTTAGGGAGTAGCTAAGGCTTCTCCAAATTTTAGAGATAAATGGAGTATTTATAGGAGAAAAGGAGGAGATGGGCCGACCCTCTAGGGTTTAGAGGTGGCCAGCCCTAGGGATGGAATTTGGGTGAGAATATTCTAAGATATTTGTGTAAATAAATATCTTAGAATAATTAGGTAAATATCATAAATAAATGGGATTAGGATAACTTATGTGAAATAGGTCTTCTCTAATTAGGAATGTATTTATGAAAAGAATAAGGGATTATTCTATCATAAATACCTTTGACTTTTTCTATAGGCAAGGGTGCCTTGAGCAGCCGTTGATCTCTGCTTGCTCTACCTTAGCTACGTGTGGTGAATGAGGTTGCTTCCTGCTCATTTAATAAGGGCAGTCTTGTCTTTATTGGGAAATAATTCACTTGTCAGCCCCATGATTTTTGGGATTATTTTTGGCTCCACAAATGCCCCCACAACTGCTGGGCTGCTCGCAGGAAAGGGCAGGAGGTGTAGAAATCCAAAGATGTAATGGAGTTTGTGTCCCAATTTGATGTAAATTCCCTCTTTAATTTGGAATTTAAATTCTTCAAGGAAAGGCAATGTGATTGCCACCAAAACCTATTTAAGTCTGCGTCAAGTAGAGGGTTAAATAAATTTGGCGTGCAATTAAAACCCTGCAAGAAAGAGAGAAAGCCAGAGGATATTTGTTCCCCATTCCCTGGCAATCTTCGTCGCTTGCCCGTGCAAAGAATTGTGTTCCGTTGGTTTTCTTATTCTCCAAGGTAAGAAAAAAAAATTAATTTTCTCTTTCTTCTTCATTTGTTCGGAGCCTCAAGGCTTGAATTTTGGCTCGATGGAGGTTGAGGAGGTGGCAAAAAGTGCAGCTATGGGCTGTTATGTTGCTGCTGCCATAGTAGCTGGGTCGACTTGGCACGTTGTTAGGGCTGGCGCGGATGAGTCGATTCGATGCGTTAGGCTAGGCGCGGAGGAGGAAGGTCAATGCTGGGCTTGGGCTCGTGCAATGTTGAGAGATACATGAGAGAAAGGGACGCGAGAGGCGCCAACCCCCCTTCAGGTGAATTGGGTTGCTAGGCCATTTGAACCGAGGGTGATAAGAGGTAGCATGCCTCCTGCCTATTAGGTCGAGAGAGAAAGACCTGGCGTGCTGGGTCCGTAGGGTAGCTAGCTGGGCTGCAGTCTGGTGCATTGCTCCTTGCAATTTTTTTTTTCTTCGAATAGTCTTCCAATAATATTTCTTTGCGCTGTTGTAGGATTTTCGAACATGACTTCCTTAAGCCACAAGAATGATGAATTTATTCCGTCATTGCATTATCAAGGTGGATTTGCAAGTGAACTAGGCTACTTCAAGGCTGCTCATGTCATGGTAGGTTTTGATGAGCAGTTCAGGGACTTCCTCGAGATGTTTGAGGACGTAATTCCGTCTGGGGTTCGCGTGAAGCGGGCCAAGAATGGTAGTAGCTGTGAGCTGTGTGGTTCTAGGAAAACTATCAAGCTTTACCTCTACTACTTTGTGTTGGGGTTCAATTTTCCCATGCCTCAGTTTTTCCAAGAGGTGATCTGCTCCATGAAGTGTGCTTTTACTCAGTGCTTTCCAAATGTGGTCCGTGTGATGATGGGGTTCCATAACTTGAGCGGGTTTTTTGACTTGGACCTGATTGCCAACGAGTTTTGGTACTTCTTTGACATAGGTCACATCGATGGTGTTGGGTAGCTGAGGGCTCGCCATAGGCTCTTTGATCACTTGAGCAAAGGGGGATCATGACTGATATAGGGAGACCCTTGAGATTAGCGGATAGTGGGAATCCGACTCCTCGCCTGGGCTGCGTTTTCCAACTGCTTTCATCAATGGTAAGTAAGCTGCTTAGCCTCTAAGCTACTTTATATTTTTGCTGAGTTACCTTCTGATTTGTCATCCTCTGTTTATGTAGATTCAGAATTTGGTTCAACTCCCAAGATTTCTCCAGACATGAAGACGGTGCGCATCGCTTTGAGGATCCCTGTTGAATACTATGAATTGCATTGGCTGCTTAGTCTTCTTCATAGCGAGAAAGGTAGGCTGCCCTCATTAGAAGAGATTAGGAGGATCAAGGGTGAGGCGTTTGCTCGTCCGATCGCTACTGTGGCGCTTGTTACAAGTGAAAGTGGGAGAAAGAAATATTCGTCGCCTGCTTGAGAGCTGTCAATGGAGATAAGGCCGAAGACTGTTATTGACTTGAGTTCCTCTGTTATTGACTTGATTTCGTCCATTACTGGAAGGCTCATTATTAACTTGACTTCTTCTAATGGGAAGAAAGAGGTTGCTCTGAGGGTTGCTAGACTAATTGCTGACAGGATTGCATAGCAGAAGAGTTCTGTCATGCCCTCTATGACTAGTTTTATTCTGAGGCAGCCTGTGCCCAACTCTGATCTGATTCTAGAGGTGCGTGCAGTGGCGAAGAGCGAGGATGGTGATTCCACAGCCAAGGCAATGCTAGGGCTAGCTCTTCTTATTAAGAAAGAAACGTCTGCTCGCATGAGTAGCCATGATTAGGGATGGATAAATACCCATTGGTTATGGGTAACCGCGGTTACCCGCTCATTTAAATTAAACGGTTACGGTTATGGGTATAACTGTTTACCTGCGAAATTTAAATGGGCGGTTATGGGTATTAACCGTGGTTATAAACGGATAACCATTTACCCATTTATTTTATATATGTAAAATTAACACAAACCATGTTCCTTATCGGACAAAACTCATATCAATGCTATTGACTATAGTGCATGATTTCTGTAGCTAATATAATTTAGTTTTCCTTAACCACTTTAAATGATTTCTGTAGCTAATATAATTTAGTTTTCCTTAACCACTTTAAATTTCATGGTCCATTATATATATTTATGTTAATATTTTACATTCCAAGTTAAATAACCCAATAATACTGTTTTTTAATAGTTTTCGTAACCTAAGAATAGTTAGCAAATTTTATATTACCTTCATTGTTAACAGTTAAAAGTATCATCCGTAAACTATTATTTCAATTATTGGAATGGTATAAGGACTTAAAAAATTAAAATGCAGAAATGTATGATGAATGTACCTATAACGGTGTTTAGTTGTTAGAAAAAGAAAATTATGACAAATTTTTCCTTTTTAATTTTCAAGTTGTTAAAAAAACACGTAGACGGGTGAAAAAAGAGTAAATGGTAAAAAAGAAAGGATAAATGGGTAAACGGGTATTAAATGGTTACGGTTAAATGGGTACGCGGTTATGGGTATGGTTAACCGTTTATAAACAGTTATGGGTATGGGTATAACCGTTTAGGCAATTACCCAATGGGTAAACGATTATGCGGGTATGAGAATAAACGGTTATCGATAAATAACCACGGTTACCCGCCCGGCATAACCGTTGCCCATCCCTAGCCATGATTAGCCTGCTAAACCAGCCTTAGGGGAGTTTTCCGAGATCTATGCGTTATTGAAGCCCGATTTGCTTAAGGACACAGAGGTATGTGCCAAGTTTGTTGATGGCGTGAGCAAAGTTGTTGACTTCAATTTCTTTGTGATGCATGAAGCTTAGTCGCAAAGAGGTTCCTGATGCGAGATTTACTTGACACTCAAATTAAACCCTCGTTTGACAATTGTAGTAGAATGGATAAGTGAGGGATCGTTCTAGACCGGGGATTAGGAGGGCTTGCTAAAACCTTCTAAATTGACTTAAAAACATAAAAACACAATATAAAACACTATTTAATGCTCGAAGAAAGCAAAACTAAAAATAAGAAAGATTAAGACTAAGACTTCAACGAAATAGGGGGGAATTGGATTTGGACGAATTTAAACTAAAATGAATACTTGGAAACAAAACAAATTGTAAATATGGATTTGACGGAAATGAATGGATGGGAAGCTAGCTAAGGGTTCTTTCTCTACACATGATATTTATGCATATGAATCAATTTCCAGTTATTCCTTCATTGAATTATGAACGACAATGCCCCAAATTAACCGTGACATCACTAGTTAACCCTCAGATTTTCCTTATATTATTGGATTGGATGGCATCATTCGACAACCCAAAACATTCTCAAAAGTTCCCTACATGTCATCATAATAGAGATACAATCGAAGATCATTAAGAATAATGAAAACCATAAGCATTGACAAAGCATTTGCAACTATGACATCATGTTACTCATGCTAAGAATTAAACTTAACGCGATCGTGACAAGCAACCTTCACTACTTTCAAGTATAAGTTAGTAACGATTATGTGAAACCTTCTTAAACTTTAGCCACATATTCATGCATGCTAATTAAGTGTCGACCCTCAATCAACAAACACAAATAAGTTAATCATCAAATAGTTAAGCCAATTGCATTCACGAATCAAGAGTTCATAACCGGAATTCATCAATTCATATCACATAAATAAACATGGTATTGAAATCACCCCTAGCCAAAAAGGGTTTAGTTCCTCATAACTTTGAAATCAAAGAAACACCTAAACATTCCAACAACTCAAACTTGAATTGTATGAACGTTTAGGCACTCTTCTCTTCCATTCCTCATATTACAAAACAAAGAGAATTGGGAATTTAAACATTGAAATCAAAGAAACGCGTAAACATTCCAACAACTCAAACGTGAATTGTATGAACGTTTAGGCCCTCTTCTCTTCGTCTTCGTTGTAGCACAAGGACTAAGGGATGTTGTTGGTGTGTTGAATGGATTGGGGGATTAGGGAAATGGAAGAAATGGAGGAGAAAGGGAAGGGAATGATGCAGAAAATGGAGAGACTCACGGCTAGGGAGAAGATGGAAGTGTTTGTGGTGTGTTGTGTATGAAAATGAGATCTCCATGAATGAATGAATGCAAGGGTATTTATAGGAGTAGTGGAGGGAACATATGGCTATGTCATTTGTAGGTGAAGTAGGTGGATGTTGTAGGTGAAGTAGGTGGATGTTGTAGGTGAAGTGGATGTTGTAGGTGAAGTAGGTGGATGATATGTTAAGTGATAAATGATAAGTGATATGATATGTGGTTATGATATGATAAGTGGTTAAGTGGTGATGATAAGTGATAAGTGATTAAGTGATATGATATGTGGTGATGATAAGTGATAAGTGCATGTGGGTTAACTAATGAAGGAAATGCATGTGCAATGACAATGTGTTAGAATGGATGTGTGTTATGCATGGCATGATTGGGATTAGGAAAGGTTTAAATGTCCTAAAACTAAAGAGAACAAGGTTCCAACACTTTGGCTCTAATTAGGTCTTCAATTTCGTCCAACACTTTGGCTTCAAGCATAAGCTATCCGTCCTTAGCCCAAAAGTGCTCCAAAAGTCTCCAAAATGCATCTTTTTGCTCCTTTAGCCCTTTGGACCTACAAACACACGAAAATAGCTTAAAGTACTAAAATAACTAAAGAAACATAACGTAAATGTACGAGAACAAGCCATTTAAGTCGCATAAATATGCTCCTATCAAATACCCCCACACTTAGCTTTTGCTAGTCCTCGAGCAAAACAGAAAAACAAAACAAAAAGAACAAAACACAACCTACACCTTCCAACAATCGTCTTAGGGATTTCCAATGCACATGACAAGTTAAAAATCATTATTCCCACAGAATTTAGCCATCTTTACCCTTAAGTACATTCTTAATCATAGTTACCACATACTAGTTCGCAATTAAGCATTTAAAACCATGTTTTGAATGTAGTAACATGCCTTAGAGAATTTGCTCAATTCCTTTCAAGATATGCACTCAATTTTTACTCAGATTTTCTAACTACACACCCTAATCTAGTCATATGTGAGAAGATTGATGTAAACATGAAAACGACACTCACATATATGTATCACAAAGAACGCAATTTCTGGAGTTAAAATCAAGTTTAGATATGATCTCATGAATGGAATGCTACTACTTAGACGCGAGAACCAGTGACACCATAAGCTCATACCAAGTTCAAACTCCACAAATTGAAACACATAACACTCAAGATAGAAGTCAAGGGTTGTAACGGGGCTTAGGGTATGTGGATAACAAAGAAGGGATATGGAAAACAAAGGTTCTTAAAGAAATAGTGAGCAAAGCATTTGAATCAACTTAGAATTCACTTTTGAATGAAAACTCAACTTTTGAACAAAAAGGGAGAATTTAGACAATTTACGCCCAGAATTGGTGTTTTGGAACCTTTCTTCAATCACTTATTCTTTTCTCTTTTTTTTTTTTTTTTTTTTTTTTTTTTTTTTTTTTTTTTTTTTTTTTTCTTTTGAATCTCAAAACATAAACACTTAAACATTCTCTCCCCCACATTTATTTTCTTTCATAATGTAACTCAAAAGGAATTCAATTAGGTCATGCTCACTATCTTTTAAGAACAAGGGTGAGGATTGTCCTAAACTAGGCTAGGTGAGGAAAAAGTGGGTTAACAAAGAACATGGGCTAACACGGCTCAACGGGGGTACAACTTACAACATATACGAAATATGGGAAGTGAGGCTATTTGGCTATGGTGGCAACTACACAACTTCATCTTGATATATGTTATGCAAATCAATAACATGCTTTGAATGAAATGGGCATGAGTTCTAGCATTTGGAACTATATGATGAAACGCCTTCTAAGTAGTAACCAAGCAAAGAATAATGAGATCATGCAACGATTTTAGAAAACAAGAAATCACAGATTATACTCTCCAAAGAACGTTATAGGCTCAAGTCTCTCAGGGTTGTAGCATTTGTTTGAGTTCCTTCCTTCAGGCATGTTACAAAAACTAAATTTTCTTTTATGATTGCATGTGAAGTCATACATTATAACCATAACCAAGCATATACCAAGAGTAAATCAAACTTTTCTCTATGTTTATAACTCTTTTTAACAGTCATGCAATTACAAACCAAATCCTTATCATTGTGTTGGAAGGTATCCTAAGACACAAACACACACACAAAAACAACTTTAAAACAACTCTTTTTGGGTTTTTCAAAACAATTTTTCAAATTTTTATGGGATTTTCGAATTTTTAAGACAAAATACACTAAAACAGTTTTAAAACAGTGAGAAACAACATGTGAAGTGATAGGTGAATAAATCCCACGAATTTGCATCAAATATACTTAGTTACCCCCCCACACTTAAATCAAACATTGTCCTCAATGTTTTAAGCATAGATTCACACAAAGCATAAGTAAATACACAAAAAGCACTTAAACATACTAAACATGGCATAATGTAATTAACAAAGAGAAGAGTTTAGAGACGCAAATCTGGTTATAGAGTGTAAATTCCATCTTATCCTTGGTAATTGCATTGAGGCTTTTGATCTTTGTGATTCCACAGGCTTACTCTTGAACTGGTTTCTGCCCGTCGTTGATTTTCCTTTGTGCTACTTCTTGAACTGGGCAGCAGGATGGTTCTTTTGGTCTCCCCTGAAGGTCTGAGCTTACCCCTTTGGTCTGTTTCTTTGTTCAATCTTTCCAATTCGTATTGAAAAGGGTTGGAGGATAACTCAGCCTATGTTTGTCTCCACATGCTTCAATGTATCATTTTCACTTGCCTTACTCGCTCCCCTTTGCAGAAGTGGTCCCTTCTCCGGAAGTGTATCAACCGTTGAAGATGACTACTCGAGAGCAACGCTAGGTAAGCAATCAGGAATAGATTCCAGGCAGTTGGCTCCAGATCGGAAGACTGACTCCAAGTGCCGGCTGATTGCTTCTTTTACTTTGCCATGCGAGTAAGAACAAGGACAAAGAAAAAGACAGGGAAAGAGCATGATATGAGATACTTTTTCTTTTGACCTTGATGATATGAGATACCTTTGCTTTTGAAGAAGCGGTGAATGAATCAGCACATGTATTTGTTGTGCTGCTTCCTCCTAGGTCATCTGTACTCCAGGCATCTGGTATCATCTTTGGGGAAGAAGAAAGAATTGAGTATTTCGAAAGGCTTTGCTGGGAGTGCGCCCTCAGAGGTGAGGGAGAGTTGGGCATTTTCTTCAGGTTTGCCCTACCATAAAAGACGAAGGTCGACATATATAGAGATAATATCAAGTGGTGGTACTTTTTACCTTTGTTGACAAACGTTTTGATCCCGCAAATCCGGCTTTTTGAAATAATGGCGCCTCTTCGATCTCTGAACACGCCTCTTCGATTTCTGAGCAGGCGCCCCTTCGATTTCTGAACGACGCCCCTTCGCTTTCTGAACGACACGTGGTAGTGCAGATGCGGCTCCTTTTGACAAAGCTGCACGCGTCTTCTGAAAAGCTGAGAAAGCGTCGCCGAACTTTGCGCTTGTCGGCTAAAGATGTGTAGTTGTGATGATGACCTCCACGTGTTGTCAGAAAAGAAGAAATCTTTTGACAAAGTTGAACGCGCCTTCTGAAAAGCCGAGAAAGCGTCGCCTAAATTACGCCGGAAATTCTGGCTTTTTGAATTGGTGGACGCGTCGCCTTGGCTTTTTTATTGAGCTATCGATCACCACAACAAACACACTCTGAAGATTTCCCATTCTTGAAAATCGACTCCGGCCCTTTGAAATTTAACTCCATCCCTTCTCTTTGAACACTTTTGAAAAATGGCAAACTCATCGAACCTTAGCTTGGAATTGAGCCTTAGCAGTGATACGGGCGCGCCGCGTCAAGGTAACGTATGGCGCCCTTCTTTCTTTTCTTCTAACGGTCCTCTCACAGGTGAAGACTCCGTGATGCAGGATGCCACAACAGCTACAATAGTAGCTAGGAACCTCCTCACTCCGAAAGATAGGAGGCTGCTGTCAGGACGGTCCGATGAGCTGGCCGTTCAAGAGTCCCTCGCACTTAGTGTTCAGTGTGCGAGTTCTATGTCCAACATGGGCCAACGCCTGCTTGCCCGCTCCCGTCAGGTGGAATCATTGATGGCAGAGGTGGAAAGTCTCAAGCAGGAGATCCAGCAGCTGAAGTATGAGAATAGAAGTTTGCACGTGCTTGCAAACAACTATTCGACGGGCATGAAGAGGAAGCTTGATGAGCTGCAAGAGTCTGAAGGTCGGATTCACAGTGACCGTCAAAGGTTCTCGTCTTTCCTCCAGAGGCACCTTTTTCCTGGCTCATCCAGCGCTTGGCCAAGTATTGAGGCCTGGAATGCTCTATCTTCGATGCCTTCTGCTCCTATGCCTTCTGTTCCTACGCCTTCCGCTCCGATGCCTTCTGTTCCTACGCCTTCCGCTTCAAGAGTAAAGCCACGTAGTGGGGCCTCAAGCAAACACCCTTTGTGAAGCACCATCTTTCTTTGTTTAGCAGTGCCTATCAATAAATCAAACATTTTCTCAATGTTACAATCATAGACTCACACAATTAATAAACAACTAAACAACCTAACAAGGCAGAAACGAAATAGCAACAAAGAGAAGAGTTTTTTTTAGGAATCTGGATTTGGATTTTTTTTTTTTTTTTTTTTTTTTTTTTTAGTTAAATTTTTATCAAATTTTCGGAGTTTTATACCAAGACACTATAAAACACACTAAAACACTCTAAAAACGCTTAAAACAGCAAGAAACAACATTCTAAGTGATAGGTGAATAAATCCCACGAAATTCATGCAAATACAAATTGTTTACCCCCCCACACTTAAATCAAACTTTGTCCTCAATGTTTTAAGCAGAAAGTCACAACAGAGCAAGCAAATAAACAAATACGAGAAAGAAAGCAAAGTAAAGGCAGTAAAGAAAAAGAAAGGAATAAAAATAAGTCTTTTAAAGGGGTTTCCAAGTTCTTCTCTATTCGGATGCATGGGTTGCCTCCCACGAAGCGCTTTCTTTTACGTCTTTCAGCCGGACGAGTACCCTCTTTTAATCTTCATTTGAGCCCATGGAATGGAAAGGAATGTCTTCCACCACTTGCCCCACACCATGCTCGTAATATGGCTTCAACCGATGCCCGTTCACCTTGAATTCTACGCCATTCCTTAAGCTTTTTATGTGGACTGCACCATAAGGTAAAACGTTAGTAACAACAAACGGGCCAATCCATTTAGAACGCAACTTACCAGGAAACAAACGTAGGCGAGAGTTGAAAAGTAACACTTTCTGCCCAACTGTGAAGGTCTTGGTTCGAATCATTTTATCATGGAATGCTTTGGTCTTGGCTTTGTACATCCGGGCATTCTCATAGGCTTCATTCCGAATCTCCTCAAGTTCATTCAATTGGAGCTTCCTATGAACTCCCGCTGCATCTATGTCCATGTTGAAAGTCTTCACGGCCCAATGTGCCTTGTGCTCTAACTCTACGGGCAAATGACATGGCTTACCATAGACGAGCCGAAAAGGTGACATCCCAATGGGTGTTTTGTACGCCGTACGATATGCCCACAGTGCATCATCTAAACGTAAGCTCCAATCCCTCCTTGTTGGTCCAACGGTCTTCTCCAAAATTTGTTTGATTTCTCGGTTAGACACCTCGGCTTGGCCATTTGTTTGAGGATGGTAAGGTGTGGAGACCTTATGGTTGACATGGTACTTTCTTAGCAACGCCTCAATGGTCCGATTGCAAAAGTGAGACCCTCCATCACTTATGATTACTCTCGGCATTCCAAACCTAGCAAAAATGTTAGTTTTCACGAAATCTGCAACCACCTTAGAATCGTTAGTACGGGTGGCTTTTGCTTCCACCCATTTAGAAACATAATCAACGGCTAGCAAGATATAAGTGAAACCATAAGATGGAGGGAAAGGGCCCATGAAATCAATGCCCCAAACATCAAAAATTTCAACATTAAAGACAGGGGTTTGCGGCATTTGGTCCTTGGTACCTATGTTACCCATTCGTTGGCAACGATCACAAGACATACAAAAGGTTCTAGCATCCCTAAATATAGTCGGCCAATAAAAACCACACTCTAGAACCTTGAGGGCAGTGCGTTGTGTGCCAAAATGACCACCACATGCATATGTGTGACAAAAGCTTAGAATTGAGTGAAATTCAGAATCATGCACACATCTACGTACAATTTGATCTGAGCAATACTTCCACAAACAAGGGTCATCCCAAACATAGAAACGTGCATCATTTTTAAGCTTATCACGTTGGTGTTTGTTTAGTTCATTTGGAAATTGTTTAGCCACCAAGTAATTCACTAAATCTGCATACCATGGTTCACTTACCTCAATGGATAGTAGCTGCTCATCGGGAAAAGTTTCAGGGATAGGTACGGCATGTTCATGCTCCTCGTGGATCATTCGGCTTAAATGGTCAGCCACTACATTCTCGCTTCCTTTCTTATCCCGGATTTCAATATCAAATTCTTGAAGAAGAAGAATCCAACGGATAAGCCTCGGCTTTGCTTCCTTTTTCGTGATCAAGTACCTCAAAGCTGCATGATCAGAATAAACGATTACTTTAGTACCAATTAAATATGAACGGAATTTATCTAAAGCAAAAACCACAGCTAGAAGTTCTTTTTCCGTCGTGGAGTAGTTCAATTGGGCATCATTGAGAGTCCGAGAGGCATAGTATATGACATGCGACCGCTTGTCTCTTCTTTGTCCTAGAACAGCTCCTAATGCATAGTCGGATGCATCGCACATGAGCTCGAACGGAAGGCTCCAATCTGGAGGTACAATAATGGGGGCCGAGACTAGCTTTTCCTTGAGTTGGTTAAATGCCGAATTACACTCTTCATCAAACTTGAATGGCACATCTTTTTGAAGCAATCGGCAAAGAGGGCTGGACATCTTGGAGAAGTCCTTGATAAAACGCCTATAGAACCCTGCATGGCCAAGAAACGAACGTACCTCTCTAACCGAAGTAGGAGAGGGTAAGTGACGTACAAGGTCTATTTTCGATTTATCTACTTCAATTCCTTTTTCTGAAACAATATGTCCTAAAACTATACCTTGTTTCACCATAAAGTGACATTTCTCCCAATTCAAGACAAGGTTAGTTTCAACACATCGTTTCAAAATTAAGGTCAGATTATCCAAGCAATTATCAAATGAACTCCCAAATACACTGAAATCATCCATGAAAACCTCAATGATCTTTTCAACAAAATCGGAAAATATACTTACCATACACATTTGGAAAGTGGCCGGTGCGTTGCATAAGCCAAATGGCATGCGACGATAAGCAAATGTTCCAAAGGGACATGTGAATGTGGTCTTCTCTTGATCATCCGGGGCTATCACAATTTGGTTATATCCAGAGTATCCATCAAGAAAACAGTAAAAAGCATGACCGGCTAACCTTTCGAGCATCTGGTCGATGAATGGCAAAGGAAAGTGATCTTTCCTAGTCATGGCATTTAGCTTCCGGTAATCGATACATACTCGCCATCCAGTCTGAATGCGTGTAGGCACGAGCTCATTCTCATCATTCTTGATAACAGTTACTCCGGACTTCTTGGGAACGACTTGAACTGGAGAGACCCAACGGCTATCGGAGATAGGGTAGATCACTCCGCAATCCAAAAGCTTGATTATTTCCTTCTTCACCACTTCCATCATCGGAGGGTTGAGACGGCGTTGAGCCTCTCGAGTTGGTTTAGCCCCCTCCTCAAGAAGTATACGGTGCATGCATGTGGTAGGGCTTATTCCTTTAATGTCGGCCAAAGTCCACCCTATGGCCGTTTTGTGCTCTCGCAGCACCCTCACAAGCTTCTCCTCCTCCATTGCCGTGAGACTTGATGAAATGATGACGGGCAATGTTTCGCCTTTTCCCAAAAACACATACTTCAAATGGTCCGGCAATGGCTTAAGTTCAAGCGATGGTGCCTGAACAACAGAAGGTAGCATCTTAGTGGAAACTGAATTTGAAAGTGAGAGTGGAACCTTACCATATTGTTGTGGCAATGACTCAAGGGCTGCCACAACCTCAATTATTTCTTCACTAGAACCCATTGCAAAGAATTCCTCCTCCTTGCCGTGGCCTTGCATTGGCCCAAATCCTTCATTTTTGCGCTCTATGGCCTTAGTGATGGTTGTTTCCAGGGCGTCATCGTTCAATTCTTCAAGGTATACCTGCGCCAAAGAATCGATAACATCAATGGAAAAACAAGAATGGTCATCAACGGGATATCTCATAGTTTCAGAAATATTAAAATCAATCACTTCCCCATCAAATTCCATTGTCAAGGTGCCTTTGTATACATCAATCTTCGTTCGGGCCGTCTTCATGAATGGCCTACCAAGGAGAATCGGCAAAGATGTAGAATGGGCTGAATCCTCCATGTCTAGGACGTAGAAATCAGCCGGAAAAATTAAATGGTTCACCTGCACAAGCACATCTTCCAAAACTCCTTTTGGATACGTGTTAGAACGATCAGCCAATTGTATAATTACACCATCTTGTTTTAATTCACCCAAATTCATAGATGCATAAATAGAATAAGGCATGACATTTATGGATGCACCTAAATCAAGCATGGCATGTTCAAAACGATTATGTCCAATCACACAAGGAATCGTGAAACTACCGGGGTCTTTGCACTTGGTAGGCAGTTTACGTTGCAAAACAGCGGACACATTCTCGCTTACCTTCACTACCTCTTTGTTTGCCCTTCTTCTCTTTGTATTGCATAGGTCCTTGAGGAATTTAGCATACTTTGGAACCTGTTTGATTGCATCGAGAAGCGGTATGTTCACTTGCACCTTCCGGAACGTTTCAAGAATGTCCTTCTCGCTTTTTTCCTTTTTTTCTTGCATGAACCTGCGAGGAAAAGGTACATTGGGCAGATTAGGATGTGAAGTACATGAATTTGAACTTAAATTACCTGATTTGGCCGAGTTAGGGTGATTGGGGGCTTGCGGCATTGGGTTTTTCACCCTCACCGTGGGTGAGCTAGACACTTCCTCAGGTTGTGTCGTCTCTTCATCTACTTTCTGGGCAGATTTGGGATTGTTTGGCTCGGTCCCAACTTCTTTTCCACCCCTTAGGGTGATGGCCTTGGCGGATTCGAATCCTCCCTTTGGATTGACTGTGGTTGAGCTAGGAAGCTTTCCTTGCTCTCTAATCTGTCCAAGGAACTCAGAAATCTGCCCTATTTGTTTCTTCATATCCATCATCTCCTTCTCGTTATTTTCTATTCGGTTGTTTTGATTTTGCAACCCCTGCGAAATAGAGGTTAGTAATTGCATAGCTTGATTACTTTCCAAAGACGTACCTGAATGAGATGATGCCGAAGGTTGTTGGGATTGTTGGGGTGCATACGGCTTGGAATAAAAACCAGGGGGGTTTGGCCTAAATCCTCCTTGTTGGGCAGCTTGTTGTGGCTCCCTCCATTTGAAGTTTGGATGGTCCCTCCATCCGGCATTGTAAGTGTTCGAGTATGGGTTGTTTTGATTTTGTCCTTGGAAACCAATTGCATTGGCAGATTCCCACCCACCATTCTCGATTAGTTGAGGGCACTTGTCGGATGGATGCCCTTGAATTGAGCACAGGCCACAAACTTGGTGTTCTTGTGCTTTTGGACCAATCACAACCTGAGAAATAAGAGAAGTAAGATTAGCAAGTTGTGATTGAATTTCAGAAATAGCACTCACCTCATTTACACTTAGTTGTCGTGGGGCTTCCCTTTGACCCACTCCTTCATATTGTTGAGCGTTTAGCGCTCGGTTGGCTATGAGAATCCTGGCATCCCTTGGTGTTTTGTCCACCAATGCTCCTCCCGCTGATGCATCAAGCATTTGACGTTCGATAGGAAGGAGGCCCTCATAGAAATATTGAAGGAGAAGTTCCTCCTTCATTTGATGTTGAGGACATGAAGCTACAAGGCCCTTGAAGCGCTCATAATAAGCCGGGAATGTCTCACCATGATTCTGTTGAATACCACTAATTTTCTTCCGTAGGAGAATCACTCTCGAAGTAGGGAAGAATTTCTCCAAGAAAGCACGCTTCATACTCTCCCACGAAGTCACAGTTCCCGGGGCTAGTTCGTAGAGCCAATCTTTGGCCTTGTCCATAAGTGAAAATGGAAAGGCCTTCATCTTCAATATACTCCCATCCACATTGACGGGGGTCATGCTCGAACAAACCACCTCGAACTCCTTCAAGTGTTTGTTGGGGTCTTCCATAGACAAGCCATGGAACTTCGGAATATGGTGTAACAAACTGGATTTGAGTTCAAATTCCTCAGTCTTCCCCTCTGCAGCCGTGGGGTATTGGATACAAAGAGGCAATGCATTATCCAAACCCGAGGCCGAAAGCTCCTTGATGGTTCTATTATCTGCTGCCATGGCTTGTTCTTCTTCAAAAATCTGATTCGTGGGCTTTTCTTCTACACCTACTTCGTCTTCTTCAAGCCCAGGTTGTGGTGGCTCTTGTTGACTCCTCGTTCTCCTCAAAGTGCGTTCAAAATCACCGTCAAAGTCGGAGATGTTCTCTATAATAGGCCGAGAGCTACGAGTCATACACAGTACCTAAAAAACAAGGAAACAAACAAACTAAGAATCTGAAATAAGAATGCACAAAAAACAAAAAAAATATAAAAATAAAGACAAGGGATTAGCAAAGTTGCTAAATCCCCGGCAACGGCGCCAAAATTTGATGCGAGATTTACTTGACACTCAAATTAAACCCTCGTTTGACAATTGTAGTAGAATGGATAAGTGAGGGATCGTTCTAGACCGGGGATTAGGAGGGCTTGCTAAAACCTTCTAAATTGACTTAAAAACATAAAAACACAATATAAAACACTATTTAATGCTCGAAGAAAGCAAAACTAAAAATAAGAAAGATTAAGACTAAGACTTCAACGAAATAGGGGGGAATTGGATTTGGACGAATTTAAACTAAAATGAATACTTGGAAACAAAACAAATTGTAAATATGGATTTGACGGAAATGAATGGATGGGAAGCTAGCTAAGGGTTCTTTCTCTACACATGATATTTATGCATATGAATCAATTTCCAGTTATTCCTTCATTGAATTATGAACGACAATGCCCCAAATTAACCGTGACATCACTAGTTAACCCTCAGATTTTCCTTATATTATTGGATTGGATGGCATCATTCGACAACCCAAAACATTCTCAAAAGTTCCCTACATGTCATCATAATAGAGATACAATCGAAGATCATTAAGAATAATGAAAACCATAAGCATTGACAAAGCATTTGCAACTATGACATCATGTTACTCATGCTAAGAATTAAACTTAACGCGATCGTGACAAGCAACCTTCACTACTTTCAAGTATAAGTTAGTAACGATTATGTGAAACCTTCTTAAACTTTAGCCACATATTCATGCATGCTAATTAAGTGTCGACCCTCAATCAACAAACACAAATAAGTTAATCATCAAATAGTTAAGCCAATTGCATTCACGAATCAAGAGTTCATAACCGGAATTCATCAATTCATATCACATAAATAAACATGGTATTGAAATCACCCCTAGCCAAAAAGGGTTTAGTTCCTCATAACTTTGAAATCAAAGAAACACCTAAACATTCCAACAACTCAAACTTGAATTGTATGAACGTTTAGGCACTCTTCTCTTCCATTCCTCATATTACAAAACAAAGAGAATTGGGAATTTAAACATTGAAATCAAAGAAACGCGTAAACATTCCAACAACTCAAACGTGAATTGTATGAACGTTTAGGCCCTCTTCTCTTCGTCTTCGTTGTAGCACAAGGACTAAGGGATGTTGTTGGTGTGTTGAATGGATTGGGGGATTAGGGAAATGGAAGAAATGGAGGAGAAAGGGAAGGGAATGATGCAGAAAATGGAGAGACTCACGGCTAGGGAGAAGATGGAAGTGTTTGTGGTGTGTTGTGTATGAAAATGAGATCTCCATGAATGAATGAATGCAAGGGTATTTATAGGAGTAGTGGAGGGAACATATGGCTATGTCATTTGTAGGTGAAGTAGGTGGATGTTGTAGGTGAAGTAGGTGGATGTTGTAGGTGAAGTGGATGTTGTAGGTGAAGTAGGTGGATGATATGTTAAGTGATAAATGATAAGTGATATGATATGTGGTTATGATATGATAAGTGGTTAAGTGGTGATGATAAGTGATAAGTGATTAAGTGATATGATATGTGGTGATGATAAGTGATAAGTGCATGTGGGTTAACTAATGAAGGAAATGCATGTGCAATGACAATGTGTTAGAATGGATGTGTGTTATGCATGGCATGATTGGGATTAGGAAAGGTTTAAATGTCCTAAAACTAAAGAGAACAAGGTTCCAACACTTTGGCTCCAATTAGGTCTTCAATTTCGTCCAACACTTTGGCTTCAAGCATAAGCTATCCGTCATTAGCCCAAAAGTGCTCCAAAAGTCTCCAAAATGCATCTTTTTGCTCCTTTAGCCCTTTGGACCTACAAACACACGAAAATAGCTTAAAGTACTAAAATAACTAAAGAAACATAACGTAAATGTACGAGAACAAGCCATTTAAGTCGCATAAATATGCTCCTATCAGTTCCCTAGTTGCTATGATGTAGAAATCTATGATCTTGGTAACCGAGTACACTCGTATAGAGCAGGATGATGCCAATTCTGCTAGGGAAATAGCGCCAACCATGGTATCAGAGGCTTGCTCAGCTGCTGATAAAATTAAAAAGTTGAAGTTTGAACTTGCCTTTTTGAAGGGATTTGATATCTTTGCACCCACTGCTCAATAGCTTGAGATTGCTCACTAAGATATCAATGACTTGAAGGCTTAGCTTGAAGCGATCTGGGGGAAGTATGGCGTTACAGAGAATGAGATTAAAGTCCAAGCGTTGCTAGTGCATGACCTTGAGAGTGCCATTTTAGAATTTTCATCTGCCCATGATGCCAAAGATGTAGAGCTACTCGCTATGCATAATGACATTGTTGGACTCAAGAAGGTGGTTGGTAGACTTGTGTCTAAGGAAATTGAGCTGTAAGAAGCATTGTCTGCCAGCAAGAACTTGAAGAAGGAACTAGATGAGTTGCAGAATGCTCGTACTGACCTGATTGAGGATAATAAATAGCTAAGGAGTGAGAAGTCTAGTCTTGAGGTTGTCCTTGCCCAAGGTCAAGCTGGTATCTACAAGCTTAGCTATATTGATCATTTCATTAGCATATCGTCTGACTATGCCTTCTCTGATAAGGACCTCGAGATTTTTGCTACTTTTTCTGAGGATCTGTTTAAGTTTTCCTTTGAGAGTGTCGTCGGTGGAGCAGTTGAGGATCAGGTTGCCTAGGTAGGTACGGTCGAAGGTGGTGCCGCCCAGGTAGGGGCGGTTGATGATAGTGTTGCCCGAGATGGGGCAGTTGTAAATGAAACGCAAGAAGTTGATGCTGCTGGGAGCGATGTAGCTGTTAAAGATGTCCAAGCTACTGGTGAGTAGTCTTTTTAGATAAACTTTAGGATTTACTTTCTTTTCATTTCCTGATTGCTTTTTCCTTTGCTGTTGGCCTTCGTGCCAGTTTACCAATTTGCTAGAAATTAATAAACCGTTTTTCTTCGCTTTACTTCATCTTTGTCTCTTTGCCTTGCTTCAAGCTTTTACTATAGAATGAACAATTGAGCAGGCTACTTTGAACAAAGCAGTTAAGCCCGTCTCTATTACTTTAGGCGAAAACTTCGGGTTGTTAGGAGCGAATCTTTGCTTGCTTGAGGCATTTTTTTGAAATTTTTAACTTGCAGGGCCAATTGACCTCCGTGGTTGTATGTCTCGTATCAGTGGTTCACTAGATCTTAATCACAAGGTCATTAGCAAAGCATGCTGCTTTTTAATAAGCAGACGGGCTTGCATGACCTATTTGACTGTTGATCTAGGCTTAGGACCTCTACAAAGCTGTTAACTAGAGAGTCAGCAGCCAAACGCCTTACTTACAGAAGCAGGTGAGTCTCCATGACTTCTTGGTTGTTAACTTTGATATTCTAAAGCGTTGAACTGCTGAGCTTTATCTTGTGTTGTTGCCCCCTGACCATTGGCTGCTTAGTTGGTCATCCTTTCTCAAATCCTTTAAGCTGTGTGGCCTGCATCACAACATAGTAAAGATTGCTGGGACATGAAATTCGCTACCCTTTCGCATCAAAAGTACATGGTTTTGTGGAATTTCGTGGGCAGTGGTTCGAAAGAACACTTTGCACTTTATGTAACCAATTCTATAGGCTGCGTAGCAAGTAGCACATCACTTTAAGAATCAGTGCAAACCCAAGGGGTTGTTCTACGCTAGGCAGCGTATGTGCGAGATAACCTGTTAACCTTTCACAAGATTGTGCGGTTTTATAGGTTTAGGCGGCTAATTGCTCGAAGGGTGTACCATAGACAGTCTTCTAGAAACCGTAGGTTGCTTGGTGAATTGGCAACGACTTTAGATTCCCAAGGATCTTTTAGAATTCGTAGGCTTCTCGTTGAATTCGTAGAGGGTTTAGGTTTCTAGGTATTTTCCAGAAACTGTTAGCTGCTCGTTGAATAGACAGGGACTTTAGGTTCCCAGGTATCTTCCAAAAATTGTAGGTTGTTCGTTCAATTAGCAGCGGCTTTAGGTTTCTAGGGATGCCTTTAGTTACACAAGGGCAACCTGACCCATCCACGTCTAGATATTCAGAGTGTGAAGTTTACCCTCTTCTATTGAGAGAGTAAGGTTGGTCCTCGGAGGGGCACAATTCTTGCGATAGGACTTTGATTAGGCGTGATCTTCAATGTGAGTAGGAGTAGATAATTGTTGTAGATACGTAGTTGATCCAAGTGGTATATAGCTTCGGAAATCTTCATTGAAAATAAGATGAAGGATATCGAACTTAGCTGAAAGGTAGAATTGCATAGCAGCTGAGTAGTCTTTGGCTTTTGAGGTAGTGCTCGTCGAGCTGCTTGAGTCTTCGAATTTTATTTCGTCTGAGAAGTGCTCAGGGAGAAGTGGAAGGTCATGCATAGTACTTTTGCAGGTTGTAGGCATTCCACTGCTTGTCGATCTTTTTGTCGTTCATGGTGGTGAGGGCATAGCTATCATTGCCACCTGCTCTGCTGATTTTGTAGTGACTTTCCTAGATAGGATTCATCTTTTTAGATCATTCTCATCGGGCAGTGATGAATGCTTTTCTTAGGACTAGATCTCCAGGTTGAAACTGCCGGGTCTTTGCCCTTCTATTGTAGCTAAAGATGAGCTGCTTCTGTAGTCTACATTGTGAGTGATAACCTTCTCGCGTTTTTCCTTTGCCAGATCAAGATATTTGGCCATCTTCTTTTTGTTCTGCTCTAAAGTTGGTAGTATGGTGTTGATGCTTAACACGATGCATTGGGAGGGATGATTGCTTTTGACCAAATGCTAATGAGAAAGGAGTTTCATCGGTTGCTTATCACTTGGTTGTGCGATATGCCCATAAGACACTGGGAAGTTCGTCTGGCCAATTTCCCTACTTGTCTGTGAAGGATTTCTTGAGTCAGTCCAAGATTATCTTATTGGATGCCTTCGCTTGCCTGTTGCCTTGGGGATATCTAGGCATAGACATGTCCTGCTTGATGCCATATCTTTGGAAGAACTTCGCCAAGTCTTTGCCCATAAATTGCGGGCTATTGTCGGTAATGATAGATTATAGGATGCTAAATCAATAGATGATGTTATTCCATATGAAGCGCTCTATGTCTGATTGAGTAGTGGTGGTCATGAGCTCGTCTTCTACCCTCTTGATGAAGTAGTCGGTACACATGTAGTAGAGTGCCGCCTTTATTTGGAGTGTTTTAGATTCCAATCTCTATATAGAGAGTGTCCTATTGACTAGGTAGTAGATTATGAGATCTTGCCAGCTTGTGGTTGTGTTGACTTGTAACACCTCGACTGCTAGTTCTTCTTTTGTACTCGGCTTTCGCAAATACTCGATTGGGATGGAGTATCTGAACTGGTAGCCCAAAGCGGAGCTTAAGGCTGCCAAGGTGTCTGCATGAGCATTGTCTGCCCGTGGCACCTGAGTGAGGGTGGAAGTTTGAAATGCCTTAAGTTCCTTGGATGTTTTGCTGTATACTCCCCGGTAGTCTGGCTAGTGATACGCTAAGAATTAAAATGGATTGCAAGTTTGTTGACTGCCAAATCTTGTGCTATTTGGAGGCCTACTAATAAGGGCTCGTACTCTCTTCGTTGTTTGACGCCTTAAAGCCTAGAGTGATTGCCTACTCGAGCATTGAGCCGTCTGGGGTGATGAGAACCAAGCCTGCTCTAGAACCCTTGTAGTTGGATGAACTGTCGATGTGTAAGCGCAAAAAGTCTTTGTTAGAAATGGTTGGTTCGGCATGCATGCTCGCGGCGTTTTTTGGCTATGTCTTTACGTCTTCTAGGCCAGAAGTGAACTCTACTATGAAGTTTACCAAGGCCTGAACTTTTATCGCCGTGTGGGGTTGGTAAACAAGCCGCATTGGCTAAGTTCTAACGCCCACTTCATCCCTTGTTAAGAAGTGTCTAGACCATGTATGATAGATCGTAGGGGATACTGAGTCATGACGATGATCGTATGTGCGTGAAAATATGGTCTAAGCTTTCGAGCTACAACAATTAGCGCTAAAATCAGCTTTTCTATCCTCGGGTATCTTATTTCAGCATCGAGGAAAACTTTAGAAGTGTAGAATATTGGCAGTTGGGTCCCCAGCTCTTCTCGTATGAGGGCAAAGCTTACTGCTACGTTTTGAAATGCTTTCTCGCACTTGTTGTCCCACTTGTCTTTTTATGCCTTCTTGGTAGCCTTGAAAAAGGGCTTACATTGATCAGTTGAGCATGAGAGGAAACAGTGAAGTGCAGCTAAGCTCAATCGTGAGCCAATTTTTGGCGTCATCTTTTATCAGTGTGTCTTTCTGAAAGCCATCATCTTGATCTTCCTGCTGTAGTTGCTATTTGGTAGTAGGCTCGTCCTCTTCAACCTCGGTAGCTCCTATGGGGTGAATGACTTCTTCTTTGACTCCTTCAACATTTGTACCGTGCTTTCTAAGGATGTGGTCTGGTCAGACTTGATCTTTTTTACTTCTCCTTCTGGGATGCGGAATCGAATTTTCTGGTACTCGATAGAGGTCTTCTTTGAGACTACTAGTGATGTTCTTATATCGAGTGTTATGTTGCCAGTATCAGTTGAATTTGGTGAGTACCTTTGCTTAGCATATTATCGTGCTTTCTAGGCCCATTTTCTGAATGATGGATAACTGAAGTATATTTACTGTACTGCCATTATCCACCATCACTTTGTCGACTATAGCATGTGCCAGCTGAACGGACACTACCAGAGCATCGACGTGTGGGAAGTCAACTCCCTCAGTATCCTGGTTGGTGAAACCAATGATGCGTCTAGGTTTGGTGTTAGTTAGCTGAACTTGGGAGTTCGTTATAGCCTGCTGGATCTTCTTCTTCTTGGAGTTGTTTGTGGCCTTCAAGTACTCAGACTCGACAAAGATTTCGTTGATTCTGATAATCTTGGCAGACAACTCTTCATCTGAGTCTGCGTTGCTCCTAGGCTGCGCAACTGGCTTGTCCAGGTATCTGTCATATTTACTTTCTTTCACCAGCTTATCTAGGTATTCCTTCCAGGTATAATAAGTATTGGTCATGTGACTGAGACCTCGATGGAATACACAATACTTAGAGTGATCCAATTTAGAGGTGTCTCATCTAGATTGTCTTAGTAGCCTAAACCAAGGCTCAGTCTTAAGGTTGCGGAGAATCTGGTTGATCGAGATCGAGAACTTCATATAGTTTTAGGTGGCTTGACCTCCTCTTGCTGGGAACCGGTCTCTGTGCTTGGCCTCTTGCCTGCTTCAGTTGTTAGACTGTTTCTTGTCCACCTTCTTCTGGGCTACGTTGGACTTATTCTATGGCTGCTCAAGTGCCTTGTTTGCTCGTTGGGCCTCATCCTAAAACACATGCTTCTCTGCCAGGGCAAATGAGTTTGCTAGATTCAAGTCTTCCTTCATGATCAATTCTCCAAATAGAGGATGATTTGTTGGGAATCCATTTTGGAATGCTGTGTTGGCAATCGAGTCGTTGCAGGAGACTATCTTCGCCTTCTCCGCCTTTAACCTCTTGACATCGTTGCGGAGTGACTCTTTTGGATTCTTTTTGATGTTGAAGAGTTGATCGGACTTCTTCTTGATCGAGCGATAGAATGAGTATTCCTTAGTGAAAACTATGGAAATCTTATCAAAACTTCGGATGGATTATGGAGGCAGAGTATGGAACCCATCCTACGCCTCGCCCTGCAAAGTAGTTGTGGATACAAATTTCTACCTTCTTCTTCTTGGAAAAAATTGCACCTACAAAACAATTAACACTTTTGGTCAAGGCCAAGAGCCTCACGCGCCCACGATGAATTTTGGGGGGGGGGGAGGGGGGCTTTGGCCGAAAAACCTCCAATGCCAAAGTTAGAATTTGAGGGAAAAGTGTTTAGGGAATTTGGAGAATTTTTCTAAAGTGTAGAACTTAGGTTTTTGGAGAAAATGGGGTGGTATTTATAAGGGTGTGGCCCGCCTGTTTGGGAGAGATAGGAATGGGCCACTAGTGGTTATTTGGGTGTAATTCACAATTAATTAGCTAATTAATAAATTAATTGAGTAATAAATCAATTAATTATCCAATTAATATAATTTGAAAGAAATAATTTGGGAGTTACCTTGTGGGGAGGATTTGATGAGGATGGATGAAATAGGTTTTGAATAATTACTTATTTTGACCACTTTTGACCTTGATTGAGGGATGATTGTTTGCTGCTTGCGCGTAGAAATCTCAGTGTGCCTTAAGGGTAATCTTGTCATTTTTGCCCAAAAATCCACACGTCACTTCCATAGTTTCCTTGATTATTTTTGGCTCCACAAATGCTGCCACATCTGTTGGGCTACTCGTAGGAAAAGGTAGCAGGTGTAGAGATCTTATTGCTTTAGGAAACATATGATTGTTTCCTATTTTGATGTAGATTCCCTCTTTAATTGGAAATTAGATCCTTCTAGGAAAAGGAAATAAATTTCTATCAAAGCTTATTTAAGTCCACCTTAAGTGGATTATGAAATCAACTTTGGAGAGTGATTTATTTTTCCTACAAGAAAGAAAGCTTAGGGGATATTTGTTCCATCTCTTCTAGCAATCTTCTACATCTTGCCCATGTAAAAGATCGTATTTCATTCCTTACTTCATCTTCACGTCACTTCAAGGTAAGAAAAAATTAATTTTTTGTCTTCTTAATTTTTTGCGAGTCTCGGGGCTTGAATTTTGGATGAACGGGGGTCGATGAGTCATGAAAAAGTGGCTGCCGTAGGTTTCGCGTGATGGTGGCTTGGCTCGGGCCGAGGGCTGGCAGCGTGGGTTTGGCGTGCGGCTGGTTGGCGCTTTGTTTTTTATTTTTTTATTTTTTTATTTTTTTTGAAGGGTGGGCTTGGGCCTGTGCCTGGGGAAAATGAGAGAGTGGCCGAGATGCTATGCCCTCCTTTCTTTTTTTATTTTTTAAGCAATCGTCTAACGAATCTTTCTTGCATCGTTGTAGAATTTCTTCGAACATGTCTTCCTTGAGCCACAAGAATGATGATGGGGTGCCGTCATTGTATCACCAAGGCGGGTCTTTAAGCAAGGTTGGCTACTTCAAGTTTGCTTACTTCAAAATTAGCTTTGATGACTTGGATGGTAGCAGCCCTGAGCCATGTGGTGCGGCTCGGAGGGCCATCAAGTTCCACCTCTACTACTTTGTGTTGGGATTTACTTTTCCTATGCCTCGTTTCTTCCAGGAAGTACTTTACTCTATGAACTGTGCCCCCGCTCAATGTTCTCCAAATGCGCTCCGTGCGCTGGTGGGATTCCTTAATCTACGCCAATTCTTTGACTTAACTCTAATCGTCAACGAATTTTGGTACTTTTTTTACATTGGCCACATCGAGGGATTTGGGCAGCTGCGGTCTCGCCACAGGCTCTTCGATCATTCGAGCAAGGGATATCATGACTGGGCCAAAGAAACTTTGGAGATAAGTGGAGAATGGGAGTGTGATTCTTCCCCCAAGCTGCATGTTCCAACGTTCTTCATATCTGGTAAATAGGCTGCTTAATCTCTCAGCTGCTTTGTATTTATGCTAAGCTGCTCTCTAATTTTCTAATTGTCTTTCACTGCTTTTGTAGATTTGAAGTTTGGCTCAATTTCTAAGACTTCTCCGGACATGAAGAAAGTGCATGTTGCTCTGGGTATCCTTTCTGAGTACCATGAGTGGTGTTGGCTACTTAGTCCTCTTCGTAGAGAGAAAGGTGGGCTACCTCCAAGAAATGAGATAAATCGGATCAAGGTGGAGGCATTAGCTCATCCGATCACCGTTCTGGAGCCTGCTGTAAGTGAAGGTGTGAAAAAGAGACCTTCTCCGCCTGCTCAAGAGACGTCTGCTGCGAAAAAGCTAAAGACTTATTCCGCTGCTAAGAAGAAGGAGCCTGTTCGTGCTGGCAGTTGTGAGAAATCCACCAAGTCTATTTCTAGGGAAGCTGCTGAGATTTGCATGCTTTTGAGACCAAACCTGCTTGAGGACATGGACGTGTGTGCCAAATTTGTCGATGGCGTCAAAGGGGTTGTTGACCAAAATTCCTTCGTGAAGCATATGATCGAGTATAGAAAGATTGCTCTGCTGGCCATGATGCGGAAAATGGCGATTCTAGCAGCCAAGTCTATGTTCCTTAATCAAGAGGATACCATGGCTGCCAAGGAGGTGGCAAGAATTGTGGTAGCCGAAACTTACTCCTCGGCCTAAAAACTAAAAAAGTTGGAATCTGAGTTTGCTGCTTTGAAGGGGTCTAATATTTCTGCCCCTATTTCTCTGCAGCTTAAGACCGCTCGCTTAGAGATCATGGATTTGAAGACTAGGTTTGACACAATCCAAGTAAATTATGAAAGTGCAGAGAAGAAGATTGGGTTTTACATACCTTAGATTCAAAACCTTGAGTGTGCCGTCTTTGAGCTCCGCTCTGCTACTTGCGCAAAGGATGAAGAACTGATTACTGCTTATAACCAAGTGATCCACTTCAAGAAGGTTGTTGATAGGCTTGAGCCTCAAGTGTTGGAACTCCAAGGTGCTTTGAAGATCAACGATAGTCTGAAGAAAAGAGTGGATGAGCTACAACGGGTCCGTGCTTGTCTACTCGAGGAGAATGACCAGTTCAAGAGTGAGAAGGCTGGGTTCGAGGCTTCGCTTACTCAGAGTCAAGCTAACTTCTACAAGATGGGTTATGTAGACTATCTCTTTTAGTAACTGTCTAACTTTGAGTTTTCTAGTAAAGACTTCGAGACCTTCTCCATTTCTCTAGAAGACTTGCTCGCCTTCACTTTTGAGGCTTTTATTGGTGAAGTGGTCGAAGAGGTTGGTGCTCAGGTTGGGGCAGCTAAGGGTAGAGCGCCGGATAGTGCTTTTGTTGAGAGTATCATAGCTGCTAAAGGTGTGGCGACCGAGTAGTCGTGGAATGTCCAAGCTACTAAAGAATAGTCTTCTAGGTAGCCTTTAGGATTTTCTTTGTTTTCCTTGTTACTCTTGCTTTGCTTGAACTCCTTCGGTTTTTTGCTAGTTTTCTTTATCAATTTTGCTAGAAAAATTAATAAACTTGTTTACTTCACTTTTCTCTATCTTCGCTGGTAGGCATGCTACGTTTCTCTAAGTAGACAGATCCACGTAGCCTATGAAGTCGTAGGTGTTGGTGTAGAACTTTGCAAAGTTGTTAGCCATAGGGTTGGCAGCCAGACACCTTACTTATAGAAGCAGATAAGTCCACGTAACCACTAGACTATTAACCTTGGCTTTCTCTAATTTCGTAGGTTGCATAACAAGTATCACAACACTTTAAGACTTGGTGCAGGTTATTCTGCGCTTGGCAGAGGTGAAGTTTATCGACTATATAGCATGTCGACAGTGGATAAAGCTTCGTATATACATGTTAGCTTGTTTAACCTTTCACAAGAATGTGCACTTGTATAAGTTTAGCGCGACTCGAGTCGTAGGCAATCTTCCAGAAACCGTAGGCTACCTTAGTGCACTCAGTAACAGCTTTAGGGTTCCAGGGTAACCGTCTATAGGACGTACTGCGTTATGTTCCCCATCCGTTTCTAGGGTCCGATTCTTCGCGGATTGGGCCAAGAGACCTAAAATCCTTTAGTTAGCTAAGCCTTGAAAAAGGCCATTGTGGCTACTTCTAGGAATCTCGGCATAAGCCATCGTGAATCTAGTTATACTAGGGCAGCCCAGCTCATCCACGTCTGGATATTCGGAGTGTAGAGTTTATCCTCCTACTTTGGAGAGCAGGTCCATGTGGGTGTCCGGGAATTGGTTTACCCTATCGCACTGGAGAGCATGCTTTATCCCTCGGGGGGTGCAATTCCTGCAGTGAATCCCTCGGGGGTGCAATTCATGCAGGAGTGATCAGTTGTTGTAGACATGTAGTCGAGCCAAGTTATAAATTGCTTCTAAATTTCTCATTGAAAAATGAGTGAAACGAGCGAGAACTTAGCTGTAAAGTAGAGACTGCATAATAACTGGATAATCCTCGACTTACTAGGTGGTGCCCGTTGAGCTGCTTGAGTTCTTCGGGCTTTGTTGTAGTAAGTGGTCAAACATGGTACTTCCTCAGATTGTAAGCGTTCCACTGTTTTTCGATCTTTTTGTTGTTCACGGTGGTGAGAGTGTAATTACCCTTGCAGCCTACTCTGCTGATCCTGTACGGACCTTCCCTAATGGGATCCATCGTTTTCGAGCCTCCTTTGTGGGGTAGTGATGAAGGCTTTTCTTAGGACTAGATCTCCGGGTTAGAACTGCTGGATCTTAGCCCTTTTGTTGTAGCTGGAGAGGAGTTGATGTTGGTAGGCTGTGATGCGGATGATGGTCTGCTCGCCCGTTTCCTCTGGCAGTTCTAAGCTTGTGGCCATCTCCTTGCTATTATGCTCAATGCTTGGCAGTAGAGTGCTAATACTTGGCACGATGACATTGGGAGGAATGATTGCTTTTAAACCAAATGCCAAAGAGAAAGGAGTCTCACTGGTTGCTCGTCTTTTTGTGGTACGATATGCCCATAAACATTTGGGGAATTCGTCTGGCCATTTTCCCTTCTTGTCGAAGAGAAATTTCTTGAGGCAGTCAATGATCATCTTGTTGAATGCTTCGGCATGCCCGTTGCCTTGAGGATATCTTGGCGTAGATATGTGCTGCTTGATGCCATACTTTTGGAAGAACTTTGCCAAATTTTGGCCCATAAATTGAGGGTTGTTGTCAGTGATGATGAATTGAGGGATGCTAAATCGGCAAATGATGTTCCTCCATATGAAGTGCTCTATGCTCGTCTAAGACGTGGTTGTCATGGGCTTTGCTTTTACCCATTTGATGAAGTAATTAGTTGCCATGATCATCATGTTTTTGCCCCCAGTAGCGGGCGACATTGGCCCTACTAGGTTGATTGCCCACTGCATGAATGGCCAAGGACTTGTCTGTGGGTGTAGTTTGCTGGCAGGCAATGCTGGTACCGACTTGTAGCGTTGGCAACGATCACACTTTTGTACTAACTCCTTAGCATCTTAGTGCATGGTAAGCCAATAGTAGCCTATCTTAAGAGCCTTCTATGCTAAGGATTAGCTTCTGTTGTGATTTGCATAAACACCTTCGTGGATTGAGCTTAGAACCTTTAGATAATTTGGAGGTGCTAGGCAGCGAAGATGTGGTCCGATGTAAAATCTTCAAACGAGAATGTCGTTCCACATGTAATAGCTTGTTGCCTTTATTTGAAGCTTTCTAGACTCCAATATTTTTGTGGGGAGTGTGCCATTGACCAGGTAGTCTATAATAAAACTTTGCCAGTTGGTAGTTATACTAACCTGTGACACTTCGGCTGCCGGCTTTACCTATATGCTTGGCTTGTCTAGATACTCCACCAGGATAGAACGTTTGAGTTGGTGGTCGAGGGCAGAGCCTCGACCGGCTAGTGTGTTTGCATGGGCGTTGTCTGCCTGCAAAACTTAAGTGAGAGTGTAAGTCTGAAATGCCTCAAGTTCCTTGTGTACCTTCTCTAGGTATTACACTATCCTTGGATGTTTTGCAGTGTACTCCCAAGTAGTCTGGTTGGTGATTAGCTGGGAATCGCAATGAATTGCGAGCTTTTTCACCGCCAAGCCTTTTGTTATTCGGAGGCCTGTTAGTAAGGCCTCGTACTCTGCTTCGTTGTTGGATGCTTTGAAGCCTAGAGTGATTGTCTGCTCGAGCATTGAACCGTCTGGGGTGAGAAGAACCATGCCTGCTCCTGAGCCTTTGTAGTTGGATGCAACGTCGACATGCAAATGCCAGAAGTCTCCATTGGGTGGAGCAGAAGTGACTAAGGTGTGCTCTCGACTGCTTTCGGGGTGTCGTTGGACCTCTCTATTATGTCGCTTTGGCTAGGCGTGATTCTGCTATGACTTGGGCCTTTATTGCCGTGCGGGGTTGGAAAACTAAACCGTATTGGTAAGTTCCAACGCCCATTTCATCACTCGTTGAGAAGCGTCTGGACCATGTAGGATTGATCGTAGAGGATGTTGAGTCATAACAATGACTGTATGAGCTTGAAAGTATGGTATGAGCTTCCGAGTCGTAACAACTAGCGCCAAAATTAATTTTTTGATCTTCGGGTATCTAGTTTCCACATCGAGAAAAACTTTAGAAGTGTAGAATACCGGCAGTTAGGCCCCAGCTCTTCTTGTATAAGGGCAGAGCTCATTACTACTTCGGAGATTGCCAAGTCAATGTATAGGTCCTCTGCTGCTTCCGGCTTGGATAAAAGGAGAAGTGATGTGAGATATTGTTTCAGGTCTTGGAAAGCTTTTGTGATGTGAGATACTGCTTCAGGTCTTGGAAAGCTCTTTTGTACTTGTCGTCCTATTTGTCTTGTTGTGCCTTCTTGATGACCTTGAAAAAGGGCTTGCATCGATCGGTAGACCGCGAAAAGAAACGTTTGAGGGCAGTTGCTCGTCTAGTCGAGCTTTGGATCTCCTGCAAGGTAGTTGAAGATTTCATCTCTAAGATCGCTCATATTTTCTTGGGATGTGCTTCGTTTCCTCGTTAGGTTACTAGGTACCCTAAGAATCTGCTTGAAGATACTCCGAATATGCATTTGGTGGGGTTGAGCTTCATCTTGTACTTTCTAAGGATGTTGAAAGTTTCTGCCAGGTAGCCGATATGGTTTAACCGTTGCTTGCCCTTTACCATGATGTTGTTGACATAGACCTCCATGGTTACTCCAATTTGCTTATTGGACATCATGTTTACTAATCGTTGGTAAGTGGCTCATGCGTTCTTAAGGCCAAATGGCGTGACCTTGTAGCAGTAGGTGCTTTACTCAATCACGAACGCGATTTTCTCCTTGTCGGGTTGGTACATGGCTATTTGGTTGTAACCGGTGTATGTGTCCAAGAAGCTAATTATCTGGTTCCCAGAAGTTAAATCTACAAATAGATCAATTTGGGGAAGCGGATAAAGATCTTTTGGGCATGCTTTGTTGAGGTCGTTGTAGTCTCCGCAAACCCTAAATTTGCCCTTCTCTTTCTTCATGACTAACACGACGTTGGCAAGGTATGTTGAATGTGCTATTTCTTTTATGAATTCGGCCTCCAATAGCTTGTCAATTTCTATTTCGATGATTACCACTTGCTTAGGTGTGTCTTCATTTTTGGATCACCAGTTTGGCAGTAGGGTCAACGTGCAGTTTGTGGCAAGCTACCTCAGGATTAATGTAGGGCATGTCGGAAGGTGACCATGCAAAGATATGACGATTTTCTGTAAGGAAATTCGTGAGTTCTTCCTTCTTGACTAAGCTTAGACGTGAGCCGATTCTAGCCATCTTTTTCTTGCTGTTGAGGATCAAGAATGATGTCCTCAGCGTCTTCTTCGGGTTTCCATCCTATCTCGTCTGCTTGGGCACCACCTTCTTGATCCGTCAGTTGTAATTGCTATTGGGTTGCTTCTTCGTCCTTTCGGACCTCGGTAGCTGCTACAAGGGTAAAGGTTTTATTCTTTGATTCTTTCAATACTTGCACAGTGCATCGTCATATTTGATTTCTCCGACTTCTTCTCCCGGGATGGGGAATCGAATTTTTTGGTATTTCACAAAAGTGATGGCATCCAGCTTGATTAACTAAGGTATCCCAAGAATCCCATTGTAGGGAGATAGGTCACTTACGATCGTGAATGTCTGCTTTGAGACAAGTGCTGGTTTTTCACGTCAAGTGTGATGTGACCGATGAAAGTCGAGGTGTGTCCGTTGAATTCGGTGAGTACCTCCGCTCGAGGTATGATTGTGCTTTCTAGGCCTATCTTTTGAATTACTGAAAGCTCAAGTAGGTTGACTGCACTTCCATTATTAACCATCATTATATCGATTATAACATTGGCTTGTTAGATAGATACTACTAGTGCATCGTCATGTGGGAAGTCGACACCTTCTGTATCTTGCTCGGTAAAGCCAATGATGGGTCCAGGTTGGGTGTCGACTGCTTGGACCTTTGAGAGTAGTAGAGCCTGCTGGATCTTTCTCTTTTTAGAGTTATTGATGGCCCCTAAATGCTCGGATTCGGCAAAGATGCCATTGAATTGAACTGTCTTAGTTGACGGCTCTTCGTCATCGTCTGCGTTCCTTCTAGGCTGTATAGCTGGCTTGTCCAAGTATTTGTTGACCTTACCTTTTTTCACGAGCTTCTCCAGGTAGTTCTTCCAAGTATAGCAGTCGTCGGTTGTGTGACCGGGTCTTCGGTGTAATGCGTAATACTTGGTGTGATCCAATTTGGAAGTATCTCCCTTTGATTATTTCAGCAGCTTGAACCATGGCTCATTTTTAATGTCGCGAAGGATTTGGTGGATCGGGATTGAGAACTTCGAGTAGTTCTTGGTTGTCGAGCCTTCCTTAGCTATAGGTCGGTTCCTACGCTTGGCCTCCTGCTTACTTCTATTGTACTATTTCCCATCATCCTTTTTTTGAGCCACTGTCGACTCGTTTCGAGGTTGCTCAAGTCCCTTGTTTGCTTACCGAGCCTCGTCCCAAAGTGCATATTTCTTTGCCAGAGCGAAATAGTCTGCCAGAGGTAAGTCTTCTTTCATGGTCAATTCTCCAAACAATGGGTGGTTTGCTATGAGTCATTTTTGGAAGGCTGCGCTTGCTATCGAGTGGTCGCATTTGACTGGATCGTGGTAGTAAGGTGTGAAACCAATCTTACGCCTCGCTTTGTAAAGTAGTGGCAAATATCTTATACAGAAGGGCATCGTTGTTTCGATAAAGGACCATCGTGCTTCGGTAGTGCTTCAAGTGCCTCACCATATCTCAATCTCCTTTGAAAAATATGAAATGTGGCATGCTAAGCTTGCATGAAGGCTTTGCCTGCTTAATCCCATTCGTGAAGGATGGCCTGCTCATGTTGGTTATGTTCCGTCGTAATGCTTCATCGGTGACTTCATTGCGTTGGAAATTGCATAATCGTTTCTTTAAGAGCCTTTCTACCTCTTCCTGAATCTGCCTTTGTTAGGGTAGCGGAGCTCTCGGCGTTCCCGTTCTTGACTTGCTAGTCTAGGCTGTTCTTTTACATGTTCTGCTCGTCTATGCCACGACAGCGGTGTATGTGGTCCGTTCCTAGGCGAGGGTTTTCTTCGCAAGCTGCCGGTTAAACTTGAGCCTGATTGAGTGACTGTTTCTCTCCATCTATCGTGCTACCTACCCCGATGTGATGTGGGTGATGCTCATTGCGGGCTTAGTCGTGAATGAATGCTTTGCTTAGAAGGCTGCTCTTGTTGATTATCGAATTATGGCCTCTACCGTGAGTGTATGCTTGTCCGTGGGCGTAGTCGAGAATGCATGTTCTGCCGCGCGCTAAGACGGGAGTATACGTTATCTCGGGGACTCAATCGGGAGTGTACACTGCCCGAACGCTCAAGTCGTGACTGGTCAAGTGGCTGCTTGCCAGGATGTTGCCAGAGAGGTTCCTCGTTTGCCCTTGTCCTACTTCGGGACACCTTGTCTGAGGCACGTTGGATGTCTGTGCGTTGCTGATAGGAGCATATTTATGCGACTTTGTTAGCCTATTTCTTTGCATTTACTTAGTCAGTTTATATTTATTAGAGTGTTTTAAGCTATTTTCATGTGTTTGTAGGTCCAAATGGCAAAAGTGGCAAGAAAAGGCAATTTGGAGCATTTTAGAGTGGTTTTGGGCTTGGAATGGATAGCACTTGCATGGAGTGAGGTGGATGGACGTTTTTGAAGATCAAAAGTGGCTAGGAATATGATAAAGATTTGAAGAAAGTGATTCAAGACATAGAAGATAAGGAATCATCTAAAGAGAATGAACATTATCTAAAACCTTATCAAGTCTTGTTTTATCTCAACCTTATCCAATCTTATCTTATCTAACATTATCCAAACTAATTTGATCATATCCTAATCCTATCCTACCATATTTCCAGCTGCATGGGGGAATTATTTTCACATTAGAACACCTAATATCAAAATTCTAGAAGCCTAAAAAGGTGCCGCACCACCTTTTCCTTATTCTCCCTGGTTTCTGCCATGTAATTAGCCTTTTCCTTGTGGGATTGGAGTGTGTAATCCTTCTCCAACACAACCTTGCCGTGCCCCCTAGCCTTATAAATACCCACATATGCCACATAATTGAGGGAAGAGCCATAAAAAGCCTGAAATCAGAAAAACACACTTTGTGCCGCAGCTTTGTAAGGAAGAAAAGCTTGGAGCCATGCCTGCCATTCAAGACCTTTGGATTGCTGGAGTGTTTTTAGGTGTATTCTATCCTTAGTTTTAGTTCATTGTTTATTTTAATTTGGTTTTCAATTATGATGGACATGTGGAACTAATTTTGTTTTAGTTAGAGGTGAATTCAAAGCCATGAACATATATGTGATATGAATTGATTACATCCAGTTATTGTTTCATAAATCGTGAATGCAATTTACTTATTTGTTTGATTGATAACTTATTCTTGTATGTTGATTAAGGAGGCCTACTTAGTTTGCATGCATGAATTTGATGCTAAAATATAAGGGAATTTCACCTAATAGTTATGAACTTATATTTATAAGTAGTGGAGGTTGCTAGCCACAGTCGCATTAAGTAAATTCCTGGTAGAAGTATCATGCAGTTCATAGTTACGAATGCCATGTCAATGCTTATGATTTTCATAGAACTTAATGATCTTTAATATGTATCTCTATCATGCAGTTCATATAGGGAACTTGATGAAAATAATTTGATTGCGTCCCTGAGTCCAATTTAATGAATTTAGGAAATTTGATGGTTAATTTGTGCAGTTCACGATTAACTTGGGGCATTGTCATTCATGGTTTATAGGAATAATAACTGGAAATCGATTTGTGTTGCATATGTGTCATGTGTGGAGAATGACCCTCTAGCTAGCCTTTCACCCCTTAAGTCACCTTAATTTCGTGCAACCTTTAGTTAGTTTTGCAACTTATTAGTTTTAAGTCAATTTTCATCCAAACAAACCCGCCTTTCATGTTTTGAGTTAATTTTGTTAGATTTTCGTCCAAATCACCCCTTAGTGCTTGTTTTGAGTTGTTTGAGTCAATTTAGTTTGTTTTGAGTCAGTTTAGCTTTGTTTTATGTTATTTGAGTCTAGTTTTCAGTTTTTGAGTCAAGTTAGTGTAGATTAGCATCCATCCTAATCCCCTGCCTAGAATGATCCCTATTTTCATATATTACAACTATAAAAAAGAGGGTTTAAGTTTGTGTGCTATTTTATATCACATTAGTTGCAAGAGCTGTTTCACCAAGGTCCTCTGTTGTGCAAAGGCGTTCGTCAACTCTATGACTTGTTGAGACAAGTGTTGTTCGCCATTTGGATTGGAAGAGCTTGGAAAGAATGCGTCTCCTTGAGCAGTGGAAGTGTGGTAAACTCTAGGCGAGAGATTTGAGTTGGGAAATGTCAAATTTGTGGAGAAATGTAGTGAAAATGCCCTCGGTTCAATCGTCGGCCCAGAAATTTGAAGCCGTGACGGTTGAACTAATCTTGGACCGATTTGGCCTGCTTGGAAAGCCACGAGAGTAGGCTGGGCCATGGGAGTGAGTTGCTCGGCATGTGGCGCACGTGGGTGCGAGGCTAGGGCTCGGCTTGGCAACGCGTTGGGCTTGGGCGGCTCGGCTAGGGCTTGGCCCCTCGAAGGTTGAAGTGGCACGGCTTGGGCCGTGGCCTTGGCGCCATGGGTTTTGCCGAGGGTGGCCACTGTAGATAATCGCGGTCCTAATCCTTGAACATTAGAATTTCCGTTCGTCGAGGTTTCCGAATCTCTTGCCATTGTATTTTTCTTTTATGTTTTATAGAAGAATTTTTTTAAAAAAAAAATTTCAAGAATAAGAACGTACGAAAAATCTACAAATGAACAAGAAAACGAAAAACCTTGGATGCGAGAGTCTTCTATGAGTGTGACTTAACTCTCAATGAAAGCACCAATTTGTGGATGCAAATTTTCGCCTTCTTCTTCTTGGACAAAATTGCACCTACAAAACGATTAACACTTTTGGTCAAGGCCAAGAGCCTCACGCGCCCACGATGAATGGGGGCTTTTGGCCAAAGAACCTCCAATGCCAAAGTTAGAATTCGAGGGAAAAGTGTTTAGAAAATTTGGAGAATTTTTCTAGAGTGTAGAACTTAGGTTTTTGGAGAAAATGAGGTGGTATTTATAAGGGTATGGTCGGCCCCTTTGGGAAAGATAGGAACCGGCCACTTTAGTGGTTTTTTTTTTTGGTGTAATTCACAATTAATTAGCTACTTAATAAATTAATTGAGTAATAAATCAATCATTTAGCCACTTAATATAATTTGAAAGAAATAATTTGGTAGTTACCTTGTGGGGAAGATTTGATGAGATGGACGAAATAGGTTTTGAATAATTACCTATTTTGACCACTTTTGACCTTAATTGAGGGATGATTGTCTGCTACATGCATGTAGAAATCCCGGTGTGCCTTAAGGGTAACCTTGTCATTTTTGCCCAAAAATCCACATGTCGCTTCCATATTTTCCTTGATTATTTTTGGCTCCACAGTAGTGGCAAATTTCTTGCACATTAAGGCATCGTTGGCCCTGTAGAGGATCATCGCGCTGCTATAGTGCTTCAAGTGCCTTTCTAGGTCTCTATCTCCCTTGAATAGGGTGAAATGTAACGTATTGAACTTACACAAAGGCTCTGTCTGCTTGAACTCGTTTGTGAAAGGTGATCTGCCAATGTGAGCCACGTCCCTGCGAAGGGCTTCGTCTGTGGTCTCGATGCCTTAGAATTCGCATAATCGCTTAGTCAAGAGTCTGTTTACTTCTTCTTGAGTTTGCCTCTGTTAGGGCAGCGGGGCTTTCGACTGCCCTGATCATGAACTGCCGGTCTCAGCTGCTCTTTCCTATGCTCGGCTCATGTATGACGCGGCTGCTGTGCATATAGTACGTTCCTGGCAGGCGAGCGAATTACTCGTAGGCTGCAATTCAACTTGAGCCAGATTGTGCGACTGCTTCTGCCAGTCCGCCATGCTGCCAGCTCCGACTTGAGGTGAAGGTTGTCCATGTGGATTATCGGAGTGTGGCCCCAACCATAAATGTATATTCATCCGAGGGTCTATTCGAGAGTGCACACTCTTTCGCGCGCTAAGACAAGAGTCTACGCTATCTCGGGGGCCCATGTAGAAGTTTATACTATTGGAATGCTTGGTTCGTGGCTGGTCGAGGGGCTGTTTGCTGGGATGTTGTTAGATATAAATGTCATTGCTTGTCTTTGTCTTACTTCTAAACACCTCGTCCAAGGCACGCTACATCTCGGTGCTCTGCAAGAGTTGACTTACCAAGGTAGTCTACTGTGCAAGGGCGTTTGACAGTTTGGTGATGATAGGAGCATATTCATGCGACTTAAATGGCTTGTTCTCGTGCATTTACGTTATGTTTCTCTCGTTATTTTAGTCCTTTATGCTTCTTTTGTGTGTTTTCAGGTTCTAAGGGCCTAGGGAGCAAGAAAGTGCATTTTGAGGCCATTTGGAGCATTTTTGGGCATGGATTGGATAGCTTATCCATGGAGCCAAGAGGATGGACGAATTTGAAGGCCTTGTATTCACTTTGGACATAAAACAAAGGGGCCTAGCCCATTCTCTCTTATTCTCTCCCTTATAGCCATGCAAAGAACCATCCATTCCATCAAAAACAATCCATCAATTCACATGCAAAACCACCATTAACACACATGCACCCAAACAAAGCCAACCTAGCTAACCCTACATGCATTCTTTATTCACTCTTCATCATTGCATTCATTCTCCAAACACTTTCATTAATTAAAACACATTCACACACCAACTCACACTTTCTTTGCCGTGCCTTTCCCTTCCACTTTCCAACCTTTCCAAATGCAATTTCATCAAACACATGCATTCCCTTCACTTTCACCCACATGCAAATTTAATCATTCATTTCCCAACATCATTGCCGTGCACATTCCCTAACATTTCTAGCCATTTCACTTCATCATTACACCACCATTCATTCATTAATCCACATGCACATTCAATCATTCACTCAAGCACCCTTGTGCCTTGTTTCCCCCTTTGTTCCCACCAATCACATGCATCATCATCATTCAACCAAGCCTAACCCGTGCATTCCCCCTAATTCCAGCACCAAAACATGCACTCACATGCATTTTCACCACCATTCACACACACATGCATCCTGAAATTCTTGCCGTGCATTTCATACCCTTTCTAGCCATTTCATTTCATCATTACACCACCATTCACACCCCTTTAATCCACATGCAGCCACATATTCATTCACTTAATCATTAAGCCACACATTCACACACACACACCCAAAACACATCCATGCCGTGGCCTACTCACAATTCCAGCATCTTCACATGTCTTTCTAGCTTTCCCTTTCATTTCCACCACTCATTCTTCATCATTGCAGCCACCTACATGCATTATTCATTAACCTTTCATCATGTAGCCAGAAAATAAGCAAGAAAACATCAATGCCGTGCCTTCACACACCATTTCAGCACATTCCAACACCTTCACATGCAATTCCAGCTTTCACATGTTTTCCTAACTGATTTTCCATCATTAATTAGCCACTTGCATCTTAAACAAACAGCCATATGTTCCCTCCACTACTCTTATAAATACCCTTGCATTCATTCACTCCCCATTCAATTCACATCTCTCCATTTCTCACACCACAACACAAACACACACCATCTTCACATCCTGAAATTCCCTTCCTTGCCGTGGGTTTCTTTCCATTTTCTATCTTTCCTATCCATTTCCATAAGTCCCCAATCCATTCAACACACCAACAACATCCCTTAGACCTTGTGCCATTATAACGAAGAAGAGAAGAGTGCCTAAACGTTCATACAATTCAAGTTTGAGTTCTTGGAATGTTTAGGTGTTTCTTTGATTTCAATGTTTAAATTCAATTTTCTTTGTTTTGTAATGGAAGAGAAGAGTGCCTAAACGTTCATACAATTCAAGTTTGAGTTGTTGGAATGTTTAGGTGTTTCTTTGATTTCAAAGTTATGAGGAACTAAACCCCCTTTAGCTAGGGGGTGATTCAAAATACATGTTTATGCTTGCATTATGAATTGATTACTTTTGGTTGGAATTTCATAAGTTGTGGATTCAATTTGTTTAACCGTTTGATTGATAACTTATTTATGAATGTTTATTAAGAATGCGCGCTTAATTTTCATGCATAAATATGACACTAGAATATAAGTGAATTTCACCTAATCGTAATGAACTTATATTCACAAGTAGTGGAGGTTGCTTATAAACAATCGCGTTAAACGAATTCTTGGCATAAGTTTCATGCGTATTCCATAGTAACGAATGCCTCGTCGATGTTTATGATTTCCGTTGAACTTAATGATCTTTGTTGAATGTCTCTATCATGCGTATTCCATAGTTAGGGACTTTGATTAAGAATAATTTGGTTGTAATGCGTATTCCATTCAATCCAATGAATCTAAGGAAATCTGAAAGTTAATTTAAGCGGACCTAATTAACTTGGAGCATTGAGTTTCATAATTTATCGAAAGACCAACCGAAAATCAATCTTGTATGCAAGTGTAACATGTGTGGAGAAGAACCCCTTAGCTATTCCATCATCCATATTTTCATCACATTCATCTTTACTATCTGTTTTAAATTATAATCTGTCCGTTTAATTTAATCTCGTCCAACCACAATCACCCCCCTTATTTTGTTAAGTCTTATTCATTTGATTTGTCTTATTTTATGTTTTTTGAGTATTTGGAGTCTTTTAAACGTGTTTTGAGTCTTTTAGTTTGTCTTAGTGTTTTAAAAGTTAGTTTTATTTATTTGAGTCAAGTATTTAGCATCCCTAGTTAATCCCCGGTTAGAACGATCCCTACTTACATCATTACTACAATTGTCACAAATAGGGTTTAGTTTGTGTGCGTATAAATGACGCATCAGGTGACTTATTGGGATAGGTGTTGTTCGCCATTTAGAGTGGAAGAGTTGGGACGGTAGACGTCTGCTTGAGTTTTGGAAGTGTAATGGACTCCGGGTACAAAGCTTGAGCCAGGATGGGTTAGATCTGCGATAACGTGGGGTGAAAATACCCTTGGTTTAGTCGTCGACCATGGGATCTGGATCTAGGTTAGTTGAACTGGTATGGGACCATGTTGGACCGTTTAGAGAGCTGTGGGAGTAGGTCGGGCGCACGGGTACGGGGCTAGCTCGATTAGCATGGTTTGGAAGACTGCCGTTAAGGGTGAATAGCTGATTGGGTCTGCACTTGCTGGCTGCTTGCGCTGTGGGCCACCAACCCTAGGTTTTCCTTGCGCTGAGTGAAGGTTACCCTGTGGGCCACTACAGCGGCGGCAACCGCTGCTGGCATGGCCACAGTGCCTTGTGGTGGAAAAGGTGCAGTCCTTGCCACGGTAAGCCTCAAGGAGCGACGTTGTGGAGCCACGTAGCAATCTCCATCGATTGGTCCATGTCCTTCAACGTAGAAGGTCCCATTGGTTGTGGTTTCTAAATTTTCTGCCATTGTAGTCGTGGATCTACGAATGAAGGAAGTTGAAAGCGAGAGTCTTCTTTGGGTCTTTAGATCAGAGCTCTCGATAAAAACACCAATTTGTGGATGCAAATTTCCGCCTTTCCTTCATTGACAAATTTGCACCTGTAAAATAATAACACCTAAGATTAAGGCCAAAAGCCTCACGCGCCCACAATGAATGAGTGATGAATGAGTGAGGGGGGCTTTGGCCAAAGAATCTCCGATGCCAAAGTTAGAATTCTGTAAAGAATATGTTTGAGGGAAGCAAAAGCCTCTCCGAATTTTGGAGTTAAATTGAGTATTTATAGGAGAAAGAGAGGAGATGGGCCTGCCCTCTAGGGTTTGGAGGTGGCTGACCCTAGGGTGGAATTTGGGTGACAATATTCTAAGATATATGTGTAAACAAATATCTTAGAATAATTAGGTAAGTATCTTAAATAAATGGGATTAGAATAACTTACTTGAAAAAAGGTCTTCTCTGATTAGGAATGTATTTATGATAAGAATAATGGATTATTCTATCATAAATACCTTTGACTTTTCCTATGGGCAAGGGAGCCTTGAGTAGTCGTTGATCTCTGTCTGCTCGACCTCAGCTGTGCGTGGTGAATGAGGCTGCTCCCTGCTCATTTAATAGGAGCAGTCTTGTCCTTCTTGAAAAATAATCCACGTGTCATCTCCATGATTTTTGGGATTATTTTTGGCTTCACAATAATGACAATCACCTTCCACCACCCCATTCTCCACTGCCATTACCCTTATTATGGACACCACCACTGACAAAAAAAAAAAATTGAAGAAATTTTTCCTTCTTTTTCACCTAAAGAAAACTTGGTTCATTGCATTAGGGCATGAGAAAATGACTAACTTAGGGCTTGTTTGGTACCTTATTTTAGTACAAATTTTTACAGTCAAAATCACTTTTTGAGTTTTTGGTCTTAAATTCTTGTTTAGTATGACTATTTTAAAAGACTGAATTCAAAACCAATTTAAAAACATAGGCTATTTCTTAAAAACAATAAAAGTAAGTTTCTAAAGCATCTCCAAAAAAAAAAAGGACAAAAGTCCCGAATAGAAATTCAATGGTAAAAAAAAAGCAACAAATTTTTTTAAACTGATGCTTCATTTCTGATGTGGAATAGTCTAGGCTATTGCTGCCTAACTTGACATTGCTTTCAAATTGAGCTTCTGAGGTTTTTAATAGATGGGCTCATGAAATATTAAACTTTGTGCTAACTGTAACGATACGAGTGACTATCAGTATTTCTACTTATTAGTTCAATAAATATACCTTAAACGTAGATGAAAATTAATTTTGTATTTAACATATCATTTAAAACAAAAGATTATACAAAACGTCAATTTTCCACATAAACAATCAAATTTAATTTTTATGTTTAAAATTTGACATCTCGTTTAGATATGCTCTTAGAGTTTTTTTTCGTATCTCTTTCTCCACATCGCCTTTTTCTGCTCTCTCATCACCCTACTCTTTTTTCTCTCTCCTTGCCTCATTGCCCTCTCTATCTCTGATAAGAGTATATTTATGCAACTTTGTTAGCTTATTTCCTTGCATTTAGTTAGTTAGTTTCTATTTATTATAGTGATTTAAGCTATTTTCGTGTGTTTGTAGGTTCAATTGGCTAAAGTGGCAAGAAAAGGCAATTTGGAGCATTTTAGAGCAGTTTTGGGCTTGGAATGGATAGTACATGCATGGAGCAAGGTGGATGGACGAATTTGAAATTCAAGAAGGGCTAAGAATATGCTAATGAGATGGAAGAATTAATTCAAGACAAAGAAGATTTGGAGTTCAACAAAGAAAGAAAGAAACTTGAGCCAAACTACCTTATTTTGTCTTGGTTAATCCTAATCCTTCACTACCTAAGTTCCAGCTGTTAGGGGGGTCCCTAATTAATTTAGGACACCAAAATAAATGATTCTAGAAGGCCTAATCCCATTCCTAAAGGGAGCCGCACCTTTCCTTCTAGAAGCCCTTTCCCTTGCCGCAAATCCCTTTCCCTTTCTCTCTAGGATCCTGCCGCATCCTATTTCCCTTTTCCCTCTTGGATTTTGATTTTAATTAGCCTTTTTCCTTGTGGATTTGGATTGCAAATCCTTCTCCAAAATTAATTAGGGGTTCTCCCTTTAAATAAATATAGTTTGCCACACCACAAAAAAATACCATTCATCCATCCTTCAACACAATTTGAAACACTCATCCATCTCTGACCATAACCCAATTTCATACACAAACACCTTTGTGCCGCAGCCTTGCGAGGAGAAAAGGAGAGGAAACCCTTGGAGTCGTGCCTGCGATTCAAAGGTTGGATTGTTGGAACATTCTTAGGTGTATTCTATCTTTTGTTTTCAATGTTTAAATTCAATTGTACTTGTTTAATTGCAAGCATGAGGAGCTAAACTCGTTTTGGCTAAAGGAGAATTCAAAGCCATGAACATATATGTGATATGAATTGATTTCATCCAATTATTGTTTCGTAAAACATGAATGTGATTTGCTTAACTGCTTGATTGATAACTTATTCTTGTATGTTGATTAAGGATGTATACTTAGTTTGCATGCAGGAATTTGATGCTAAAATATAAGGGATTTTCACCTGATCGTTATAAACTTATATTTGCAAGTAGTGGAGGTCGCTAGTCAAGTTTGTGTTAAGTAAATTCCTGGCAAGAGTATCATGCTTTTCATAGTTACGAATGTCATGTCAATGCTTATGATTTCCATAGAACTTAATGGTCTTTGATATGTATCTCTATCATGTTGTTCATATAGGGAACTTAATAAGAATTATTTGATTGCGTCGCTGAGTCCAATTCAATGAAATTAGGGAAATCTGATGGTTAATTTGTGCAGTTCACGATTAACTTGGGACATTGTCGTTCATGGTTTATTGGAATAATAATTGGAAATCGATTTGTATGCATATGTGTCATGTGTGGAGAAGAACCCTCTAGCTAGCCTAACACCCATCAATTCACCCAAATTCGTATCAATTTACTTTGCTTTCTGCAATTTGTTTGTTTGAGTTTTAAATTCGTCAAAACCAATTCCCCTCTTTATATTTCGTATTTACTTAATTAGAACCTATTTAGATTTGTTTCTTTTAGTGTTTTGAGTCAAAGTCAAGTTAAAATTTGTCCAAAATCACTCTTAGTTTTTGTTTTGAGTCAATTTGCTTGTTTTGTACTGTTTTGAGTCATTCTAGTTTGTTTTGAGTCTAGTTTAGTGTTTTAGAGTTTAAACAGGGAGATTAGCATCCCTTCTAATCCCCCGGCCTATAACGATCCCTACTTATTCATACTACAACTACATAAAAAGGGTTTAAGTTTGTGTGCTATTTTATATCACATCAAATTTTTGACGTCATTGCTAGGGATTAGCAATTTTGCTAATCCCCTTTGTTTCTGTTCGTATCTCTTAGTTTTAGTTTCTAATTTTTGTTTTGTTTTGTTTTGTTGATTTTAGGTACTAGTTTATGACTCGAAGTTCTCAACCTGTTCGTGCACATATCTTGGAGTTTGACGACGATTTTGAGCAAACTTTGAGAAGAAAGAGGAAGGAGCCAAAACCTAATCCACCCAATTCTAGCTCTGAATCTAAGTTTGACAAAGAAGAAGAGGAAAAGGAAGAACAACTTATGGCTGCGGATAATCGAACAATCAAGGAACTTTCAGCCTCGAGATTGGACAATGCCGTACCCCTATGCATTCAATATCCTAGGGCAACTCAACACAAGACCGATGAGTTCGAATTGAAGTCTAGCTTGCTGCATCATATTCCCAAATACCATGGGTTGTCCATGGAAGATCCAGACAAGCACTTGAAGGAATTCGAAGTGGTATGTTCAAGCATGACCCCAATCAACGTGGATGGCAACATTTTGAAGATGAAAGCTTTTCCATTCTCTCTTTTGGAAAAAGCTAAGGATTGGTTATACAAATTGGCACCTGGAATCGCCACCTCTTGGGAAAGCATGAAAAGAGCATTCTTAGAGAAAATTTTCCCAACTTCAAGAATCATTCTTTTGAGGAAGAAGATTAGTGGAATTCAACAAAACCAAGGAGAATCATTTCCAACCTATTATGAGCGTTTCAAGACTCTAGTTGCATCATGCCCTCAACATCAAATGAAGGAAGAGCTTCTAATTCAATATTTCTACGAAGGACTTCTTCCAATTGAGAGATAAATGCTAGATGCTTCGACAGGAGGTGCTTTGGTTGACAAAACACCAATTGATGCCAAGACCTTAATTGCTAATCGAACCTTGAATACATAACAATACGAGAGAGTTGGACAAAGAGACCCCCCACGGCAACAACAACAACAAGTGAATAAGGTAAGTGCAATTTTTGAAATTCAATCTCAATTGTTTAATCTCATTGTTATTGTGTCACAGGTTATTGATGGATCCAAAGTGCAAATAGCAAGTGTTTATGGCGTGTACACTATGCAAAGACATTCCAATGAGCAACGCCCTCAATTAATAAAGAATGGGGGATGGAAAAGTGCCAATGTCATGGGCTATCAAGGCCAAAATCAACCAAGGCATAATCCATACGCCAACACTTACAATCTAGGATGGAGAAATCACCCAAATATGAAGTGCAAGGAGCCTCAACAAACTCAACAACAAGGAGGATTTCGACAACCACCCCCTGGGATATTTCAAAGGCCATTCGCACCAATGCAACCTCAACCACCTCTGGCCCAACCCAATTCAGGTACATATTTGGATAATGATAAAGTTATTCAATTACTCACCTCTTTGACGCAGGGAGTGCAAAATCAAACCAAAGAGATGCAAAATCAAGCTAAAAAGGTGGAGGAATTGAAGAAGCAAATGGGGCAAGTAGCGGAGTTCATGGGACAATTTAGAGAACAATGCAAACTGCCTAGTTCAACCATTGTGAATCTAAGGGGAGGATTTGAAACCGCCAAGGCTATCATATTAAGAAGTGGCAAAGAATTTGGAATTGACCCACAACCATCCAAATCAAGCCAAAAGGAGGATGAAAAGTTGAAGCGTGAAGAGGAGGAACAAGACAAAGCCACGGCAAGGGTAGACCAACCCTTGCCACAGCCTTTTAGGGACCCTAAACCATCCAACACAGGTAAGTTAGGTCCAAGTTTGGTTAATTCTAACCCTATTTCACCAAATGTGCCATTCCTTCGTAGATTTATGCAATCTAAGAAAGAAGAGAATGACAAGGACATTCTTGAGACGTTTAGAAAGGTGCAAGTCAATATCTCGTTCCTTGATGCAATCAAACAAGTTTCAAAATATGCCAAATTCTTGAAAGAGCTATGCACAACAAGGAAGAGGATTTTGAACAAGGAAGTGGTAAGGGTAAGTGAGAATGTTTCAGCAGTTTTACAAAGGAAATTGCCTCCTAAATGCAAAGATCCAGGTAGTTTTACAATTCCTTGTGTTATTGGCAATACTAAGTTTGAACATGCCATGTTAGACCTAGGTGCATCCATTAATGTCATGCCTTACTCTATTTATGCATCTATGAACTTAGAAGAGCTAAAAAATGATGGTGTTATTATTCAATTAGCCGATCGTTCTAATGCATATCCAAAAGGAGTTTTGGAAGATGTTTTGGTGAAAATTAATCAATTAATCTTTCCCGTTGATTTTTATGTGCATGATATGGAAGACTCGACCTATTCCACACCATTGCCGATCCTACTTGGGAGACCCTTCATGAAAACAGCCCGCATCAAGATAGATATGTTCAAAGGGGACATTAACAATGGAATTTGATGGTGAGATTATTGATTTTAACATTTCTAAAGACATGAAATATCCTATTGATGATCATTCTTGTTTTTCTATTGATATAATCGATTCATTGGTGCAGGAATATCTTGAAGAACTCAATGAGGGTGCCCTTGAAACCACCATTGCAAGAGGAATAAGACTCAAAGAACAAGAGACATAAATTAAGCACACTCACGGCAAGAATGAGAATTCTTTTGCCCAGCCTAATTGTGAAGAAGTGGAGATAGTGGTTGCTCTTGAATCATTGCCACAACATGTTGGTAAGTTTCCAATCCCAATTCCAATTCCCGTTTCTACTAATAAGTTGTTACCCTCAGTGATTCAGGCACCCTCCCTCGATCTTAAACCATTACCAAATCACTTGAAGTACGTTTTCTTGGGAGACCAAGAGACTTTACCGGTCGTAATCTCTTCATCACTCACGATATTGGAGGAGGAAAAACAAGTTCGAGTGTTGAAGGAGTACAAAACAACCATTGGATGGACCTTGGCCGATATTATGGGGATAAGTCCTACAACATGCATGCGTTACATACTTCTAGAGGATGGGGCTAAACCAACTAGAGAGGCTCAACGTCGACTCAACCCTCCAATGATGGAAGTTGTGAAGAAAAAGATTATCAAGCTTCTTGATTGTGGAGTGATTTATCCAAATTTAGATAGTCGTTGGGTTTCACTGGTTCAAGTTGTTCCAAAGAAATTTGGAGTCGCTGTGGTAAAGAACGAAGAGAACGAGCTTGTGCTCACCCGTATCCAAACATGTTGGAGAGTTTGCATCGATTATAGGAGGCTTAACGCCACAACAAGGAAAGATTACTTCCCTTTGCCGTTCATTGATCAAATCCTTGAAAGATTAGCCGATCATTCTTTTTATTGTTTTCTTGATGGTTATTCGGGATATAATCAGATTGTTATAGCTCCAGATGACCAAGAAAATACCACTTTTACTTGTCCATTTGGTACTTTTGCTTATCGTCGAATGCCATTTGGTTTATGTAATCCACTAGCCACCTTTCAAAGATGCATGGTAAGTATCTTTTTAGATTTTGTTGAGAAGATTATTGAAGTTTTCATGGATGATTTTAGTGTTTTTGGTGATTCGTTTGATGATTGCTTAGCTAATCTCACTTTAATCTTGAAACGATGCATTGAAACTGACCTTGTTTTAAATTGGGAAAAATGTCACTTCATGGTAAAACAAGGCATAGTTTTGGGTCACATAATTTCAGAAATGGGAATTGAGGTTGATAAATCAAAAATAGATCTTGTACGCTACTTACCCTCTCACACTTCAGTGAGAGATGTTCGTTCTTTTCTTAGACATGCAAGATTCTATAGGATGTTCATCAAAGACTTCTCGAAGATTTCCATACCCCTATGCTGACTCCTACAAAAAGATGTGCCATTTGTGTTCGATGAAGCATGTGAGAAGGCTTTCAATCATCTCAAGGAGATGCTAACTTCGGCGCCCATCATAATTCCACCAGATTGGAGCCTTCCTTTTAAGCTCATGTGTGATGCCTCTGATTATGCAATACGAGCCGTTTTATGCCAATGGAAGAACAAGTAGCCACATGTCATCTATTATGCAGCCCGAACTTTGAATGATGCTCAATTGAACTATTCCACCACTGAAAAAGAACTTCTTGCTGTTGTGTTTGCTTTAGATAAGTTTCGTTCTTATTTACTTGGCACTAAAGTTATTGTTTATTCTGACTATGTAGCGTTGAAGTACTTACTCACCAAGAAAGAGGCCAAGCCAATGTTAATTTGCTAAATGTTTCTCCTCCAAAAGTTTGATATCGAAATAAGTTACAAGAAAGGAAGTGAAAACATGGTGGCTGACCACTTGAGCCGTTTGGTGCATAATGATGAGTCACTACCTATCCAAGAAGCATTTCCAGATGAACAATTGCTGACCATTGAGGTAAGTGAACCATGGTATGCTGATTTGGTGAATTATTTAGTGACTAAACAAGTTCCAAACACCCTAAATAAGCACCAACGTGATAAACTCAAAAAGGATGCACGGTTTTATGTGTGGGATGATCCATACTTGTGGAAATATTGCTTTGATCAGATTCTTCGTAGGTGTGTGCATGATTCTGAGTTTAATTCGATTTTAACTTTTTGTCACACATATGCATGTGGGGGTCATTTTGGCACACAACACACAACCTTTAAAGTTTTAGAATGTGCATTTTATTGGCTTACTATCTTTAAGGATGCTAGAACCTTTTGTGTGACTTGTGATCGTTGTCAAAGAATAAGATCAAATGCCGCAAAACCCCATCTTTTCTGTTGAGATTTTTGATGTTTAGGGTATTAATTTCATAGGTCATTTTCCTTCATCTTATGGTTTTAATTATATTTTACTTGCGGTTGATTATGTATCGAAATGGGTGGAAGCAAAAGCCACCCGTACTAATGATTCCAAAGTGGTTGTAGATTTTGTCAAAACTAACATCTTTTCCAGATTTGGGATGTCGAGAGTTCTAATAAGTGATGGGGGTGCCCATTTTTGTAATCGAACCATTAAGGCACTGCTCAAGAAGTATAACGTCACGCATAAGGTTTCAACACCTTATCATCCTCAAACAAGCGGGCAAGCCGAGGTTTCTAATCAAGAAATCAAGCAGATTTTGGAGAAGACAGTTGGACCAACTCGAAAGGATTGGAGCTTGCGTTTGGATGATGCATTATGGGCGTATCATACAGCCTACAAAACATTCAATATAGACATAGATGCGGCTGGACTTCATCGGAAGCTTCAATTGAATGAGCTTGAGGAGATTAAGCACAAGGCTTATGAGAACGCTCGTATTTACAAGGAGAAAACAAAGGCATTCCATGATAAGATGATTCGTAGCAAGACATTCTCAAAAGGGCAGAAAGTGTTACTTTTCAACTCCCGCCTTCGATTGTTTCCCGGTAAGTTACATTCTAAATGGATTGGTCCTTTTGTTATTACTGATGTTTTTCCTTATGCTGCAGTCCAAATCCAAAGTTTAAAGACTGGACAAGAATTCAAAGTGAACGGACATTGTTTGAAGCCTTATTATGAGTATTTTAAGTGCATGACTATTAAAGAAAGTTACAAACATGGATGGAAGTTTGATTTGCTCATTGGTTTATGCTTAGTTGTAGTTGTCGTTTATGAATTCACATGTAATCACAAGGAAAAAAAAATCATTTTTTGTAACATGCTTGAAGGAATGAACTCAAGCTAACGCTACAACCCTGAGAGACTTGAGCCTAAACTTTGTTTGGAGAGTTATTAATATGTGATTTCTTGTTCGTCGTTGCATGATCTCATTATTTCCTTGCTTGGTTGCTACTTAGAGTGCGTTTTTATCATTATAGTTCCAAATAATATAACTCATGCCCGTTTCATTCAAAGCATAAGATTGAGTGCATAACATACAATAAGATGAAGTTGTTTAGTTAAACCAGAGCCAAAAAGCCTTATCCCTTGCATATGTATTGTAGGTTTAACCCATTTGAGCCTTATTTAGCCTATTTTCTTTGTTAGCCACATTATCCTTACCTAGCCTAGAATAGGACTATCCATACCCTTGTTCTTAAAGAATAGTGGAGCATGACTTAAAGGGAATTCCTTTTGACCAACATTGTGCAGAAAAACAAGTGTAGGGGAAGGTTTTTCATTGGAAATCTATATTAAAAAAAAAAAAAACGTGAAAAAGAAAGAAAAAGAAAAGAAAAATAGTTGAGAAATAAGTGAGAAATGAACTCACAAGTATTGGTTGTTGAAAAAAGGGTCCAAAAGTTTGAATCTGACCCTAAGTGTTGTGTGAATCTCCCATGGGTGTTTTAAGTTGATTTCTGCATTCAAAAGTGAATTCTAAGTGTTTATTTCATTACTTTGCTTACTATTGCTTTAAGAAACCTTGTTTATCCTTTACCTTTCTTTGTTAGCCAATACCTTAGCCCCATTACAACCCTTAGACTTCTATCTTAATTGTTATGTGTTTCAATATGTGGAGTTTGAAATTGGTATGAGCATATGGAATCTCTGGTTCTCACTTCTAAGTAGTGGCATTCCGTTCATGAGATCATATACATGTTCATGTCAATCATTCCAGAAAGTGCTTTCTTTGTTATAACATATGTGAGTGCTAGTCTACATGTTTACATTAATCTTCTCACATATACTTAGTATAGGGAGTGTAGTTAGAAAATCTGTGTGAAAATAGAAAGTATATCCGGTGAGGAATTGAGGGAATTCTCTAAGGCATGTTATTACATTCAAAATGTTGTTTTAATTGATTAAATGCGAGCTAGTGAGTGGTGATTACGGTTAAGTGTTTACTCAAGAGTAGGGATGGTAAAATATATGTGAGTAGTGATTTTTAATATGTCATGTTTCATTGAAAATCCCTGAGGTAATTGTTGGAAGGTTTAGATTGTGTTTCGTTTGTTTTGTTTTGCTCGGGGACTAGCAAAAGCTAAGAGTGGGGGAATTTGATAAGAGCATATTTATGCGACTTTGTTAGCTTATTTCCTTGCATTTAGTTAATTAGTTTCTATTTATTATAGTGATTTAAGCTATTTTCGTGTGTTTGTAGGTTCAATTGGCGAAAGTGGCAAGAAAAGGTAATTTGGAGCATTTTAGAGCAGTTTTGGGCTTGGAATGGATAGCACATGCATGGAGCAAGGTGGATGGATGAATGTGAAATTCAAGAAGGGCAAAGAATATGCTAATGAGATGGAAGAATTAATTCAAAACAAAGAAGATTTGGAGCTCAACAAAGAAAGAAGGAAACATGAGCCAAACTACCTTATTTTGTCTTAGTTAATCCTAATCCTTCACTACCTAAGTTCCAGCCGTTAGGGGGGTCCCTAATTAATTTAGGACACCTAAATAAATGATTCTAGAAGGCCTAATCCCATTCCTAAAGGGAGCTGTACCTTTTCTTCTAGAAGCCATTTCCCTTGCCGCAATTCCCTTTCCCTTTCTCTCTAGGATCTTGCCGCATCCTATTTCCCTTTTCCCTCTTGGATTCTGATTTTAATTAGCCTTTTTCCTTGTGGATTTGGATTGTAAATCATTCTCCAAAATTAATTAGGGTTTCTCCCTTTAAATAAATACATTCTGCCGCACCACAAAAAATACCATTCATCCATCCTTCAACACAATTTGAAACACTAATCCATCTCTGACCATAACCTAATTTCATACACAAACACCCTTGTGCTGCAGCCTTGCAAGGAGAAAATGAGAGGAGACCCTTGGAGCTATGCCTGCCATTCAAAGTTTGGATTGTTGGAACGTTCTTAGGTGTATTCTATCTTTTGTTTTCAATGTTTAAATTCAATTGTACTTGTTTAATTGCAAGCATAAGGAGCTAAACTCGTTTTGGCTAGAGGAGAATTCAAGGCCATGAACATATATGTGATATGAATTGATTTCATCCAATTATTGTTTCATAAAATATGAATGTGATTTGCTTAACTGCTTGATTGATAACTTATTCTTGTATGTTGATTAAGGATGCATACTTAGTTTGCATGCATGAATTTGATGCTAAAATATAAGGGATTTTCACCTAATTGTTATGAACTTATATTTGCAAGTAGTGGAGGTTACTAGTCACGACCTTGTTAAGTAAATTCCTGGCAAGAGTATCATGCTTTTCATAGTTACGAATGTCATGTCAATGATTATGATATCCATATAACTTAATGATCTTTGATATGTATCTCTATCATGTTGTTCATATAGGGAACTTGATAAGAATAATTTGATTGCGTCGTTGAGTCCAATTCAATGAAATTAGGGAAATCTGATGGTTAATTTGTGCAGTTCACGATTAACTTGGAGCATTGTCATTCATGGTTTATTGGAATAATAATTGAAAATCGATTTGTATGCATATGTGTCATGTGTGGAGAAGAAACCTCTAACTTGCCTAACACCCATCAATTCACCCAAATTCGTATCAATTTACTTTGTTTTCTGCAATTTGTTTGTTTGAGTTTTAAATTCGTCAAAACCAATTCCCCTTTTTATATTTCGTATTCACTTAATTAGAACCTGTTTAGATTTGTTTCTTTTAGTGTTTTGAGTCAAAGTCAAGTTAAAATTCGTCTAAAAATTGGTTTTAAAAGATGTTCTTCGAAAAATGATTTTAGGAACAATCAAACTTTTTGAGTTAGAATACCAAACGGTGAGTCCCTTTTATGCAGATGAGGAAGTTCGAAAGCATCCATTAGTTCTAGACCTGGCATTTTGGACCCGACCCGACCCGACCCGCTAATATTAGTATTTGGGTGGATGCTTAACGGGTCGGGCCGCTAACGGGTGAACCCGTTAACAACCCGTTAAATAATGGGTCACTTTGGGTCAACCCGTTAGACCCATTAACACCCATTAGCACATTAGCACCCGTTAGTTGAGGATGTTTTAGTAATTTCAGTAAAGTCTTAACAACAAAAAATAAAATCTATGCAAAAAATAAAAATAATAAAAATAATAATAATAATAATTGTTAACAGGTAAAACGGGTCGGGTTCGGATGATCATTAAGCTAATGGGTCGGGTTGTTAACAGGTAAAACGGGTCGGGTTCGGATGATCATTAAGCTAATGGGTCGGGTTGTTAACAGGTAAAACGGGTCGGGTTCGGATGATCATTAAGCTAATGGGTCGGGTTGGACCCGACCCAAACCCGATAAACCCGACCTGTTTACAGGTCTAATGAGTTCCATAGCTTCGATACTTGGAATTGTGGGTTGTGGCTGGATCAAGATTTCTTGCACCAATTATTTTTTAAATAATTGGAATTGTGGTTCTCAGCAAGGTAGGTGGCATGGAAAATCGGTTCTTGAAATTGGTAAAAAACTGAAACAATAAAATGCATGGTTCTTGACCTCGAAGCAATAGCAATTAGAAATAGAAGGGGCAGACATTGTTTTTTTTTTTTGTTTTTGGTCATAAAAATAGGCGCAGTTATAATTTAGTCGCATTTTCATATTTTATATGTGTGTGTGTATATTTATTTATTTTTTTTTTTTCTGTTTCCCCTCTAGAAAATATGTCTTTATTTATAATTTACCCACATTATCATACTTTTTATTCTGTTTATACCCTAAAAGTCCTTATGACCGTTACTTTTTCTGAGTTTTTGCAAAATTTTTGGGCCGGTCCAGATACAAAACTTACTTCCAACAACTTTTTCTCAGTACCTATGTATTTTATTTGAGCTTTCATCAATAATTAAGTGCCCAAATTGCAAATTGAAAACTGGAAGACAAATGAAAAAGTTAAAGAAGTTGAATGTAGAAAAAATGTTCATACATGAGATTTTTAATAATTTCCTACATACTTAGAGGGTATTGTTTAGTTTTTGGTTGAATATATGTCAACAATCTATGATATAATTATATATGCTAATAAATAATAAATGCGAATAGAAAAATTAACAGAGCATGAACAAAACAAAAATATAAAACTGACAACTTGAAGATTGAGGCTTGCGTATTGCAATGTCCTTGGAACAGAAATTTCATCCCTACTCAGTGGTTGTAGTTCTACAGATGTCTGCTTCACCAAGATTCAACGATCAAGTTAGAATTCCAACATCGAAAAACTTAACTTCTGGAGAATTTCTGTGTGGTCTTCCAATTGAGTTCTGGCTGCCTGGACTTTTAATCTCGTATTCACAAAATTAACTTTTCACCACCCCCGTAATGCATCAGCACACTTCCTTAAATTAAACCATAGGCTGATGTCCTGTATTCCAAGCCCTTTGTATGATCTGAGGATACTTATCCTTCGTAGACCGTAACTCTTCAAAAAGGAATCTCCGGGGTCCCCTTGGCCTTTCACTCTAACATGTTTCCTGAGAGTCAACAGTGATGTAGATGGGAAAATGGTGTTAAGGGAAAGAATCTCACAAAAGAAGTGTCGAATACTGTAATTGATGAGTAGTTATTTGTTTCCTTTCTTGTATCTGTCTATGCATAATTATAGGCAATAGAGCAGGAATTTGATTTGTGAGTTGTGTATAAATCTGTAATCCTAGCCGTGTGAATACACAAGAAATTCATTCCTACTATATCACGTTTTTCTTGATGGCACCAAAGCATTGACCTGGAAAATCAACGAAACACAAACCAAAATCCTAGCGTGCACAGCCATGTGAGACAACACAGGAGAGAAGCCAACCAAATCAGGCATGACTTCGAATTCCAAATGGGAGAATCATAATCATCCTCTATATCTCTATCATTCGGACCAGCCTGGCGCAATTCTTGTGCCACATCCCTTGGTGGAAGACAACTATAGCACATGGGTTCAATCCATGAGCATGGCCTTAACGGTCAAGAACAAGATTGGTTTTGTCGATGGATCAATTAAAAAGCCACCAGAAGACCAACTCGAAAAGCTACAACAATGGAATCACTGCAATAACTTAGTCAAAACACGGTTGTTGGGATCAATGTCTAAAGACATTGTTGGAAGCATCATCAATTGCAAGGACGTACAACAAATGTGGCTCGATTTGCGAGAAAGTTTCTCTCATGCAAACATTGTTCAACTCTTCCATGTAGAAAACGAAATTCATGATTGCATACAAGGCAACATGACTGTAAGTTCCTACTTTACTAAATTGAAGAGTCTCTGGGATGAGCATGATGTGCTTTGTTCAATTCCTGCATGCAGTTGTGGAACAACCAAGGAGATCAACTTTTACGTAGAGACCCAGAAAACAATGAAGTTTCTCATAGGTCTAAATGAGTCGTACACTACGGTCTACAGCAACACACTTTTGTTGGATCCATTACCAACAGTAAACAAGGCATATTCACTAGTCATTCGCCATGAAAAACAAGCAAAGGTCTTGAATGGAAAAGCTTCATCACAACCAGAAGTAGCTATCTTTGCTGTGAAGAATGCAAAACGTGAATCTAATCCAAGAGAGAGTGGCACCAAGTGTGAAAAATGTCACAAAACAAATCACAGTACCAAGGATTGTCGTGCACACCTCAGATGTACCTTTTGTGGCTGGAAAGGACATACATTTGATTTTTGCCGCAAGAGAAAATCTGCTGCAGCAGGAGAGCAAAATCGCTCCAAAGGGAATCAAGTCATTTCTTACGTACCTAACCAGAAAGAAGTTGCTTCCAATTTTCCTTTTTCTCAAGAAGAATGCAAGCAGATTCTGAGCATGTTGAGAAAGAACAAAGTTTCTATGGCTAATCACGTTGGTAATACTTCCAATCATGAAGAGCTCTCAGGTAAAGCCTTTACATTCACTCAAAATGGAAAGAAAAGTGTTTAGATCTTGGATAGTGGAGCTACTAACCATATTGTTTGTAGTCCCGATCTTTTTACTCATTCAAAGACGGTTGAAAATCATACCGTCGAATTACCAAATGGTTCGTTGGCTAAGGTTACTCATGTTGGAAAAAATGTCTTCTCTCCCAATTTCATCCTTAATAATGTCCTATGTGTGCCACCTTTTCGATTAAATTTGATTTCCATCAGTAAACTGGCATATGACTCCTATATATCACTATTTTTCTCAATCAATTTTGTGTGATATAGGACCTACGATCGGGGAAGATGATTGGGATAGGAACTAAAAAGGAGGGACTCTACTATCTTGACCAAGCAAAGAAAGGAACATGTAATTCTATTCAAACACTATCTCCCAATCTTTGGCATCAACGCCTTGGACATCCTTCCAACAAAGTATCCATGCTATTTCCATTTCTCAAAAATAATTCTTGTGACGTAGACAAATGTTTAATTTGCCCTTTGGCTAAACAAACCAGATTACCATTTTCACTAAGTTCCATTTCAAGTGAGGCATGTTTTGATTTGATACACGTTGACATTTCGGGTGGTTATCAAGTACCTTTACTTTCTGGTGCAAAATATTTTCTCACAATAGTTGATGATTACACTAGAAGCACATGGGTTTATTTGATGAAACACAAATCAGACACATGGGCACTCCTAGTCTCATTTATCCATATGGTTGAAAATCAAATTGATACCAAAGTCAAAATTGTATGCAGTGATAATGGCCCAAAATTCAAACTAGACCTTTTTTTTTTGCAACCAAAGGGATCCTTCATTAGTCTAGTTGCGTCAACACACCCCAGCAAAATGGTGTTGTTGAACGCAAACATCGACATCTACTCAATGTTGCCCATGCTTTGCTTTTTCAAGCTGGTCTTCCAAAACATTTTTGGGGGGAAGCCATACTCATATATGTCTACCTTATTAATCGCACACCCACTCTTTTTCTTCGTGGTAAGACGCCATTCGAAAAATTATTTCAAAAAGAGCCAACCTACTCCCATTTAAAAGTCTTCGGTTGTTTATGTTTCGCATCCACACATACCACTAAACCTACCAAATTTGATCCTCGTGCGACCCGTTGCATATTTCTTGGTTATCCTCATGGCCAAAAAGGGTATCGTGTGTTCGATCTCACACTCCAAAAGACCTTTGTTTCTCGCGATATCCCCTTCTTTAAGGATTAATTCCCCAGCCACACCACCATTCCATCCACTGCGCCTTTGCCTAATCACCCTCCTGATCACTCAACCTTCCCTTTTGATATGGATACCTTCCCATCACCCCATTCTCAAACGTCTTTTTCCCATGAGACCTCATCTACTTTTCCTGACCTCACACCCACACATATTCCATCATCCACCCCATCTCCAAATTCCATCTTGACCACCGTTGCTCCACTAAATGAACCCCCATTCACCATTCTTTGCCTTTCTATCACCACCAGAACTCATCCCGCCTCCTCCGACGGCAATCCTCTCAACACCAACCCCACCTCGTCGTCTTACACGCATAACCAACCCACCAACATTTTTACAGGACTTTCATGTTGAGGCAGCTCTTTGCTTACGGAATGTCTCATCATCTTCAATAAACGTGGTCACATCATCAGGTACTGCTCACTCTCTTACTTATTCGTTATCATATGATCGTCTTTCTTCTACCCATAAAACTTTCACCACACAACTCACTCTTCTCAACCAACCCACCAGTTTTCACCAAGCAGTTTAGGATCCAAGATGGCGGGTAGCTATGCATAGTGAAATCCAAGCACTCCGGGCTAACAAAACATAGAGTCTTGTTACTTTGCCACCTCATAAAAGACCCATCTGATGCAAATAGGTCTACAAAATTAAGCTCCGACCCAATGGCACTATCAAACGGTACGTGGCTCGCTTAGTTGCAAAAGGATATAGTTAAGTTGAAGGGGTTGATTATCGGAAAACCTTCGCTCCGGTGGCCAAACTCACCACTGTTCGTGTGCTTCTCAGTGTTGTTGCGATTCAAGGATGGCATTTGCATCAACTTAATGTTAACAATGCATTCTTAAATGGTGATCTCTATGAGGAAGTTTACATGTCCATTCCTCCCGGTTTCGAACGAAAGGGGGAGAATAGGGTATCCAAGTTGCACAAATCCATTTATGGTTTAAAACAGGCTTCACGTCAATGGTTTATCAAGTTATCTAGTGCTCTTAAATCTGTCAGATTTCATCAATCATGGTCCGACTACTTATTTTTCGTTCAAAACCATCCATGTAGCTTTATAACATTGTTGGTCTATGTTGATGATGTAATCTTGGTAGGAAACAACTTGGCAGATATCTCAGATACCAAACAATTTCTTGCAAATCACTTCAAGTTAAAAGACATGGGCCAACTCAAATATTTCTTAGGGATAGAGGTGGCGCAATCAAAGCAAGGAATTACATTGTGTTAGAGAAAATATGCGTTGGAAATTTTGGAAGATGCATGTTTTCTGGGTGCTAAATCCTCACGGTTTCCTGTTGAGCATATCTTGTCACTTACACAGACAAATGGGGAACTGCTTACTGACCCATCTCCTTATCGACGACTTGTGGGTCGTTTGATTTACCTCACCATTACAAAGCCTGAACTCGTTTACACTGTCCATGTGCTAAGTCAATTCATGGATAAACCAAGGCAACCACATCTCGAAGCTACTCACAAAGTCCTTAAATATATTAAGCAAGCACCTGGGCAAGGGATTCTCCTACCCTCTACAGGTTCGTTAGATCTCCGAGCATTTTGTGATGCTGATTGGGCATGCTGTAAAGATACGAGGAGATCAATAACTGGCTATTGCATCTTACTTGGCCAAGCACCAATTTCTTGGAAGACAAAGAAACAAAGCACTGTGTCTCGATCAAGCACGGAAGTGGAATATCGTTCTATGGCTACTACTTGTTATGAGATTACATGGTTGAAAATTATATTGAAGGACTTGACAATAACTCACAAGCAAGCAGTTACATTTTTTTGTGATAACTAAGCGACTATGCATATAGCTTCGAATCATGTGTTCCATGAACGAACAAAGCACATAGAGATTGATTGTCATTTAGTACGTGAAAAGATTCAAAGTGGACTAGTACGGACGACCTACATTCAAACTACAACTCAGTCAGCTGACTTGTTCACTAAGCCATCGAGTTCGACATAATTCTAAGTGCTGCTCAGCAAGTTGGGTGTCATTAACATACACTCCAACTTGAGGAGGAGTGTTAAAGGAAAGAATATCACAAAATAAGTGTCGAATATTGTAATTGATAAGTAGTTATTTGTTTCCTTCTTGTATCTGTCTATGCATAATTATAGGCAATAGAGTAGGACTTTGATTTGGAAGTTGTGTATAAATCTGTAATCCTAGCCGTGTGAATACACAAGAAATTCATTCCTAGTATATCACATTTTTCTTGAGATGGTTCTAAACCTCACACGCTAGATGTAGGTAGAAAATGTTGGCATGAGTCAACAATAAAATAAGAATGTGATTGTATTTCCTAGTTTGGGTAGAACTCTCCTAGTTTAGTGTCTTTAATATTCCTTGTGGTACAAGGACTGAAGTTGTATCTTATATATATTGCCTCCAAAAGGGAGAAGAATAAGAACAACAATTAAACCCTAAACACTATAATTTTATCATGGTAACAGAGCAGGTTTCACTTTCTCCTTTACTCTTGCTGTCGATCTATGAACAAAAAAAATTCCATTGTGGTCTCGATTCTAGAGAACCACCCACTGGAAAAAAACTTATCAACCAAAAACACCACAACCTCAAAGGCACCTTCACCCCAAAGAAAGAAAAAACATAAAAAATAAAAAATAAAAAAAACCTAGAGTCTAAACCTCAATGTCTCAGAGCAAGTGATAGGAGCATATTTATGCGACTTTGTTAGCTTATTTCTTTGAATTTACTTAGTTAGTTTCTATTTACTATAGTGATTTAAGCTATTTTCATGTGTTTGTAGGTCCAATTGGCAAAGGTGACAAAAAACGGCAAAATGGAGCAATTTGGAGCAGTTTTGGACTTGGATTGGATAGCATGTGTGGGGAGCACTTAGGATGGACGTTTTTGGTGGTCAAATGAGGCTAGGAATGTGCTACAATCTGGAAGAATTAGGATTGAGGCATAGAAGACAAGGAATCAGAAATTACAGGGAAACCTTATCCAATCTTATCTTATCCAACCTTATCCTTAACAAACCTTATCTTATCCTATCCTAATCTTACTTTACCTTATCTCCAGCTGCAAGGGGGATTCCTTATCACATTAAACCACTTCCTATCTGATTTAAGGAGTCCTAAAACAATGCAAACAACCTAATCCTTTTCTTCCACAAATTGGGTTGTGCTCCCTGCCTATAAATATTACTTATTGCCGCAACTTTCAAGGGGGGAGAGGAGAAAAATACAGAGAGTGCCGCAAGTTTCTAAGAGGAAAAGAGTGATTTGTGCTTACAAGGAAGGAAATGATTAGGAGTGTCGTGCACCTGCACCTAAGGATTGTGCCGAATCTGCCATTGGAGTGCTAGGGAATTCTAGAGTTCTTTTTATTCTTATTTTAGTTTCGATGTTTATTTTAGATTACCTTTCAACTATGACGAACATGTGTAACTAAATTTCTTTTTAGCTAGAGGTGAATTCGAAGCCATGGTCATATGTTATATATAAATTGATTACATCCAGTTATTGTTTCATAAAACATGAATGCGATTTACTTATCTGTTTTATAGAAAACTTATTCTTGTATGTTTATTAAGGGTGCACACTTAGTTTGCATGCAGGAATTTGATGCTATAATATAAGGGAATTTCACCTAATCATTATGAACTTATATTTACAAGTAGTAAAGGTCACTAGTCATGATTGTGTTACGTAAATTCCTGGCAGAAGTATCATGTAGTTCATAGTTAAGAATGCCTTGTCAATGCTTATGATTTTCATAGAACTTAATGATCTTTGATATGTGTCTCTATCATGATGTTCATATAGGGAACTTGATAAGAATAATTTGATTGCGTCGCTAAGTCTAATTCAATGAAATTAGGAAAATCTGAGAGTTAATTAGTGCTGTTCACGATTAATTTGGGGCATTGTCATTCATGGTTTATAGGAATAATAACTGGAAATCAATTTGTATGCATATGGTTCATGTCTGGAGAAGAATTTTCTAGCTAGCCTTTCACCCAATTTTCGTCCAAATTCACTTTGTTTCTGCAATTTAGTAGTTTCAGTGCAAAATTCGTCCGAAAACTCCACTTAGCTCTTATTTGTGTTAGTTTCGCCTAGTTTACAGTTTTTAAGTCCGGTTTGTGTTGATTAGCATCCCTTCTAATCCCCGACTTAGAATGATCCACACTTACTCATACTACAATTGTCTAAAAAGGGTTAAATTTGTGTGTTAGTTTCTACCATATCAATTTTTGGCGCTATTGCCGGGGATTAGCAAAATTGGTAATCTCCCCTTTGTTTCTGTTTTTGTTTTTCTTGTGTTTCTATTTTAGTTTTATTTTGTTTTCTTTGTTTTAGTTACTAGTTTATGACTAGAAGTTCTCAACTAGTTCGTGGGCATATATTGGAGTTTGACGACGATTTTGAACGAACTTTGAGAAGGAAGAAGACGCAGCTAGAACCCAATCCACCTAGTTCTAGTTCTGAATCCGAATTTGAAGAAGAGGAAGAGGAACATGACATGGCTGTAGACAATCGAACAATTAAGGAACTTTCAGCCTCGGGATTGGACAATGTCATCCCTCTTTGCATTCAATACCCTAGAGCAGCTCAAGGCAAGACCGATGAGTTTGAATTAAAGTCTAGTTTGCTACATTACATTCCCAAATACCATGGGCTGTCCGTGGAAGATCCGAACAAGCATCTTAAGGAATTTGAAGTAGTTTGCTCGAGTATGACACCTATTAATGTGGATGGGAATATTTTGAAGATGAAAGCCTTTCCATTCTCTCTTATGGACATGGCTAAAGATTAGCTCTTTGAATTAGCACCTGGAACCGTCACTTCTTGGGAAAATATGAAGAAAGCATTCTTAGAGAAATTCTTCCCAAATTCAAGAGTCATTCTTTTGAGGAAGAGAATTAGTGGAATTCAACAAGGCCCGGGAGAATCCTTTCTAGTGTATTATGAGTGTTTCAAGACTTTAGTTGCATCCCGTCCACAACATCAAATGAAGGAAGAGCTCTTAATTCAATATTTCTAAGGACTACTTCCAATTGAGAGACAAATGCTTAATGCCTCGGCATTAGGTGCTTTGGTTGACAAAACACCAGTTGTTGCAAAAATCTTAATAGCAAATCGAGCCTTGAATGCACAACAATACGAAGAAGTTGGACAAATAGACCCCCCACGGCACAATCAAGTTAATGAGGTAAGTGCTATTTCAGAACTTCAATCCCAAATGGCTAATCTCTTTATTCTTTTATCACAGGTTATTGAATGATCCAAGGTGCAAGGAACAAGTGCTTATGGCATGTGCTTTATGCAAAGATACCCCACTGATCAATGTCCTAAATTGATAGAGAATGGGGGATGGGAAAGTGCCAAAGCCATAGGTTATTAAGGCCAAAATCAACCAAGGAATGACCCATTCTCCAACACCTACAATCCGGGTTGGAGAGATTATCCAAATATGAAGTGGAGGGAGCCTTAAACTCTACAACAAGGCAGATATAGACAACCACCTCCTGGGCTCTATCAAAGGCCATTTGCACCACCACAGCCTCACCCACCATCTACCCAACCAAATTCAGGTTCGTTAATGGATAATGATAAAATTCTTCAAGTACTAACTTCTTTGACGCAAGGCTTACAAAATCAAGCCAATGAGGTGGGCGAATTGAAGAATCAAATAGGGCAGATGGTAGAATTCATGAGATAATTCAGAGAACAAGGCAAACTGCCTAGTTCAACCATTGTCAATCCAAAGGGAAGCTTTGAAACCACTAAGGCTATCACATTAATGGTAAGGAGATTGGAACCAAACCAAAATCATCCAAACAAAACCAAATAGAGGACAAAAAGCTGTTGCAAGAAGAAGATAAGGAGGATAGAGCCACGGCTAAGGAAGAACAACCTTTGCCGCAGCCCCTTAAGAATCTCACGCAATCCCACTTAGGTAAGGTTAGTTCGAATCAAATTCCTTCTAACCCTATTCCACCAAATGTGCATTTTCCTCACAGGTTTATGCAATCAAAGAAAGAAGAGAGTGAAAAAGATATCTTAGAAACCTTCAGAAAGGTACAAGTTAATATCCCGCTTCTTGATGCAATAAAGCAAGTTCCGAAGTATGCTAAGTTTTTTAAGAATGAGGTCATACATGTAAGTGAAAATGTCTCTGTAGTTTTGCAAAGAAAGCTGCCACCTAAATACAAAGATCCAGGTAGTTTCACTATCCCTTGTGTTATTTGTAATACAAGGTTTGAACATGCTATGCTAGATTTAGGTGCTTCCATTAATGTCATGCCGTATTCCGTTTATGCATCTATGAATCTAGGAGAGCTTAAAAATGATGGTGTCATTATTCAATTCGCTAATCGATCTAATGCATATCCAAAAAGAGTTTTGGAAGATGTTTTGGTGCATGTAGGCCATTTGATATTTCCAGCAGATTTTTATGTGCTTGAGATGGAAGATTAAGCCCACTCTGCACTATTGCCAATCTTACTTGGACGACCTTTCATGAAAACAGCCCAAACCAAGATTGATGTGTCCAAGGAAGCGTTAACTATGGAGTTCGATGACGATATGATTAATTTTAATGTTTCTGAATCTGTTAAGTATCCTAATGATGTTCATTCTTGTTTTGCCATTAATGTGATTGAAAATATAGCGCAGAAATGTTCAGCACCTATCAAGAAGGATGTATTTAGAACCACCATTGAAAAGGGAATTGGAATGGATCACACGGGACAACCACTGCCCTCAAAGCACCCAAGGCCGAGAGCACCACCTCTGAAATTGTTGACAGTGCTGCTACTTTTGAGTCTTCATCACAGTACATAGGTGAGGAAGCTAGTGGGAGAGTTTACATTAACTTTAGGAAGCTCAATGCCACAATCAGGAAGGATCACTATCCCCTTCCATTCATAGATCCAATGCATGGAAGTTTTGAGGTGCATGTTGTGGAGGATGTACCCCTCCATGCTGTTGGTCCTAGTGAAGCTCAAATAGAGGTATTGTCCGGCTGGAAGATGTTAAAGAAAACGCTTCTTGGGAGGCAAGCCACGTGTTCAAATAAAGAGACTTTGGAATCTCCAGCTCCTACAACCAGATTTGCATTCTTTTACCCTTCTCTTTATTGTTTGTACTTTGCCATGATTGCCTTGTTTGCTAGTTGTTTCTTTGTGACTTTCTTGATTGAGTCGATTTTTGAAACATTGAGGACAATGTTTGGTTTAAGTGTGGAGGGGGTAAACAGATTGCTTTTCATGACTTATCTTTGAATTACATCACCTATCACTTCCAATGTTGTTACACACTGTTTTGAAGTGTTTTTTATTGTGTTTTAAAGACAAAATTCGAAAATTTTGAAATAAAAAATAAAAAATTTGAAAAAAATCGAAAATTTTTGAGAAAAATACCAAAAAGGGTCGTCTTTGTTGCTTGTGTGTGTTTTAGGGTACCTTCCAACACAATGATGAGGATTTGGTTTTTAATTGCATGATTGTTAAAGAAAGTTACAAACATGGGTGGAAGTTTGATATGCTCTTTGGTTGATACTTAGTTGTAGTTGTCATTTTCGAATTCTCATGTAATCACAAAGGAAAAAAAAAATCAGTTTTTGTAACATGCTTGAAGGAAGAAACTCAAACTAACGCTACAACTCTGTGAGACTTGAGCCTATACTTTGTTTGGAGAGTTATTAATCTGTGATATTCTTGTTTTCTAAGGTCGTTGCATGATCTCATTATTTCTTTGTTTGGTTGCTACTTAGAATGCTTTTTCATCATTTTAGTTCCAAATACTAGAACTCATGCCCATTTCATTCAAAGCATAAAATTTATTGCATAGCAAATAACAAGATGAAGTTGTTTAGTTGCCACCAGAGCCAAAAAGCCTTATCCCTTGCATATGTATTGTAGGTTTAACCCCTTTGAGCCTTATTTAGCCTATTTTCTTTCTTAGCTTACATTATCCCTACCTAGCCTAGTATAGGAATATCCATACCCTTGTTCTTAAAGAATAATGGAGCATGACTTATTAGGAATTCCTTTTGATCTACGAATTGTAGAAAAACAAGTGTAGGGGAAGAATTTGTTCTTTTGAATCCAATGGAGTAGTGCGTATGTTTCAAAGAAAAGAAAAAGAAACATAAAAAAAAAAAAAAAAAAAAAAAAAAAAAAAAAAGAGGTTGAAAAGAAGTGATGAGAATGAGTTCATAAGTGTTGGTTGCTGAAGAAGGGTCCAAAAATGTGAATCTAACCCTAAATGTTGTACGAATCTTCCCTTTGTGTTTTAAATTGGGTGCTACAATAAAAAGGTTGAATTCTAAGTGTTGATTTCATTACTTTGCTTACTATCACTTTAAGAACCTTTGTTATCCTTAACCTCTCTTTGTTAGCCAATACTTTAGCCCCATTACAACCCCTAGACTTCTATCTTGATTGTTATGTGTTTTAATTTGTGGAGTTTGAAATTGGTACGAGCATATGGAATCCCTGGTTCTCGCTTCTAAGTAGTGGCATTCCGTTCATGAGATCATATACATGTTTGTATTAATAATTCCAGAAAGTGCCTTCTTTGATATATGTGAGTGCTAGTCTACATGTTTACATCAATCTTCTCACATATACTTAGTATAGGGAGTGTAGTTAGAAAATCTGTTTGAAAATAGAGAGCATACCATGTGAGGAATTGAGTGAATTCTCTAAGGCATGTTACTACATTCAAAATGTTGTTTTAATTGATTAATGCGAGCTAGTGAGTGGTTACTGCGATTAAGTATATGCTCAAAAGTAAGGATGGCTAAAATCTATGTAAGTAGTGATTTTTAACTTGTCATGTTTCATTGGAAATCCCTAAGGCAGTTGTTGGAAGGTTTAGGTTTTGTTTTGTTTTTTTTTTTTTTTTTGCTAGGGGACTAGCAAAACCTAAGTGTGGGGGAATTTGATAGGAGCATATTTATGCGACTTTGTTAGCTTATTTTTTTGCATTTACTTAGTTAGTTTCTATTTATTATAGTGATTTAAGCTATTTTTGTGTGTTTGTAGGTCCAATTGGCAAATGTGATGAAAAAGGGCAAAATGGAGCAATTTGAAGCAGTTTTGGACTTGGATTGGATAACATGCGTGGGGAGCACTTCGAATGGACGTTTCTGGTGGTCAAATGAGGCTAGGAATGTGCTACAATCTGGAATAATTAGGATTGAGACTTGGAAGACAAGGAATAAAAAATTAAAGGGAAACCTTATCTAATCTTATCTTATCCATCCTTATCCTTAACAAACCTTATCTTATCCTATCCTAATCCTACTTTACCTTATCTCCAGCTGCAAGGGGGATTCCTTATCACATTAAACCACTTCCCATATGATTTAAGGAGTCTTAAAACAATGCAAACAACCTAATCCTTTTCTTCCACAAATTGGGTCGTGCCCCCTGCCTATAAATACTACCTATTGCCGTAACTTTCAAGGGGGAGAGGAGAAAAATACAGAGAGTGCCGCAAGTTTCAGAGAAGAAAAGAGTAATTTATGCTTGCAAGGAAGGAGAGGAGGAGGAGTGTCGTGCACCTGCACCTAAGGATTGTGCCGAATCTGCCATTGGAGTGCTAGGGAATTCTAGAGTTCTTTATATTCTTATTTTAGTTTCGATTTTCATTTTAGATTGCTTTTCAACTATGAGAACATGTGTAACTAAAATTCTTTTTAGTTAGAGGTGAATTCGAAGCCATGATCATATGTTTTATATAAATTGATTACATCCAGTTATTGTTTTATAAAACATGAATGCGATTTACTTATCTGTTTTATAGAAAACTTATTCTTGTATGTTTATTAAGGGTGCACACTTAGTTTGCATGCAGGGATTTGATGCTAGAATATAAGGAAATTTCACCTAATCGTTATGAACTTATATTTACAAGTAGTAAAGGTCACTAGTCATGATTGTGTTAAGTAAATTCTTGGCAGGAGTATCATACAATTGATAGTTACGAATGCCTTGTCAATGCTTATGATTTTCACAGAACTTAATGATCTTTGATATGTATCTCTATCAAGTTGTTCATACAGGGAACTTGATAAGAATAATTTGATTGCGTCGCTGAGTCCAATTCAATGAAATTAGGAAAATCTAAGAGTTAATTAATGCTGTTCACGATTAATTTGGGGCATTGTCATTCATGGTTTATAGGAATAATAACTGGAAATCGATTTGTATGCATATGGTTCATGTGTGGAGAAGAATCCTCTAGCTAGCCTTTCACTCAATTTTCATCCAAATTCACTTCGTTTCTGCAATTTAGTTGTTTCAGTGCAAAATTCGTCCAAAAACCCCGCTTAGTTCTTATTTGTGTTAGTTTTGCCTAGTTTACAGTTTTTCATTTGTGTGTTAGTTTCTACCACATCAGCAAGAGACATTGTTGATCCTACATTGCTCACCCCATAGATAGGGGAAGAAAAAGATTGAACTCATAATCATAATTTTATCTCGGTGCCGACATTAAAGATTCTTGTTGGCTTTAAAACCAATTTGCAGGAAAAATCAAGGAGTGATCTTAAGACAAGAGATTCACACTAGACCTAAATCCTACAAAACCTAAACAATAGAACCACCAAGCCGCTGTTTTCAAATGGATGAACAACAAAACCAAGGGAGAATTCCAGACGCTGTGCAGGTAAAAAATTTTGACACAGGCCATGGGCTAGCGACGCTAACTTCATGTATGCCAAACCGTGGGCTCATTGAGTTTGGAGCCCAAACTCCAAGGAGACAGAGGGCAGGTGTAGCTGTTGGGGATGATGGCAAATTAGGCATGGGCCCGCTTAATTCACTGGCAAACATTCAAGAAGATTGGAATCCAGACCCAGGAAATTTGGGCCCACAATTGTAATTATTAAATTTGATTGCTTCTCAAGAGCAATTAGATGATCCAAGTAACATATGCACAACTTTAATTGCATCAACTTGATACATGTTGGATTATTGACTTTAGAGCCACTAATCATATGACTTATGATCATACTTTATTTAACTTTATAACACCACCACCATGGGATAGCAACTTTACTTCTTCCAATGGGAAGAAAAATGAGGCTACTAAATCTGAGCCTGTGGTGTCTGCCATGCCAAAAATGGCTAGTACAATTGCTGATATGATTGCTCAACATAGAGGCTCTGTCATGCCCCCAGTGCCGAAGTCTATACCAAGACGTTCGTTGGGAGCTAAGTCTGGTTCACCTTTGGAAAGGCTTGCTACTATGAAGAATGATAAGGTGGACTCTGATGCTAAAGCGACGCCAAGGCCCACTCCCCTTGCTACTCAGACTGATTCGCCTGCTTAGAAAGAGGAGATTGCTTGCGTGGGCAATTGTGAGAAATCCACTAAGCCTGTTTTTGGGAAGGTTGTTGCGATTGTATACTCTTCAAACCAGATCTACTTGAAGGCATGGACGCGTGTGCTAAGTTTATTGATGGCATTAGAGGGGTTGTTTACTCAAGTTCATTTGCAAAATATACGACCGAATATAGAAGGACTGCTCTGCTTGCTATAATGCACAAAACGACGATTTTGGCAACTGAGTCTATACTCCTTGACCAATAGGATACCAAGGATGCCAATGAGGTGGCAAAGACTATGGCAGTTGAACCTTATTGCTCTATTGAGAAAATCAAGAGGTTGGAGTCTGAGCTCGTCTCTTTGAAGGGGTCTAATATCTCTGCCCCAACTTCTCTGTAGCTTGAGACCGCTCGCCAAAAGATCGTTGACATGAAGACTAGGCTTGACGCGTTCCAAGTTAAGTATGAAAAAGCAAAGAAAGAGATTGGATGTTACATACCTCAAATTCAAGATCTTGAGCGTGCCGTTTTTTAGATTCATTCTACTGCTTACGCAAAGGCTGAAGAGATGATTGCTGCTTATAATTAAGTGATCCACTTCAAGAAGATCGTTGATAGGCTTAAACCTCAAGTGTTGGAACTCCAAGGTGCATTAAAGATTAACAAGAGTCTGAAGAAAGAAATGGATGAACTGCAACGAGTCCATGTTGGTCTGCTCGGGGAGAACGAGGAGCTGATGGTAAGAAAGCTGGGCTCGAGGCTTCGCTTGTTCAGAATTAGGCCGATTCCTACAAGCGGGGTTATGTAGATCATCTCTTTGGTAAGCAATCTAACTTTGAGTTTACTGGGAAAAGCTTCGAGACCTTCTCTATTTTTTCAGAACACTTACTTGCCCTTATTTTTAAGGCTTCCATTGGTGAAGTAGTCGAAGAAGTTGAGGCCCAAGCTGGGGCAGCCAGGGGTGAAACGTCGGATGATGCAGCTGTTGAGAGAGTGGTTACTACTAAAGGTGTGGTGACCAAGTAGTCATGGGATGTCCAAGCTGCTAAAGAGTAGTCTTCTAGGTAGCCTTTAGGATTTTCTTTGGTTTCCTTGTTTTTTGTTTTGCTTGAACTCATTTGGCCTTTGCTATTTGTTTATCAATTTTGCTACAAAATTTAATAAACTTGTTGAGAGAGAAAGTGTTTAAAGAAATTTGAAGAATTTCAGAAGAGAATTAGACTGAGGTTTTGGAGAAAATGAAGGGCTATATATAGAGGTGTGGCCGGCCCTATTAGGAGAATTGGGACCAACCACATTTGGTTGTTTTGTGGGATTAATTGCAAGATATTATGGATATAATATCTTGCAATTACTTTAGGCAATTAATCAATTAATTATATAATTAACTAATTAATTTAGGTAATTAATCCCAGTTTGAAAAGAATAATTGGGAGTTACCTTGCGGTGAAGATTTGATGAGGAGTGATGAGAGGGTTTAAAAGAATACCATAGCACGTGGGAGTCCCAGTGCGCCTCATGGGTAATTTTGCTTTTTTTACCCAAAAGGTCTACATGTCGCCTCCATAGTTTTCTTGATTATTTTTGGCTCCACACTCATCATCCAGAGTCACCATTACGTCGATATGGTTTATAGATGAACAATGAAAGAACACATACAAGATAGATCATTACACGGAGCATGTGACTTTTGTTTAGTGGCCATACTATGGATTTTTGGGGCCAAAATAGTGACAAAAATTGTGGTCAGTAAAGCTTCTCTACTTAGTGACCTCACTAGGTAGGTCACTAATTATTTGCATATTAGTAACCTAATTCCTTAGTAGCTAACTAGTGGGAATTTGTGACAAGGATGTAGTGACACTCACTGTCCAGCCTTTTTTCTGGTCATTGAGTAGGTTCAGCGACCAAATTACATACCTTCATTGACACACTCAGTCGATCACTAAAGACCTATTTTCTTGTAGTAATAGTGGTCATGGGTAAGGGTTTCGACAGTAAGGTGGCCGTAAGAGGTTATGGTGATAATGACCGTGAAAAGGTAGTGATAATAGAGGTAGCGGTGGCTGGCAAAGTAACATGATGGTGTTATAGGTGGTGATCATAATGGTCGTGTCGATGGTATGGGCAGAAAGATGGTTGTAAGAGGTTATGGTACGGTGGTGATGAGTATGACAAGGTGGCGATAAAATAAGTGATATGATGGTGGCAGTGGTGGCAATAATGATAGTAGCAACGATGGTGGCGATGTTGGCAATAAGGCAGTGGGGATGGTCATGGTTAGGTGGTGATGATGACATGGTGTGCTGTAAGTGAAAATAGTGATCCTCATTTGATCATGGTGGGTGTAGAGTATCAAAGTTTATGAAAGTCTATCAAAAACTTAGGAGGAGACGTTTGAATACACCTACATTTTTGTAGACTTGCAAAAATCCATAGCTGAATACTATAAGATTTTTAGACTTTTTATAAGTCATAAATTTTTTAGAGTCAAGCAAAGTTCATCAAACTCCATACACAATATACTCCTTTAAATCATTATTCCCTTACTTAGAGCATCTCCATACACAATATTCTCCTTTTAAATCATCCCCTTACTTAGCGTATCTCCAAAAGGAATATACTTGTCCTTAAAAGAAGAGGAATTCTGACACACCCCGACTCGGAATGTCCACTAGGACCCCAAATCGAGCTGGGTTGGCCGACACCTGGAATGTGACGAAGCCATAAAGTGTGATAGTGTATAAAATGTGAATAAATTTGAACCTAAAAGTGTCTAAATACAAGAGTGCGCTACGAGTGAGAGCGAACCCATTGCACACGCAATGCTAGAGCATAAGTAAGGTACAGTAATGTGGGTAAGAATCATACCCTTAAAGTAGCCACCAATACTAAGATTAGCCATATATCCTCGTCGATACGAACTCAGCAGTTAAAACCTGAAAGGGGTACAAAACAGAGAGTGTGAGTAAGTAGTAAAACCAAGCTTCCCAAAACTATTATCTTTCTAACAGTAGTAACCCCTCATTGTAATTCCCTTATCGTTTTCTATAGGACAGTATTACACACACACACACACACACACACATATATATATATATATATATATATATATATATATATATATCCACCCATGCTAAAAAATGGCCAAAACCACGGGTATGCCGTGTCCATAGACTCTAAAATGCATTAACAAGTAGGCCAAATGAACTTAATCAATATAAAATGATACATCAGCCGGAATCACCTAACGTGACCCGTACGACTGTACTCATATCTCATCAATCAATGCAAGCATATAAGTTGGGAGTCATCTTTAATGACCTGTACGACTTATCCATATCTCATCAAGCATCCCTACACACGAGTCGGAACCACCTCTAGTGGTCTGTATGACAGGGCTGGGTGTAAATAAGTACGCTCAAGTGCTACGATCACGTGAAGACTGGGCGAATAATCGCGGGTCACCTAGGAGTCGGAACCATCTATAATGGTCTGTACGACAGGCTTGTGCACCTACCTTGAGTCCAAGGTGAGCGTAAGGTGCAGGAGGTGAACATCACGTGAGGGACTGTGCCCTGGCCATGGGCGGGAGCACTAACACTGGGGTGCAGGTATCCATATCTCATCAATCAATACTAGCATAAAAGTCAGGAGTCACCTATAGTGACGTGTACGACTTAATCTATAGCTCATCAAATATCCCTACACACGAGTCGGAACCACCTCTAGTGGTCTGTAAGACAGGACTGGGTGTAAATAAGTACGCTCAAGTGCTACAATCACGTGAAGACTGGGCGAATAATCGCGGGTCACCTACGAGTCGGAACCACCTATAGTGGTTTGTACGACAAGCATGTGCACCTACCTTGAGTCCAAGGTGAGCGTAAAGTGTGAGAGGTGAACATCACGTGAAGGACTGTGCCCTGGCCACGGGCGGGAGCACTAACACTAGGGTGCAACTTTATGAGCTCTCAATGCATCTCAATATAACATGTACAACTCATGGCAACCAGTACGACAGTATCGGAGTTGCCTAACACATAAATGTAGTCATGCTATAACTCCATCGATTCAACTAATACCATAAACTCACCTGAACTTACCTAGGTGTCTTGCGTTCACCTTTGCACTTGAAAGCATTCCCAATAATTATGTGCTAGTAATATACATATGGATATACCATGATGCAATCTAATACTCAACCATGTCATAGCATTTTCAATTATATACAATATGGTGTGAAATGTACAACCAATAACGCCCTACTCCCGAACTACTTATTTTTAGGGATAATTATCCATGACAACCCAATTAACACTAATTTAACTAACTAATTCACAAAACTAAAACTTGCCTTTACCAATTTCCTTCGCATTACTCAATTTCCCAAATAAGGCTTTTGTCTCAAATATATTATGGCTGCATCTAACGTCTCGTTAGACTGCCTACGTACCTTAAACAGGGATTAAGCCATTCGTAGTTCATATTAGTACTTCAAGCATTCACAATAATTATATGAAGGTAATATTCCTAATCAATTTAAAAGTGTCGATGGAACTATCAATAATATGTACGATAAAAGGAAAAGGTCCACTCTGGAGTCCACGCTATGATTCTTTGGCACACGCATCGAGGCGTCTTGAATGATTGGTGCCTGTGACCAATTATCGAATCACATCTCAGAACTCTAATCAATAGAATACAGAATTCACATAAAACACAACCTCAAGGGCATTCTAAAATAGTTTGAGACCCATTGACCACAAATCAACAGTCGATCAAAGATCGATGGTAGGGTCTACAACCTTGTATAACTCGACCCGGAAGATCCACATATCAGATTTCCAATCCGCAACTCCCAACGATCCACAATATGTTTCTAGAATAACATATTAAAATTTCATTATGATCCAACGGTCAGATCTCCACCAATTGCCCAAAACCAAGTGGCGGTTAACATTTATTTTACTAACTTACAAATCCAATTCGAGAAGATCCGTACGTTGGATTCTTAATCCATAAATTCTTATGGTCTTTAAATATTACGTATTATAATGTATCAAAGTTTGGTGACGATCCCACGGTTGGATCGTCGATTCACATTTTTATCAAGTAATGTATCATAACGAATTTAGGTTCCAACGATCAACCTACGTCATTCAAATAACAAAACTGAATTCAAGACATTCGACATAGCCTAAAAATAGCATTGGCGGCCCACTGGCTACATGCCGCCACGGGTGGCGGTCGGCTGCCTGACTCACCGGAAAATCCAACTATTTCCAAAAATACTCAAACTTCACAGAAATGAAGATCTCAGGGAGTGGAGCAACTTTCATACCTGCCATGAAGTCCAAAAGTTGATAGAAGATGGTCAATTTTGCCCACAAAGCCGGCGGGTGCCTAAAACTTCCCAATGTCGATTCGTTGTCTACGGTGGTCCAACGGGGTCAAGGTTGGTTGGGTTTTTCTCCTGGGATGATGGGCTACAAAGCCCAAGTGGTGGCATCGGCCATCACTTTGCTGATTTGCTGGAAAATAAAAAAGGGTGCCCGGAGCACCGTGAGAACCGCCAACTTTCGTGGCCTCAAACCGCCACATACCGTGGTTAATCAAGGTGGTTCTTGGGTGGGTTTGGTAGAGGGGAATGAGAGCTTCAAGATGGTGGTGGTGGCGTCAAAAAAATCCATTGGAGTTGGCCGAAATAGGCCTTGGAAAATGGGTGGTCGCGAGGGGAAAAATGCACAGGAAAGCTGGGAGCTTTCTTTTTTTTTTTTTTTTTTTTTTTTTTTTTTCCTTTCTTTCTTTCTTCTTTCTTTCTGATTGGCTGAAGGCTTTCCTCCTCTCCTCTAATTGGTTCCTTGTCCCTTTAATTTAATTGGTCCACTATTCCCACAAGGTGGGAATTCAAATAATTTATAACTAAACTTTAAATAACTATTTTTAAACGTTCATAACTATACCGTTATAATCCGGACTTGCAAACGGCTTTCGCATATGCGTTCACACCAACGAGTACTATGATAATATGTTAAAAGAATAAGTCATACGTCTCTCTAGATGATGGTCAACATAAGTCAAAATCTTTGCCTCTATGGCATTTTCGTAAATTCACGCTTTTAAAATAAAATAAAAACATAAAATTTGAAATAGTTGTCACAAATTCTAATGGAAGTGTCCTTATAGTATAGCCCTTGATTTAGGAATTAAATGATTAAAAAATCATTGCTACTTTGGCAACTGTTGGTCTAAACAGCAAAGAACAAAATGAAAAACCAAAAGCTATCAAGACTATTGATTTCCTTTCAATAAACAAAAGAAAAAAAAAATCAAGGAGACCGTGCATGCAGCTGGACAACATCAAGGAATTCGCACGTGGGTGGGCAAGTTTTTCACCCAAAATGCCCCATAGGACTCCACCATTTTGGTTCCTATACTGTCCCTATATGTGACCATTTGCCTTATGTATCTGGTTAGTCCTTATACCTGAGAACTCAATTTCTAGTGTCTATACAATGGTGAGAACAACATTAAGGACTAGCATTGGAGATGCCCTTGTATATGGTGCATGGGTATTTCACATGAAGTAATGCTTTTCACACACCATTTCTCACCTTATATACACCCCTTTAGTTTTCTAGCTGTTAAATTGAACAATTAAAGTAAATTGACAGTCTAAATTACCAGGAGGTAAAAAATACTGTGCTGAAATCACAACCCATTTCAAATTCGGTCACTCAATCAAATTCTTTAGGGAGTTTTAACGAAACAATTCCGGTACTGTTTATTTTTAACGAAAAACCACATTTTTACCTTTTTTTGGTATTATTCACTATACATTTATTTGTCATTTTTAATTAAAACTAAAGTTTTTTTTTTAACTTTTCGTTAATTTTTCTAATTTTTTATTCGGCGTGGATTTGTATATGAACCAAATTTCAAATAATCAAAAAGAGTTTTAGGCTTGAACTTAGCCCATTAGGCCTATTAAGCCCGAAACAGCAGCCCGCTTGTAATGAGGTCCACACAGAAAACCCCTAAGAACATCATATAAATACCCTCACTTATCCGCACACGCCACTTCCTCTAGGCTTAGGGTTTTTCATTCGCCAATTCAGAGAGCATAATCCAAACCCTAGCAATGGCGACTCCCGCAATCGAGTCAGTGCAGTGCTTCGGTCGTAAGAAGACGGCTGTCGCCGTCACCTACTGCAAGCGCGGCCGCGGCCTCATCAAGATCAATGGCTGCCCAATCGAGCTCGTCGAGCCCGAGATCCTCCGCTTCAAGGCCTACGAGCCCATTCTCCTCCTCGGCCGACAGCGCTTCGCCGGAGTCGACATGCGCATCCGCGTCAAGGGCGGTGGTCACACCTCACAGATCTACGCCATCCGCCAGAGCATCGCCAAGGCTCTCGTGGCTTTTTACCAGAAGTATGTCGATGAGCAGAGCAAGAAGGAGATTAAGGACATTCTTGTCCGGTATGACAGAACCCTCCTTGTTGCCGACCCGAGGCGCTGCGAGCCTAAGAAGTTCGGTGGTCGCGGTGCTCGTGCTAGGTTCCAGAAGTCTTACCGTTGATTTAGATCCTTCGTTTAAGTTTCTGGTTTCAAGGTCATGGATTTTGTTTCAAGGAGTCGGAAGTTGATGGGTATTTTATATTTTATCAGAATTTTGATCATGAAGACTTTATTGTTTTTTTAAGTATTTTGGATGTTGAATCGTTATGATATTAAATATGACATGCTTCAATTAATTGCTGTGTTTCGGTTGATCCAGAAATTAGATATCAAGGCATTGTTTATTACCGGTAAGTTTTATGATTGCTGTTGTCTGGAATTTGGGTTGCTTAAAAGGCTAAATCTTTTGGATTCGTATTTGTGTGGCTTAGTATGCTTTAGCATTTGTATAATCTTTTCGTTCGAGGCAGTGCCGTCCCCTGGTTTTCTATGCTTTAGCATTTGTATAATGTTTTTGTTCTAGGAAAATGTCGTCCCGGTTTTATATGCTTTACCAATTATACAATGTTTAGGGTTTAGGGTTAGTATGCTTTAGCGTTTGTATAATGTTTTCGTTCTATGGAATGCCGTCCCCTGGTTTTCTATGCTTTAGCATTTGTTTAATGTTATTGTTCAAGGAAAATGTCGTCCCCGGTTTCCTATGCTTTACCAATTATACAATGTTTTGATTCTTGGCATTGCAGTCCCTCGGTTTTCCGTGATTGATTAGACTCACCATAAGTTGTGTTGTGTATAAACTGTCTAAGCTCATTGCTAGGCGGAGCAGTTTGTTTTGATGGATGTTGATAGGATTTTGCATTGCCATTGAATGATTTGCTTGGACCCCTGCAATGCACGGTTTACTTAGGTTTGCCTATGTTGGGTACAAAAAGTTTTTAGTTTGATGATCTAGGTCTCGTTGATAAGCCTTTTTCCACGCGCACTTCTGATATTATGAATTGATTTTGGTTCACCTTTTCACCATGTTTATGGTAATATGTCTATGTTGTCATACATGCTCAGAAGCCGTGTTTCTTCTATTCTAATCTAGAGCTTCACGCTTGTAGGATGAGTCATTAGTTTGTAAAATCAAGTCATTGATCTGTCCTGTAATTGTGCATTGTTCGTGTTACGTTCTTGCCGATTGGAGTTTAACATGTGTTTTTAAATTTTGCTTTTTGTGTTATGTCTGTGTATGTGCCAAACTTCGATTTTTGAAAGAAAGGAAACCAATGCTGAAAGCGGAAACATTCAGCCCTATTGGATAGAAAGCATAGCTGTGCAGTATGGTCATTGTGTGTGCCCTCATGTACTTTGACGCTGTACATGCATCTTGTGATTTAGCCCTTGTGGAATGCGTTGCTAGATTTTGCAGTTATGTGTTACACAGGCGTGTGCAATGTGGAAACATGAACCTATCTTCGTAGTTCCGAAGACAGGAATTGGGTAGTATGGGGCGGCACCCTTGGACTCCCAAAAAAGGCTTTTGCCCTGCTGGCTATTGGAAAGTCTTTGTTGAAATTGTTTACTTAAATGTTCTGGAATCAGAGTAAAAATGAAACGAAATTCGTATAAGTTGTTTACCAGTTCATTTGAATCGGAATGAAAATTAATATGATTACTAAAGTACCTTTAATCTAAATAATACAAAAATTTAACTTTTTAATACAATTTCACACACACAAACATATATATATATGTATGTATGTATAGTTTTATTAAAATACTAACAGTTCCCGTTGGAAAATATTGGTTGGCTGGCACCATTGGAAAATATTGGTGCCTATTTAACACTGAAATAAGGGTTGGTTTGGTATTGCTGTACTTTGAAAAAAAGCTGCTTCTGTTGTACTGTGAGAATAAGCAGCCGTGAAATAAAGTAGCAGATTGTTTGGTAAACTTTTTTGTAAAAGTGCTTTTGAAAAAAAAAAGCAGTATTATAGTGTTTGGTAAATTTTTATGTAAAACATATGTGAAAAAAAAAGCCAGTTTTTCAAAGTTGGGTTTTACAGCTTCTTGTTTTTGGCTTTTTTTCACCCAAAACTGTGAAAAAAAGCTGAAGCTGAATGTTTACCAAACACAAAAACAGCTCCCAGCTTTTTTTGATATCAGTTTTTTTCAGAATCACCTCAATACCAAACCAGGTCTAAGGGTTGGTTTGGTATTGCTGTGCTTTGAAAAAAAGCTGCTTCTGCTGTGCTGTAAGAATAAGCAGCTGTGAAATAAAGCAGCAGAGTGTTTGGTAAACTTTTTTGTAAAAGTGCTTTGAAAAAAAAAAATCAGTATTATAGTGTTTGGTAAACTTTTATGTAAAACAGATGTGAAAAAAAGCCAGTTTTTCAAAGCTAGGTTTTGCAGCTTCTTGTTTTTGGCTTTTTTTCACCCAAAACTGTGAAAAAAAGCTGAAGCTGAATGTTTACCAAACACAAAAACAGCTCCCAGCTTTTTTTGATACCAGCTTTTTTCAGAATGACCTCAGTACCAAACCAGGTCTAAGTCTCCCAACAGCTTTCTAGAATCCACGGGTTCTCTACATCATTTTTGTTCCATATTCTACTCTGCACACACAGAAGAGAAAGAAAGAGAGAGAGGAGAGAGAGAACACGAAGGCTCTGCATTTTCCCGCTTACCGTAGCTACGTGGGCTTTCTTCCCATTCTGGTAAGTTGCGTGAGGTTCACTGCTTTCTCTTCTTCATCGTCGTCTTCTTCTTCTTCTTGTTGGGTGCTGTGAATGCAGAGGGGCTTGGTTTTCTGGAAACAGCACGAAACTTTGATCGTTTGGCTATTTGGGGAAGATAGAAATATGGTGTTTTAATTTGAATGAAGGTAGAGGTGTTTAGGAGTATACATGGGTATTTTGGGTACAAAATTTTGATTCCTGCTGGAGTGTTCTACCCGGAACTCAAATACTACCTCTATAGAGTGATCCAATTCCAGGCAATTCTGGAATTGAATTCCTGATATTGGGCGGTCCCCACAGAAGTTCTGCTTCCGTAATTGCTTGTAAACGTCGAAATGGATTGGGAAATGTACAATTCCGTTTCTCTTGATTCCAATCCCGATTAGTAAACACGCCCATTGTGTAGGTATTTCTACTTCCAAGGAATTGACCGCAAGTATCTCTCTTTAAAATCTTCTGTTCAATGAACTAAAATCTAGCACTGTTGTCACTTAGTATTACAGTATAATGGTAATTCTTTTCACTTGAAAAAGAGATCTTAAGTTCAATTCTCACTTGGAAGAGAGGTCTTAAGTTCGATTCTCGCTTGTCTTCATAAAAATTTTAGGGATTTTTTACTTCACAACTCAGCTTTCTGTAGAGCTTGAATTTTTTAAGCTCGCTCAAACTCGCTTTGTACAAGAAGCAAGCTTAGCCTAGCTTGCCTTGAAAAAAACATGAAATAAACCGAACTTGAGTGTAGCGATCTTCGATTTGGCCCGTTCGTATCAAGTACTATATTTTTACTTTTGTCGGCTAAACCAAAATTCACTATTGACAACTTAGGTTGGTCGGGTGTGAAAATATAAGAGAATGTGTGACTGTATTTCAGATATAATGTTGGGTTTAGATTCTGGATATTAATCTCATAGAAAGATTAAGAATTAGAGACAATGATGGATTAGATGGAAAGATACAATCCTGAATTCGAATAAAATTTCTCAAAGCTCAACTTAACTTCCGCAAAAGCACGTTATTTTTTTTTTTTTAACCTTTGTCAGTTAAGTGTATTTCCGTCATTTGACATCATGTGTTTGACTTTGATGTACCATCATATCCACTTGGACCACTTCTTAATTTTCTTGCGTTTAATCCCAGCTGAGATGCGTTTGATGTTTTTTATTTTACTTCATATTATATGCAGCGTCGGCTTGTAAGTTTACTTTGCACAATTAAATTCCGGTAACGGAGGAAGCTTGTGGATCTTATTTGACCTTTTATATTAAGGGAAATCCTCGAGAGACTACATGTAGTTTGACAGTATTGCCCCACCTTTCTACAATAATTTGACAGTATAGTTTAGTCATATATATCAAATAAATAAACAGTTCATTATTAATTTTTTACTTGGTATTTACACTGCTGTTTATTTATTACATTTGAATTACTAAACGGTTTTCGATTCGAATGATATTTTTTACATCTTCAAATGAAAAGTACGAAATTAAACAATTCTAATTATGAAATTACAATGGTAAAATACGTTATTTGCAAGTTGAGAAATGAGCTCATCCCCAAGAGGAGAATGCAAGTACTGTTCCCAACATCATCCAAACTCAAATCATAACATGAAATATAAGCAAATGATGAAACATTCTCTTTTCTTTTCACTATCCACTGTCTATTCCTTTGAACTTGAACTTGCACCCGGTTAAGATTTTCGGCAACAACAGGCTAACTTTGGCCGGTTCAGATCATTATAAATACATACAACTTGAATATATTTGCTGCCCTTACAGCGACCATCACAGTGATCGTCAGCTGAGCATGGACCATCCCAGTCACAATCAGTATACTTCCAATCGATTCGTACATCCAAGTCTATAAATAAAGTAAAAAAAAATGGTCAATTTGTCATGTTAAAGACATTTTATAATGTAAGATTTGGCTACAATGCTTATAAATCTAACAATCAAATATTGTAAGGACACACTCAAGGAGCATATATTTGACCGTCAAATGATGGTTCATGCTAAATATTTGTAAATCCATGTAAGTACTTAGTACAATAATATAGGGCTTAAAGAGATTTGGAAACCCTAAAAAAACAAAGAACTCGATTCCTCATTGATAGGAGCATATTTAGGCGACTTAGCTAGCTTATTCTTGTGCATTTGTGCTATTATTTCTTAGTTAATGTCGTATTACAACTCATTTTCGTGTGTTTGTAGGTCCAAAGGGTTAAACTACCAAGAAAGTGCATTTTGGAGCAGTTTTAGGCACTATGTGGATAGCTTGTATATGGGCTAACATGGATGGACGAATTTGGAGTTCAAGAGGCTAGAAATATGATAAGAAGATGAAGAAATTACACTCAAGACAAAGTGGATAAGGAATCAGCTCAAAAGAGGAAACATTATCCAAAACCTTATCTAACCTTATCTAACCTTATCCAACCTTATCCTATCTTATCCTAACCTAATCTTGTTCCACCTTAATCCTAGCTGCAAGTGGACCTAAAAACCTAATTTCTAGAGGCCTTATCTGACCCTAAAAGGGTGCCACACCCTTACCCCTTTTATTTCTTCTAGAAAACCCAAAATCAGCCACAAAACACTTAGTTTCTAGAAGGCCCAATTTTGGACGAATTTCCTAAACCTTTTTCCTTTTGGATTTTGATTTGTTAGGCCTTAATCCTTGTGGATTTGGGTATACAAATCCTTTTATGAAACTAATTGGGCCAAACCCTCTCCTAAGTCGATTTAACTTACTTGTGCCAAACCCTAGGGCCCTAATCCATAAAATCTGCTAAGTGTAACCCTAATCTAATTAACCCTAGGACTATATAAACATATTTTCAGCCATAAATTCGTACCACCCCTTATGCTATACAAAAAACACCTTGCCGCAACACCCTAGCCTCCATTCTTCATCCTTCATCCACTCCATACACCTCCATACATAACCTGCCGCACCCTACCACCATAATCAGCCATTATTCATCCTTCTAAACAAGAACACACCATTCACAACCCCCAAAACCACCACCCACACCAAGTGCCGCAACAAGGAAGAAGGAGGAAAGCCCTTAGACGTGCATGCCATTCGACTTGGAGTTGCTGGACGTTCTAGGTGTAATCTTTCTTGTGTTTTCAATGTTTAATTTCAAGAATTTTTGCTTTGCGAGTATGAGGAACTAATCCCCTTTTTGGCTAGGGGGAATTTCGAAACCATGGCTATATTTGCATTATGATTTGATTACTTTTAGTTGTGATTTCATGAATGGTGAATTCAATTTACTTATCTGTTTGAATTAAAACTTGTTTATGTATATGAATTGAGGGTGCACACTTAATTTGCATGCATAAATCTGATGATAGGGTATAAGGAAACTTCACCTAATCGTTGGGAACTTATATTCATGAGTAGTTAAGATTGTTGGTCACAATTATGTTAAGTAAATTCTTGGCATAAGTATCATGCGCTTTCATAGTTACGAATGCCTCGTCAACACCTATGATTTCCATAGAACCTAATGATCTTTGATTGTCTTTCTATTATGCGCTTTCATATAGAAAACTTTTAAGGAATAATTTGATTGCAATGCGCTAATTCCATTCAATTCAATGACCTAGGGGAAATCTGAGAGTTAATTTAAGCGTACCTAATTAACTTGGGGTGTTGAGGTTCATAAATTCATCGAATAAGCAACTGAAGATTGTGTTGTATGCAAGTATGCCATGTGTGGAGAAGAACCTCCTAGCCATCTCACCATCCACTTAATTTTATCAAATTCGCCTAAATCTGCCTATTTTACATTATTGTTTTGTTTGTTTGATTTTCGTCCAAAACCAAATCCCCAATTGTCTTAGAGTGTCTAATTGGTCCAAATATGTTTTAGATTGTGTTTTTAAGAGTTTTGAGTCAAGTTAGAACCAATTTTCGTCCAAGTTTGTGTTTAGGCTCAAAACTGCCCAGATTGTGTTTTTAAGGCAGTTTTGAGTGTTTTTAGCCTATTTTGAGTCTTGTGAACGTGTTTGAGTTTCTTTTAAGTGAGTTTAAGTGTTTTAAAGGTTAATTTTACTTATTTGAGTCAGTTTAAAGTGTTTAGCAATCCCTCCTAATCCCCGGTGTAAGAACGATCCCTGCTTATTTATATGCTACAATTGTCAAAAGAGGGTTAATTTGTGTGTTAAGTTAATTTTCGCATCAAATTTTGGCGCCGTTGCCGGGGATTAGCAACTTTGCTAATCCCCCGTTGTTTCCCTTTGTTTTTATTTATGTATTTTAGTTTTAAGTTTCTGATTTGTGTTTTGTTTTGTTGATTTTAGGTACTAGAGAAGCACAACATGGCACTTGATAATGCTTTTCTTTTGTCAAAGCTCATGGAAAGGTCCCAAATGCAAAGAGTTGGTACATTTGATCATAATCAATCAAGGAGCGACGTGTTTTCCAATACTTACGATTTGGATTGGAGTGATCATTCAAACTCTATGTGGTGGGAACCTCAACATGTTCAACAAGAAGGATATTGGCAGCCATATGAGGAGTTCTATTCAAGACCTATGCAGCCACCACAACCTCATATTCAATATGCCCAACCAAACTCAGGTTCGTCAATAGATTATAATCAAATTCTTAATGAATTAATTTTTTTGGTGCAGGGCTCACAAAATCAAGTCAAGGAGGCTCAACAAGGAGAATATTGGCAACCATATGAGGAGTTTTATACAACACCTATGCAGCCACCACAATCTGCCCAAAACCATCAAGGTACGTCTTTAGATAATGCTACAATTCTTAAGTTACTTACCAATTGTTCCCAGGGGCAAGAAAATCAAGACAAAAGGTTGGACCATTTGGAAAAGCAAATTGGGCAGATAGCGGAGTTCGTAAGACAATTTCGTGACCAAGGCAAACTCCCTAGTTCAACCATTGTAAATGCGAAGGGAGGATTTGAAACTGCCAAGGAAATCAACTTGAGAAGTGGCAAGGAGGTTGGAGCAGACCCTAAACCATCAAAATCAAATTACACGGAAGATGAAAGATTACAATTTGAGGAAGAGGAACACACCCAACCCACGGCAAGGGTGGAAACACCTTTGCCGCAAGCACCTATTGCTCCTACGCCATCCAATTCAGGTAAGGTTGTTCTAAATTTAATTATTTCTAACCCCATCCAATTCAGGTAAGCACCTATTTTTAAGAGTTTTGAGTCAAGTTAGAACCAATTTTCGTCCAAGTTTGTGTTTAGGCTCAAAACTGCCCAGATTGTGTTTTTAAGGCAGTTTTGAGTGTTTTTAGCCTATTTTGAGTCTTGTGAACGTGTTTGAGTTTCTTTTAAGTGAGTTTAAGTGTTTTAAAGGTTAATTTTACTTATTTGAGTCAGTTTAAAGTGTTTAGCAATCCCTCCTAATCCCCGGTGTAAGAACGATCCCTACTTATTTATATGCTACAATTGTCAAAAGACTGTTAATTTGTGTGTTAAGTTAATTTTCGCATCACTCATCGAGAAGGAGCAAATTCTTTCTCATCTACGAATCACAATTTGACTAACATACAGATAAAAATTATGAGTTTTTACTAAGTTATTTATACGCAGATGTGATTTGTAGGTAGAGAGACATGTATCTTTGAACGTAAACAATATAAAAAAAAAAAAAAAGAAGTTAGAGAAAGAGGTAGAGAATTTTACCAGCACAATGAGTAGATACAACACGGGAAATCATGAGGAAAATGAAACAAATTGAAACTTGGGTGATGCCATGGTCTTGTGAATGATAAAATGTAAAATGTACAGAGAGGTCTGTGCTTATATAGTGTGATCGATTGATAGATGATATTATAGCACAATATTTTCTTTAATGCAGTTGCCAAAACTATATCGAATAAATGTTAATTTTGGTTTGATTCTTTCTTTGGTTAGCATTTTGTAATCTGATTCGAATAATCCTGCAGCAAACGTACGTAATTTGATTTATTTTTGTTGGTGTGAGTTGATAGACTCCTAGGATTTGTTGCCTTTTTTTTATGCGTGTATATTGCCTCCTAAGAAATGCACGAAGCATTCCAGAACACTAGATTAGCACATACAAACCAATCCAAAGTTAGCATGGTATTAGAGTAGACTATTCTCCCTACACGTCCTGGCCCGAGTTTCTAGTTCCAACTTAAGGTAGCTGAATGACTAGAGCTTAAAAAATATTAGTGTTGACTCCATATGCTACATACCGACCGACCGAGTTCTTGAAAAGATTGGTGTTAGTTCCAATATAAGGACTTAGCCAGTTCTCCATGTGAGAATTGGTTTCCCTTGTGACCCTATGTGGGATCACTCGTGAGGGGGAGTGTTGAAGAATAAGATCTTACATTAGTCTTATGTGTATATATATTTGTTAAGGCCAATTTGTTTTAGACTATATATTTGTTAAGATTTTGGAGTTGGGCCAATGGTCCACTACTAATCAGACTGATATTTTTATAATTTAATCAAATGCACAAACTGTTAAGTTTTGAGTTTCATCACAAAAAAAACCTCGATATTTTGGAGTTCAGCTATCTTTCATTCAGAAGATGGGCCTGTAAAGCACGATAATACGCCTAGCAGAGGTACTCTCCAGATTCAATGGATACACCTCAACTGCTATTGGCAACATAACACTCGACATGAGAAAACCACTAGTAGTCTCAAAGCAGACGTTCATCATAGTCAGCGACTCGGCTCCCTATAATAGGATTCTAGGAAGGCCCTGGCTAGTGAAATTGGGCCCTGTAAGCTTTGTTGAGTACCGGAAAGTTTGATTATGCATCCGAGGAAAATGAGTCGGAGAAATCAAGGTAGACCAAGCTGCATCTCGACAATGTACGGTGCAAATGCTGAAAGAATCAAAGAAGAAGCCCTTCACCCCCGTATGAGCTATCGAGGTTTAGAAGGTCAAGCCTGCCACCAAATAGCAGCCACAACAGGTGGATCAAGATGATGACGCTTAGAAGTACACGCCGACAAAAGAAAAATGGTGGAAGCTAGAAGAGGATGCCGAATACATCATTCTTGATCCCAAGCAACCAAAGAAAATGGTTAGAATCGGCTCACGATGGAGCCCAGCCGCATTCAACAAGAAAATGGTTAGAATCGGCTCACGATGGAGCCCAGCCGCATTCAACCGTTTCCTCTTTTGTTTAACCAATCGATGTAAGCCATTTTCAGGCATCAAGAGGGCAAAAAGAGACAAGTATGACGACAAGTGCGAGAAAGCATTTCAAGACTTGAAGAGATATTTGACATCCCTTCCGCTACTATCCAAGCCAGAAGCAGCCAAGGAATTATACATCTACTTGGCAGTCTCAGACGTAGCAGTAAGCTCTGCCCTCATATGAGAAGAGCTAAGGGCCTAACTACTAGTATTCTACACTTCTAAAGCTTTCCTCGATGTGGAAATGAGATGCTCGAGGATTGAAAAGCTAATTTTGGTGCTAATTGTTGTAGCTCGGAAGCTCAAACCATACTTTCAGGCACATACAGTCATCGTTTTAACTCAGTATCCCCTACGATCTATTCTACATAGTCCATATGCTTCTCAACGAGTGATGAAGTGGGCGTTGGAACTCGGTCAATACGACTTGGTTTACCGACCCTACACGGCGATAAAAGCTCAGGCATTTGCAGACTTTATAATGGAGTTCACTATCGGCCTAGAAGACATAACAGCACAGGCTAAAAACGCTCCCGAAGTAGCCGAGCATGCCCTGGTGACCCAAACTCTTTCACACAAAGACTTTTGGCCCCTGCACATCGACGGTTTATCCAACTACAAGGGTTCTAGAACAGGCTTAGTTCTCATCACCTTAGACGGCTCAATGGTCGAACAAGTAATCACTCTAGGCTTTATGGCATTAAACAACGAAGTAGAGTATGAGGCTTTATTGGCAGGCCTTTGAATGGTACAAGATTCGGCAGTAAAGAAGCTCACAATCTATTTCGATTCTCAGCTCATCAATAGCTAGACTATCGGGAAATATGCAGCAAAGCATCCAAAGATGGCACTATACCTTTAGAAGGTACGAAAGCATCTTGAGATGTTTCAGACTTACACCCTCACACAAGTGCCATGGGCAGATAACACTCAAGCAGACGCCCTAGTAGCCTTAGGCTCCACTTTGGACTACCAGTTCAGATGCTCAATCCCAATCGAGTATTTGGGAAACTCGAGCATAAAAGAAGAACCAACAGCTGTGATGTTACAAGTCAATACAAGCTTAAGATGGCAAGATCCCATCATCGACTACCTAGTCAATGAGACACTCCCTGCAGAAAGATTGGAAGCTAGGAAGCTCAAAATAAAGGCGGCACACTAATACATGTGGAACGACATTCTCGTTCGAATATCCTTTTCAGACCCACATCTACGCTGCTTAGCGCATCCCTAGGACTTGAAAGTTTTAAGCTCGATCCATAAAGGTGTTTGTGGAAACCAATCAAGAGGTCGATCCTTAGCACATAAGGTCTTCAATGCCAGCTATTACTACCCACCGTGCATCAAGATGCTAAGGAATTTGTTCAAAAGTGCGATAGCTGCCGACGCTTCAAGCCTGTACCTGTACTGCCTGTCACAAGCTCCACCCGCAGATAAGCCCATGGCTTCCTGGTAGGGCCTATGATGCCCGCTACTGGGGCAAGAGCATGATGATCGTGCCTACCGACTACTTCACTAAGTAGGTAGAAACTGAGTCCATGACTACCACTACTCAATCAGACATAGAGTGCTTCATATGGAAGAACATCATCTACTGATTCGGCATCCCTCAATCTACAGTCACTAACAACAGCCTGCAATTCATGGGCAAAGACTTGGTGAAGTTCTTACATATATATGGTGTTAAGCAGCATATACTGCCAACTTTGGAGCATAACAGAAAGAAGATGGCCATAAATCTACATCTGGCAAAGGAGGAACGTGAGAAGGTTATCACACGCATTGTAGCCTACCAGCAGCGGCTCCTCTCCAGCTATAACAAAAGGGCAAAGATCCTACAGTTTCAGCCTGAAGATCTAGTTTTAAGAAAATCATTCATCACTGCCTGAAGAGAATGCTCCAAAAAGATGAATCCTATATGGGAAAGTCCATACAAAGTAAGCAGAACAGGCGGTAATGGTAGCTACACCCTCACCACCATGAACGACAAAGAGATCGATAAGCAGTGGAATGCTTATAACCTGTAGAAGTACTACACATGGCCTCCCACTTCTTCTTGAGCCCTACTCGGATGAAATAAAGCTCAAAAACTCAAGCAGCTTGATGAGCACTACCTCGCAAGCCGATGACTATCTAGTTGTTACACAGTTTCTACATTTCAACTAAGTTTGATATCATTCTTCTCATTTTTCAACGAAGATTTCTAAAGTTATTCATCATTTGGCTTGATTGCATATCTGCAACAACTATCTACTCCTGTTCTCATTGAAAATTACGCCCAATCAGGGATCTATGACAAAAATTGCACCTCCCCTTGGAGACCAACCATGCTCTCACCCTAGGAAAGGGTAAACTACGCACTCTAAATATCCAGACGTGGATAGGTCAGGTTGCCCTGGTGTAACTAGAGCACCATGCCCTGCGCCGGCATCCTTAAAAGTAGCCACAATGGTCTTTTTCAAGGCTTAGCTAGATTGAAAGATTTTAGGCCTTTGGCTTGATCTAGGGGAACTCGAGCCTCAGATACGGAGGAGGCACGGTGCGCAACTCACCCTTTGGATGATTGCCAATGAAGATGGACCGCAGCTAAGCATTCTTAATGTGACAAGCTGCTGGCAACCCTCAGCTAAGCATTCTGTATATGACCAACTAGCAATCTTCGTGTCACGGAATAATATTTCCTCTACCCGTTCGGGGAACATCCTTTTTGAGCATCCGCAATGTGACTAGCTAGCATTCGCAGCTGAGAATCCTTGGTGCAATACAAAAATGATCTCTGCGAAGATACATAATTCTAGCTTCGGCTACACGCACGGGGTTCACGCGGTTGAGAATCCTTGATGTGACCAACTAGCGTAAATAGCTAAGCATCTTGTATGTGACCAATTAGCCATCTCTGTGCATCCTTGGAAACCTAAAGCTGCTACCAATTCAACGAGTAGCCTACAGTTTCTGGAAAATCCGTGGGAACCTAAAGCCACTGCCTATTTAACGAGCAGCTTATGGTTTTTGGAAGGTACCTGGGAACCTAAAGTCGCTACCAATTCAACGAGCAACCTACAGTTTCTGGAAGATACCTGGGAACTTAAAGTAGCTACCAATTCAATGAGTAGCTTACGGTGTTTGGAAAATTGCCTACGGTACACCCTTCGAGCAGTTAACCGCATAAACCTATACAACCGCACAATCTTGTGAAAGGTTAACAGGTTAGTGCGCACATGCACTGCCTAGTGCAAAACAACCCCCTTGGGTTCACACTGATTCCTAAAGTGTTGTGCTACTTGCTACGCAACCTACATTATTGGTTACATAAAGTGCAAAGTGTTCTTTTGAACCACACACTTTTGATGCAAAAGGGTAGCGAATTTCGTGTCCTAGCAATCTTTAGTATCTTGTGATGTACGCCACACAGCTCAAAGGATTGGAGAAATGATAACCAACTAAGCAGCCAATGGTCAGGGGGTAACAATGCAAGATAAACCTCAGTAGTTCAACGCTTTATAAGATCGAAGCTAACAACTGAGCAGTCACGTAGACTCGTCTGCTTCTATAAGTAAGGCGCTTGACTACTGGATCTCTGGTAACAGCTTCGTAGAGATCCTAAGCTTAGATCAGCAATCACATAGGTCATGCAAGCCCGTCTGGTTATTAAAAAGCAGTGTGCTTCGCTAACGACCTAATGGTTCAAGATCTAGTAGACCACCGATACAAAACATGCAACTATAGAGGTCGTTCGACCTTGCAAGTTAGAAGTTTCAAAAATGCCTCAAGCAAGCAAAGAATCACACCTGGCAACCCGAAGTTGGTGCCTAAAACAATGAAGATGGGCTTGACTGATTTGTTCAAAGTAGCCTGCTCAGTTGTTCATTTTACGGCTAAAGCTTGAAGCAAGGCAAAGAGACAAAGATGAATGAAGCGAAGAAAACAGTTTATTAATTTCTAGGAAATTGGTAAACTGGCACAAAGGCTAACAGAGTTCAAGCAAAAGAAAAAGCAAAGTAGGAAAGGAAAAGAAACTAAATCCTAAAGTATATCAAAATAGATTACTCCTCAACAGCTTGGACATCTTCAACAGCCACATCGCTCCTAGCAGCATCAACCTCTCACACTTCATCTACAGCTGCCTTATCCTAAGAAGCATTGTCACAAGCCGCCTTTGCCGGGGTAGCACCACCTTCGGCCACACCTACCTGGGAAGCCTGATCCTCGGCTGCTCTATCAACAACGCTCTCGAATGAAAACTTAAGTAGATCCTTAGAAGAAATAACAAAAAGCTCGAGGTCCTTATCAGATAAGGCGTAGTCAGATGGCTTGCCAATGAAATTATTTATATAGTTAAGCTTGTAGAAGTTAGCCTGACCTTAGGCAAAAACAACCTCAAAACTGGACTTCTCGTTCTTCAGCTATTTATTCTCCTCAATCAAGTTAGTACGAGCATTTTGCAACTCATCTAGTTTCTTCTTCGGGTTTTTGCTTGCAAACAATGCTCTTTGTAGCTCCACTTCCTTGGGCTCAAGTCTACTGATGGCTTTCTTGAGTCGAACAATGTCATTATGCATAGCGAGCATCTTTACATCCTTGAAATCACTTACAGACCAAAAATCTGAAATGGCATGCTCAAGGTCCTGCACTAGCAATGCTTGGACTTCAATCTCATTCTCTGCAGCACTATAATTCCCCGAGTTAAGCCTTCAAGTCACTTATCTCTTGGCGAACAGTCTCAAGTTGCTGAGCAGTAGGGGCAAAGACATTAGATCCCTTCAAAAAGGCAAGTTCAGACTCCAACTCTTTAATTTCATACACTTGTATTGGGCTGCCAAGATCACAGATTTCTGCATCATAGCAAGCAAGGAACCCCTCCGTGAGTGAGTTTTACACCTTGTAAAGAAACTGGAGTCGACAACCTTGGTCATGCCATCAATAAACTTGGCACATGTTTCTGTGTCCTCAAGTTGATCGAGCTTCAACAACGCATGGATCTCGAAAAACTCCATTAAGGCTAGTTTAGCAAGCTAATCATAGTTGCTCATGAGGGCAGGTGCTTCATTCTCAATAGAAGGGGCTAAGTCTTGCATCGCCTTGGCAGTAGAATCGCCATCCTCATTCTTCGCCGCAGCACGCACCTCAAAAATCAGTTCAGACTTAGACGTGGAGGGCTGTCTCGGAATAAACTCGAGCACAGGGGGCATGGCAGAACTCCTCCGTTGCACAATCTTGTGAGCAACAACTTTAACAATCCTCGGAGCAGCAGGCTTCACAGGCTCAGATCCAACAACCTCTTTTTTCCCCTTAGAAGAAGTTAAGTTAATCACGAGCCTCCCAGCAGTGGACGAACACTCGCGAACAACAGAGGAAGTCTTCAATTTTTTCTCCACCGACAGCTCTCGAGTAGGCGACGAAGAAGACTGAGTAACCAACGCCACTCACAATGTTTAGCAAGCATCCCTAAAGTGATGTGCAACTTCTTCATGTCAGGAGAAGTCTTGGGAGTTGAACTGAATTCTAAATCTACATAAACAGAGGAGAACAAGTAAGAAGGCAACTCAACAAAAGTATAAAGCAGCTTAGAGACTAAACAACCTACTTACCATCGATGAAAGCAGTAGGAATACGCAGGAGTCAGATTCCTACTCTTAGCTTAAGTGATTGAAGTACCTATGGCAGGTCCTCAGCTGCCCAACACCATCGATGTGACCTATGTCAAAAAAGTACCCAAACTCGTTGGCAGTCAAGTCCAAGTCAAAGAACCTGCTTAAGTTGTGGAACCCCACCAACATGCGGACCACGTTTAGAGGACATTGAGCAGAAGCACACTTCATGGAGTAAATCACCTCTTGGAAGAATCAAAGCATAAGAAAAATGAATCGTAATATGAAGTAGTAGGGGTGAAACTTGATAATTTCCTAGACCCACACGGTTCACAGCTGCTACCATCCTTGACCTACTTCAAGCGAACCCCAAACGGAATTGCGTGCTTAAACAACTCAAGGAAGTCTTTGAACTACTCATCGGAACCTACCTTCACGTGAGCAGCCATAAAGTAGCCTAGCTTACTTGCAGATTCGCCCTGACGATACAACGACGGAATAAATTCATCATTCTTGTGGCTCAAGGAAGACATGTTCGAAAAATCCTACAACAGCGTAAAGAAAAATTATTAGAAGACTGCTCGAAGAAAAAAAAAATGGAAAAATTGCATAGAGCAGCGCACCAAGTCGTAGCCCAGTTGGCTGCTTCATGGATCCAGCACGACAGGCCTTTTTTTCTCTCTTGGCCCAACATGCCTTTTTTTCTCTCTCAGCCCAACAGGCAGGAGGCAGGCCGCCTCCTATCACCTTTGGCCCAAATGGCCTTGCGGCCCAAACTAGCTGAAGAGGGGCTAATGCCCTCGTGCCTCCATCTCTCTCCCGCATCTCTCACCGATGCATGAGTTCAAGCCCAGCAGCCCAAGAGCCAAGTCGAGCAACACATAGGCCCAAGCCCAGCACCGGCTTTCCTCTTCCGCGCTTAAGCCAACGTGATGAGCTGACTTAGCCTCAACAGTGTGCCAAGCCAACCTAGATGCTATGACAGTAGCCCACGGCTGCAGTTTTGCCACCTCCTAGACCCCCATTGAGCCAAAATTCAAGCCCTGAGACTCCAAAAAATCAAGAAGAATGAGAAAATTAATTTTTTTCTTACCTTGGAGAATAAGAAAAGTAACAGAACACAATTCTTTGCACGGACATGTGAAGATTGCTAGGGGAGGAGGAACAAATATCCTCTAGCTTTCTCTCTTTCTTGCTGGGTTTTAATTGCACTCCAAAATTATTTAACCCCCTGCTTAACACATACTTAAATAGGTTTTGGTGGCAATTACATTCCCTTTCCAAGAAGAATTTAAATTCCAAATTAAAGAGGGAATCTACATCAAATTGGGATACAAACTCCACTGCAGCTTTGGATTCCTACACCTCCTACCTTTTCCTACGAGCAACCCAGTAGGTGTGGGGGCATTTGTGGAGCCAAAAATAATCCCAAAAAATATGGAGCTGACACATGGATTATTCCCCAAGAAAGACAAGATAAACCCTATTAAATGAGTAAGGATCAGTCTCATTCACCATGCATAACTAAGGTAGAGCAAATAGAGATCAATGAGTGCTCAAGGCACCCCTGCCCGTTGGAAAAGTCAAAGGTATTTATGATAGAATAATTCCTTATTCTTATCATAAATACATTCCTAATCAGATAAGACATCTTTCAAGTAAGTAATCCTAGTTCCATTTATTTACGATATTCACCTAATTACTTCAAGATATTTATTTACACAAATATCTTGGAATATTCCCATTTAAACAAAAGCCTAGGGCTAGCCACCCCTAACCCCTAAAGGGCCAGCCCATCTCCTCATTTTCTCCTATAAATACACTTTTTATCTCCAAAATTCAGGAGGCTTTTTGCTACCCACAAAAACTCAAATACACTCTTCTTAAAATTCTAACTTTGGCATCAGAAATTCTTCGCCCAATCTTAGGAATTTCATCGTGGGTGCGTGAGGCTTTTGGCCTTAATCTTAAGTGTTATTATTTTACAGGTGTGGATTCATCAATCAAAGGAATAAGGAAATTTGCATCCACAAGCTGCTGGCCATACTCATGGTTGTCCAAACCTTATCTTGGCCTTCACCAATGGCTACTGCTCCTGCTTTTCTCTAGTTACAAACGTCAAGGCAGATCACAGTTAAGAACTAGGTCCCTCTTCTTGTGGCCCTAAAGTCAAACTACCAATTCTAGAAGGAGGATGCATGTAACGCCCCAACCTGAAAATTTATTTCGGAGACTAAATATGGTGATAGGCCCTAACCAAACTCTTGTTTAGTTAACTACCATTAAATCCAATTCTCTACTTCAAATTTCTTATCCCTCACATTAAATTATGTCCCATATTTAATTATCAAAACATAAAGTTAATTCTCAATTTATTTACCAAATTCCTTTTCTTTGTACCAATTCTCAACAAAGGATTTAATTCGATTATTTAAGGTTGCATCTAACACAGCTAGACTGCCTACGTACCCTGGAACGGGATCAAGCCTTTCGTAGTTCACCATGTCAATTTCAAACCAATTTCCGAAAATGTACAATTAATCCAAAATATCCCACATCCATGTTACTAATTGAAACACGTTAATTAGATACCAAAGCATAATTGAAGTAACGAAATTTGCATAAAAACGCAATGTCGACTCACTGGCCAGGGCCGCCACACGCGCTACCATGTGCACTACCGTGGGTGGCAGTCGACCGCTTCAACTCGCCGAAAATTTTTACGACTTCTAAAAATTCTCAAATTTTACAGAAATGTAGAGCAAACCAAGGGGAACAACTTTTATACCTGGGCCAAAGTCTAATTTGGTCGGGAAATGCCTAAATTTGGCCACAAACCGTCGGAACCCTAGAATTTAGGTGGTCTCAATCCGTCACCTCCGGTGCTTTGCCACCCTTATAGTTGTTTGGGCTTTTTTCCAGGCCTCAAGGGGAGTTTAATGGTGGTATTAATTATATGCAATCTTTTCAAAATTGATGGATCTCGAGCAAAAGCCGCCACACCCACCAATGCAGTTTTCCCAAGTTCTAAGGCCAATCTCTTGATTTTTGGGCTGTAATAAGAAGAGGGAAGGTCATGGAGTATTGTGGTAGTGTTTAGAGGTATCGATTTCACCAAAAAAAGCTAGAATTTTACATCAGGGATCACAATTTTCGTCCCCTTGCTGTCAGGTTCGTGGTCCAACTGTGTCTCGGCTCGTTGGTTTCTCTCTCCCCCTTCTCTCTTTCTCTCCTTTCTCTCCTTCCCCTTTATGGATTGGCCTAGTCTTCCTCTCTTATTTCCTCCCTGGTCCTCTCCTTTCTCCCATTTCCCAAGCCACTCCCATGGCTTCTTTTCATCATAGCAAGGTTTCACAAATCTGAAGCCCTCCAGATTCAAAGGAAAAAGACCATTTTGCCCCTATCTTCATTCGTTTCTATTTTATTCGTTATAATTTCGTTTGATGAATGGTTTTCGCCTACATGCTTGTGAGATCATCCTACACCCAAATGTGTCAAGAAATACGATAAAGCATATGAGGATATAATACGTCCTCGTATAATTATGTCAATAGGGGTATTTTGGTCATTTCCACCTATCGATAAATTTTTCAACGTAAACTATAATAAATTCCGGTAATAAAATTTTAAAATTTCTCTATTATATCCATAAATCAATTCATTTTCAATTTTTTTTCCACATATTCATGATTATGAATATCTAATTCATATATTTAAATTTTCAGGGTGTTACAATGCACTTATTGTGGTAGCCAAAAGCATGGTTTCAGATGATTGTTTTCAAATCAATGTAGATGCAACACTACAACAGGAAGGTAGAGACAAGCTTCTCTTGCAACTACAACTTATCAATTATTCTTGGTCCATCAGGTATGTTTGGACCCAAATTGGACACTGGGCTTGAAACGCAGCCCAAACGCACACGAAACCCCAGGAAGGCACTAGACATTCGAAGTAGGGAAAGCTAAAGACGGAAGCTCAGCCCATAAATCAAGATATTGGGTGACGTGGTAGGATTGGGTGGCGAACCTATGTAACTGGACATGCATAGAGGTTATTACGAGGGGTTTTGTAGAAGGCAAATTTAACTTTTTAGGGATAAAACCCCGCAACTTCAAGAGGGATAAGTGTGAAATCACCATTTGCCTGTCACATCAAGCAAAGGGGGTTTAACCAAGAAGGTAGAAGGTACTATAAAAGCTATAGGAGAACATGAGGAAAATGACACTCAACTCAACTCTTAGAAAAACATTTAATGTAGATAATATCGTTTGTTCAAGAAAAAAAACACTTCAGGACTGTCAACTTCATAAACATTACTTCACAACTCAGCTTGCTATAGAGCTTGAATTTTTTAAGCTCTCTGAAACTCGCTTTGTATAAGAAGCAAGCTTAGCCTAGCTTAGCGTAGTGATCTTTGATTTGGTTCGTCCGTAACAAGTATTATGCTTTTACTTTTGTATATCTTTTATTGGCGTTCGGATGAACAGAAATTCAATATTGACAACTTAGGTTGGTCGAGTGTGGAAACATAAGAGAATGTGTTGGTTCATTATGTATGATTGTATTTTAGACATAGATGTTGGGTGTAGATATGAATATTAATATCACAAAAAGATTACGATTTAGAAAAAATGATGGATTGGATGTAAAGAAACAACTCTGAGTTCGAATAAAATTTCTCATAGCTCAACTTAGCTTTTGAAAAAGTACATTATTTTTTAAGTTTTGTTGGTTACGTGTGTATTTCTACCATTCGAGGTCATGTGTTTGACTTTGATGTACCTTCATATCCACTTGGGCCAAATCTTAATTTTCTTGCTTTTAATCCCAACTGAGATGTGTTTGATGTTTTTTTTTTCTTTCATATCATATGGCAACGTAAGCTTATAATTTTACTTTTCACAGTTAAATTCCGTTAATGAAGGAAGCTTGTGGATCTTATTTGACCTTTTATATTGAGGGAAAATCCTCAAGAGACTACTTGTAGTTTGACAGTATTGCCCCACCTGTAGTTGTTTGACAGTATCGTTTAGTCATATATATCAAATAAACTAACAATTCATCATGAATTTGTTACTTGATACTTATACCGTTGTTTATCTGTTACATTTGAATGACTAAGTGATTTTCTATTTGAATAGTTTTTGTATAGGGATGATCATCAAATGAAAAGTAAGAAATTAAACGGTTTTGATTATGAATTACAATGATAAAGATATGTTCCTTGCAAGTTGGGAAATGAGATCATCCCCAAAAGGGAATACAAGTAGTGTTCCCAACATCATCCAAACTCAAATCATAACATGATGTACAAGCAAATGATGAAACATTCTCTTTTCTTTTCACTATCCGCATGACTCATGTTAAAGACGTTTAATTTATAATATAATATTTGACTACAATACTTACAAGTGAGATATGATGTATTGAAATTAAAATGATGCTAGATCAAAATACTTGTAAATCCTTAGAAGTAAAGAGATTTGGAAACCCTTAAAAAACAAAGAACTTGACTCATTGAGAAGGAGCAAATTCCTTCTCACTTACAAATTGTGATTTGACCAACATATAGACAAAAATTATGAGTTTTTACTAAGTTATTATACGTGTATGCTTTGTACGTAGAGAAATATGGATTGTCAAATGTAACAATGTAAAAAAATATTTACAAAGAGAGTAGACAATTTTACCAGCGCAATGAGCAGATACAACAACAGAAATCAGGAGGAAAATGACAACAAATTGACATTTGGGTGATGCCATTGTCTTGTGAACGATAAAATTTACGGAGAGGTCTGTGCTTATATAGTGTGATCGATTGATAGATTGATGTTATAGCACAATATTTTTTTTAATGTAGTTGCCAAAACTGTTTCGAATAAATTTTAATTTTGCTTTGATTCTTTCTATAGTAAACAGTTTTTAATCTGATTCGAATAGTACTGCAGCTAATGTACGTAATTTGCTTCATTTGTGTTGGTGTGAGTTGATAGACTCCTCATTACAGCAGGATTCGTTGTCTTTTTTATGTCTTTGTAATCAGGATAGGTTTTATTAGTTTTATTCTTTCCTTGTATATACATATACATACATACATACATACATACATTTATTGCATCCTAAGAAATACATGAAGCATTCCAAAACCCCAGATTAGCACATACAAACCAACTTAAGGCAACTGAATGACTCGGGCTTCAAAAAGATTGGTGTTGGCTCCATAGACTAAATACCAACCGACTAAGTTTTCGAAAAGACTGGCGTTAGTTCCGGTATAATGACTTGACCAATTCTCCATGTGAGGATCGGTTTTCCTTGTGACCTCGTTTTGGGCCACTGTGAGAGGGTATGTTGAAGAATAAGATCTCATATTGTTAAGGCCAATTTGTTTTAGACAATATATTTGTTAAGATTTTGAGTTGAACTAATGGTCCACTACTAATCAGACCGATATTTTCATAACCTAATAGCATACACAACCCATTAAATGTTGAGTTGTATGTTTAATGAAAGTATTCATTTATAAGTTGTTATATTTTATGTTCCAACGTGGGATTGCGTTTTTTAACAATATTGAATTATTTATTGTATAGGCTCTAATCTATCACGCAACGCAATCATGGATTTACTTGTTGAGGATTAGCTTGTTTACTCTTAACTCTTATCGTGAGGTGCTCCTTTTTTCTTCAACCGCATTCAAAGAGCCGGCCAGGTTTTACTTAGAGATCTCCCACTTTTTATTTCACTATTCTCGTATGAAACATCGTCCTTAAATCATAACATGAAACATAAGCAAATATATATATGATAATTTTATAGGATGCGAAACTCTGCCCAAGGATTTTATTGATATCATATTTCAAAATGACGTATACATATAGGTGTATACAGGTTGGTTGCTTTGGGCAGGAGGATATATCATTCCTTTGATGTTCAACTTGCCCTCGTTTAAGACTTTCGACAACAACATTCTAACTGTGGTGGGTTCTTATCATTATAAATACATACAACTTGAACATATTTACCGCCCGTACAGCGGCCATTACAGTCATCGTAAGCCTTGCATGGACCAGCCCAGTCGCAATCAGTGTACTTCTCATCGGTTCCTACATCCATGTTTATAAATACATAAAATGGTCAGTTTGTCATGTTAAAGAGGTTATGTAATATAAGATTTAGCTACAATGTCTATAAATCTGGCAGTCAAATATATTGTAATGACACTCAAAGAGCATATGTCTGACTGTTACATGATGATCGTGCTAATTTTTTGTAAATTCGTGCAAATACTTAGTACAATAATATAGGGCTCAAAGAGATTTGGAAATCGTAAAAAAAACAAAGAATTTGACTCCTCATTGAGAAGAAGCAAATTTCTTCTCACCTGCAAATCACAATTCGACTAATATACAAAAAAAATTGTGATTTTTTACTAAGTTATTTATACATGTGTGATTTGTAGGTAGAGAAATATGGATCGTCGAATGTAAACAATGTAAAAAATATATTTACAGAGAGAGAGTAGACAATTTTATCAGCACAATGAGCAGATACAACAAGAGAAATCATTAGGAAAATGACAACAAATTGAAACTTGGGTGATGCCATTGTCTTTTGAATGATAAAATGAACGGAGAGGTCTGTACTTATATGGTGGCATCGATTGATAAATTGATATTAAAGCACAATATTTTCCTTAATGTAGTTGCCAAAACTATTTCGAATAATTATTAATTGTTGGTTGATTGTTTCTTTGTTTAACAATTTTCAATCTGATTCGAATAATCCTGCAACTAACGTACGTAATTTGCTTTATTTTTGTTGGCATGAGTTGATAGCGTGAGTTCATAGACCCCTCATTATAGCAGGATTTGTTACCTTTTTTTCATCTCTGTATAATCCGGATAAGTTTTATTAGTTTTATTCTTGTATCATATATATTGTGTCCTAAATTAGCATACGAACCGACACAAAGTACGGTATCTGAGTAGGCTATTCTCTCATCACGTAGATCTACCATCGGTTCTTCCATCCTACCATAAATGAATTTCTATTAACCCCTACTACTTCAAATACTACTAACCTACCTGTGAACCCGACGTTGATTCCCCAAGTGGTGAAGCAAATCATTCACCAGGATACATCCGCTGCGCAAATTGGCATCAAAATCGCGGTGCCAATTATGCAGTTTGGTCCCAAAGTTTTATATGTTTGTTGTTGGGATAGACAAGTTGAGATATTTGTTTGGGAATAGTAACCCAAACAACTAACCCAAGTTTTAGTAAATGGCGAACGGAGAACACCATTGCCAAAGGATGACTGATCATTTCTATGGAACCCAATCTAATTGGGTATTTCATTTGATTACAAACTCGAAAGAGGTTTGGGAAGCAATTGCTCGAACTTACCATGATCGCTCTGATGTATTCTAGGTATATGATCTCACTTGCAAGGCCTCTCGAACGAGGCAAGAAGGATGATCTGTTCAGGCGTACTATAATGATCTTCAGTTATTATGGCAGGAGATCGTTTATAGACTCCCCAATCCCATCAAGTGTTGTGATGATACATGTGGAGCTAAAAATAATCAAGAAAATTATGGAGGCGACACGTGGATTTTTGGTTAAAAATAACAAAATTACCCTCGAGGCACACCAGAATTCCTACGTGCATGCAATAGACAATAACGGCTCAATCAAGGAAGAGTCAAAGGTGACCAAAATGGTATTTATTCAAATCCCTCTCATCACTCCTCATCAAATCCTCACTCAAAAGGTAACTTCCAATTTTCCTATTCAATTTAGGATTAATTGCCAAGTTCATTGCAAGATATTATTTCACATAATATCTTGCATACTCATAATTCCACCATATATGGTCGGTCCCTATTCTCCAAATAGGACCGGCCACTCCCCCTATAAATAGCCATATTCTCCCACTAAAAGCTAGGGCATTCTCTACCCACAAATTCCAGTAGCGTCCTGACAAGCAGCCACTCGACCAGTCACGAATTGAGTGTTCTGGTAATGTACATTCTCGATTGGGCCCCGAGATAGCGTATACTCTCGTCTTAGCGCGGGGAAGAGCGTGCACTCTCAATTAGGCCCACAAACGAGTATATACTCACGGTTGGGGCCACACTCTGATAATTAACATGAGCAACCTTCCAAGCGAAGTGTTCATTCGTGGCTAGGCCTGTAAGGAGTATCTTCCACCTTACAGCGGAGTAGGCAACACAATGGACAGAGAGAAGCAATCACTCAATCCGGCTAAAGTTCAACCGGCAGTCTGCTAGAAATTCGCTTGTCTGCTAGGAACGTACCACATGCACCGCAGTCGTGGCATAGACAAGCCGAAGATATAGAAGAGCAACCTATACCTGTAGGTCACGACCGAGGGCAACTGAGAGCTCTGCTACCCCTAACAAAGGTAAATTCAGGAAGAGGTAAAGAGAGTTCTGACCGAGCGATTACGCGACTTCCAACATAACGAGGTCACTGACAAGGTATTACGATAGGACATGACTAACATAAGCTAGTCACCTATCATGGACGAAATCGAGCAAGCAAAGCCTCCATGGAAATTCAGCATGCCACATTTCATAGCTTTCAAAGGAGATGGTGACTCAGAGAGACACCTGAAACACTACCAAAGCACAATGGTCCTTTATCGGAACAACGACATTCTTATGTGCAAAATATTCACCACCATGTTACAAGGTGAGGTGTAAAATTGGTTCCACCCCCTGCTGCCACAATCCATATGGAGTTTTGATGAGCTTTTTTTGGTTTTCACCAAGGAAGATTCATCATACCGCTCGATTAAGAAGAAGTTCGACCATTTGTTCAACGTCAAGAAGAACCCAAAGGAATCGTTTTTCGACTATGTAAAAAGGCTCAAAGCAGAGAAGGCAAAGATAGTCAAATGCGACAACTCGATAGCTAGTTCAGCCTTCCAAAAATGACTCCCAGCAGACCAACCACTGTATGGAAAATTAATCATGAAATAAGATTTAACTCTGACAAATTCTTTCGCTCTGCCAGAGATGCATGCACTTTGGGACGAGGCTCGGCGAGCAGACAAAGCAACCGAGCAGCCTTAAAGAGAATCAGCAGTAGGTCAAAAAAAGAAGGAAAAGAACCAGTACAACAATAAAAGAAGGCAGAAGGCCAAACGTAAGGACCGATCCACGAGTAAAGAAAGCCCGACACCCAAGAACTACTTTAAGTTCTCGATCCTGATCCACCAAATCCTTCGCGAGATCAAGAGTGAACCATGGTTCAAATTGCCAAAACAATTAAAGGTAGATACCTCCAAGTTGGACCACACCAAGTACTGCGCATTCCATCGAGGTCTCAATCACACAACTGACGAGTGCTACACTTGGAGGAACTACCTAGAGAAGTTGGTGAAAGAAGGCAAAGTCGATAGATACTTGGACAAGCTAGCTACGCATCCTAGAAGAAACGCAGACACTGACGAAGGGCTGCTGACTAAGATAATTCAAATCAACGACATATTTGCCGAATCTGAGCACTTGGGGGCAATTAACAATTCTAAGAAAAGAAGATCCAACAAGCTCTACTAATCTTACAGGTCTAGGTAGTCAACACCTAACCTAAGCCCATTGTTGGCTTCACCGAGCAAGATGTCGAAGGCCTCGATTTCTCACACGACGACGCATTAGTTGTATCTGTCCAACTAGCGAATACTATAGCCAACAGAATGATCATTGACAACGGAAGTGTAGTTAACCTACTTTATCTCTCAGTAATTCAAAAAAAGGGCCTGGAAAGCACAATTATTCGCCGAGCAGAGGTACTCACAAGATTCAATGGACACACCTCGACTGCCATCAGCAACATTACACTTGACGTGAGAACATCGCCAATTGTCTCAAAGCAGATGTTCACGATAGTAAGCGACCTATCTCCTAACAATAGGATTCTAAGGTGACCTTGGCTGATAAAGCTGGATGCCTTAACCTTCGTCAAGTATCAAAAAATCTGATTTCACATACCGGAAAGAAAAGTCAGAGAAATCAAGTCTGACCAGGCCACATCTCAACGATGCACTATGCAAGTACTGAAGGAATAAAAAAAAAAGACCTTTACCCCCGTAAGGCTACCGAGGTCCAAAGGGACGATGAAGCTCCAAATAGCAATTACAGCAAACAGATTAAGAAGATGATGTCCAAGTAAACGCGCCAGTAGACGAGACGGGATGCAAACCCAAAGAGGATGTCGAGCACATCATTCTTGATCCCCAGCAGCTGAAGAAGACTGCTATAATAGGCTTACGTCTGAGCCCGAAGGAAAATGAGGAATTCACAATTTTCCTTAGGGAAAATCGTGACGTCTTCGCATGGTCACCTTCCGACATGCCCGGCATCAACCCCAAGATAGCTTGCCACAAGCTGCACGTCGACCCCGCTGCAAACCAGTGATCCAAAAAAGAAGACATTTCGCACCCGAACGAGTGGTGATTATTGAAGCGGAAATTGAAAAACTATTGGAGGCTGGATTCATAGAAGAGGTAACACACTCAACATGGCTTGCCAACATCATGCTAGTAATGAAGAAAGAAAATGGCAAATGGAGGATTTGCATAAACTACACCGATCTCAACAAAGCACGGCTAAAGAATTTTTAAGATCAATTATACATGGTCTAGATGCTGCTCAATGAGTAATCAAATTGACATTGAAACTTGGCCAATACGGCTTAGTTTTCTGACTCCGCACGGTTATAAAGGCCTAAACCTTGGCGGACTTCATAGTAGAATTCAAGCCTAGCCTAAGCAAGATAACAAAGCAACCCAACAACGCTCTGGAGGCAACCCAGCATGCCCTAGCCACGCCTGCTTCGCCCAAATGAGACTTTTGGCATTTGCACGTCAACGACACATCCAACTACAAGGGCTCGGGAGCAGGCGTGGTCCTTGTCACCCTAGACGGTTCGATGCTTGAGCAGGCAATCACTCTAGGCTTCGAAGCATCCAACAACGAAGCAGAGTACGAAGCTCTAGTAGCAGGCCTCTGAATGGCAAAAGACTTGGCGATGAAAAAGCTTGCAATTCATTATGATTTCCAACTAATCACCAGCCAGGTTATTGGGGAGTACACGACAACACATCCGAATATGGCACAATACCTAGAGAATGTATGAGAGTAACTTGAGGCGTTTCAAACTTACACCCCCACTCAAGTTCCATGGGCAGACAACGTCCACGTAGATGCGTTATCCAACCTAGGCTTCGCCCTCGACCATCAACTCAAGCACACTATTTCGGTGGAGTATCTAGATAAACTAAGCATAATGGCCGAGCCTAAACTAAGCATAATGGCGGAGCCAACAGTCGAGGTGTCACAAGTTAGTACAACTCCAAACTGGCAAGATTCCACTATAGACTATTTAGTCAACGACACACTCCCTATGGAACGATTGGAGTCTAGAAAGCTCTAAACAAAGGCAGCACGTTACTACATGTGGAACAACATTCTTGTCTGAAGATCCTACACTTGACCACATCTCCGCAGCCTAGCACCTCTCGACAACCTAAAGGTTGTAAGCTTAATCCACGAAGGCGTTTGTGGAAATTACTCCGAAGGCCAATCCTTGGTGTCACATCCTGACCCAAGCTCCACCACATCCTAGGCTCAACTCCGTCGTAGCACAATATTGTCCACTTTAGGCCCCGACCATGCCCTTACAGTTTTCTGCGAACTCACACAAGAACTTCCTAGTGGGTCACGCATCATGGGAATGATCTCGCTTGAAATCGCTTAACTTCGGAGTTCCGATGGAATCCGAAATCAATGAGCTCCCAAAAGGCCACATGCTATATGGAGGTGGGCATGTACATATAAGGCACATCACCCCCTCTCCGTTGGTTGATGTAGGATGTTACACTTAGCCATAAGGCTCTTAACGCAAGCTACTACTGGCCTATTATGCATGAAGACGTTAAGGAGTTAGTACAAAAGTACGACCGCTGCCAACCCTACAAGCCAGTACCAGCACTGCCTGTCAGCGAACTACACCCGCAGACGAGTCCTTGGCCATTCATGCAGTGGGCAATCGACTTGGTAGGGCTAATGCTGCCCGTTACTGGGGGCAAGGGTATGATGATCGTGTCAACTGATTACTTTACCAAGTGAGTGGAAACAAAGCCCATAGCAAGCACAACTCAGACGGACAAATATCGCTTTATATAGAGGAACATCATTTGCTAATTTGGTATCATTCAACTCATCATCACAGACAACAACCCGTAATTCGTAGGCAAAGATTTGGTGAAGTTCTTCCAGAAATACGACATCAAGCAGCACATGTCCACACCGACGTATCCCCAAGGCAATGGGCAGGCCGAAGCATCCAACAAGACTATGTTTGACTGCCTCAAGAAATCCCTCTCCGATAAGAAGGGAAAATGGCCAAACAAACTTCCCGAATGTGTATGGGCGTATCACACAACCAAAGGACGAGCAACCAACAAGACTCCTTTCTCTTTGGCATTTGGTTCAGAAGCAATCATTCATCCCAATGTCATCGTGCCAAGTATCAGTATTATACTTCTAAGCATCAAGCAGAACAGAAAGGAGATGGCCACAAACTTAGATCTGGCAGAGGAGAAACGCGAGAAGGTCATCACCTGCATCGCAGCCTATCAACAGCAACACTTCTCCAGCTACAACAAAAGGAACAAGATCTAGCAATTCAAGTCTAAAGATCTAGTCCTAAGAAAAGCCTTCATCACTACCCGCAGAGAAGACTCCTGAAAGATGGATCCCATCTAAGAAGGTCCGTACAAAATTAGCAGAGTAGGCAACAAGGGTAGTTACACCCTTGCCACCATGAACAACAAAAAGATAGAAAAGCAGTGGAACACCTACAATCTAAAGAAGTACCATGCATGACCTTCCGCTACATCAAAGCTCGAAGACTCAAGCAGCTTGTCGAGCACCACCTCGCAAGCCGATGACTCTCCAGTTGTAATGCAGTTCCTACGTTACAGTTAAGTTTTTGTTTGTTTCACTCATTTTCAATGAGGAATTCAGAAGTAATTTACAACTTGGCTCGGCTGCATGCTTACAACAACTGATCACTCTTACATTTCAAAAGAAGACCATGCCCTTCTTAGGGACTTATCGCAGGAATTGCGCCCCCTGGGGACCAATCATGCTCTCCAATGCGAGAGGGTAAAACAATTCCCCGATACCCACATGGGTTTACTCTCCAGTGTGATAGGATAAACTTTACACTCCGAATATCCAAACGTGGATGAGTCGGGCTGCCTTGGTGTAACTAGGTGCATAATGGCTTACGCTGGGATTCCTAGAAATCGCCATAATAGTCTTTTTCAAGGCTTAGCTAACTAAAGGATATTGGGTCTCTTGGCCTAATCCATGGGGAACTGGGCCTCAAAGACGGAGGAGGCACATTACGCAGTATGCAATATGAACGGTTGCCCTGGAACCCTAAAACTGCTACTGAATGTACTAAGGTAGCGTACAGTTTCCCGAAGATCGCCTACGACTTGCCCTTCGAGCAGTAAGTCGCGCTAAATTTATACAACAACATATTTTTGTGAAAGGTTAAATAGTTAGCGTGCATATACGAAGCTCAATCCACTATTAACATGCTACACAATCAATAAGCTTCACCTCTGCCAAGCGCGGAAGGATCGTTTAGATCTACACTAATTCCTAAAATGTTGTGATACTTGCTACGCAACTTACATAATTGGTTACATAAAGAGCAAAGAGTTCTCTCGGACCTTTGCTTATGAAATTCCATACAACCGCGTACTTTTGATACGAAAGGTTAGTGAATCTCATTACCCAAAAATCTTTAGTATGTTCTGATGCAAGCCACACAACTCAAAGGATTATAAAAAACCAAGGTTAGCAACCAAGTGGTCACGCGGAGTAATCTGCTTCTATAAGTAAGGCGTCCGCTACCGACCGTATGGCTAACAACTTTGCATCCCTATGGCTAACAACTTTGCAAAAGTTCTACACCAACATCTATGACTCATAGGTTATGCAGGCCTGTCTGCTTATAGAAAAAACAGCATGCCTACCGCTGGTTAAAAGGTCAAGGAATGGGCATAAAAAAAAAGAAGAGAATATGAAGAAAAGCAAATGAAACAAGTTTGTTAAATTTTCTAGCAAAATTGATAAACAAATAGCAAAGGTTGAAGGAGCTCAAGTAAAGAAAAAGCAACAAGGAAAATAAAGAAAATCCTAAAGGCTACCTAGAAGACTACCCTTCAGCAGCTTGGACATTCCATGACTACTCGGCTGCCACACCTTCAGCAGCCATGATGCCCACAGAAGCGGTATCATCTAACGCTTCACCTGGGCTACCTCAGCCTGGGTACCAACTTCTCCGATTACTTCACCAATGGAAGCCTCAAAAGTAATGGCAAGAAAGCCTTCCGGAGAAATAGAGAAGGTCTCGAAGTTTTTCCTAGCAAACTTAAAGTCAAACGGCCTACCAAAAAGATGCTCTACCTAACCCAACTTGTAAAAATTGGACTAACCAAGTGAAGCCTCGAGCCCAGCCTTCTCACCCTTCAATTGCTCGTTCTTCTCGAACAGGCCAACACAGACGTGCTACAACTCATCCACTTCCTTCTTCAAACTTTCATTGATCTTCAGTGTACCTTAGAGTTCCAACACTTAAGGTTCAAGCCTATTGACGATCTTCTTGAAGTGGATCAGTTGATTATAAGCAGCAATCAACTATTCATCCTTTGCGTAAGTAGTGGAATGAAGATTAGAAACGGCACGCTCAAGATCTTGAATCTGAGGTCTGCAACAAGCAATCTCTTTCTCTGTACTTTCATACTTAACTTGGATCACGTCAAACCTAGTCTTTAAGTTAACAATCTTTTGGCTAGCGACCTTAAGCCATAGAGAAATGGGGACAGAGATATTAGACCCTTTCAAAGCGCGAGCTCAGACTCTAACCTTTTGATCTTCTCGACAGAGGAATAAGCTTCAACTGCCATAGTTTTTTCCACTTCCATGGAAACCTTGGTATCCTCTTGATCAAGGAGCATAGACTCGGCTGCGAGAATCGTTGTTTTCTTCATAATAGCAATCAAAGCAGTCCTTCTATATTCAGACGTATGCTTTGCAAATGAACTTGGGCAAACAACCCCTCTAATGCCATCAACAAGCTTGGCATACTCATCTATGTATTCAAGCAAATCTGGTTTCAAGAGCACATAAATCTCAGCAGCCTCCCTAGAAACAGGCTTAGTGGATTTCTCACAACTGCCCACTCGAGCATTCTCTTTTTTCTTAACAGGCGAATTAGTCTCAGCAGCAAGGGGAATGGGTTTTAGTGACACTTTAGCAACAGAGTCCACTTTATCACTCTTCATAATAGCAAGCCTCTCCAAAGGTGAACCAGACTTAGCTCCCAATGGACGTCTTAGAGCAAATTTCAGCACTGGGAGCACAACGGAACCTTAACACTAAGCAATCTTATCAATAATTGTACTAGCCACCTTTGGCATGGCAGGTGTCACCAGGTCGGATTTAACAGCGTCATATTTCTTCCCCTTGGAAGAAATCAAGTTAATCATAAACCTATCGGTAGCAGGCGAACCCTCACGAGCAACAGAGGAAGTCTTCAGCTTTTTCTCAGCTAACATCTCTTGAGCAGGCGGTGAAGATCTCTTCTTTCCACCTGTATTCAAAGCAGGCTACACGACAATAATCGGACGAGCTAATGTCTCTGCCTTGATCCATTTTATCTCCTCTCTCGGGGGCAACTCATCTTTCTCCCGATGAAGATGACTAAGCAACCAACATTATTCACAGTACTTAGTAGGGATACCTAAAGCAACATGCACCTTCTTCATATCTAGAGAAGTCTTGGGAGTTAAACTGAATTCCAAATCTACATAAGTAAATGAGGACAATCAACGAATCAAAGAGCAGCTCAGCAAAAGCATAAAGCAGCCTAGAGACTAAGTAGTCTACTTACCAATAATGAAAACCATCAGAACACGCAGCTCAGGTGAAGAATCAGACTCCCACTCTCCACTTATCTCCAAAGTTTCCTTGGCCTAGTCATGATCTCCTTTGCTCGAATGATCAAAGAGCCTATGATGGGATTGCAGCTGCCTAACTTCATCAAAATGGCTTATGTCAATGAAGTACTAGAATTCGTTAATTGTTAGATCCAAGTCAAAGAATTGGCTTAGATTGAGGAATCCCACAGTCACACTGACCGCATTTGGAGAACATTGAGCGAGGGCACACTTTATGGAGCAAAGCACTTCTTGGAAGAAACGCAACATGGGAAAAGTAAATTCTAACACAAAGTATAAGGGGTGAAACTTGAGGGCATTTCCAGCCCCACTACATGGCTTATGACTGCTACCCTCCTTGACATACTTCACACACACCCTAGATAGAATGGCGTGCCTATATGCTTCAAGGAAATCTCTGAACGAGTCATCAGAGCTATTTTGAAGTGAGCAGCCTAAAATTAGCCCACTTTACTCAAAGGCCCGTCTTGACGATACAACAGCGGCACACCATCATCACTCTTGTGGCTTGAAGAAGACATGCTCGAAGAAATTCTACAAAGACGCGAGAAAGAATTGTTAGACAAAATAAAAAATAAAAAAAAAGTCAGCACATCAGGCTCCACAACCCAAGACCGCAGGAGCCAAGCAATACGCCAAGCCTCGGGGCCTGGTCCCTTCTCTTTCAGCCCAATTTAGCTGGAAAGGGGCAGGCGCCTCCACGCCTCCCACACTCTCTCTCTACACACTGGCCTGAGCCCAGCAAACTAGGAAGCCCACACCTTCTTGACGCCACCTCAGTAAGCCAGGCTTAAAGCCCAACCCGCTGCTTACATGCCTGGCCCGTGTCAAGCCCAACCTAGCACCCTTTGTGCTTCAATCAACTCAGTCTAAGCCGAGATGCACATGGTCCAGCCTACCGCTGCCATACCAACCCAACAGTAGCAAGCCACCCACGGTAACAATGTCATGGCCTTCTCCAACCATTTTTCACACATCTTAGACCCCCGTCAAGCTAAATTTCAAGCCCCGAGGCTCCCAAAAATTAAGAAGACAGGAAAATTAATTTTTTCTTACCTTGGTGCGGCGTGAAGATGAAGAAGTCAACAAAAGACGGTCCTTTGTACAGGCAAGTGTAGAAGATTGCTAGAGGAGGGGAACAAAATATCCTCTAGCTTTCTCTCTCTTGTAGGATAAAATAAATTGCTCTTTGAAGTTGATTTAATCATATACTTATGGTAGACTTAAATAGACTTTGGAAATGATTTATTTCTCTTTCCTAAAAGGATCTAATTTCCAATTAATATGGGAATCTACATCAAAATAGGAAACAATCTTATATTTCCTAAAGCAATGGAAGATTTCTACACCTGCTGCCCTTTCCTGAAAGCAGCCCAACAGTTGTGAGGGCATTTGTGGAGCCAAAAATAATCAAGAAAATTATAGAGACGACACGTGGATTTTTGGGGAAAAATGACAAAATTACCCTCGAGGCACACCAGGATTCCACGCACATGCAACGAACAATAACGACTCAATCGAGGAAGAGTCAAAGGTGACCAAAATGGTATTTATTCAAATCCTTCTCATCACTCCTCATCACATACTCACTCAAAAGGTAACTCCCAATTTTCCTATTCATTTTAGGATTAATTGCCAAGTTAATTGCAGGATATTATTTCACATAATATCTTGCAATTATACTTATAATTCCACCATATATGGCCAATTCCTATTCTCCAAATAAAGCCAGCCACTTCCCTATAAATAGCCATATTCTCCCACTAAAAGCTAGGGCATTCCCTACCCACAAATTCCAAAAGATATTTTCTTTCAAATTCTAATTTTGGTATCGGAGATTCTTCGGCCAAAGCCCCCCCTCATTCATCGTGGGTGTGTGAGGCTTATAGCCTTCATCTTAGGTGTTATTATTTTGCAGGTGCATTTTCATCAAAAGAGAAGATGGTGGAAATTTGCATCCACAATATCGAAAGTTATAAGAAGACTGTTCAAATGCATCGAGTTTATACTACTTATTGGTTCGGACAATATATTTGATATAATTCGGAGCGATGTTCTCTATACCGATCATCTCCCCTCGGCTGAACAAAAATTTGCCTACGTTAGAGGATAGGCTATAAGACATTCTATAATGATGAGCACCACTACTGGCACTGTAATGGTTTCTCGACAAGTGTCACGAGTTGCTAGTCATGCTCAAGGTCGTCCAAGGCTATTGCTCATGTTTCTCTCCAGCTGCAAACATCAAGGCAAATCACAGTCAAGAACTAGGTCCCTCTTCTCGTGGCCAGTCAAACAACTAGTTCTAGAAGGAGGATACACCTATGAAGGTAGCCAAAAGCATGGTCAAGATGATTATTTTCAACTTCATGGTTATTCAAAATGGTGGGAACCTTTGAAGCTTTAAAAAACGCAACACTATAACAAAGAGGCAAGGACAAGCTTCTCTTGCAACTGCAACTTCTCAATTATCCTTGGTCCATCAGGTAGATTTATCTGGTGCATCTGGCTTGACCAATTATTCCCCAATGACTTCAGGTAACTGTGGATATGCTTTACATATTATGGGGGTTCTGATCCGGTGGTTGGATTATCGAGCGCAAAAACATGCAATATCTTGGAAACTGCCCGAGCTTTGTTGTTTCATGCTAATGTCCCACGCTCCGCTTGGGACGATGTTGTTGTGACTGCTACCTATCTCATGAATAGGAAACCATCCAAAGATTGAACTTTCAAACTTCATTACAGGCTCTCTCCCAGTTTAGCCCCTACCATCTACCTTAATGTTGCCACCACGCGATTTTGGGTGTATAGCATTTGTCCATCTTTATAAAAACCAACGCACTAAACTTGACCTTTGTATAGCATTTCAGAATACAGTAAATCACTATATCTTAGAAATAAAAACATATAATATCAGAAGCTCATCAACATATGGTGACATGCAAGTTCATACAGAGATATTCTAACATGAGATAGACTGACATGAGACAGATAGACTGACATGAGACAGGTTGGGTGTAATAAATCATCTACGCTCTAGTACTACAATCACGTGAAGCTGGTGCTAAGCGTGTCACATACAAGACATGTGGAAGGTTACTTCTGATGGTATAATCCTTATTTTACTTTTACTGTACTTATGCTTATGTTTTGACATCACATGTGAAATGTGTTCAAGCCCGCTCACATGTGCACTCTAGTAATAGTAACTTTTAGGTTTTAATTTATTCACATTTTCCACATCACTAAACTTTATGGCTTCATCACCTTCCAGGTGTCAGCCAGCACATCTTAATTCAAGGTCCAGATGGACATTCCCGGTCGAGGTGTGTCAGATGATGCAATTACGAGCATTTGAATATTTCTTTTTGACATTTTTAATGCTTGTACATTAATTATATATAAGTTTTTGTTTACATTGAACTCCCCCTAAAAACATTATTCACGAGGGTTTGGAGGGTTTCAAAAATTCAAACAATGATGTACTCATCGTCAATGCATAGAGGATGTGATCATGAGCGTTTGCATATTTTTGTTCACATTTTTCACACTTGTAAATTAATTATTATTCATATTTTAATGTAATTTGATATTTCTTACAAAATACCAAAGCACATTAAAAGATACTTAATAATTAATTTACAAGTGTGAAAAATGTAAAAAAAAAAAAAAAAAAAACAAAACAAAAGGTATGCAAGCGCTCATGATCACATCCTCTATGCTTTGACGATGGTCACATCATCATTTGGATTTTTAAAACCCTCCAAACCCTCATGAATAGTATTTTTAGATAGAGTTGATAATTCATAAGGTTAAACTGCCTATTTAGTCCCTGAATTATCACATAAGTGAAAATTAGGTCCCTAAACTATTTTTTTAGAAAAATCAGTCCTTTAATTATAAAAATCTACCAATTACATCCATAATGTTATATTCCAAGCTACTATTTCAATTTTCCATTAGTTTAATTCACATTACTTACATGTGATACACATTGGATGGTAGATTAGTAATTTTACATAAAAAATAGCGTATGGAGTTAACTTTGGAAGGTAAATTAGACATTCGATTTGCAAGCTATATGAAATGTTAAGAACTTATAGGCAAAAAAAGAACGGTAATACACTCTAAAGTGTTGGATATATGTCAACAATCTGTGATAAAATTATAAATGCTAATAAATAATAAATGCAAATAGGAAATTAACAGAGTATAAACAATGAAATAATATTGAACAAAAATATTGAAGATCACAGCTTGCGTACCGCAATGTCCTTGAAACAGAAATTTTGACCCTACTCGGTGCTTGTAGTTCTACGGACGTCTACTTCACCAGGATTCAACGATCAAGTCAGAATTCCAGCACCGAAGAACTTGGCTTCTGGTGAATTTCTATGTGGTTCTCTTAGTAAGGATGTTTTGGATTATAGAAGAATAACTGTATTTTCTGTGTTCTAAATGTCCTGAAGATGGATGTATATATTATATGATTATGCCTGTTCGCAACAGGTATGAGGAAGGGATGCATCTGTTGGGAGACATCTTCTCAGAGGGGTGTTTTCTTTCTGCATTTTTTCACACTTCAGACTTCATTTGAAAAGATGAGTCTGTTGGTAAAAAAATAATTAATTAAATCCGAAAATAATTAATTAATTTAATTATTCGAGGGTGTTATGTAGTGTTTGTTGGATATATGTCAACAATTTGTGATATAATTATATATACTAATTAATAATAAATGCGAATAGAAAAATTAACGACTTATGAACAAAACAAAAATATAAAACAGACAACTTGAAGATCAAGGCTTGCGTACCACAATGTCCTTGGAACAGAAATTTCGTCCCTACTCAACGCTTGTAGTTCTATAGACGTCTGCTTCACCAGGATTCAACGATCAAGTTAGAATTCCAACATCGAAAAACTTAACTTCTGGTGAATTTCTTTGTGGTTCTCTCAGTAAGAAGATTTAGGAATGTAGAAGAAGAATTTGATATTTTCTGTGTTCTAAATGTCATGCAGATGGATGTATATATAGTGGGATTATGCATGTTCGCAACAGGTATGAGAATGGGATGTGACTGTTAGGAGACATCTCCTCAGAGGGGTGATGTGTTCTCTGTGTCTTTTGATTTCCGAATTCATCTAAAAAGATGAGTCTGTTCAAATAAAAAACGATTTAATTAAATTTCAAATTAATTAAAGAATTTAATTTTCAGAGCCCAAAGGCCCAAGGCCCATCTTTTGATAACTATATATATATATATATATATATATATATATATATATATATTACTAATTAATTATCACCTCAAAGCCTAACCCCAAGGGTGAGCCCAATTTTATTCTACAAGGCATATCACTCCAATCACTTTTTATAAGGGACAAAGCCTTATAAAGTGAGAAAACCTTTTGGGAATGGCCAATGTGGGACAAAGAAATTTCTACTCAAAATTTCCAACATAAAGTGTGTCAAGTGACTTAAGTTGACAAAAAATTGAATAAATAGATTTGAATATAATTCAGGGACTTATTTTACCAAAATATAATTCAGGGACCTAATTTGATATTTCCTATAAAATACCAAAGCACATTAAAAAATACTTAATAATTCATTTACAAGTGAGAAAAATGTAAAAAAGAAAAGTAGGCAAACGCTCATGAGATCACATCCTCTATGCTTTGACGGTGGTTACATCATAGTTTGGATTTTTAAAACCCTCCAAAACCTCATGAACAGTGTTTTTAGATGGAGTTGATAATTAATAATATTTAACACTCATGAACAATGCTTTGACGCTGGTTACATTGTGGTCTAGATTTTTAGGGTTTAGGGTAGGTAGATACTAAATTAGTGACTACATATTATGTAGATACAGACTAACTTAGTATGGCATTTTTCATTTAATTATTTATTGAAATAAAATGTATTTTCTTTAACAATTAATGAGTCGGGTCATATTATCCATTAATTTTAATAGTTTGAGTTCGGGTTGAGTCATATTCCTTGTTCATTTTAACGGGTTTGATACAACACGACATGATCAGGTATGTCATATAAACAACATGTGCTTTAGGTCTAATCTTTTCACTAAAATATCGCCCCAACTCAAATCATCACATAAGATATAAGCAAATGGTCACATTATAAAATTGGAAAACTCCGCCTAAAGATTATGTATATAGGCCTAGTTAGGCAGGATATGGTTCTTTTGAACTTGGACTTGACATTTTGTAACTTGTTTTCCATGTTTTTTTGAACTTGGACTTGACATTTTATCAAGTATGTCAAGTCCAAAATTCACCACCATAAACCCACAAGCTCTACAACTTGATGTGGAGAGGTCAACTCCGAAATTCACCACCATAAACCCACAAGCTATAGATTTAAATTTAAGGGTAATTATCGCTTTACTACCATGAAGTATTGTGGTTTTCAAACTTTTATACATCAAGTTTTCTCCATTCCAGTTTCATACCTAAAATTATGTTTTTCTCCCAAATTCGTACTCATGTTAGGTTGACCGTTAGTAACTCCGTTAAAGTATGATGTGGCTCCGACGTTGGACGATGACTATACATTCATGTGGCACTTTGGTCCACGTAGACAATTAAAAAATTAAAACTTAAATTTATTTCATAAAATAAAAAATGAATATTTTTTCCCGTCGACTCCTTGCTTGCTAACTTCGCCTCGCAGTCGCCGCCGTTGCTGCTCTACCCCCCACATCCCATTTAAATTCGTAAATATTTTTTCCCGTCAACCTCTTGCTTGCTGCGCCGCTGCTGCTCGACCGAAGAACCCACAAGGATTTGCTGCGTCTGAAATTTAATGTTCTCTAATCTGCATAACCCGTCAAGTCAGCCACCTCACTTCGTCGTCGGCAACACCTTGCACTGACAAAAGCATCGATCATCCACCGGAGGATGATCAGATTGAGCTTCTGACGTTGAAGATGATGCTGTTGGCAGGAAACACCTCTTCCATCTCCATCGACTCCTGTCTCCTGTTTTTTGGCATCAAATACTACAATGAATGAGGAGCACTAGCAGAAATCACTCACTAAACCTGCTAAAGCTATCCTAGAGGGAATAAAGCAGGTATTGAAATTGCACTATTGTTATATTGTTAGACCATCTCCAACCAAATGATCTATGTTTAGTCCCGTCTAGATTATGGCCTTACAAGAAATTATTTTTTTAATGAGTTGTGCTAAGCCATATTTATATACCATCTCCAATCGAAGAGGGACTATTTTTTAGTCCCCTCGACAATTTATAATTTTAAGTTTGTTCTTTAATTTTATTGGTTAATTGAATTAGATTATCATATTAAAATAAAATTTTAACGACATATTTTGATAGTCACTTGTCGCTAAATGAACAAATCTCCAGATTTTTTATTCTTATATAATCTCAATAATTTTTCGGATAAGATTTCGAATAACATGTGTAGTACTAGAGTGAAGATTGTGTTGCTATTTGTTAGGTGTTGTTTAAGTTTCAATAACTCTCTCAAGTAGTACTATGGTGGAGATTGTGTTGTTAACTGTTAAATGTTGTTTTAAGTTTCACGTTGTTCAACTTTCATATTATTAAACATTTTAATTTTAATACAACACTTAAAAATTCAAAGCACAACAACTTAAATATTAAAGATTACAACAACTAAAATATTAAAAGAGTGTTTTAGATGAATAGAATATGAAGAATTGAAATAAAATTAGGTAAGATAGTATGAAAGGGTGAAAAGGATGTGAGAAATTGTGTAAAACTAGCTTACGTATTTATAGGAAAAAATTAGAATTTTTAAATTTTTTTTTTTAAATTACGTCTTAAAAAAGAAAATTTCAAAATCTATTACGTATTTATAGGAAAGAAAATTACAATTTTTAAATATTTTTTTTTTAAATTACGTCTTAAAAAACAAAAATTCAAAATCTAACGGCTAACTGACGTCAGCTAGCAAGTGGGTTGCTGACAGCTGGGCCCAACTTTTCGGGTTGGCTGGCTGGCTAGTTATGTTTGCCCAGTCCTCCATTAGGGATAGATTTTGTGTCAAAAAGCGTCATATTTTGGCCTATAACCCTTTGACAGGCTCGGTTAGAAATAGTCTGAAGGGTGTATTCAATTGAGATTCTAAGAGAATTTTACGAAATTAATAAATATAAGGGTATTCAATTAGGAATTTAAAAGACTTCATAAAAATTTAGGTGTATTCAATTGAGAATTATAAACACTTTTTAAAAGTCTCTAGAAATATAGGTGTATTCAATTGAGATTTCTAGAGACTTTTTAAAAATCCCTATAAATCTAGGTATTCAACTGTGACTTTTTCAAAGTCTCTAAAAAAATTAGGTGTATTGGAAAACGAATTGAATTTGAAGGAATTTGTGAACTGGTGGATTTTGGAGGATTTCAAGGTGAAACCTATAAATACCAAAGAGCATGTGATAGGGGGTGTATTCAATTGGAATTTTGAGAGAGTTTCAGAGAATCTAATTCCATGGAATTTTAGAGAATTTGAGAGAAAAAAAAAATCACTTTCCAAGGATTTTGAGTTAAAGTTTCATAGAATTCACATGAATTGTGAGAGAATTCTTTGCATGGGCTTAGAAATTCAGAGAGTTTATTCATGAATTTCAAGAGATTTGTTTGAATTCCCATGAAATCATAGTGATTATTTTATTTCAAGAAAAGTCAAATTGATTGGTAAAATTGGGTTGTCCCAGAAGGCAAAAGAAAAACTATGATGTACTTCTTGAATTTTGACCAATCCATTTATAAGCAACTATATCAAGGACAAAATTTTCCAGACCAACATCAAGAAAGTACCACTAATAAAATGTTCAGGATATGGAACCGAATCTTTGTGCCCCATAAGTGCAATCCATAATGGTGGTAGTAAGGTTTGCGTATCCAGTGATTCTGATCATGCCTCATGGCTGATTGATTGGAACAAGGAGTTTCTACCTGCCGGTAGGCTTTGCTTTATGCCAAAAACTACACATGAAGCTATCCAGTCTTGCTCTAGGAATGGGACATTGGAGAAATGGCTTTTAGATCAAGTTAAGGTTCGTTTCATGAGTGTAAATGAATATGCAAAGGATCTCCTTGACAATTCACTTAATAAGCGGAAGCTTGTGATTGTAATTGCCCACTTCATGTATTTTTCTGGTGTAGATTTTATATCTCAACTAAGAAAGTTAATGAATTATGCGGAGATATGCCGCTAGTAGATAAATATGGGAAAATCATCAGAACTAGGAAGAAGGTGATTGTGGATAAGTATGGGAACATCATTGAAGACAGGAAGAGGGTTATTATACCTGCCAATTGAAGCAAATGGGCAACATTGACTAATTTTAATTTGTGGAAGAAAGAAGGCTACGTTGAGTTATGAAAAGATAACGGGTTGGTTCGGGTATACATGTGGGTAACACGATACACGATAAGCAAAATATTAATTTTATAATTTTATAACCCTAAAAAAGTACTATAATAATTATACATATATATATATATATATATTAATTTAACAATTTTATACCCCTAAAAACTATAATTATATATATATATATATATATATATTTTTTTTTTATATATACACAATTAAATTTAAAAAATTGGTGACCATTGGATTGGCTGAGATTTATTCTCAGCCGTCGATTGTGCATTAGGTTGGAGGCTATCCTTGTCTTCTCTCTTATTCACTCTTATCTCTCCAGTCTAGACTTACTCTTGCACTGTCTCCTTAATCTGCATCTCTCTCGCATCCTCATCCGTTCACTTCCTTCAACTCAACTCTAGCAGCCACAAGAAAACCACACATAGGCAAGCACATGCTAAAGGTATGAATTTTATATTTTTGGGTATTCTGTGTTTTTTTCAAAAACTAGTGATTTGGGGTTTTCGTTAAAATTAAAACTAATGGCTGGGGATTTTCTGGGTTTGGGGTTTTTGGGGTTTTCTGATTTTGGAGATTCTGGATTTTCTAGGTTGGGGCATGTTTGCAAACATTCAAAAAACCCAGTGATCGAGCAAGCGTGCTTCGCGTTGGCTTCGCAAGCTTGAAAATCACAAAAGGACGAGGCAAAAATAGAATCAAGCATTGGAATTTGGGAGTATAGATGTGGTAATGTAAATCTTGAAGGCAATAGATCAAGCCAAAGTTCCAATACAATTTCCTCATGATGATCGATGAAAATTGAGGATTTCATTAAAGGAATAACATGCAAGCCTTGAGGTTCATTGGCAAGGTTTAAACTTTTGAGAAAAGCTTCACAACCTTGAAAACAAAAACTCTTTCATTTTGCATATCCTTGCACATTTAATATTTTGTAATAGACTAGTAGTGTATGGATGTTTTTTTATTAGACTCTTATTTTTTAGTGTAGATGTAGTGCTTAAACGACAAATGTGTTTTAATGTTTTGAAGTAATATTTATGTGGTAATGTGTGGAATGTGTAAATTTAAGAAAAAAAATATATTTTTCTTAACGGATCATAACAGGTTATAACAGGTTGGGTCACTTTACCCACCTGTTAAGGACCGGTTAAGATAACGGGTGTGACACGACATGACCCGTTAAGATAACAGGTATTACACGAAAACGACACAAACACGTCAGACAAGACCTGCTTACCAGGCCCAGGGTGGATATGGTCTAACTAAGCAGGTCAATGTTTGAGTCTACCCTTGCTGCATCAAGTGAAAAATATTCTACTTGAATATATATGGTAGATATCTATTGCTGAAATTGCTATTTGTTAATTCCAAAGGGAAGAATTAGAACCAATTAACACTTAATCTAGTGATATATTTCCTACAAATCGAAATCTCCGAATTAAATTTCTCTCTCTATCTATAAAAAAATACAATAAGTAATCGGAGGAGAATTTTAAAAAGTTGACTAAAAAAATGGATCAATAAAAAATGTGTAGACTGGTGAAATTAAAAGAAGAGCAATGCTGATATGCTATCAATATAAAATATACACGTTAATTAGTAACAATTCAATCATCAACTGTCATGTTATTTAATTTACAAATTTAGTCTGCATATTTAGCTTACAAATTTAGTCTACAATTTAGTCTCCCTAGCATTACCTTTGAAAAAAATGCTGTTTGGAAGCTAAGAAAATACTGTTCGGAAACCAAGAAAATTGTGGACAAAATGGAAGCTTTCGAAGAAGCTTCTCTTTCATTGATCTAATGATTATTTATTTGACCAAAAAAAAAATGCTTAATGATTATTTTGCAATTGACAGATGTACACCGCTAATTCTAACAGCCTGTACAACTAACTAGTTTTTTTTTATAGGGTGTACAATTAACTAGTTGCTGCATGACATTCTTGAACAATCACAGACATGATCATGTTTATCTGTGTTGTGATGCTCTTGAGCCCTTTACATAGAATATAGGGAACTTTAATAAAAAAAACTCTCGATATTGTTTACTTTAACGAAAAACTATATTTTTACTCTAAAAAGTCAATCCTAGTACTATTCACTTACAACATATTTTTGTCACTTTCATTAAAACTCAAAGTTTTCAAACCATTTTCATTAATTTTCCTTATAATATAAGGCATGTTAATACAATATTATGTTCAAATCAAGAGTACCTAACTTGAGTATATTTGCCGCTCGTACACCGGCCATTGCAAATACATACAACTTGAATATAGTTTTTAAAAACTTTATAAACTCTGAACAATATTTTCACCAACTGTCAAAATCTGAATGTTATCTACAATCCGAATCATTCATCTTTCTTGCATCCGCTAAAAAAATTATGTTTTCAAAAAAGAAAATCTAAAAAAAAAAAGGAAATTTAGTGAGAATAATAGAGCATAAATGTAAACAATAATTAACGGTTAAATTTAGGATAATTCTCACTTGTCAAGTGCCCTGATTTTCAAATGAAATTGTGTGACACTTTCATACCTATGTTAGCATTTCTGTCAAAACTTCTATTAAAGTGTGACGTCGCGCCGACGTGGATAATAATTGGTGTCCCGTGCATCGTGGATTCAAGTGGACATTAAAAGTTTAAGAAATTAAAAAAAATTAAAGAATTGGAATATGGTGTGATATTGGCTTGATGAATTTTGATGATTTGAATGTCGTGACCGGATCCAAAGGGCTGTATCACACCCAAGAGGGGAAGAAACAAAGAATTTTTTTATATTTTGTTTTAGGGATTTGAAGGTAAAGAGAGGGCGAAGTCCGCTGACACATCCTCTGTTAGGCGCCTTGAAGGATTCGAAGGTGTAGACGGGCTTCATGGCCCGATGCTTCAAAACTGAATCTGAACAAAGCATAGAAGAATTCATTTCAAAGCTTTACAAGGGGGTGTATTCAATTGGAATTTTGATAGACTTTCAGAAAATCTAAATTCATAGAATTTGAGAGAAAAAAAAAATCACTTTCCAGGGATTTTGAGTTAAAGTTTCATAGAATTCACATGAATTGTGAGAGAATTCTTTACATGGGCTTGGAGAAATTCAGAGAGTTTATTCATGAATTTCAAGAGATTTGTTTGAATTCTCATGAAATAACAATGATTATTTTATTTCAAGAAAAGCCAAATTGATTGGTAAAATTGGGTTGTCCGAGAAGGCAAAAGAAAAACTCCGATGTACTTCTTGAATTTTGACCAATCCATTTATAAGCAACTATATTAGGGAGAAAATTTTCCAAACCAGCATCAAGAAAGTACCACTAATAAAATGTTAAGGTTATGGAACCAAATCTTTGTGCCACATAAGTGCAATCCAAAATGGTGACAGTAAGGTTTGCGTATCCAATGATTCTGATCATGTCTCATGGCTGATTGTTTGGAACAAGGAGTTTCTACCTACCGGTAGGCTTTGCTTTATGCCAAAAACTACACATGAAGCTATCCAGTCTTGCTCTAGGAATGGGACAATGGAGAAATGGCTTTTAGATCAAGTTAAGGTTCGTTTCGTGAGTGTAAATGAATATGCAAAGGATCTCCTTGACAATTCACTTAACAAGAAGAAGCTTGTGATTGTATTTGCCCACTTCATGTATTTTTCCTGGTGCAGACTTTATATCTTAACTAAGAAAGTTAATGAATTATGTGGAGATATGCCGCTAGTGGATAAGTATGGGAAAATCATCAGAACTAAGAAGAAGGTGATTGTGGATAAGTATGGGAACATCACTGAAGACATGAAAAGGGTTATTATGCCTGCCAATGAAAGCAAATGAGCAACACTGACTGATTCTAATTTGTGGAGGAAATAAGGCTACATTGAGTTATGAAAAGATTATATGGTTGCCCTGTTTTGCTGGTAACTGTACAATATAAGAGAACCTCTTAGGGTTCCTTAAAGTCCGATTGCAACTACGGACATTCCTTATATACCTGCTCCTAGTGATAGCATATCGTCTTTATCTGCACCACTTATTAAGGAAAATGCATTCTTGCTTTTGCACTGGATTCGTCATCTGGCGCATAAACATTTTCAAGTCTCACAGAATTTTGCGAAGTGCATAGAAGAAGGTGGTTGGCTGAAGGTTACTTTGAATGGCTCTCCCGGTTTTAGGCCACCTTTGCAGTCATTCCTAATCGACTTACATGTAAGAAACATAGACCAACCTGCAAATTGTGCTCAACGCAATCAATAAAAACACTAATAGAATTTACCAAATAGTTCTTTTGAACACGAAAAAGAAACATTTTTCAAACTCAACATATGCCAATGGTCCTCAAGCCTTTTATTCTACCACCATCCTAAAATCCAAGGGATCAAGAATCGAAATTAAAAAAAAAAAACCCGTAAAATCAAATAATCTCCTCTATTTCTCATCTTTGAATTCTATCATTCACAGCATTTCTCCACATATTTGTAGTTATGCCAGCTCTCCATGCATTAGCAATCTGTCGTTGTTGCTCTAGGGTTTGATTACTTGGTTCATCATCATTTTCTTCATCTTCAGATTCATCGTCCTCTTATTCAATTGGAAATTCATCAGAATGACACTCCTTATGAAGAAAGTTGTGCAATCCTGCACAAGCTAACACTTACTCTGCTTGTGTTTTAATTGGAAATAGAGGTGCTGACTTCAAAATTGTGAATCGAGATTTAAATACACCAAATATCCTCTCCACTACATTTCTCAAAGATGCATGTCGAAAATTGAACAACTCATTTGCATTTACGGGGTCACGATCGTTACAAGCAAAATCTTGGAGATGATATCGAACACCTCGAAACGGAGCTAAAAATTGGCAACGATTGGCAAATCCACAATCCACTAGAAAAAATTTACCTAAAATAAGAACAAATAAAATTATATGTCTAGTAAGTCCTACAATAAAAAACAAACAAATGAATGAATGAATGAACCTTCAGGCACTGTAGTCCGTTCGTCCTTGATGCAGCATCATCTAACACTTTGGAGTCATGAGCTGAACCCTCCCATCCACTAAGAACATATAGGAATTCCAAATCAAAGTTACAAGTAGCTAATACATTTTGTGTTATTTTTCCATGATGATCACAATAGCTAGCTACTTCGGGTCCTGATACTATGGCTGGTATATGTGTTCCGTCAATAGCTCCAATGCAATCCTAAAATATGTACTAGAGTTAATTAAAAAACTTAAAATAAGGGCAAAACCTTTTATGTAATACATAGCTACGAATATGCTTATGAAATTGAAATAACAATTACTATAATAATATTACTTACTAACCTAATAAGGGTAAAATCTTGTACTTTCTCTTATTTTAGTTGGCACCGTGGGTTTGACCATCACATCTGGTGCAATTGTGTTCAAGGCTTTCAAAATGATGTTGAAATTTTTTTGCTCGTTGTAAAATGTGACCGCCGAAATATGTCCCGAGTTTGGCAATATCGAGAATTTTGACCAACGGTAAGTAGAAATGTAGCTACCATTTCTTCAATACAAATAAATCTTGTACCTTTCAAATGCATCTTCTCCATAATGATGTCGTATAGCTTTAGGAAAACATCAGGATACATTGTATATAGTACCCGAAATTCTTGAGGATCCTCATTCAATACCTTGTTTAATTTCATTGCAATTTTAGGTGGTGTGGTATAATTGCCCACCATGCTTTGCATATTTAAATTTTCCTGCTACTTAAGTGGTGCAGAATAATCGCTCATCCTATGTTATGAGAATGGTGCAGTACAATCGCCCTCCTCATTCATCATGTAAATCTCGAGCCAGAAGTTTCAAGTGTTTATCATTTTCGCCTGAAGATCAAAATGAAGAATTTGTAAGAACCAGAAGTTCTAACACTACATCCCCCAGATTACATATTATTGCAAGTTCTTACACATCTCAATTTTCTTTCAGAAAAAAAAATGACGAACTTGGCAAAACTTGATTTTGCTGCCCTGGACATTACTGGGAAGAATTACCTTACCAGGGTACTGGATACCAAGATCCATCTGGAAGCAGGGAATCTTGGAGATACCATTAGGGAAGAAAACAGTTCATCCTCTTAAGATCGGGCGAATGCCATGATCTTTATTCATCGTCATCTTGATAAGGGACTAAAGAGCGAGTACTTAACGGTTGAAGATCTGTTAGATCTCTAGAAGGCATTGAGAAACAGATACAATCACCAGACAATGGTGATTCTTCCAAGTGCTCGCTATGAATGGACTCACCTAAGGATCCAGGATTTCAAGTCAGTGGCTGAGTACAATTCTGCGTTGTTCATAATTACCTCTCAAATGAAGCTCTGTAGGGATACCATTACTGAGGAAGATATGCTGAAAAGGACTTTCATCACATTTCATGCCTCTAACGTGCTCTTCTAGCAGCAGTATAGAGTGCGAGGCTTCACTGAATACAACCAGCTGATCTCTGTGCTTCTGGTTGCTGAACAAAACAATGAGCTCCTATTGAAAAATCATCATTCCCGACCTACTTGATCTACATCATTCCCATAAGTGAATGTTGCTTCCCTCGAAGTGAACACCACATCCTCTGGTGGTAATAATCATAAACGATGACGTGGCCACAGGTGAGGACGGTGGAATGAGAAAGGCAAGAATCATGGTGTCCAGTTTCACAACCAGGTTCCAAGGCATAATTCAAGCCCAAACTTCAAAAATGTAAATCGTCACAAAGGCAGAGCTCATAGGAACAATGCTCCCAAAAACTCTGAAAGAGCCTGCCATAGGTATGGTGGCAATGGGCACTGGGCGCATACTTGTTGTACCCCAAAACATCTGGTGGATCTGTATCAAGCCTCCCTCAAAGAGAAGCGTGTCAAGACCAATTTTCTCGACCAGGCTAAACCAATGGATATACCTGATTCAGTGTGTGACTTATTAGGGCAGTTGAACATAACCTACCTAGAGGTCTTGGACTTCATGGTGGAAAAGGGAAATGAAGTATACCAGTCCGATTGAATTATTGATGTTTGATGTACTTTTATTATGTTGAACTTGTAGTTTAAAAACTAGCATTTTAGATTCAATAAAAGTGGCATTTAAATTTCCTGTTATAACTTACTTTTAACTATAATTCCTTTACTCATAGAGCATGGATAAAAACTATGGCCATTCTCAAAACATGAGAAATAACGGAGATATTTGTCTTGCAGACAGCGCAACCACGCATACAATGCTTCAAGATCCAAAGTATTTCTCAAGATTGATGCTTACAAAAGTAAGGGTAACAACAATATCAGGGCAATAAGATGTGATTGAAGGCTCAAGGAAAGCCCAAATTATGTTACCAAATGGAACAATATTGTCCGTACAGAATGTGTTGTACGCTACTCGATCTACTCGAAATTTGTTGAGTTTTAAAGACATACGTTTAAATGGATACCACATTGAAACAAAAAGTGCAAAAAAAAGTGGAGTATCTATGCATTACCTCCAATGATACCCAGAAGCATTTATTGGAGACGCTGCGTGGTTTGATGAGTGGATTGTATTATACATACATACAGATAGTTGAATCACATACTGTCATGAACCAGAAGTTCATTGATTCAAAAGTTTACATGTTTTGGCACGGCCGTCTGGGTCACCCAGGATCTACCATGATGCGTAAAATCATTACCAACTCTAATGGACATCCATTATTGAGCAGACACATTGTTATCTCAAATGATAACCCTTGCAAGGCTTGAACTCAAGGGAAGTTGGTAATTAGACCATCACAACTAAAGGCTGATGCTGAATCTCCATCATTTGTACAAAGAATTCAAGGGGATATTTGTGGACCTATTCAACCATCTTGTGGACCATTTCGATATTTTATGGTTTTGGTTGATGCATCTACCCAATGGTCATATGTTTGTCTCTTGTCTACTCGGAATGTAGCTTTTGCGAGACTTCTTGTTCAAATAATTAAGTTGCGAGCACAGTTCCCAAATTATCCCATTAAGTCAATCCGATTTAATAACGCTAGTGAATTTACGTCTCAAACCTTTAATGATTACTGCATAACATTGGGCACCGATGTTGAACACCCTGTTCCTCATGTCCATACTCAAAATGGTTTAGCAGCAGTATTGATTAAGCGACTTCATTTAATAGCTTGCACTCTACTCATGAAAACAAAATTGCTAGTTTATGCATGGGGACATGCCATCTTACATGCTGCATCATTGGTTCGATTAAGACCTATAGCTAACCATCAACACTCATCAGTACAACTCGTGTTTGAGTATCAACCAAACATTTCACATTTACAAGTTTTTGGTTGTGCTATTTATGTACCTATTGCACCACAACAACAAACTAAAATGGGACCTCAACGCAGACTAGGAGTTTACGTGGGTTTTGATTCACCATCTATCATTAGATATTTGGAACCCTTAACAGGTGATATGTTTACAGCTCGTTTTGCTGATTATCACTTTGATGAGACAGTCTTCCCGTCGTTAGGGAGAGAAAAGACCTTTCCAGAAGAACGGAAAAAGCTGACATGGGTTTTTCCTACCTTATCTCATTTTGATCCACATAGCACTCAATGTGAAAATGAAGTGAAAATGATCGTTCATCTTCAAAGTATTGCTAATCAAATGTCAAATGCATTTAATGATGCTATTAAAGTGATGTCCATGTTGGACAAAATAAAGTGGCAGCGAATGATTCATCTGGTGCACACCTGAAGTGTGGTAGACCTCCAGGTTCAAAAGATTCATCCCCTTAAAAGAGAAAGTCGAGGGCACAACTGAATCCAAATGAAATCATTCAAGAAAAAAAAATGAATGATTCATCCACAATTCATGATTCTGTACTTTCAGGAAAAAAAAAATATCCTTGATGAGACATATGTACCTGAAGTAACAGAGGTACATGAAAGCAAAGAAATCTCCATAAATTATGCTTGTACTAATGAATTGTGGGATCAGTATGAAATAATCATCAACGACATGTTCGCATTCGTGGTAGCCATTGAAATCATATTAAGTGATGATCTTGAGCCCCACTTTGTTGATGAATGCAAACAGAGACAAGATTAGTCTAAGTGGAAAGATGCAATCCAGGCAGAATTAAATTCCTTGGAAAGGTGAAATGTTTTTGGACCAATAGTCCAAACCTCGCCTGGTGTAAACCCTGTGGGTTACAAATGGGTATTCACAAGGAAACGCAATGAGAAAAACGAATTACAAGATATAAAGCACAACTCGTTGCACAAGGCTTTTCGCAAAGACGTGGAATTGATTATGAGGAGACATACTCCCCTGTAATGGACGCAATTATGTTTCTTTACTTAATAAGTTTAGTGGTTTCAGAAAAACTTGACATGTGACTTATGGATGTCATCATCGCGTATCTATATGGAGAATTAGATACTGAAATGTATATAAAAGTCCCAAAATGACATAAGTTGCCTGAAACAATTAACAAACCACGAGGTATGCTCTCAATCAAATTAAGGCGATCCTTGTATGGGCTGAAACAATCTGGACGAATGTGGTATAATCGTCTCAGTGAGGATTTGATTAAAGAATGATATATCAACAATGTCATTTGCCCTTGTGTGTTCATTAAGAAATCCAACTCTGGATTTGCTATAGTGGCAGTATATGTCAATGATATGAACCTAGTTGGAACCCTTGAAGAGCTCAATAAAATTGTTAAATATCTGAAAAGCGAATTTGAAATGAAAGACCTTGGAAAAACAAAATTTTGTCTCGGCCTGCAGATCGAGCATTGTGCTAGTGGAATTTTGGTCCACCAATCAACTTACATTGAAAAAAATCATGAAGTAATTTGGTATGGACAAGGCTTATCCACTCAGCATGTCAATGGTCATTTGTTCTTTGGACATTAAGAAAGATCCATTACGTCCAAAAGAAGATGATGAACTGGTCCTTTGTAACATCCCACATCGCCCAGGGAAGTGATCCTTAAATGTATATTCCCATCCCTACTTAGCACGAGGCCTTTTGGGAACTCATTGGCTTCGGGTTCCGTAGGAACTCCGAAGTTAAGCGAGTAGCGCGCAAGAGCAATCCCATGATGGGTGACCCACTGGGAAGTTGCTCGTGAGTTCCCAAAAACAAAACCGTGAGGGAATGGTAAGCCCAAAGCGGACAATATCGTGCTACGGTGGTGGAGCGGGCCCGGGAAGTAGTCCCCCCGGGCCGGGATGTGACAAATTGGTATCAGAGCCTAACCCTGGTCGCGAGTGTGCCGACTAGGACGTCGGGCCCCTAAGGGGGGGTGGATTGTAATATCCCACATCACCCAGGGGAGTGATCCTTAAATGTATATTCTCATCCCTACTTAGCACGAGGCCTTTTGGGAACTCACTGGCTTCGAGTTCTGTAGGAACTCCGAAGTTAACCGAGAAGGAGCCTAGAGCAATCCCATGATGGGTGACCCACTAGGAAGTTGCTCGTGAGTTCCCAAAAACAAAACCGTAAGGGAATGGTAAGCCCAAAGCGGACAATATCGTGCTACGGTAGTGGAGTGGGCCAGGGAAGTGATCCGTCCCGGGCCGGGATGTGACATCCTTGGTCTAGAAATGCCATATTTGAGTGCAATAGATGCCTTATTGTATTTAGCACAATGTACTAAACCAAATATAGCTTGTTCAGTCAACTTGTTAGCAAGATGTTGGTTTTCTCTCTGATCCGTATAAAGTCCGCTCACAAACTGGATATGTGTTCAAGAATAGAGATACAGCAATCTCATGGCACTCAACAAAGCAAACATTAGTTGCTACATCTTCAAATCATTCAGAAATACTTGCTTTACATGAAGCAAGTCGTGAATGTTCTTGGTTAAGATCAATGATCCATCATATTCGGAATTCATGTAGTCTACCTTCAAAGACAAACACTCCAACTGTCATTCATGTAGATAATGCAACCTGTGTTGCCCAAATGAAGGAAGGATTCATCAAGAGCGATAAGACTAAACACATATCTCCAAAGTTTTTCAGTGCACATGAGCTTCAGAAGGCTAAAGTTATTGAAGTCAGACAAATCCGTTCCAATGAAAATCTGGCAGATTTGTTCACCAAATCTCTACCAAAGTGCATGTTTCAGAAAATAAAGCAAAGGATCGGATTACGTCGACTTACCAAATAACTAAATTTGGAGAATGCAGAATTAGGGGGAGATATATATCAGGGGGAGCATTCATGATACATGCATGTTGTACTCTTTTTCCTTCGATTAGGATTTTTCCCACTAGGTTTTTCCTATCAAGGTTTTAATGAGACAACATAAGCATAACAATCCAAGTAAAGTTGTATCTTTTTCCTTCGCTATGGTTTTTTTCCAACTGGGTTTTTCCAAGTAAGGTTTTAATGAGACAATTAATGTTCATATGTGGGCATCCAAGGGGGAGTGTTGAAAATGCTAGTGGGTTAATGAATGCCCACAATAATATTGAAAACCTTGGTAGATTTTTTCAATACCGACACATATTGGATTTGCAACATTAGCATATGAATGAAAACACTGGCAGTGTTGATATGTGGACTTGGAAATGAAGGAAATCATTTTTCAAAAGGTGTGTTGTAAATTTTCAACATATAATAGTACAGAGTTGCTCTATAAATAAAGCACTCCGACTGCTATCAACAGATATAGAAAAGAGAAAGAAAGAAAAGATCAATAACATCATCTATTCCTACCTCCTTTATTTGTCATCCTCTTGTGTTATAGTTACAGTGTAATATTTTACACCTGCTTCGCTCCTGTCACTAGTAAAAGTTATCTCTCTAACTTTGACCTATTTATAACAATATATATATATATATATATATATATATATAACTGTACTAATCATTAAACTATACTAAGTTTGGAAACACAGAGGAAAAGACTTAAAAATTCCCTTGGTTTACTCAAAACGGGAGTTGACAGAGTTAAAAACAGGGCCCAAGCGCCGCCATGCGCCACCACACACCAGCCAAAGCTGCCACGCTCCGACCACTAGTGATCATCGTCTACACATGCTGGATGAAATACTCTGTCACTGGACGGAATATTTCGTTAAAGTTTACGGTGTTACCTGACGCTGTTAGGAATATCCTTCAAAATTCACGGAATATTCTCTTTTCCTCCAATGAGCTGGTTGCAAGCGCCGCCTCCACCGTCTATGTCGCAAAATACTGGGAAATTTCGCAGAAAATTTTTCCAAAAATTCAACCAAATTTCACAAAAACACTACCTAGCGTAATTTGGGGGGCGTATTGAAAATCACTTTAGTTTAGCCAAAAGTGGCTGGAAAGCCTTGAAATAGGTTAGGAAATTCTTAGCTCGAAATTCAAGGTTTTGAACCCGCTTAGATTCAAGCACGGGTTGCTCAAAACTGAGCCCAATTTCAGAAAATCGTGTGCACTGGTCGAACAACTGTAGACGAGAAAATCGTCTTCGATATACGTCAAAAGTTTGCCATTTTCAGCAAAATATACATGAAACTGAAATTATTCAACACAAGGAAGAGACCACCGGATCAAAAGCCTTACCTTCGTCAGAAATGGTGAAAACTTGCCGGGAAAGTGGGCTCGCATCAAAGTCATTTGTTCCTATGATCTAGGTTTGTTTTTCATGAAACAAAACTAAAGGTCGAGTTCGTGGTGATGAAAGGAAGAAGATGGTAGTGGTCGTGTGGCTCAGTTCGTCGGAAAATTTGGTGGTATTGACTTGTGAGGTTCGGGGAAAAGAACGAGAGAGAGAGAGAGAGAGAGAGAGAGAGAGAGAGAGAGAGAGAGAGAGAAAGTCGGGGAGAGAGATTGTGTTTGTCGATGGGATGATTTCCCGAGATTGTGTTTGTCGATGGGATGATTTCCCGAAAGGGAAATGTTTGTTTAAATACAAGTACACCTTAAAAAAAAGACAACGGGATATTTTCCTAAATAGAAAATAATTATTTTCCAAAACAGTCCCATGAGGAAAATTATTATTTTTCCTCTGATGCTCCGTACTTTGTAAAATCTTCATTTTAGCTCTAAATTATGTCCTGTTTACATTGACGCGTTCGTAGTAACAGAGTACTACAAGAATATGGAAAGAAATGGGACAAAATATGAAATGAGCTCAAAAGTTGACATAGGATTCAACTTAGCACAACAGAGGCATTTTTGTCAATTTACAAATTCAGGAAAGAATTTACAACAAAGTTAGGGTCGGGTCTTCTTTAAGGAGGTTATTACTTAACAGAGGTGTAGCTAAAATATATTATTTTTTTATGTATTCATCCTTGATAAGTTTATTTCCAAAATAGAATTCCTTAGGCGTCAAGTATTTTATTTCTCGCACATATATTCTTTCTTTACTTGTACTCCAAGGCCTTGTTGTTTGATGGCCAAAGCCCCGTTCCACATATAAAGTGGGTTAATATTATTTTTTTATGTATTTATCCTTAATAAGTTTATTTCCAAAATAGAATTCCTTAGGCGTCAAGTATTTTATTTCTCGCACATATATTCTTTCTTTACTTGTACTCCAAGGCCTTGTTGTTTGATGGCCAAAGCCCCGTTCCACATATAAAGTGGGTTAAATACCTTTCCTATTTCCTTTATCAAAGCAGCCTTGCCACCCAAGATCAATATGAAAAATTAACTATCTGAAAATATTCGTGTTGAATTGTGCAAAAAGAAAGCATCAAACCTCAACTGTAAGCAAAATTATAATTATATGGAGGTGTGTTTCCTTTAGATGGGACAAAGAAAAATTATAACTTATTACAATATGGATTTTATTCTTATACATAACTAGTCCAAAGTTGGGACTGAAATAAAAAAATATTATGATTTTAAGAATGTTAATCATTTATAGAGTATTACTTTAGAAAGATTTATTTATATTTTCCAGCCAAGATGAATATTTGACATCCTTTCATTGATGTGTTTTTTGGTTAACCAACATATCTCATTGAAGACGCTCTAAAGATATGCATCAAAAAATCAAAGAGAGGGATTTCTGTTTAGGGTTTTCTGTTGGTGCTTAGAGCCATGATTTCCGTCTCCGCAATGGTGATCCAACAAGCGTAATCAGTAGCACTATTGACATATATAATTAGAGTAATACTATAGACATTAACCTTTTTCACTAAGTTTCCGATTCAAATTAAATAGTATGCTAGCTTGTCATTTATTCAAATATAAATCCACCTTGAGTTATTTCCAACAAATAAGCCTCTAACCATGTGTACAACAACATTAATTTGGAGTTTTCGGTGAATAAACTTGATGAAAAATATTGGTGCCTCTTATACTATTGATTGTTTATTCCAACATAAACATAAAGGGATGTGCTAGCCACATATCTCATTTTATTTCTTACATATCCCTTGATAATTTTTGTCTATTGATCTTCTTCAATTCATTTAATCTGACAACCAAAAATTAAAAATATGTATAAAAAGTAAAATAAAATATGTAGATATGACATCTCAACATAACTTAGATTAAAGTGGTTCACCAACCAAGTCTCAACCTAAACGAATTATAGTGAACTTAAAAGTTAAAAAAAAAAAGTGAAAAAGCGTTGGTGGGTTGGTGACTTAGTGGATGGGGGCCCCGCCATGAATATTATTCTACCAATATTAGATGACCATTCTTGACCACTCCCATTTAAAAAATTAAAAAATTAAAAAAAAACACGAAAGAATCTTTATTGACTATTAAGAAAACATACAGTTCTCAAAAGGACATTCTGAAGTAAATCAGGACTCTCCTCAAACTAACAACTGAAAAAAAAATCTGAAAATAAGGTCAATTTAACCATTCGATGAACTGCTACATTGGCGGATTTGCATACATGACTGACTTTAGAATCAACAAAGCGTCGAAGGCTAGTTTAATATCCTCAACGATCAAATAGACCCAGCCCGGTGGCTGCCAATGGCTTGGACAACCTGTAATGCGTCCCCTTCCAGGATGATTTGTGCCGCTAGTTTTGTTCCAAGGCCAAAGAGACACCATCTCTAGCTGCTGCTACTTCAACCATCTTCGAGGAAGTAACGTTGGGTATCTTCACCACTTTGTTAACATCAAATTCATTGATTAAAAATCATTAGCATTATCATTATCAAATTTTAGGGACTGCCAGATTCTGATATTGTTAAACTAGAAGAATTATTAAGATGCGTCGAGCGGCTGTCATTTTTTTTTTATTCATTTTATTTAATTTACAGTTCCTGCAACTTTCAACAAATATATAGCACCAAATGGATATGGACAAATAGAAAAAGAGATGACAAAATGTGTCATTTTCTTACCAATATTATTGCCCTCTCTATCATGTAGCAGTTAATCTCTTCAATTATCTTTTTCATTTTTGCATAAGTATGTACACCCACCCACATTGGACTTTCACCATCTTTCAGTTAAATGCTTATTTTTTATTTAACTCATATATGTCTACCAAATTTGAATTCAAAACTTTCTTCAATCAAATTTTCTTACCATATCAATTGATCTTTAGTTTTAGATATAGATACTCATAAACTTAGGCTTAAACGTCATTTTTCTTGTTGGGAGATAGTAAAATGGTAGGTCCTAAGGACGTGAACAATTTTTTTTTCTTAAAACAAATGATATTATCTACATTAAGGAGTGGGGAAGTGAGTCATGCCTCATAATGAGCTAGCCATATTAATGTATTTCAAATTCGTCTTTGGCAAGAATCGAACCTAGAACTCCTTACTTATAAATAAAGAGAAATACCATTAGACCGTAATACTAAGTGGCTGAAGTGAACAAAAATTAAATTTGTGTTTTATATGTGTCCAGGCAACTTAATTTTTTTACTTGTTTTGGTCATACTTCACCAACCATCTTCTGTGTTTGTATGTTTACTTCAAAAGCAATTTATCCCAGAAAGAATTTGATGTAATATATAATTATGCATGGCAATAAATTTTAACATGCGATTTTGCCTTATAATATTTTTTTTCTTTTTTCCTTATAATAATTCTCCGACATGAACGTTGACGATGAACCATCCAAATACAAATACAAAGTAGATTAAGAAAAATAATAAAAAGAAACACATTTTTTCTTCATCATATATGATTGGCAGGCCAATTAGGGTTGGTGGTTCATTTGATTCGACGGCAGAGAGTGATGCCATCACCAACGGGAAGCATGCAGATCTCGATCCTAGGGTCAGCAGCGAGTGCCTTGTTGAGCTCGAGGACGAAGTCCCTGTAGTACCTGACATACTTGCGCAGTGGGGCATCAGGGGGTGCGACCACAGAGCCATTCCATAGGGTGTTGTCGTAGCCGATCAAACCCCCAACCTTCACCAAATCGATCAGCCTCTTGTGGTAGTTGATGTAGTTGTCTTTGTCAGCATCCACGAAGATGAAATCGAATGATCCATAATTCTTCTTCTGCAATAGCACATTAATTGTGAGTCCCCAAGAATATGAGTGTATATGTACGATGTACTTTGTCTCGTCAAAACAAAGTATTTTAATTCTAACAATATAAACATGCTTCTGTAAAAAATAAAAAAAAAACGACATAACATGTCAGACTGCTGCTGAACAATTTTTGAGAATTAAGTATTTACATCTTCGACCAATAGATCGAGCACCGGGAGGGCAGGGCCTTCTCTGAAGTCGATCTTGTGGGCAACACCGGCCTTTTCGATGATTGGAAGACCCAATTCATAGTTTTCCTTGTTTATGTCCATGGCCAAGATCTGTGATCCCAAATCAATAAACAAAAACAATTATATCCAAATTTTTTATAAACATTTTTGGGTATTTTTTATTGAAGGTGAGGCATTGAAAATATACCTTTCCATCATCAGGAATGGCAAGGGCGGTGGCCAGGAGGGAGTAGCCGGTGTAAACTCCAATTTCCATGGTGTTTTTGGCATTGATCAACTTGAGAAGCATGTTCAAGAATTGCCCTTCATCAGCTGATGTGGTCATGATGTTCCTATTTATTTTCCATTTAAAAAAAAAACAAATTATAAACAAAAAATTAAGAAAATAATATCCGAAAATTAATCTCCTAAAAAAAAATCTGAATTTAGTTAATTTAATTAGGTTTAATTGATGAAAATTAAACCAAATTTCACAAACCATGGATGCTTTGCAGTTACTTCTCTGAGCTCCTTCATGGATTCAGGCTCCCTTGGGTACACACTCGTCTCCAATATATACTGCACAAAAATCCAAACCCAAAAACCAAAACATGAGCTTCATCATAAACCTTAATCACCTTCCAAATTTTGTAATTTAGACGTAGACAAGTTGACAATGACAGCATGCCCTCGACACCCAAGTTTAAATTTTCTCATCAATATATACTAGATTAGAATATCGCTTGAAACAAACATCGCGTTTGAGATTATGAAAATATGTACCTGGTAAAGAGCATCACTTTGGAGAAGGCTCTTGTGGCCAACCTCTTGGTGCCTCCCTGCCTGAGTTTGTTGTTCCTCTCCATTGGCTGCCATTGCTGCTCTGTGTTTTTTCTTTTTCTTCTCTTCTTTTACTTTGCTTTGGATTGCACCAGATTTTCTTCTCTTATATGACTGAAAGGTTACACACAGGAAGATGAACCTGAATTGAAAGAGGAAAGAAGAAGGTATATATGGAATCGAGTCTCCGGTTCGAACGGGATGGTTGGTTCGACCTGCCACCAGAAACCGGTCCGGGGTTGGTGGGTGATTAGGCCTTCAGAACTTATGCGAGTTAAATGGGGCCCACTGATCTGGTAAATGGTACCATCGTAGGATTTGAATCCTCTCCTGAGCAGTGGTCCAAATCCTGCTGATCAAGGAACACAAATCGTTGGATATCCAACAGTTACAATTATTATAACTTTTAGAGAGTCCCCTGCTTATAGCCATTGGATGTTGATCCAACGGTCCATGTTCCTTGGTCAGCAGGATTCAGACCCTCTGCTTAGGATTCGGATCCTCTTTATAAGGATTCGGATGATCAATCAATCATATCCGTTCATCGTACATAGTACGGTTAGAAATTATTTTAAATTTTAAATTAAATATAAATAGTACCTAACGAAAATTGATCACATAATGTACGATGAACGAACAAGATTAATTAATCCTGGATTCCAACAAAAAAATCATTGTCCACCATCGATGCTGTAGGACTTATGGTGTTGTGGTTGGGTTTTGGTGACAGCATTTTTTGTAATTATCACGTCATCGTTATTTTCTCTTCTATTGGTGGAATTTCGGCTAAAATTTTGCCAATATCATCATGTATCTTCCTACATTCACTAAGATTTTTCTTGAATTTCTTTACCAAATTTAGGGAATTAATATTGAGCACACAAGGCAAATAATTTATGCGCTTTATCTTCACTTAAACAAAAAGGAGAAACTGTACGATGTGGAGTCTATAGTATGATATTATGTGTTTTAAGAGTGAGATGTCTCAAGTTCGAATCTCGTTAATGATGAATTCGATACCAAATTAAATTGTCAATTGTGTGGCTTAACCGAACTCCCTTCTCCCTCTTAGTACAAATGTACTAAAAAAAAGAGTGTATTTAATTTCATAAAGAAAAATACTTGATTTCTTACACATAAAGAGTTATTGTTTATTTAGATAAATTTTTACTTGAAACGTGATAAATTTTTCTTATCGTAATTTTAACCGTATATTTTTATTTACCAAACTGTGATTTATAAGTGTAAAAAATCACTCATTATGAAGAGTCAAACAGAAATCGGACATGATCATGCATCACCACCTTCTTTTTTTAGAAGGGGACCACATCATTCCACCTCGAAAAATAAGTTGGTGAGATTGGGATGAACTTGGCCATTTAGGCGTGGCGGTAGGTGACCACCCCCTCCTTACTTCCACTTTTGAACCTCCTTTGTCATTTATTATTATTATTATTATTTTTCAATAAAAAATATAACACTTTTTTTTAACAAACGATATTATTTACACTAAAAGAAAGAAAAGTGAATTATGTCACATCCTGGCCTAGACGGGACCACTTCCCGAGCCCGACTCCACCATAACACAATATTGTCCACTTTGGGCCCCCAGCACACCCTCACGGTTTTCTTTCTGGGAACTCACACGACAACTTCCCGATGGGTCACCCATCCTGGAAATGCTCTCGCGTGCTACTCGCTTAACTTCGGAGTTCTCATGGAACCTGACGCCAGTGAGCTCCCAAAAAGCCTCGTGCTAGGTAGCGATGGGAATATACATATAAGGATCACTCCCATGGACGATGTGGAATGTCACAATCCACCCCCCTTAGGGGGCCGACGTCCTCGTCGGCACACACGCGGTCAAGGTTAGGCTCTAATACCAAATTGTCATATCCCGGCCCGGGCGGGACCACTTCTCGGGCCCGACTCCACCGTAGCACCATATTGTCCGCTTTGGGCCCCCAGCACACCCTCACGGTTTTCTTTCTGGGAACTCACACGAGAATTTCCCGATGGGTCACCCATCCTGGAAATACTCTCGCGTGCTACTCGCTTAACTTCGGAGTTCCCATGGAACCCGAAGCCAGTGAGCTCCCAAAAGACCTCGTGCTAGGTAGAGATGGGAATATACATATAAAGATCACTCCCCTGGACGATGTAGGGTGTCACAATCCACCCCCTTAGGGGCCCGACGTCCTCGTCGGCACACACGGGGCCAAGGTTAGGCTCTGATACCAAATTGTCACATCCCGGCCCGTGCGGGACCATTTCCCAGACCCAACTCCACCGTAGCACGATATTGTCCTCTTTGGGCCCTCAACACACCCTCACGGTTTTCTTTCTGGGAACTCACACGAGAACTTCCCGATGGGTCACCCATCCTGGAAATGCTCTCGCGTGTTACTCGCTTAACTTCGAAGTTCCCATGGAACCCGAAGCCAGTGAGCTCCTAAAAGGCCTCGTGCTAAGTAGAGATGGGAATATACATATAAGGATCACTCCCCTAGGCGATGTGGGATGTCACAAATTAAGTCTTACAATAGGCTAGTGATAATATGTTTCAAATTCACCTTTGGTAAGAACCGAACCTAAGACCTCTCATTTACAAGTAAAGAGAAATATCACTAGATTATAGTACTAACAAAAAAAATAAATAAATAAATAAACTTTCAATTGCTGAGAAAAAAAAAATGCACAATAATGTTCCATTAAAAAGTAGCACTATACTATCTTGATAATATATCTTATAATGGGAAGTGTTATTAGCACTCCAAAAATCTCATTCTACACTCCTCACAAGTGTATTTTTCTTTCTTAATATAGAAAGTTTGGAGTGTAGAATGAAATTTTTGGAGTGCTAATAATAATTTCCTTTATAATTGTAAATTATAGTTTGACACATATACCAAAATAACTTATTATATTATAAAAACAAAATTGTATATATGCATATTAAACCATATATAATTGATAAAAATGTGAAAATTCTAATTTCTAAAAGAAGGAGCCATGCATATATTCTCCTAAAAAAAGTATCCTGACCAAATGTATAAAGTCAAGGTATCTTTACCAATTAAGAGGATAAGGGGGTAATAGTTCTTTTTAAGGCCAATAAAACTTAGGAATGACAATGAGTTACAACAGTGATGGGTATGCCATTATCATTTCCGTCTTCATACTCATAATTTTAAGGGGCTCTGTGAACATTAGTCCTTAAAAACGATTGAATTTAATAAATAAAAAAAAATCGGGTGTCAAATTACATGTTGATTTTAATTCTTTAAAGTGTACTTTATTACATTTATATTCTATTTTTTTATTTAATGGGTATTTTTATTTAATGTCTGCACATAAAAAAATTTATTTTATTAATAGAAGACAATAAAAAATAAAAAATAAAAAAAACTAATGAAAATGGCTTGAAAACTTTGAGTTTTAATGACAATGACAAAATAAAGGGTAAAGTAAATAGTACCATGATTGACTTTTTAGTGTAAAAATGTGGTTTTTCGTTAAAGTAGACAGTACCGTGGACTTTTCATTAAAACTCCCTAAAAAAAATTAGTGACACATAAGAAAAATATGTAAATACATAAGTGTACATAAATGACTATACTGAAATGTATTAAATTGACTTCTTTATACCGAAATTTTTATACCTAATTGGATGTACCGAAATGTATGTACCAAATGTTTGTACTGAAAGATATGTCACAAAATGTAATATATCGAATTAATGCACCTAAACTTCAATGCCTAAATGTATGTACCAAAATGTATTATAAAGAATAATGTACCTAGCTAAATGTCTGTATCAATGGGTATACCAAAATATATTAAATGAACTAGTGTACCTAAATGAAGAACAAAAATTGTATCGGAATATATTACATTGAAAAAAATTAGTTTATGTAAATATCTACAACAAAATATGTCACGCCCCAATCTCAAAATACGTCCAGGATCGATACGTGACGTCACCTGCAATTATTCCTCTATCATGCCCCGCCTTTGAGACATGACCAAAACAAGTCGACGGTTTAGCAACGTTGTAATTTTTCCTTATCTCATGCAACATCTAACCTCTATATTAGACTGTCTACATATCCTAAGATGGGATCAAGCCATTCGTAGTTTATCTTCTATTAATCTCTGACATTCCTCATAATATTTCCTAACAGAAAACATAAATTTTCAAATCACATAACAACCATATACCAACCCAAAATTGTCATTTCGCCATTCACATACATCACATGCTTTCCAACACCATTCCACCATTATGTTAAATGACACACCTCGATCCAAAATGTCCACCTGGATCTAAATCGAGCTGTGCTGGCTGACACTCAAAAGGTGACGAAGCCATAAAGTGTAGTGAGGTGGAATATGTGAATAAATTTAAACCTAAAAGTGCCTAAATGTAAGAGTGCACATGTGAGTGGAAGTGAACCCAATTCACACGTGATATCAGAGTATAAGTAAAGTACAGTAAAGGTAGGATAAGAATTATACCATTGAAGGTAATAACCTATACCAAAGTTTACCAAGAATCCTCGTTGACACAAAAGCTCAGCTACTAAAATCTGGAGGGGCGAAAAATAAGGGTGAGTGGACCTAAAAAAAAGCTTTATAAAAACCTTTTTGAAAACATAATAACCCTTCGTTGTAAAACAAGTATAATTTCCAAAATATACATACTACGTATAGTATGAAAATACTTACCGTAGCCTGTAATATCTCAAGAATTCAATACGTCACAATATTTCGTAAATAAATATCTATCGTCAAGTAATCACATAATCTCACATAAACAAACATAACATATCGAGTGCTCATCAACATATGTTGACACACGAGTTCATGCAGAGATATTTTGACATGAACAACACTGGGTGTAATAATGATATACGCTTTAGTACTAAAATCACGGAAAACTGGCGCTATGCGCATCACATACGAGTCCTAATTGCCTATAGCAATTTAGAACAAGACTGGCAACTACAATGGATCCAAAGTGAGTGTACGGTGCGATATGAACTGATAACACAATATTTATACATTTATATTGCCCATATTTCCTATGTTTTATGCTATGTTTTCTTGTGAAATTGGTTGTTTGATGTGTCTAGTGCGTATTTTGTAGATAATGGACCGTAGAAAAGACTTTGGAGTCTTTTGGTGATTTTAAGGCTAAAAAGGATCAAAGTCGAGAAGAACTGAAGTCAAGAAGTATTCCAACAATCATCAGATGCTAATTTGTTCAATCCACAATTTAATGGGTGCTCTTTGGAAATTATAAATGGAGCTGGAAGGTGCTGCGCAGAACTATCATTTTCGTTGGGATGTCAGAAATTCATCAGAACGAATTGGGTATCGTACATATGTATGGAAGGCTCTGGATGTCTTGTTTTGGTAGAAGTTTACAGATCATGATTCGAATGCTTCTAGAAGAAGTTATACATGCTTTAGTGCAAGAAGGTCAACTCAGGAATTCTACACGGAAGTGGAGACCAGTTTGGATCAGGAAACATGTTGGGATTTGATAATTGCGGCAAATCAAAGCCTAACCTAAACCTAACTATATATTCCTCGGATGGTTGTAAAAAAGTAAAGACGAGAGCAGCAACGTGGAAAGGGCGAGGAATGCACTTCATCATATGGTTTTAGCGAATTGACCTAAGGAAGACACCAACGCCGAGGGGGTTCTCCATTGTTTTCTTTTACATCGTTTCAGACTTGGTGATCATGATTGTGATAATTATGCTTTGTTATAATTTGATGGTCGTGATGAACTAACTCCTTTATTAGGGATCCAATGTAACCTTCGTGATAATTCTATGTCATAGTTAACTTTACTCTTTTATCAATTCAAGGGTGTCTAGTTTCATTCATTATGCTTAAATTATTCTTTATGTTCATGTTATTGATTAGCTACCCTTAATATGAATTTTTAGATGTATGAGACAAGGTTATAGTAGATGCCATATACTTAGCCTTGAGATAGCTCCCTTGGATGAATGAATTGTTGTTGATGCAGACGCCATGATAAGACACTTTTTGGTTTTCTTTGTTCTTCTTGCACTTAATGGATTTTTTATTATTGACTTAGACTAGACGCCATGGTTAAGTAGATGACTAAGAATACTTGGTTATACCCGGACGCCTAACGGATAATCATAATAAAGAGAGAACGAACCCTAGAACCTGAATTGAATTATTCTTACTAAGTTATCTCATGACATAGAATTGAATTGATATAGTGAAGTCGGATACCTAGTGTTTCAACTATTGTTTTTAGAAATTATTTACATAAATTCTCTTTAATTTACTACACTTAAGATTACTTGATCAACTTCTCTTTGGTTAATTATTTGAATTTCGTAGTTTAGTTGTTTTCGTTATTTTAATTCTAGTGGGTACTACAAAATTGGATTTAGTTAGGTGACTTTACAAATCCATGTGGGTATGACACTCATATTTGCTTGCTATACTATCATATCAATTCCTGCATTTGCGAGAAATATAATTTGTTCATCAAGTTTCTAGCGATGTTGCCGGAGATTTGTTTTAAAGTCCCATCTCATTATTTCTAGCTGTGTATCCCCTAAATTTGTTTATTTTATTTGTTCTAAATATATTTATTTTTGTAGGTAGTGAATGGATGGTCCTCGATCGCAAAAAGGAGAACTCTTGCCGATTGACGATAACATTGATCGAATAAGACAAAATACAAAAAAAGGCCGAGAAGAAGAAGCGTTGGATCGTGAAGTTCATTCTAGTCACAGCCAAACATCCACATCAGAATTAGAAGAGAGAGAAGAGGAAGTTTAAGACATCAAAAAGAGATGGCAGATGCAAATTCACGTCCCATGAAAGAATTTGCACCCCCAGTTGTTGAAACATCACCATCATGCATTTTATTAGATGCTATTGCTAGAAATTATGAGTTGAAAAGTATTCATTATAATATGCTTCCTTCTTTTTATGGTGTTGTTGCAACTTTTTATGCTTCCATCATGTTGTCGATGTTATACAGCTCTTCTTCTGTCAAATTGTTCCAGTACTATTCATCGCCTTCTACTAGCTCTACATCTCTTTCTCTATCTTCTTTTACCTTATAATACATATCTTCTGTTTCTTCTTTGAAATTTTGAGGCTTCCAATATGGTTGATGATGGGCTTTTGACTTGTTGTAAATATACATTTCTTCTTCTTCTGCTACTAATATCATATCATACCTAAAATCTTCAAACTCATCTAAAGCTAACATTTGGATCCCTCGAAATCTTAAAATATTTTTGTATAAAGGAGTCCACCTGTGTGGGGGGATAGGGGATAGTCTAAAGGACTCTTCATTAATCATGGCTATATGCCTAGCTTTCTCTTTATGCATATGTATATACCAATCTAAATGACTACTGATAAAACATATGCAAATTTCTTTCCACTTTTCTAAATAATCTTCTGCTACTTTTATAAGCTTTTCAAGAAATAATTCTAGTTGGGAAATATGGTTGATGAATATTTTATTAAGATAGCCAAACTCTAATAGTAAGGTTGAGGTAACTTCTACTACATTATGTTTTTTCTGATGCTCATAACTAAAGTGTCATAGTCTAAAATCTCTCATGTTAATCATGGCCACAACTATGCTAACTTCTAGTTTACAAATACAACTCTTCGTACTATCATAAAGATATGGTGGATACATCTTTGTAATAATATTTATTCTGGTTTTGGATCAAAGATGGACTGATACAAAGCACATTGTAATTGTAATTGTAACTCTTTCATGGAATGTGATGCTCTGCTCAAGATCTCATTTTGCATATCTGGTGGCATTATTCTTAACTTTGCTTTTGAAATTTCTTCTAATAAGATATCATCGATTATTAAGTCTAAAGATATATTCCTAAGAAAACTTTCATATCTTTCTTGTTTTTCTTTATCACTCAGATGTTGATGCTAGTCATTATTTTGATGCTACTTCATTTCAATGTCTTCTTCTAATAGCTCAATCTTAATCTCTTTTATGGGCTCATTAGCCACTTGTTCTATGGGTTCAATAACCTATTTTTCTTTATTCTTATGTTGATCAGTTTCCAAACCTATTTTCAATTTCTTTTCAAGGTGTCACTTGACTTTTGCTGCATTCTAAGATATTAGAGTTCTTGTTTCATTTTGGTAAACTTACTAAGTAATGACTCATGGTCTCTAGAAATGACTTGAAGGTTGTGCTCAAAAGAATGAATATAATGCTGGCTTTGATGGAAATTAAAATTAAAGCTATCAAACTCTTGTTCTAAGGCTCTAATTAGTTTTTCATGACCTAACCTTATGCTTGGCTGTTTGATTTGGATATTCCAAAAATTATCAAAGAGAACTTGTTGCATATCAGAGAGTTTTGGTACCCTAGATCTATACCTCAGAGTTGGATTTCTGATTCCTTCAACAAGAGTGTCATTAACGTTGAAAGTGGGTATTAGTGGTGATGTTGGTATGCTTATTCTATTTTGGAATCCATTGAATGATGGAGGTCCATGGTGCATCATTATGCTATTGAAAGATGCTCTTTTACCTTGTGGTCTTGTGCTATTTGAGGATGATGGTTCACGATATTCCATTCTTGTTCAACCAATCTTGATAAAATATCAACTAATGTATTGTCACTACCTTTTATATGTTCAAAATTTGGTTTAAAATCATTTCCTGTAATTGAATCAATAAAAATTAACTCATCTTCGGGATGCCTATTTATTAGCATGTATCTTGTTATAATGAGAAACTATATTTTGACAATTTGTTATAATCGTAAATACTTCATTATGTAAAAATAAAGAGAATGCTTCAAGTGAGTTAATTATTCCTAAAATTTCTAAATCTGTTGATGGTAATCTTAACTGTACACCACTAAATTTTCCTAATGAATATCTGCAAACTTGTTCGTAAGACTTTGGTGACTCCTTGTGTTTTTTATGATATAGTATATTTGCCCATCCCAACGATGAAGCATAAGTTTCAACTATTTTGTAACTATCATCTAATAGTAATGTTAATGGCTTAAGTTGAGTAATTTCTTCCTTTATATTTTGAACTAATTTAATATCTTCACTATTAAAATATGTTTGTCCTATTTTGCTAATTTTACTATGTAATATTGTTATTTTTCTTCCTAAATCAGGGATAAAATTTCTTGCATAATTTAACAATCCTAAAAATGATTATAATTGCTTTTTGTCTTCTAGCTTATCTGGAAATTCTAAGACCTTTTTAGCGATATGATCTTGTAATTGTATTGTACCTGACTTGATATACATTCCTAAGAATTATATATCTTGCTTTTCTAATTCTATTTTATTTTTGCTAATCACAATTCCATTATTAATAAATTATTGTAAAACTATCTCTAAGTGCTTTGTCACATCCTGGCCCGGGGCGGATCACTTCCCGGGCCTGTTCCACCACCGTAGCACGATATTGTCTGCTTTGGGCTTACCATTCCCTCACGGTTTTATTTTTGGGAACTCACGATCAACTTCCCAGTGGGTTACCCATCATGGGATTGCTCAAGCCCCCTTCTCGCTTAACTTCGGAGTTCCTACGGAACCCGAAGCCAGTGAGCTCCCAAAAGGCCTCGTGCTAGGTAGGGATGAGAATATACATTTAAGGATCACTCCCCTGGGCGATGTGGGATGTCACAATCCACCCCCCTTAGGGGCCCGACGTCCTCGTCGGCACATCACGACCAGGGTCAGGCTCTGATACCAAATTGTCACATCCTGGCCCAGGGCGGATCACTTCCCGGGCCCGTTCCACCACCGTAGCACGATATTGTCCACTTTGGGGTTACCATTCCCTCACGGTTTTGTTTTTGGGAACTCACGAGCAACTTCCCAGTGGGTTACCCATCATGGGATTGCTCAAGCCCCCTTCTCGCTTAATTTTAGAGTTCCTACGGAACTCGAAGTCAGTGAGCTCCCAAAAGGCCTCGTGCTAGGTAGGGATAAGAATATACATTTAAGGATCACTCCCCTGGACGATGTGGGATGTCACAGCTTCCTATGTTCATTTCTATTTTTACTATGTACTAAAAATATTATCTATATAAACATTACAAAAATTATCATATTTCTTGAAAATTTGAAGCATTTTTAAGTTCAAATGGCATAACAAGCCACTCAAAATGTCATTCTGGACAAGTAAAAGTTGTTCACTCAATTGATTCTTCTGCTAATCGTATGTGACAAAATCCTGATTTACAATCAAATTTGCTAAAATATTTACTCTCCTAAATTTTATTTATAAGTTCATCCTTAGTTGGTAACTTATAACTATCTTTATATGTATTATTATTTAATCTCTTGTAATTGTAAACTATTCTAGTCTTACCTCTCTTTAGCTCTGAATGTTTTCTCACAACAAATGCTGCTGATTTATATCTAGACTTGGAGGGTCTAATTACTTTTAAATTTAACAACTCTTCTATTTGCTGCTCAAACTCTTGTTTATCTAATAAATTACAAGGCATATCAGTTGTCTTAATGGTTAAATATGAATTAATTATATCTAATTTTGATAATATTTTATTTTTACTCCAATGTAATTGTGGGTCTTCTCCTATGATTCTAATTTGTTCTGCTAACTGTAACAATTTTTTTAAACTCTTTGGTCTATCTAACTGTAATATTTCCATACGGGTTCCTTCTTCTAAAATCGGATATTCATGTTCAAATATTTCTTCATCAAACTCTTTTATATTATTATGCTCATCATTTTCTTTTGAGTTTTCTAAATAATGATTATCTTAGTCACTAGACACTTCTATACTTATGTTTTTGTATGCTTCTATAGTATTAATTTGATCAGTTATTGTAATGCTTCTTTTGAAAAATGTTATGTTAGAATTTATAAATAAAACTTTTCAAAAAATTAAACCTAAAAATGAATGGGTATGATCCTACTGTTGAAACAAATGTTAATGGTAAATTAAATTGTTGTTTTTCTACTTTAATAGACTCATTATTAATACAATATGTTAAATAAATTGGTCCCTCATCAAACTGTGTTATTCTCATTGGTTTTACTAATTTTTGTCTATATTTTTCTGGTACTAACTCTTCTCTTATGACACTCTTTATGCTTCATGTATCTATCATAGTTGTTGTTTGTATTTTGCGTTCTTTTGCTATTTCTATTTCACAATTTATGGTAATTAAAGAATTATTTTTTGGTTTTTCTATACTATAAACAATATTTCCTAATATTTCAGTACTTTCTTATGATTCTGCTGAATTAATTTCTAATAACCTATTACTATAACACTTTTCACACAATATTGAATATGTATTATAATATTTATTTGGAACTAACTTGCTACACTTATGACATTTTTTTGGCCAACTTAAATTTATATATTTATACTCTTCTTCATGTTGTTCTTTTATGACTGCAAACATATATTCTTCTAAATCACTATTTGAACTACTTGAATTTTCTGAGTCTGAATATATCATATTGATACTTTCTATACTATAAATACTCTCATTATCACTTAAATCATCTAAACTATATATCGACTGTATATCATCATCCTCTTCTAACTTAAACAACTCTATCAAATGTACTTTATCTCTCGGTTGTTTACCTAATTTTGGATATTTAGGTCTAATATGCCTAACTTCTCCACATAAATAACATTTACAAATACTCTTATCTTTTGGTGTTTTATATTTTCTAATCCAAGGTCTGCCCCTTCTTTTCCTAAATTGTTTTGGAATATGTTTTCTCTTCCTATATGTTCTTGAAGGTCTTATTGCTAAAATTCTTATGCTGTTTATATGGTTTATATGACTTATATTTTTTGTTTTTTATATATTTTCTTATACTTATTTTTCTTGTCACAATCATATTGTTGTGGTAAATCTATATTTTTAAAACTTATATAAATTTTTTTCCTAATTTGTCTCTTAGCTTTTATTTGGCTACATTCCTGTCTATGTGACATCCCACATCGCCCAAGGGAGTGATCCTTATATGGATATTCGCATCCCTACCTAGCACGAGGCCTTTTGGGAGCTCACTGGCTTCGGGTTCCGTAGGAACTCCGAAGTTAAGCGAGAAGGGGGCTAGAGCAATCCCATGATGGGTGATCCACTGGGAAGTTGCTCGTGAGTTCCCAAAAACAAAACCGTGAGGGAATGGTAAGCCCAAAGCGGACAATATCGTGCTACGGTGGTGGAGCGGGCCTGGGAAGTGGTCCCGCCCGGGCCGGGATGTGACAATTTGGTATCAGAGCATAACCCTGGTCGCGTGTGTGCCGACGAGGACGTCGGGCCCCTAAGGGGGGTGGATTGTGACATCCCACATCGCCCAGGGGAGTGATCCTTATATGTATATTCGCATCCCTACCTAGCACGAGGCCTTTTGGGAGCTCACTGGCTTCGGGTTCCGTAGGAACTCCGAAGTTAAGCGAGAAAGGGGCTAGAGCAATCCCATGATGGGTGATCCACTGGGAAGTTGCTTGTGAGTTCCCAAAAACAAAACCGTGAGGGAATGGTAAGCCCAAAGCGGACAATATCGTGCTACGGTGGTGGAGCGGGCCTGGGAAGTGGTCCCGCCCGGGCCGGGATGTGACAGTCTAAGTATGTAATATACATTTTGAATTCTAAGTCCTATTGCAATATCATTTTTCTTTGGATGCTTTTGCATTCATTCCAAATCTTTTCTCCTATTGGTCTTTTTATTTTTGGCATATAAATATATAATAAATTAATATCACTAATTCTACATGTTCTTCCTAAATATTTAAATAAATCGGTAGTATACACAGCTATATACTGTAAATCACAAATTTGTAATTGTTCTAAATTTCTAATTGCTCTTATTTGTTCTTGTTCGCTTCTGTCATCTAACCTATTATGATCTAAAAATTCCTGTTTAATCAAAGTAACAAAACCATCAATATTAAAATGCATTTTAGCTATCTGATGCTATTCTAGTTTTTGAACTTTCCATGACTGGAAATAGTAAAAAACTAAACCATCTAAAGTATGCTCAAAATAATTTAACATATTTTGTGAATTACTAAAATCTAACATTAATGATGCATGTAAGCAACCTTTCTCCCATCTCTCAATCGTTCTTTCTCAATCTTGTGAATTTACATTATCTAAATTTAACATATTTCCTGCTATATTAATTTGTTATAATCCTCTCAAATATGGAATCCTATTTTTTGTAGGTGGTTTCATCGTACTTTCTTCTGTGTAATCTACTCCAGCTTGTTCATTATATTGTTCATTTGTTGGTTTCAAAAATTGTTGATCAGTTCTACTTGTGTATCCTGGATTTTCTACTCTTGATGTACTACTTTTTTCTACTGGATTACATTCTACTTTCAATTCTAATAGATTATTATATTCTTTTGATCCTAAAATATGTTCTAATTCTATTTCTAAAATTAATTTTTTCATCTCTTCATTTGAAATTCTATGTAGTCCTAAATCATATGTCTTATATTTTTCTAAATATTGTTCTTCATCTAAATGATCAATATTTTCTATAAGCTGATCTACAATATGATCAAAAAATTTCTCAACTAAATTAATATCTAAATTATCAAAAGCCATATGAATACTCTCATTTTCGATCTCTCTCATCCTCTTTTATATTTTCTAGTTGCTTGTAATTACTAAACCTAATTGTTGCTTTACTTGTGCTAGTTTCATATATTTGTACTTTATCTGGTTGTCTATTTTTTGTTACTTGTAAATTAGGTAATGTCCACTAAGTTCATTCTAAAAAGCTATTATCTATAGGTTTTGCTTTTATCATATTTACATGTTTGCAACCAAATGTTTGAACTAAATTTTGAAATTCTAAATTGAACTTATGATTATATTTATCAAAAACTTTACCAATATACATTAAGCTAGTACACAAATTTTTATACTTTCCTTTTGTATTATAATTTTTTGTTCTTATGCTTACTTTAATATATTTACTAAATTCATTTATTGTCATAACAGAATTAAGAATACAACGTATGACTGTTAAATTTAAACTTAAATCTACTTCAGCTGTTGTTATTGTTGCTTGTTGGTGATTATCCCATCTATCATCATCTATGTATACTAAGGCTTTTGTGCCTACTTGTGCATTGGTTAATCCTGCTATTCCAATTAATATTGTTCCTATGTGAATCTGATTGAAATGTGATTTTCTCAATGCATAACTGCTTCCTTACTAAGTAAATTAAGTGTAACTTCTTTATCAATATAGTTAATTTCATGTTGACTGATGCTACTTACAATTCTACTTCTATTTTTTTAAATAAACCTAATTGATATAAATTGTATTTATTTTTCTGTGTTTTCTTGAAACCTCTTCTAATAAATTCTTGTGCTTCTTCTTCATTTGGATAAATATCTTCAGCTCTAACTACTTCTTTTCCTTTTCTCCTAAAGAGTTCCATTTTATGTTATCCAAAGGATTTATCTTAGGTCTTCTAATATGATTATTTGTACTTAAAGTTAAATTTTCTAATTTTTCTAACAAAGATGGTGGAAGTGATGAAGATGCGTTATGTAAAACTTGATTTATTTCTGCTATTTGTTCTTCAACTTGATCTAATTTTTCAGCCAAACTTAAAACTAATTGAATAATTAAATTATTTTGCCTAATGGGAATATTACTACTAGCTACTTGTGTTGAAAAATTTGTTAAACCTACTGGTCCTTTATCTAACTTACTAATTTCTTTCAAAGCTTGGATATATTTTCTACTAGTTATAGAATTGGTCATTAAACTAATAATCTATCTATTTTATTATGCAGTTTATCTACTTGTTCACTCAACTCTTTTTGCACTAATTGATTTTTTGAACTTCTAATTTTAACTGCTTAACTATTCCTAATGATCTGAGTCTACTTGCTTAGGCTTACTATCTATGACGTCAATAATCTCTTTTATCTCTCTTTTGCTAGCAAATCTTTGAATATTTTCATTATTATCTTCTAACTAAGATGTAATATAATCTCTAATTGTTTTTATGGAAATTTTCTGAAAATGCTCTAACAACTGGTTTAACAAATGATTATGCTTATTATTTTCTAATTTTATAACTAATAATAAGATCTATAATACTATTGGCTTGTGGATTTTCTTCACTATGCAAAATATGATTATGCTTTCTCAATGGAAAATAACAAACTAAACTATTTTGATCTAAGGTTATTTTTCTTTTTTTAGGTTCACTAATTTCTAAATTAAGGTAATTTATCATAAATTATAGTCTACCTTTCTCTAAAGTTACGGCTAACTGGCTTCTTAGAAACTCTCTTTCTTCTTTCAAGGTCTCTAAAACTTGATATGTTGCTCTTTTTGCTTCTAAAACTTTATATTGCACTTCTATGTTATTATATTTACAAATAAATGAAGGATGTTCAAGATAACCAAGATAAAACTTTTGTTTCTTCAAAATCCTGCTAATTCTTTTGGATATATATGCTAGTCTTCTCCTTATACTAGTTATAGTTGGGTGTCTAGGACAATAAGTAACCGGTGGTTGTTGTTGATAAGGTCTATAAGGACAATAATATATGTTATTCATACAAAATTAAACAAGTGTGATATTAGTTATGTTAATGACTTCCGTTCTCAATGTACTTTACTATTATAATTATACTATTAAAATGCTAAACTTGGCTCTGATACCAAATTCGTAAAGCAAGCCTGGTTAAATAATCAAATGGCCATTATAACAATTAGACATAAAATCTTGCACATGAAACTCGACATGTTTTAACATGACAGCCACTCACAATGCAGGTATAAGGTCTTAACTATTGAACTCAAAGGTACGATGAACTCAGAGGTACCCTGGTTAATGTTCAATTATTTGTATGACAAGCATTCAACTATAACAGAGTGCTCAAACAAAGTATGAACATCAATTTAGCAAGTTAATAATATAACTACAATAGTGTTTTTCTATTTTGGACTAGAAGTTGAATTAAACAAATACACTAAAGAAGGAAAAAACTTACTTAAGACTTGGAAATTGCTTGAATCTGTACACTTGAACTTTTATTGATATATAGAATGTTTACAAAGAAGTGTTTACAAAGGATGCTAGGAAGGTTTCGGATGCTTGAGTGTATGACGATTGAAGTATGGTGTGTGTATGGTGTGAGTATGGTGTCTTTACAATGAATGGAACTCCTCTTATATAGATTGAATGAGGATGCTACGAAAAAAAAAATTTCTTTAAAAATGAATAATGTGGACATCTCCTTGGTATTTGTCATTTGTCACTTTGCTTCTACTGTTGCTGAAATTGTCAGCACTGTTTTTGAAACGTGATCTAACTTATTTGTCTTCTTTTGCATGTGAACTTACTTGTCTTCTTTTGCTTTGTCTTGATAAATGCATGTGAACTCTGCTTGCCTTTTTCTGTTTGAAGGCCTTCAAAGGCAACCTTGGCATTTTTGAAATTATTTGTCCTTATGGTTAAATGAAAGTTTTCTAGGGTTAAATGAAAGTTTTCTAGGATGTTTTGGATAGTTTTCCATATATAATGTGTGTATATATCTACCACAGCTAATTTAATCATAAAAGTTGAGTTGTTTGGTGAGGGAGGCTGTTTCTTGCTTTGATTTTGTTGTGCTTTTGGTTCTGAAGCGCGTGAAAAATAGGCAACGCTTTTTCTGTCCCTATCCTGTGGAGTCGGTCCTCAGCAGATCAGACTAGTCTAACTGTCTAAGAGTTCTCCACCAACCCCACTAGCTGGCTGCCTTTTCCTTGGAGCCACAGGACATCTCTCATTGCCTACTTATATAGTCGTTAATATGTATGCACAAGGATTTTGCTAACCACAGTCGCCCACTTGCCCTGGGCAACTCGCTCGTTCTTGTATATACACTTGCCAGGACAACTGACTCATACTCGTATGTACAATGAGTTTTGTTAGGAGACGACTGACTCAAGCATTGTTCCACTGTACACGATGTCCATACGATATACAATAATGGTTACTCTCACAACCTTTTCCCATTGATCCTAGTATGAGGTGGTGATTTTGATGCACTGTCTGTTCTGAAAGAGGATTTCCAACCTTTGCTTAATGTAAGGAGGCAATCTAGTTAGCAAAGCAGTGAAAGCACTACTGCTACGATCTAGGAATACCGAATACAGGACTGTCTACATACGAAAATGAAGCCTTAATCATTGTCACCAACACCGGTACATCACTAGAAGTGGTCATCAAAGCCTTAAAAACATGCTTCAGTGAAAGCACTACCGCTACGATCTAGGAATACCAAATACATGACTGTCTACGTACGAAAATGAACCCTCAATCTGTCAATCATTGTCACTGAAGCCGATACATCATTAGAACTGGCCATCAAAGCCTTGAAAACATGCTTCTGGGAATGGATTGTGTAAGATAAGAAGGGACTAGAGAATAGGACTAGGATGCAGTGTTAAGACTGACTGAAGAGTAATGTGAATATTATTTCCACTCTGGTTTCACGTAGGCTTTGAGGGTGTGCAATGTTGTCTAGAGGCCGACCGGCACTTCAAACTGAGCTGCATATGAGCATAGCCTATCATTCTGGAGGCAGTAGGTAAACTTGTATAAAATGGTTAACCAGTTTAGCAGTCTAAACCAGTTCCATAAGTGCAAGGTAGGATTGTGTACAAAGTAATACCCCAGCTACCATTACCCGAAGAAAGTAGCAATTGTGAAAAGCAAGGTTAAGCTGCTATCACACGGTGCAGCGATAGTGAATTGTACAACTGCTAAGCTATATAAGAAAGGGGCAGAACAGTCAACGAAGTTGGCTTAATGTCAGATGCTACAATGTGCAGTTTCCGCTATGGTGTTTTCGGTGTTGCTGTTGGCCAAGCGCAGTCAGCTTGGATAGGATTAGTAAAGGGAGGTTAGTTTGTTACTAGATTAGTTTCTGTTCTGGAAGATAGACGAATTTTTATTAGACTCGGGGCTTCGTTTTGAATGGGGAAAATACCCCATATTGTGCTCTGCATTCTGCAGAAGTCAAAGGTAACAAGTTACAAATGAAAGTTCTGCATTCTTCATACTCTTTTTTGTAGTTCTATAGTCCACAAGCTTCGCCGTTCTTGTTCGGATGTTGGTACACAGAGAGCAATATATCACAGCAAAAATACTATCTCCATTGTAGATAGATTAAGCCTTCATCAAGAAATGAATAACAATGTCCAACTAATAGATTCACATTCACAACAGGAAAAATCCCTATTTCCACCTTGATTATTGTATTCTGACATCACATGGGTACATCTTTAAACATAAGTTGTCAAAAATTGTTTGCAAAAGCAATATTTATTCAAAAATAAATTAAAAGAATGGGAAATAAACACCAGAGCAAATTGCAGCAGCAGTATTTAATCTATGGAAGCATAACTGTAATGCCGAACGAAAAAGTATCCAAATTTACCTGCTAAAACAAAATTGTTCTATAGCTACTCCCTCTTGAGAACCAATCTCCATGGTAGATTCAGTTGAACAAAATTCAAAAGTTTGTGTCTTGAAACTATTTCGCTTTCGTAGCCAATGCACTTCGAATAACAGAAGCCTTCCTCTCAATCGAATTCTCCTCCAAACTAGTATCCCTATAATACTGAGAGCTCTGATCATACAAGGAATAATCATCCAACCCATCACACAATGCAGAAAAGTCCTCCCTCCTCAACAAACCATTATGCAATATCGAACAAGCACCGATATAAGCCACTGCCATCTTCATCTCCTCTTGTATTGGCCGGCTCAAAACACCCCAATTCTTCAGACTTAGAATCGTCCTAAGCGCCGAAAGGCGCATCGCATTGTGTGCTGCATTGAAATGCTCTTCGGGTGAGCCCTTCACAGCATCAACGAAAGGGACCATAAGCCAAGGAAGCAAAGGGTACCCTCCATCTCCTATCAAGTACTGATTCACAGCCACCCCATTGACAGAAGCCGGAGGAGAATTCAACAACTTTCCCGCTTCAATATCCTTGTACAAGGTCGACGACCTTAGTACTCTTGAATCACCCTTATTGCCACGAAAACCGGCGACAATGCTGAGAATTCGTGACGAAGAATCCACCATGATTTGGGCAGCAATGCTTTCTTCTTGCACACCACCATTTCTAACAATCTTAAACCTTGTGCAGTCAATCACACCGCAACAATTGGGCAAACCAGTTTGGGTTTCGAAAGCCGCCGATACAGAATCAAGCTCATTTGGGTTGGGAAATTCAATCCAGAACCGGTAATTGGTGCAAAGAACTCGGCACAATTGCTTGGCGCAGAACCTGGCCACCATCTCCGAAACCCCGAATTGCTTTGAAATTTCGGGGTAGCTGGAGCCGGTGGACAGCCGAAACAAGCCCATACCCAGACGGAGATCGGCGGAGAGATTGAGAGGCGACCCAACTGGGTCACGACACTCGAGCAACGGCTCGAGTAACCCGCAGAGCCATTCGAAGGTGGACGAGGTCATTCTGAAGCAGTTTCTGAACGAGTCCGGGCTCCGACTCAGACCGAGTCGGACTGAGTCACCGCCGCCAAGTTCATGATCGCTGTCATGGTCATCGGGCTCAGATTCCCGTTCTGAGAAATGGGTTCGCTTTCGTTTCCGGGAAAGGGTGAGGAGGGAGAGGGCGGCGGCCGTTTCGTGGGATGAGAGGAAATTGTTGACAATTGGGAAGGCATTAGCGGCGGAATTGGAATCGGCGGAGTTTGGAGAGAGGAGGAGGAGGACGATGAGTTGGGAGATGGAAGAGAGGAGAGCTACGAGGGTGGCGGATTCCATTTTCTCATGAGCGTTTTGCTTTTGATTTTGTTTTTTTTTATTTTAGTTTCTTGGGATTCGTGGGATTGAATATCTCTGGGAGATGGAAGTACAAAGGCACACCTGGCTCTTGGTTCTTTGTACACTACTGGTATTTTGCCATCTTGGAAGAATCTTTTGGGGCACGTGAGAGTGTTTTTGGGAAATTTTGGTGGACATTTTGATGTATTTCAGACTTATTTAGCACTTCACGGTAATATTGTAGATCAATGATACATTTATATATGTTTAAATTTCTTATATAGCGTCTTATAATTAGATTGAGATACGATTACTTTGATGTCATCAGTTCATGTAAGTCCTCTCAGAAGCACGTGAGAGAATTCTTTACTTGGAATTTTTTGGTGGTTTCCTAATGTGAAAGATTTTGTGCTTGAAGGGGTTAATGACTTACATACACTCTTTAAGACGTCACTATGCTATCGTGAACCAATCGCATTGCATTATTAGTTTTAAATTTTCTATACCATGTTACATTATTGGTTGAAACACCATTATTTTGACATTCTTGTTTTACGTAAGTTAAAGGTCACGTGAAGAAATTCTATATTTGAAAATGTTAGGATACATTTTAATCTTAATGTGCAAGATTTGGGTCTTCAAGAGACTCCAAATTTACTAGCCTTCCATTCATTGTTTTTCAGTTTTTCTTTTTTACTTTCTTGCCTTTTCCCTTCTCCCAAACAGAGAAAAGAAAAGTTAAGGAAGAGACAAGGGAATGTGTCTTGAAGCTTTGAACTAAATCGACGCGTATACTTGTTTAATGGATCATTTCTTGTTAGTTGTATACGGTGTTATTCACATACTTTTTTTTTACTTCCTACATATATTTTGGTAATTTTTGGTTGTCGATTGAATGGATTGAGAATGATTAAATGTTAGAAATTAACATGCGACATGTGAAAGGTAAAAAGAAGTGTGTGATAGTACCATCCATACCATCCATACTAAAAAGATAGGATTTATATGAAAGAAAATATATTCGTTTTATGATCAAAATAGTAGGGATTTGTTTTTTTTTTTTTTTTGTTTCATATGCTATATTCCACCTTTGATGTGAGATTTAAGGTTAAAAATTATAATTGTCCTTATTCGTTGTGGAAATTTCAAGCTCGAACATTTGCACACTTGCATGTTCAAACACGAAGCTAGTTCATTTAACTATGGAAAGAAAAAAACACAAATGGGTTATAAACATACAATCCATGATCTATTACTGTGCCAAGTCGTGGGGCAATTGTTGCATTTTGTTGGTTAAATACGCCCTAAACATGAACAATAAATTTTATCTATGAGTTCTGTCTTATATTGAATTGGATTAGAATGGATAACTGCTATATCGAAAGCGCATTGAAGGTAAAGACCAAACAAGGCCGTATAAAATTCAAGCATACTTCTATGAGAAAAATGTGCTTTAATAAACCAAATGGGTCAAACGGACTTTGTATATGGGTTTAGGTTTCGGAGCCCATCTTCGATGTATAAATTGGAAGAGTCATCTGAACAAAGTTAGGGCAAGTGTTGGATTGGCGTTAAAAGCATTTCTCTCCAACCCACCGTATCTTGGTCGAACCTTCTCTCCTTTTCCTCCAATGTAGATTAATGTAGACTATCGTTTGTAATTATATAACCAAATTGGGTCAAAAAAACAGTAGAAATGTTTGGTTAAACTGGCTCACTAACAAGCTTGGATCATGTTAAAAACCCCATCAGAACTGTGGGTTACAAACTCTTAATTCATTTTGCCAAGGCCCAATATTGCACAACATGATTTTTTTTGCATATTGTAAATAGGAGTGCTAGCAACCTTTGCACTAATCTATGCATTGGGGACCTTTTCACTTACCAAGCGTCACATGTTATTTTGTACATAAAAAACAAGATCTTTAATGCTTTTAGCTAGGGATTAAAAATGAAAAACATAAAGGGTAATGTTATTTAAACCATATTTTGTGAACCAGAGGACGTGGTTGTTGGTAAATGGATTATTACTTAAGTATTGATTATTGTACTTATTTTCTATTGGCGGCACATCAAATTATTTGCAATTTTGATCTAAAAAATTGGCTATCTACATTACTCAAACATAAAACATAATTTCAAAAGCATTAAATGTTTTGTTTTGTATAAAATAATATATGACATTTGATAACGGAGTACCACATGTCTCGACAAAGAAGACGATCCTCATCATCCAAAAAACCAAAAACCTTAGGAAACAAAATAGGGATTGCAAAAAACCCGATGAGATTCGACGAGAATCTTGGCCAAGGGTCGTCAGGGATGACTGCAGATCATCGAGGACAGCTGTTCTCACAAAAAATTGGTGAACCATGGTGGTCTGGTCTTGGCTTCAGGCGAGGTTGGTGATGACAATGCCGAAACGGTGTCGTGCTTTTTGAGTTCAGGCTTAGAGCAGGGAAGCTCCATGTGGGCTCAGCTCGGCTCAGGCTACTGGCCTAGGTGCTGGTAGCTTGGCGGCGCGGCTCAAAACCGTTGATCGCATGGGTTTTTCAAACCCCAAGTATTTTTTGTTTTTTTTGTTTTTTGTTTTTTTATGTTTTTAATTCATAATATCAATTCACATAATAGCAATAATTTGAGTATAATGCATCCACTATTTATGTAAAATTTAAAATTCATAGAATGTAGATTTCGGTTATGCATTATGGTGAAAGTTTATGCCATTATGGCTAAAAAAAATATCGAGATAAACACCATTGTTTTGGAAGAACCTGGATTGTGTGATGATATTGATGAACCAATTTTGTATCAGAAATTTCCTTTCAGATTTTGTAGCGCAGCGTAGAAGTGTACTGATAACGTGTTGTGGCCTATATTTAACTAAGGAAAAGAGAGGGGGTGCAATAAAGAGAGAGAGAGAGAGAGAGAGAGAGAGAAGAGACTATAGAATGCTTAGTTATTCTCGTGTGTATTCCTCCCTATGCAGTGCCTATATAGAAAGAATAACTAGAGTAATAATAATCTAGAAACTAAATTTATCTAGGATTTACACAATCACAATTAAAGAAGGGAATTGTTATTGGCACTCCAAAGTTCTCATTTGGCACTCTAAACTTTTTATACTTAAAGGGAAAAACACACTTGTGAGGAGTGCAAAATGAAGTTTTTGGAGTGCTAATAACAGTTCCCTTAAAGAATAACATCTTTCACATTATTGATATTTTATTTTTTTGACAAATAATAGAATAATCTACACTAAACTCGTCAAAACTATAAGCGGGGAGATTCAAACACAAGACCTTAGGTGCAAGGGCGAACATTATGGTACCTTTGAAATGAAGTTTCATATTTTAAAATCTCTAATTTTTATACACGAGCTATAAATGAAAACGAAAAACTACTACTACCAAAGGCCACATATAGCAGTTCAAATACTTTTTTTTTTTCGAGCTCTCATGAAAGGTTGCACTTCACTCCAAATTTATAAAATCACAAGGGAAAAATTATATTAAGAAGTGTAGGATGATATATTTGGATTGCCAATAACAATGCTATATTCAATAAAAAAGAATAACAACACTAAATTCAATAATAAAAAAATAACAACACTTTATCTAATTTTTTTTTTTTTAACAAGCAATATTATATGCACTAAAGGGGTAGGGGAGTGGACTAAGCCTCATAATGGGCAAGCCATAAGAATGTGGTTCAAATTTAACTTTGGCGAGAATCGAACCTAAGATCTCTCACTTACAAGTGAAGATGAATAACACCAGACCGTAGTATTAAGTAACAACACTTTATCTAACTTAAAAGTGTTGATGGTTGATAAACCACGGAGGATTGAATCTTTGCTCCATTGGGAAGTTCCTCTTTCAGGTTGGTTTAAGATTAATGTTAATGGTTGCAAGAAGGAAAGTAATAATTCTATGGAGCAGGTGGTGTTTGGAGAGATTCTGATGGTAAATGGATTTCTAGGTTTTGCGCCAATTTGGGAACAGGTGAGATTCTCAATTATGAGCTATGGGATCTCTACTTGGGCTTACAATTGCCATGAAGATTATGAATTGATAAATTACTGGTGGAATCAGTCTCTGCAATCACAGTTCATTTGGTGTTGCAAGCTACTGGCAATAATCATCCTTTAGGTCCCCTTGTGTTGGCATGTCGATATTTGCTTTTAAGATCTTGGCAATGTGAATTTCGGCATGTCTACAAAGAAAAGAATTTTATGGTGGACAATTTAGCGACCTATAGCCCTAATTTAGATTTAGGTCATTTTTATTTTGATACTCCTCCTTGTTCAATTAGTTTTATTTGTGAGGATCGACTTGGGATGTCCCAGTCTAGATTTATTATTGAGTAGGTTTGTTTGGGCTCTTACTTTTAGCCCCTTTTTTAAACCGAAAAGAAATTCACATAATAGTAATATTTTGAGTATAATGCATGCACTATTTATGTAGAATTTAAAATTCGTAAAAAGTAGAGTTGGGTCATGCATTATGGTAAAGGTTTATGCAATTAAGGCTAAAAAAACATCGAGATAAACACCGTTGTTTTGGAAGAACTGGATTGCGTGATGATATTGATAAACAGGTTTGTACCAGAAATTTCCCTTCAGATTCTATAGCGCAACGTAGGAGCGTGCTGATACCACATTGTAGCCTATGTTTAATTGAGGAAAAGAGAAGGGGTGCCTCAAAGAAAGAGAGAGAGTGAAGAGATTGCAAAATGCTTAGGGATTCTTGTATGTAGTCTTTCCTATGCAGTGCCTATATAGAAAGAATAACTAGCAATAGATAATTTAGAAACCAAATTTATCTAGGATTTACAGAATCACAATTAAAGAAGTGAATTGTTACTAGCACTCTAAACTTTCTATATTTAAAAAGACAAATAAATTTGTGAAGAGTGTAAAATGAGATTTTTGGAGTACTATTAATAGTTCCTTTAAAGCATAACATTTTTCACATTATCAATTTTTTTTTTTTTTGGGATAAAGGATAGGATAATCTACACTAAACTCGTCAAAACTACAGAGAAGGAGATTTGAATATGAGACTAGGGGTGCAAGGGCGAACATTATTGGACCTTTGAAATGAAATTTTCATATTTTAAAATCTTTAATTTTTATACGTGAGCTATAAATGAAAATGAAAAACTGCTTCTACCAAAGGCCACATATAGCAATCCAACTACTGTTTTTTTTCTTTCTTCGAGCTCTCATCAAAGGTTGCGCAGCTCACTCAAAATCTATAAAATCACAAGGGAAAATTTATGCGAAGAAGTGTAGGATGATATATTTGATTGCCAATAACAACACTTTATTCAATAAAAACAAATAACAACACTTTATCTAATATATTTTTTTTTTGAACAAGCAATATTATCTACACTAAGGGGGTAGGGAAGTAGGTTAAGCCTTACAATGGGTGGGCCATAATAATGTGGTTCAAATTCGCATTTGGCGAGAATCGAATCTAAGACCTCTCACTTACAAGTGAAGAGGAAAACCACTAAATTGTAGTTTAAGTGGCAACACTTTATCTAGCCTAAACATGAAAAGATTATCAATAAATAAAAAATCCCTAATTTATATTTAGACAAACTTAAACTTGATTTTGCAAGCAAATTCAAACTTAAAATAAATAAATAAATAACCACTACTAAAAAATGCCACATTTAATAACCTAATTATCGTTTCTTTGTTATTTAAAGTAAAAACGAACAAAAAAAAAAAAAAAAAAAAAAAACTAACCCCTTTATGTTAGGGAATGGATCTCCTTCTGGACTTAGGAGGTTGAGTGACACACCCCGACCGAGATCGGAGCGTGCTGGCCGTCACACAAAGGTGACGTAGCCATGTGCACGTGCGGAAGCTAGTAAAGTAGTAATATAAAAGTACGAATAATTCAAAACTAGCATACAAGGTACTAAAATAAGTGCTAGCATGTGATATACAAAATCAGAGCAGGTCTAAAGCAGCCCAAACAAAAGACGATAACAGTAGTACGCCCGAAGGCGGCCCTACAATAGGGAGTGTCTGTCAGAACGCCGAAGAGCCCTCAAAGGAAACCACCGCAACGGCTAAGCAACTAGAACCTGGAGGGGCGCAAAACAAAAGCGTGAGTGGGCAAAAACAAAGCTCTTTGAAAACCATTTAGCAAAATACAATCTAACCCCTCGCCGTAAAACCTGTATACTTCCCAGAAAATAAACATATGTACGTATGTATAAACATGCACAACATGCTCAAGGGTATGCCAATCATGCTCAAGATATGCCATGCCAAAGCCTCAATATGAATGTAAGTGCCCAGGTATAAATCATATCAACATCATAACATCTGGCAGCCGGAGTCACCTAACGTGACCTGTACGGCTGCATCTAGAGCTCAAATCTCAACTCTACCACTGAACCTGCCCACGAGTCGGAACCACCTAAAGTGGTCTGTACGACAGGCCTGGGTGTAATACATATATATACGCTCTAGTGCTACGATCACGTGAAGGCTGTGCGAATAATCGCGGGTCACCTACGAGTCGGAACCACCTAATGTGGTCTGTACGACAGGCCTATGCACCTAACTTGGATCCAAGCTGAGCGTGTGGTGCGGGAGGTGAACATCACGTGAAGGACTGTGCCCTACTATGGGCGGGAGCACTAACACCGGGGGTGCAGGTTATGAGCTCTCTAGGCATCTCAAACCACTACTGAAACATAAACGTGAATGTCACTTACCTGGCACTTACCTGCGCGTCCACAGCACCCAATATGCATATGTATATGTATGCCACTAATAAAGCATGCAATGATGCATAAACGATAATAATAAAGTGCATGGCATAATGTAAAATAACCCTTTTTAATCAATTTTTGGGAATATAAACGTATATAGGTATATACGGAAAACAAAAGCCCACTCACTGGTATGTAGAAGGGTCGTAGCCCCCCTGTCTCGCGTGTGCACGCTCGTCCTCTGGGTACGTGTCACCTAAATGCGAAACAACTATAAAAACGTTAACTTTAAAGCACATAACCCGTTTCTCGTAATAACTTCTCATACATTGCTCAAAATGGACAAATGAATATACCAACGTGCTCTACACAACCTCAGGATCACACCCATATTTTTAAAATAATTTTTGGACCCCACACGCGCCCCCACGCGCCAGCACAGGCACGGACCTACGCGCCCCCCACGCGCGGCCACGTGCCAGGCACACTGACGGTGTCAACAGACGCCGTCAGGAATATTCCGTTAAACTGACGGAATATTCCGTTAAAACTAACCGGATCCGTTAACGGCGTTAGGAATATTCCGTCAGAATTGACGGAATATTCCGTCGCCTTCTTCATTCGATCGCCGGCGACGTCGCCGGCGCCGGAAACTGGGAAAACCTGCAACTTGGGTTTTCTCGCTCATTTTTCATCCGTTTTTCGTGATTCTTGGACCAAATGAAAGCCCTAGACTAGTAGAACATGTCCCAACAAGTTTTAAGGGCTAAAACTAAGAGATTATACCTTGTCCAAAAACTCCAAGTTCGGCCAACTTCGAACCAGGCCTTCCCGACGTCCAAATTCGTCCAACGAGCTACTCCGACGCTCCTGGGAACCTCACCAACACACCTACAAGCTTCAAATGTCCAAAAACTAAGTAAATTAATGTTGCATGAACAGTGCTCAAAACGGACATCGCGATATCGACGTGAAAACGTCGAAGTTCTTACCTGAAAGTGGTATATTCGTGCTCCCCTCGACCTCACGATCACAATTGCACCCTTGGTTTCCTCGATCTGCTACGGTTTAATGGTCCTTGGTTTGTGTCCGTACGTTTACAGGGGAAGTGGAAGCTCGGGGGAGAGAAAGAGAGACACGGGAGAGAGAGACAGAGGGAAAGGGAAGGACAGAGAGTGTGCAGGTGTGTGTTTGTGGCCCAACACATGCCACAACACACAAAACAACCCCACAACGTGACGAAAAACGCACTAGGGGCAAAATTGTAATTCCACGCGTACGTGTTAATAATCCCGGGACGGGATGTCACATTGAGCCTCTTGAGCAAATCACACGCAAAATCCAACGGAAACAATTATTATAATTTTTAGAGGGCCCCCTGTTTGTAGTCGTTGAATCAAAATCTAACAACCCGTGTGATTTGCTTAGGAGGCTCAGCCTCATAAGCTCATGAGGGGATCCGTTCCCTTTATGTTAAGAGGGAATTGAACCTGGGTGGGCACGGAAATAAAAACAGCACAATTTTTTTTTTTTTTAACAAACAATATTATCTATACTAAGAGGAGTGGATGAGTTTAACCTCATAATGAGCTAGCGATAATGTAGTTCAAATTCATCTTTGATGAGAATAGAACCTAAGAACCAATTTAGCATACAAGATATATCCATAACTGTGATGAACATTTGTTATTTATCTAAAACAAAAACAAATCCTTCTACTTATATAAACCAACATAATTTTTTTTGGTGCCCCTCGTTTGTTGGGGCGTCGAGTGGTCGCCTTGGTTGTCTTAAGCCAGGGTTGGCTTTGCCACCCTATGAATGAATTCAAAGTTTGAGATTTTGTGTCTATGCACTACACAAATTTTGAAATTTTAAACTCATCCAACGGTGATAAATAAGATGATGAACATCACTATCACTTGAGAATAGCGAACAAAAATATTCTCCAAAAAAACTACCTATGTAAACCATATAAGTTACAAGAGTAATGTTAAGTAAACTAAATTTGTAAACTAAATGACGTGTTTACCAAAATAAGCACTTTAATCAACACTTAAGTAACAATTCAATCATCATCTTGCACATCACTTTTTTTTTTTTTTTTAAACAAACAAAATTATCTACAATAAGGGGGAGGTGGTGGACTTAGCCTCAGAATGAGGTAGCAATAATGTAATTCAAATTCGCATTTGGCAAAAATTGAACCTAAGACTTCTCGCTTACAAGTGAAGAGGAATACTACTAGACCGTAGTACTAAGTGACTCATCTTGTACGTCTTTTAATTTACAAAATTTAATCTATACATTTATTTAATTTCTCTACCATTACCGAATTTATATATATACTTTAAATAGATAGTCCCTAACATCACCCTATTTAATTACATCACTCTTTTTCTCTCTCTAATACGTTACTCTCTCTCTCTCTCTCTAATCTATCTAACATTACCCTTTAACCTTTTCATTTGCATTGCTCTCTCTCCCCTTAATCTCTCTCCTTAGTTTTTCTCTCTCTAGTCTCTCTCCTTAAACTTTCTCTCTATCTCTCTCTCATCCGTTGGGCTTTGTCGTATTTCAGTTATCTCTTTCGCAGTAAATTAATTTTATATTATAATATAAACCAGTATCTGAAGGAAGAAGAAATTTCAGGTGGACTCAGAACACACAGAACAGAGAGAGAGAGAGAGAGAGAGATAGAGAGAGTGGGGAGACGTTTCCTCACCATACCATTTGATCCTGCCACTTCCATCTGTGATCTTTCATCCTCCCCAGTATCTCGGCCGGTAGTTCTTCTTCCTCATTCTTTCCCACCATTAATTCCTTGGATTATCATCTTCCATTTTTTATTCAATTTTTTATTTATTTTTTATTTGTTTCTGTGGTTTTCATTTCTTCCGAATTGGAGAGAATTAGGAGGATCGGAACCGACCCAAATGACCATGATTTTAGTTGGTAATTGTCCGTTCTGGGTTTGGTTTGTTTTCCGGGGTTGGGTCGAATCATTTGAAAAGAAATCAATTTGGTCCGCTTTTTTTGGCGAGAATTGCAAAGATCCTGGGTTGGGTATGCTGAAAATTCGAACCCAGTTGAAGAAATGGGTTGGGCGATTTATCCCAAGTTTCTCATTTGCAATTTTTATTATTGGGTTTTGTGAGCCGATCAATTACTTTGCTAGGCATATCATGGGTTGGAGGTTTTGCATTAGCAGCATTTACGATTACAGATGTTTAACGCTGTTTGCATTGTTGCTTTAAACATTTGATTGATTGCTATAATATCAGTTCTTGAATTTTAACTCACGGCTTATGTGTTCTTGACTCTGTGGTGGATTTTGATTTTTTTTTTTCCTAAAGCTTAAACCTTTGTGGTATTTGATTTATGATTCTGTATCTCATTTCGGCTTACCAAATTGCATTTCTCTTGTTTCTTTATGCTGTCGTGTTAACATTCCGTTGGGTATACAAAACACCCTGATTCACTGGAAAATCAATTTTCGTTGTAGTGGTAACAACTGTTCTTCATGTTGTGCGCACCACTTTGTTTTATATGGTGCATCGAAGTTATGTCATTGCATAATTTGATATAAATAGTTGAGTGTAGTTGAATAGAGATGCCATTTGAGTGTAGGGATGCAATTGACAGTGTGAAAGTAGTGTGTGGTGTTCTGAAACTCTCCTGTATATAAGGATTTTTTCTCTCATCTTGCTTTTCCTGTGTTGAGCAATAAAACAAAGGAGGTCAATTTAACATGCATAAGTATCTTAATTACGACGGAAGTTGGATAAAGTAATTAGAACCTTTTGTAGATTTGGGTTTGGAGAGGCATTGATAATCTTAGATTGTTTAATGGTCTGAGTGAGTCTAATGATGTTGGAATAAGATTTTCATTATTGGTTAGACATAAGCAAGAGTGTTTAGAAATTAAGTTAAGTTCATTTGATTTAGTCTTTTTGATCAAATAGAGAGAGTTACTTCAGCTCGCCTGATTCCTGCCAAGCTGCAGTTGAGTGATCAGTTTCGCTAGAGTGTGACCAGATTGCAAATTGAGGCTGACTTAGTCTTATTGAGTTCAACCAGATTCTAACCTGCTCCGACCTATTCTTTTCATTAATTAAGTCTGCCTGAGTAAGCTTGAAAAAAGGTGGGGTACGTGATTCTTGGTCTGATAGACAAAATTGAGGTGGTTATCCTTTTATGGTCAACCAGACCCAGTTCAACTTTATTTTGGTGCAAAACTGAATTGACTTGAGCACATTAATACTGTTTACTTAAAAAATTCACACTTGATTGTGTAAGAATCACAAGATTAAACTACTGAGTAAAAGTTCACATATTGGAGGTAAACTAGGCTGAGAGTTCTTAGACAAACTTATAGTTTATGACATCCTAGACCATATCAAGAGAGAAGTTTGTCAATATTCCAAGTTTGAAGCTGCTTGTTTAGTTTTTACCAAGTTGATAATGTGTATTAGAATTGATGGTCAACTGGCTTTTACTTGTAAAGTATAGTACTAGTTATATAAGGGTTTATAATGTTTTAGATATTTAAGATGCTATTTTGTAAGAGGGTTAGATTTCTGGCATATAAATTAATTAAGATTACTGATTGAGAATAAGTTGACTGTTCTCTGTGTTCTAATTTTCCTTCGATTCTTACTTTGTCCTACGTTTGTTTATCATTTCCTTCCCTTGTTAAACTTCTCATACTGTTTCATTTGAGGTGTATTTTGCTGTAATTGCTCTGCTAATTGTGAGCTTACATCTTCCTGAATGACCAATCTGCATGTCACTAGTCTCAGAACCATTGTTTCATGCACCTTCTTATTTTATCCATCATATTGATTTATTATTATTATTATATCAGTTTCCAGGGTCAGGGTTTTCAGTTGAAGGCATGCAGATAATGCAAAGAATTGATTTTATTTCATCTTATTTCCATTAGTAAATCTGAATCCTATTTTATCTCTTGCTATATTATGTAAAAATGGATTTGAACTAATGTTTAAAATTTTGTTTTGTTACATTCAGGGTACCAGCATTGCGTTGATATTCCAGATCTTTCACTTTATCTGAACCACCTGTGAATACCTTATAGTGTCTTCTGAGTTGGGCATTTGTTGACACTAATGCAAGGTCAAGGGAGTGGTATTGATACTTTCCTTGAAATCACAGATGTTGGGCTTGGATCTCTCTCCAACAGCACTAGTATGAATCAGCAGACTTCTTTAAATAATATGCTAAATCCTGTTGAAAACCAGTTGTCAAGCTATATGATGACATCTGGTGAGATTCCGTGTTTAAATGCCTCTAGTAATGACACCCAGAACTTGAGTGGTTCAGGTGAACCTAGCTCAAGATTGAATCTACGAAACCCAGTGGACGATGATGGGATGAAAATGGAAGAAGGTTGGTCATCTCCGTATAGTGCTTGTCCTGTTATTGGTCAAAGTTCAGAAGAAAGACGAGTTGAACAAAATATCCTTTTTCCTGGGAGAGCTCGTATTGGACAAAGTGGCAATCAGATTCAAGGCGGGCCTTCTTTTTCTCAGGACTCTCAAAATGCAAATATAAATTCTGCATATGTGGGAAATAGTGGTAATAGTGCGCCTGGCATGGAAACTGATATGTCAGGTGGATTAGAAACAGAACAGACATCTTCTGGCAGTGTTTCGCCTGATATTATTGGGACTTCATCCAGAAGCACTGATTTTCTGGTTGAGGAAAATGATGGTAATGCAGGTTCTTCTTTTGGAACTTGGGGCTTATCGTGCAAGCGAAAGGCCCTTGAGGGTACTTCAGGCCAGGGTTATTCTGGTGGAAGTTCTAGCTCCCTTCCACAAGCTGAAACTAGTGCATGGAATACTGGTCCTGCTCATTACGGTCCTTCTAGTAATTTAAGTTTATCTACACCCTTGCGTAGTTCTCCTAGTGGGTGTCCTTCAGAACAAAACTCAAGAACCAGGGTTGGTTTGAGACTTGGGACATCTGATACCTTTCCTTCATTAGGTGCAACAGGAAATGGAGCAAGCTCACTGCGGGAATTTTTTTGTAGGGGGGGTTGTCCTGGGCCTCAGCAAGAATCTGCTCCATCCAACTTATCATCACAAGGGAGATCAACAACTGCAGCTGCAACAAATTCGGTTGGTCCCCAAAGCCAGTTTCCTGCTATGCATATGAGTGGTTCGTCAGTAAACATGCTTCCTTTTCCTTGGACTGGTGCTTCCAGTTCAAGAGTGGGCAGCTTATCAAGTTCTCTTATGTCTGGATATAGAGGTGCTGAGTTAAGAGAAGAATCAAACTTAAGAAGCATTCCCAGAAACATTGTGGAGCATTCGATGTTTGCAACTGCTACTGATATGAGAAATTCAGCACAGGATCCCACAATTTGGAGTCTGGCCCCTGGAGAATTTAGCTCTTCTGTAGGTGCTCCTTCCTCTTCAACAATTGGCTCCAGTTCGGCCATTCGTTTTGTGCCTACTCCTGCATTGATCCGTGCCAATAACCCTCCTACCGAAAATCATCAAAGAACAATAGATTGGTCTTTGTTTCCTTCTGTTGATTCTCAACCCGGAGGTCATAGTCATTATAACCCAGTACCTTCAGGACCTGCTTCCTCACAAGATTCAGGAAGTTCTTCTGGATCTAATAACCAGGGTCGTCATCTACCACATCCTAGGTCAGCATTCTTGCTGGACAGACAAGGTGATGATGCTCTTAATATGCCTCAGTCACTGCGGGTATTAGCAGCCGACATCGAAGGGAGGCGCCGACTTATATCTGAGGTTTGTGTTTTTATTTCTTCCTACTTTTCAAGTACACTCTCATCGTACATGTACTCTTTGGAGGGTGTATATCATGGATATTACATTTTTGGAATTAATTTTGCAATGGATTTTCTCAGTTGCTTTTGTCATTTGGATTTTCAGATTTCAGAGTCTGACTATACATTTTTGAAATGTCTCTTAGTTACTGAAATCTTTCGCCCCATAAATTTTTTGCATGCTAAACTTGAATAAGAGTATTCACGCAAAAATTTCTCATTATAATATTGTACATATTCCCACAGTTGTTGATGGACAATAAAGGTATTAAGTTTCCACTTTTCAATTTGTGTTTCCTAAATAAGATACTTCTGCCGTGAAAATGGTCCCTTTTCTTTTGAGGAGCTCTATTTCAACCTCCCAATCTACTTTACCCACCCCGTAACTTTTTATTACAAATTTAGCATTTCACAAAATTACTTTAAAGGAGACCAATTACAAGAAGCCAGTACACACACTGGCCTTTTTTTTGCTAAAGGCGAGCACTGTCATCTGCTATCAAGATAAAGTTTGAAGGTTACAAAAAGTGTTTATATGGTGGGTAGTTGAGTTGCTAAGTTAGAGATATTGTAGGAATAATGGGTAATTTAGTTAAAATAAAAATAGTATACAAAATTTTGTTGGGGTGGCAAAACAAGGTGGCTGGGTAAATAAATAGGGGTGATAACGGCGCCTCTCTTTTTCTTATGAGTATTATCTTTAAAGTAAGGTGAAACTCCCAGAGTGAATATGCACTGCATTGAGTGGGTACTAAATGGTGGCGTTAATGGTAAAATAACATTTTATGTGTTTATGGAGCTAATTCTAATTTGTACTGCTACATTAAAGCAGATTGTACTTATCTTTGGCCTCTTACTGGGAAAATTAAACTATTCTTTACTGTTTTGGTATTTTTGCACGTTAAGGATCAGTTTTATGGTTGGATATGGGGTTGAGTGGATTTATTTTGGATACCACTGAATGGTTCTTGCCTCTGACCGGTGATACGATGGCATTAGTGTTTCAAGTTTTGTTCTTCTATTTCCACTAGATTTTGCAAAAGAATCATTCCCTCTGGAACTAACAATTATAATTTTCTCGTGTGCCAGATTCGTCAAGTTTTGAATGCTATGCGCAGGGGTGAGAACTTACGCGTCGAGGTTTGCTATTGACCTCTACATTAATTCTGTTTGCTTTAACTTTGAGTTTATATGTTTTGTTGCAATTGCAAAAGGCTGTTTTAGTAGCTGGCTTAGGCCGACAGTCATTTTCTTTTGACAAGTACGAAAACATGGAGGTACAAGGTTGGATATCTTGGATGCAGCAGCTGTCATATTTTATGATTGATTTAAAATTAGATTTTCCATGATCCCCATAAGTACATTGGAACTCCATAGAAGACACTGAGCTTTGTTTATGCCATTTCTGTGGCCAAATCTGGTGACAGTTTAGCTGCCACCATGTATACAAACTAGCTTGAGTAATGGGTACACTAGCTGTGACATGAAAAAAGCCCATTAGAAATGAATTTACTACAACAATTTCTACGTAAACAATCTTCTGATATGTTGTGAAGGTAGGCAGTTTATCATATGTGCCTGTTTGCAGTATATCTGTCTGCTTTACTAAGTTAACATCCAAACGTAGCAAAAGTATGTCTTTAGAAGAAAGCAGCATGGAATACTGGTTATTCTACTGTTCAACGCCCCCAATTTTTTTGGTGCAGCACATGGGACATTGGTGTTTTGTGCATCAGCGTAACATTAGGATTTTTTCTTGAGTAAGAATATCAAATATCTGGATAATCAGTCATCTGCGATCTCCATGAAGTGGACTATAATTTGATGGGGTGGATTAAATGGTATGTGGGAAAACATTATTGAGTTGGGGAGCAAGATGAAACTTATGGTTGTAAGAGCAGCATAATTAAGCTGCAAGCATCTGGGTATGTTTATGAGTAGTTACAGGCTTGATTGTTCTTTCTGTTAGTATCTACGGTTAAATACTTTTGTTGAACAATGGGAAAGGGGCTTGTCTTATTGCTGAATACAGCAGATTACATTTAGTTGACAATCAAGATTCATGTGGTGATGTCAGGATTATATGCTCTTTGACCCATTCATATATCATGGCATGGCTGAGATGCATGACAGGCACAGAGACATGCGCCTTGATGTTGATAACATGTCTTACGAGGTAAAACGGGGGCAAGTATTTTTCCATAGGTTTTTTTTTTTTTTTTTTCTCTGTTTCAGAGCAGTTCTAATAACAGTACTTTTGGACAATAGGAACTGCTGGCATTGGGGGAACGTATAGGAGATGTTAGCACTGGACTGAGTGAGGAGACTATTATGAAGTGCATGAAACAGCGAAAATTTCTTGCTATTTCAGAAGAATCCCCAGCAGATATGGAACCGTGCTGTGTCTGTCAGGTATGAGCTATGTGACTATCTCTATCCGCACAAGAACACAGCTAGTTGCTTTCGCTTACTTCAAGCAGCTGATTTATTTATTCTTGTTACCTTGTTTGAATCCTTATCATGGCAGGAGGTATATGCTGATGAGGATGATATCGGCACACTAGATTGTGGGCACGACTTCCACACCAGTTGCATCAAACAATGGCTAATGCAGAAGAATCTGTGCCCGATTTGTAAAACAACAGCCCTGCTTACTTGAAAGGGAAAACCATTGATGTCCAAGCCTGAAATTTGATTTTCTTGCTGCTGTATCATTAAACCCGAATGTTGGGGGAGAATCTAGTCCTCCCTCCTTGTCTGAAACTAGCCTTATTTGTGCATGAACTGCATGGTTTCATAAAAAGCGGAAAGACCAGCCGTCTCTGGAAAAAAATAAAAAGAAGAAACTTTGCTGCGTGGGTCATGAAGGGATTTATCTACCAGCTGGCCAAGGGTACCTTTTTTATTTTTTTATTTTTTTTTATTTTTATCACTATGGGAATAATGAATGTATTTGAATAATGTTTCTGGATTTATGAAGCCTTTGCTGAATTGGAAGATTGACTGTTTCATTTTCATTGTTACTTGTCACATGCATTGATTTTACTGAACTTCAACGCATGATTATATTAGATTGTCGCCGCCATCGCAATCTCATATTTTGTTCTCGTTTATGGTTAACCAAATCGTCGATTCGATCAGCTGATTTGTTGAATTTGACCAGTTTTTAATTCTAAAACATGGGTGGACAGTCACCTTTTTTTGGGTTTGAAAAGTTAATTTCATTAATCTGATAGAAGTTTATAGGCCAACACAAAGGAAGGGCAAATAACCCAAATACATTGGAGGGAAAAATATACATAAAAGCCCAAATACATTGGAGGGAAAAATATACATAAAAGCTCTTCCCAATTAAATAAATTAAAACGAAAACCTAAATCCCTAATCTCCGATCGCAGAAAGCAGCATCCGTCGCCATCACTGTCACAAAAGTCTTACCAGCAGCTATCGAAGCAGCAACACTAGAGAAAACGACCGAGTGGTGAAAACGACCAAGACATCAGAACACAAAAGTACCAAACCTGCAACTAGGAGCACACCACATCCATATTTCTTCACCAAAGACGTCGAACAAAAAGATAGTCACCAGATCCAAATTTCATTCATGAATCCTTGCAAATATATACAAACATAGTTACACATGGACAAAAGGTGAGGCAAAGAGGGTATATAAAATACGCTTACTTTGGCTGAAGCCACAGTACACTTGGCCTCGAGGAAAATCTGGCATGCTGGTTGGGAAAGGGACAGTGGGAGAGGGATAGTGAGGGAGGGAAATAAATCTGGCAACCATATTCGGCCCGAAGTCTATAGATTAGAGCAAAGGACGGGGTGGGGATGGTTTATGGAGAAGGGAAGCAGAGGAAAAAAGTGAGGGGAGATGGAGTTTTCAGTTTGGAAAAGAACAGCCAGAGGAGAGGGAGGGGTGGAGAGAAGGGACAAGAAGTCCAAAAGTGAGACAAACTCACGAAAAAATTGAGACAAAGCTCAAGGAAAGTGAGACAAATCTCAAGGAAAAATTGAAAAAAAGAGAAGGAGATCAGGAGAAAGAGGGAAAGAGGAGAACAAGGAGATTTGGACAAGGGTAGCCACCAGCACCTAAGCCAAAGGCTAGGGCCGGCGGCAAGGATGTTTGCAAAGTTAGGAAACCAGAGAGAGAGTCTTATGCGTTTTTTGGAAAGTCCCCTTTTAATGAAAGTTTTTAAATGGAAATCCTACCTTCCCATCCCTTTGACAAGAGTATTGAATCCACCACAAATCTCTCCACCACATCTGCTGTCAAAATGTGATCCCACCATTCTCTCCATATTATTTATGTAAATAATCAAGAGTTATTAGTTACCTTTAATGTTGTACAAAGTCAACTATAGGCTTGTATATATCTTGTATCAATATGATAAGCAAATCATGAAATTCATTTGTAATACAAACGGCTTCTCCCTACTCTTCTCTGTCTGCCACTATCTATTTCTCTATACCCTTCTTCTTTTCGGCCCCTTCTGCTCCTCCCAAGTCATGAGCTTAGTCACTACTAAAGAATCTGACGGAAAAAGTTAAGATTCACGCGGAAAAGAAATGAAGAAGAATCAAACTTGCGTGCCATAAAGATGAGGAATGAGACAGAAACAATTGAGATTAAAAGCTTGCATGCCCCAAAGATGAAGAATCAGATACGGATCTTGAAATTCATGAAAAAGATGACCTGCATGCAGATCTTGCAATTCTCAAAGATGCAGACCTGCATGCCCTAGCGAATCAGTTGAAGAAGAAAAATCAACTGCGACCCGCCCACGGCCCATCCCATTCGAACCACTCACAACTTCCTCTGCGACCCGCCCACTCCATCCTTCGTGATCCATTCAAATGATGGATCTTGTAAGAAGGGAGAGAAAGAACTAAGTGGTGGTGGTCAATGACGGAGCCACATAGAGCCCAGCAGTGGCCAGGCCTATCCTGGAATTTCAGCCATTTGTATGTACTTTATGCAAGTTTTTGCAGAATGCTCATTAATTAGTGGGATATTGCAATTCCAAGCGTCCATGGTGCGAGACTTGCTGGTATGCTGCAATCTTTTAGATGTTTCTAAATTGAAAGAATAAAATTGCCCTTATAATTTTCCTTATTTTTTACCATATTAAACTAAGCTTTTTATTTATTTATTTTATTATTAGTTTTTTAAAAGCCTTATGTTTTAACATATAAAAATCATACCCCTTTTTTAGCCATTTATATAAAACAAAGGCTTATACAGTCTAGAGCAGAATCTTATTTTAAGTAACGACCTTAAATTTTTGTTCGAATGTAATTAATGTGTTAATCTTTTTTTTATCAAAGGTCATAAACAAATTTTGATTTATGATATAATCATTTCAATACTAGGTTTTTCATACAAAATTTAAAGCTCTACCATTCTTGTTTGATTAAAATTTTCCATGCCAAAACAAAATAAATAAAACTTTTAATTTTCTCCCATTAGTTCTATTGCAATCTTTCATATGACTTAAAGACCCCTCCTAATTTAGTATTCTGGCTCCGCCATTGGTGGTGGTGGTTGATATGAGGTTTAGGACTTGGCAGAGAGAGGCAGAGAGAAGTAACTAAACCCTTTCTTCTTTCCTTTCTAAAATAAAAATAGAAACAAGTTTTTATTTTAATCTTTGTTGGTCGTTGTCAATGAAATCAGTGCTCTGCACACCATGAGTAGCTTTCTTTAACCAACAATATTATTTACACTTAGGAGTGAGACTTATTCCTTCATATTTGGCTCATTAATTAGGTTTCTTAAATACATTACATTAGGGTTTAGGATTTCTTAAATCAATCCCAAAATTAAGAGAAAAAAACATACATTGGACCATGACCAGATTCTATATTGTATTAAATCAGCCCAGATATAGTTACCTTGTTTGGTCAGATTTATATATAATGAAGCTGCCTAACAAATTAATAGAAAGTAACTCTTACCATATTTTTATCGAAAAAGTAGACTGGTGTGATGAATCCACTGATTCATTTTTTTTTTTTTTTTAAGAAAAAACAAATGCAATTTCTTATTTCAATGGTTTTAGAAGGGTATGGGGAACTCAATTGTCACCTAGAGAATTGTTTGAGCAAAATGGAGACGTACGCATTAAACAAAGTACATTCGTATGGGCATTTCTACCTTGAGCACCGATTTTTAAATTATGTAAAGTACAATTTGATGCAAGTGGTACGGTACGTGGTTGAGTTGCTTAATTTGACTTAAAAAATCACATTTTCAATTAGAGTTGTTTTATTAACACCTCATATTTGTTGAATACACCCTATAATTGAAAATTTTCTATATAATTCCAGTTTTAGCCTTCTTTTTGTTAAATCCACCCAGCCCACCTTCCAAAAACAAAAACAAAAAACTCACAACCAACCACCCTATCACAACACCATGCCCGGTGACTCCATTGTGTCCTTCGAATCATCTGAACCTTTGGAAGAGGCAATAAAAGCATTGCCTGTACCCTGTTTTCTAAGGAGCTTTTTCTGTAGGTTTCTAGAAACTGTATTAGGAGTTCATTCCTAGCTAATTGCTTTTGATAATGACTTGAAACTAAAATCATATCTTATTATCCAGATTTCATGCTACTACATTAGGGTTTTGTTCTTATTTTGTACTTTTTCTTTTGGATAATATTCATATCCTTGCTTGGGAATTCCTGGTTGGACTTGGTATAGTTCTCAATTTGAAAATTGATATGAATATTCCCACATCTCAGTCCGTATAGCAAGATATTGTCTATTTTGGGCGATGTCCTCACGTATTTGTTCTTGGGTTTTTGCACGAGAACTTCCTAGGAGGTCACACATCCTAGGATTGCTCTTGTCCAAACTCACTTAACTTCGGAGTTCTTTTGAGATCCGAAGCCAGTGAGTTCCCAAAATGCGTCTTGCTAGGAAGAGATGGGCATGTACATATAAGACTAGGGACCAACCTCCACCCCGCCGATGTGGGATCTTACAATCCACCCTCTTTGGGAGCCTGACGTCCTCGTCGGCATACTTGAATGGACGGTGAGTCTAGCTCTGATACCAAATTGCCACATCCAAACTCGACCCCGCTGTAGCACGATATTATCTGTTATGGGCTTACCATTCCCTCACGGTTTTGTTTTTGGGTTTCGGCACTAGAACTTCCTAGGGGGGTCACCCATCCTAGGACTGCTATCCCCAAACTCACTTAACTTTGAAGTTCTTATGGGGTCCGGAGCTAGTGAGTACCCAAAATGTCTCGTGCTATAGGGAGGAAAACATGTACATATAAGGCACATCACCCCCTCTCTGTTGGTCGATGTGATATCTTACATATAAGGCCATGGACCAACCCCCATCCCGCCGATGTGGGATCTTACACTTTCGACTTGGGAAAATTGGCTTAAAAGCTCCAGTTTCAACTCCTGGGTCCGGTGCTGGCGCCCTTCATTTACGATTTTTGCTAATTAATATATTCTTGGAAACGGCTTCTTTTCTTGTTGAATCTGTTGCTGCTTCGGATTGAACTTTTTTGAACTTATACGTTGCCACTGATAACAGGTAGAAAATGCCGAAGGTAATGACTAACCAAATGAAATACCCAGAAGGTTGGGAACAAATTGAACCTACTCTTCGCGAGCTACAAACTAAAGACGAGAGAAAGTTTATTTTATTTTATTTTCCAGTGTCTTTATTACATGGTTTATTGAATTGAAAGAAAGTGTATGGTTAGACATTTTTATCCCTACTTTAATTGAGATTTGACAAAAATCAAAATTTTGGTTAAATTTGCTAATAATCTTCATGACAAGGATTTGAATCCTAACTTTTTTACCACAGTGCTATCTTTCGAATACCATATCATTATAAGGACCATTAATCCGATTTGGCTTTGAATATGCAATGAATTTTTAACATTAATATCCTTTTCTTTTCTTTTTTTTTTTTTAAAAAATTTTGCAAAATCATTTATTCTCTCCTTACCATTTGCTTTAGGAATCTTTTAGGCATTTGAAAAATGTAAAATGGGTAAAACAATATGTAATTAATGAATTTGCTTATATAGCTTTTAGTCACTAGATTTTTTTTGAGTAAAAAATTTATGTAAGGTTTTATATAAAAAAAAATTGAAATTGAGAGTTCAAAGTCATATTTTCATAAGTATAAACTATGCAAGATTATCAACTACGAAAACAATACAAATTATGTACGGTTATATCTGATGAAACAAATTAATGGAACTGAAACAAATGCTTTTGGCTTAATTACTTCTAATGATTAACAAAAAAAAAAAAAAAAAAAAATCTGTATACGTCGTAATCATGCTCTAAATGTTCATGAGGACTGAAGAGTGAAGCACTAACTATTATATAATATCTAATTACTTATAACGCACATATCATATAGGGATGGCTGAGCCAGTTAAGCTGAGTAGGACTAGGATTCTCTCCTGTTTTATTTCCATCATCTTTTATCTTTTTCTTTTATATTTTATATTTTTTCTTTTTTTTTTATAAAAAATTAATATAAAATGTTAACATGGCATAATCGTGATCATTCAAATAAAATAAGAGAGAAGAAAAAGAAAAAAAAAAGAAAAAAGAAGAGAATTCTACTTCGGTAGAGTAACCTAATTGTGCAAATTCTGCAGTTTCTACTGGTAAGTTATGATTACGCTTCCACTTTTTTCCTCAACTATATCATCATCACCATTATGTAGATGGAAGAAGAAGCTACCATCCATCCAGATGCGTTGTTTTTTGCTGCATGCAACTGTAGCTTTTTACGTGTTGCGTGGGTAAGACATCTTACTGCCTCTTGTCTTTCAGTTGCAGAGTTTTGATCCCTATAAATTTCAAAAGCACTACACGACAATCTCTTCCTGGTTTCTAAAGCAACAAAACTCCGTTGTCCTTCTTTCCCTTCAAAAAAATAAAAATATATAAAAATAAAAATAGAAACAGGTGCTTTTTTTCTTTGTTAGTCGTTGTCACTGAAATCAATGCTATGCTGACGATGAAAAATTCTTCATATTTTGGTTCCTAGGGTTCTTCTGTTGTGTATCTTACATATGGGTAGAGGCGGGTTTCTAAACTTGTATGTAATACATTGGGGTTTAGGATTTTTTAACGTGCACATATTAATGTTGCTCATTACTACAGTTTAATAGCATTCTTTTTAATGATATTCTTTTTATTTGAAATCGAGATGTTTTAAGTTTAAATTTCGTGAATACTGAGTTGGATACTAAATTATTTATTTACTCTGAAATATAATGATATAATTACACCTACATACAATAAAACATCTGATCTATAGTAATTATCTATATAGAAATAACATTCTTATAGTTATAAAAAATTTCGGTCTAACTTGGACTAGTTTTGGATAAGAATAAACTTCGCATTGTAATATGTCATCTTTCTATGTCTGTTATTGAAGAATCTCACCTGCATGTAACAATAATTGTCAATTAATAAATACAAAAATATGCAATGTCACAAATAAAAGTTTACGATGAAATAAAATATTTCTCTTAATTATCTGGGATAATGAGTTATTTTTTTAGAGTTGATACCACGCTGCAGATACGTAATACCTCGTCAACATGGACATCTTCTTGGTGCAGCCATAACGTTTCTAGCTTCTCAATCATGTTTACAGAGAAACATTAAAGAGCACTACATACATACAAGCACTAGATTTTAAAGATTCGATGCCTTTCTTTTTCCAATATTATATCTTGAAAATTGACACGCTCCACTAGTAGTTCTTTGTATCCATCTAATTTTCAGTAAGGATAAGTCAAAAAATAATTTTCTTTTTAACAACACCTTTATTGAATAATAACCTTCTTCAAGTTATAAAATTGATTTAGTCCAACATTATGGCAATATAGAGGTTTTACTGTATTTCTAAAACCAAAATCAAGAGGAAAAACACATGTTGGGCCATGACCAAGTTGGATTGTTTAAATTCGCCTAGATTTAGTTACGTTGTTGGGTTAGATTTATATATAATAAAGCTTCCTAAAACCCCTTATTATAACAGTCTCTGGACAAATTATTTACAGCAACTAATACTCTTGCAATATTTTAATAATAAGTCGAACGCAATCATTACATATTTTTGTAACGTTCGCATCTTTTCCAATTGATTATAGAGATAATCGGGTGAGCAAAATAGAGACGCATTAAACAAAGTGCATTTCTATGTGCGTACTTTGAGCACCGACCTATAAATTAGGTAAAGTATCCGCTTTCTGACAAAGGAAAACAGAAAATTTGATGGAAGTAGTACAATGGTTGAGTTGCTTAATTTCAAAAATCACATTTTCGTTTAGACATATACAGTATTCAACTTAATCACTACTTCATTAGCTCATAACTAAGTGGTGGTTTCATATATGCTAATCCAAAGAGTATAAGTGGTCACTAGTAGTATCTTTTGGAGGCTACGATATCAAAACAACACGTAGTTTTGAGTATCAGACAGTGCCGGATACACTGTCTTGTCTTTCATCAATAATAAAATAAGACGTAGCTATCCTTACCGGTACTTACGTATAACGCACTTCTGGTATATTGAAAGCGTTATTCTCATTCTTTCTTTTAAGGTATGTAAAATGATTTTAAAAACGTTATGTCCAGTACAGAACTACTATAACGGTGAATTCTTTTAAAGTAGTACGAGCAAAATCGTATCCCTGATTCAGAGACCCTATACCAATACCAATTACTAAGGATTGTTAATACATAGTTCCTATACCAATACCTACTCAGATTTGTTGAAAAATCCTAAAAGAAAAATGAGAAAATGGGTTTAATTTGAGGGCCGAGGGTAATTTGGTTTTGGGTATCAGGTGGTATTAGGGCGGATGGGGTCGGTGAGTGACCTTGTGGGGCCCTTGAATACGCATAGCCTAGGCTATCCGTTTTTGTTTTGACGCATAGTAACGGCATGGCAAAATGATTGTATTTTGGATTCATACTTTGCCAACCAAAAACATCTCTCTTACACACCCACACCCCCCTATTGCTTTGCCACCTTTTTAAACGCTTCCTCACCCCATCTCCATCTTTCATAGTTCATACCCCCTCTCCTTCTCTCTCTCTCTCTCTCTCTCTCTCTCTCTCTCTCTCTCTCTCTCTCTCTCTGTGTCTAGCTATAATGGCTGAAGGGGAAGCAGGAGGGTTCACTGAGGGTCTGTTGTGGGAAAACCAGTCATGGGCTAATTTGTATTTTATTTCTGACAACTCAGGTGGTGGTGGTGATGAAGAGAAAAATTTGGGGAAGGAGCAGGAGACAGCTGTGATGGAAATTAGTGCAGAAGGTCATAATCAGGAAAAGACAGTGCCGCCGCCGCCACCTGCAGCGGGGAAGAAGCGGAAAGGAGGAGGAGGAGGTGTGGGCAAGAATGTGAAGGCGAAGGGGAAGGGGAGTACTAGAACTGGTGATAAAGGAAAAGGTGTTGCAGGGGGAAATGAGTCAGATGACCATGAGATGCATATATTGACAGAGAGAGAAAGGAGGAAGAAGATGAGGAACATGTTTGCTAACCTTCATGCTTTGCTTCCTCAGCTTCCAGCTAAGGTAATACAATTAACCATTTAAAATTGATTAAGGGTTACCACTGAGCCTTGTTCCTTTGCATGTCTTTGGCCTCTCTCTCTCTCTCTCTCTCTCTCTCTCTCTCTCTCTCTCTCTCTCTCTCTCTCTCTCTCTTAAAAGGAGACTAGCCTTTCTACTTGCGTCTCTCTTTAGGTGAATCAAAGCTTTGGTTGGCCTTTTTGCATATAATGGGCAGTTAATGAGAAAAGGTTTCCTTCTTTTTTATTCCTTTCTGTGTTTCTCCCTTTCTCTCCTTCTTCCGTAGCTTTTGAGGAGAATTGAACATGTTTTAATTACTGATTTTGTTGAACTATCTGTTTGATATAGCTTTCATGTCAAAACAAAAAAAAGAGGGGTTTCTCTGGAAAGGTAAGGGTTTGTCAGCCATGACATATATCAAATTAAGATCTAACCAAAGATGGAGTCGGTAGATATATACAACCCATCTAGCTGAATTCTGAAACATACAATTCAAATTAAATGTTTGGGCACACGCTAATTAACCTCAGACAGTGTGAGTTCTTAGCTAGATACACCAATTCGCTAATTTCATATGATTACTTTAGGGCATCTAATTTTTTAAGATTTGGAAAAGTATAGATCTGAAGAGCAAGAACAACTATAGATCTACTTTCTTCCTTTTGTTTTTATATAGACAACTAATAATCTCTGATTACATATATATTATTACAGGCTGACAAATCCACCATCGTAGATGAGGCAGTGAGCTACGTCAAAACCCTACAGCAGACTCTCCAAAAGCTACAAAAACAAAAGGTGGAAAGGCTCCAAGGTGTCACAACCATCAATCTGGACCTAGACCCATCAATTAACACACAAGATGTCGCATTCAGTTCGAGAGAGGCATTCCTTGCTAATCATGGGTCCAGTAACTTGGCCACTGCTAGTACTACCCCAACAAGCAACCCATCCAATTCATTCTCAGCCTCGCATTTTGCTTCTATAAGCTTTCAAACTTGGACTTCACCCAATGTCGTAGCCAACATCTGCGGCAAAGAAGCACATATTAGTGTGTGCACTCCAAAGAAGCCCAGTCTCTTTACCGCTATATGCTTCCTTTTGGAGAAATATAACATTGGTGTGATATCAGCTCATATTACCTCGGACTCCAATCGTAGCATGTACATGATTCATACTCACGTAAGTATAAGTTTTTTGTTAAATTCTATTTCATCATGATTGTGCTACTCTATAATGCTAGTTAATATATAAGCAAAATGTCTACATTTGCAGAAATTTAATTAAAGTGCTATTGAAAATTTTTGCATGACTTTGTTCCAGCCAAAAATGACCGAACCCATTGTGTACACCGTTTGAGTCGCCTCTTGCGTCACGTGAGAAGCAAATGTATTCTATAGGAGATCAGTGGCAGAACTAGGTTCTTAGCGTGGGATGGAGTGAGATTGGATGAAGATGGGCTAGGATGATAGTTGTGTTGGATTAGGATTCCATTAAAAAAAGTAATAATTAAAAAAGAGGAAATTACATAAAATGGGATGAGATCCGGCCTTGTACAAAAACCAGCTGGTTACGCCTATGAGCGGAGTAAGCAAGTTTTCCTCAGGGCTAGACCTCTTGCGAATTATGTACCTAGAAACCATAATTAAATTTTCACCATAAGGTTCGTAGTTCCATTGGTAGAGCATATGCCCACACACTTACAACGAGTTCGACTCTTACCCTCCAAACTATTTAGCCTTTAAGCCTTCTTACTAATTCGTAACATATCAAGAAAATACTAAATTTTATTAGTTAAAATGAAAGAAAGACGTACATATACCTATAGAGACACCATACTATATAGTACCTATTAGCATTAACCTTACTAGGTTATAAGTTGGCAGCATTCAGTAGTTCGATCGCAACATGGTATGAAATTTCAGTACATGATACAAACTACATTGAAAAAGCAACTAGCTAGAGACACCATGATATTAAAGAGAATATAGAAGATTGTTGAAGAAAAGTTGTTTTGTGTAGTTCTGCTCAGGTCGAAATATCATTGAATTCATTCCTATCTTATTGATTGCAATATAGAGTAATATGGTATTTTTCATTACATGACTGCATAGACACAGATATCATTAATTGAATTGAGAAAAACCTTTATTAGGATGGGTGCGTCGCACATCCGCCCCTCACATAACTTGGTTTTGGATTTACAGAATGTTATGAGTCCCATGCTATTATTGTGACAAGCCGATGCACGCCCACGGCTAGTTCTGTCTGTCCATAGAAGTCTCTCCTTTTAATTTCATTTCCATACATGAATTGTTGAGTTTGCTAAGAAAGTTAGATCTGTGAAGCTTATATCACTGCAAATATCTTTAATAATTGAATTGAGAATAACTTAGGTGAGACGGACGAATTGTCCATTTACAGGTCATGTGCTATTCTTGTGGGAAGCCTAGCACACGGCTGCACCTGTTTGCCTCCGCACCACAGAAGTTTTTCTCTGATTGAATTTCATTTCAACATTAAATGTTGCAATTATACTTAATTACTGTGTCGCTTCGCAGGCAAGGGGAGCTCCAGATCAGTTTTTTGAGGTGTTTCCTGCAATGGAAATTTTCAGACAAGCAGTAGCAGAGATAATGCTAGTGGTCGAAGGTTGTTGATCAAACCTCGGCTGGAAACTCAAGTCCCCAAAAGTTGCATCTCAAATCGTTGGTAGTTTCAAGTTTTTTCGAAGACTGGTTCAGCGTCGTACTTAGCTTGCTATGGCGATGTACATGAACTTGTCTGTCTTTTTTTTTTTTTTTTTTACCTGGTCGACTGTCGGTTTTCATTTGCCCTTTTTTTCTGCTCGTATGAATGCATGGTAAGGATGTTTTGAACAAATTATGGGTTTTTAAGTCTTTATTGTCATGCATGATGTTCATTGGGAAATATTACTAAACAGATCAAGTTTGGTTGGTGTAGTGAATTATATATTTTGTTCTACCTTGAATAAACTTTAGGGTTAATTTGACTTGCCAGTCAGCCAGACTAGACCACCTAATCGGAGGTCAGAACTGATGATATGGAATCTGGCTGTTCAAATTGGGTTGATTAATTAAGGCTCTTAACTAGAGGAAGGGGAAGGAGCTTTTGATCAAAACCGTGGCTCAAGCTGTGCCACTTTGTACCATGCAAACTTTTTTTGTTACCTATGATGCTATGTGAAGAATTGAATCAAATTGTAGCTCAGTTTTGGTGGGGAAGAGAACAAGGTAAGCGAAAGATTCATTGGCTTAGTTGGCGTAAAATGTGTAAATCCAAGAGTGAGCGCAGATTAGGATTCAAAGATCTTTATGCGTTCAACCTAGCCTTGCTTACTAAACAAGGATGGAGACTTATACAACAACTCAAGTCACTTGCTTCTCAGTTGTTCAAAGCTCGATACTATCCAAATACTGACTTTTGGTAGGCCCTGGTGAAGACAAATTCCTCTCTGTTGGAGAAGAATTGCAAAGGCTTGCAAGGTTATTCGTTTAGAAGCATGATGGTGGGTGGGGTATGGCCCATATATAAAGGATTGGGGCGATGGTTGGTTGCCTAGGAAGAACTTTTTCAAAGTACTTAGCCCTATCCCTGCGGGGTTGGATCATATATTCTATCACAGTGAATAACTTAATCGAGGATGATGGTGGTGTTGCCTGGAATATGGATGTAATCAGTAGCATCTTCTGCGAGGAGGAGGCTAGGTTGATAATGAGCATCCCTTTAAGTATCTTCAAACCGTCTGATACCTTAATTTGGAATGTTTATATAGACGTTAGATTAGCTACGGACGGGGTTTGAACCCACGCCGCCTTTCAAGGGCTTAACATCTTTCCACCACTGTGGTAAAAGACCACTTGCTGAGAAATGCATATCACCTGGCACGTTCTTGCAGGGATGTCAATGGGGATGAACCCAGTGGGTCTTTGATTAGAGCCCGTGTGCCTGGAAAGTTAAGGTGTGTGTTTGGAGAAGTTGCATGAATGCGCTACCAACTAGGAATAACCTGAGAAAACGGAAAGTCATTACGGATGCGTCGTGTTTATTTTATGATGGGGGAGCAGAAACAGTGGAGCATGTACGTAGGGATTGCCCGAGGTCAGCTACTTTTGGTTCTGTAGCCCGCTGCGGATTAGGATTTGGGGCGATAGACATGGGAGAGTGCTGGTGTGGTATGCTTTAGCAGGCTTTGTCAAGGAATAGTTTCAACGTGGTGTTGGTCAGTGGCGGATCCAAAAAATAATATTAGGAGGGTCAGTAAGAATAGTACGCGCAAATTTTTTTTTACTAGAAATAGCATGCATATCGCCATTTCATCTAGTCTTAGTAGGCCTGAAGTCATTTGAAAAGGTATAATGCACACATGTTAATGCCTCATTTGTGAGAGTAACTACCATGTTCCAAGACTGCTTCCATATGAATGCTTAACAAATAAACACACTTATCTTGAACACACTAACAATGTTTGATATCATTGCATCCCATTAATATGTTTGTCCAAGAATGATGATGCTTTGTTATTCACTGAGATCATCATTTCATTCACTCTTCTTTCAGACATTTTATCATGTATGAAGCCAACTCTAATCTTTAAAGGGGCAACACCCAAGGTATCCATAGATATTCATCGAAGTTCGGAGGGTCAGCACCCAAGGTATCCATGGACATTCACCAAATTTCCTGGAGCATTTGGAAAAGTGAAACTCCTTTTTGTCGAGAAGCTCAGCTTTCAACCCCTTGGATATTCATTGCGAAACACAAGCTTGGTTGTAGGAATTCTAAAAATGGCATGACCTAGAAAAGACCAGTGTGGAGCCATAAATAATCTTAAAAATCATGGAGCTGACACATAGATTATTTCTCAAGAAAGACAAGACTACCCCTATTAAATAAGCAGGGAGCAGTCTCATTCACCACGCCCAGCTAAGGTAGAGCAGGCATAGATCAACAACTGCTCAAGACACCTCCGCCCGTAGGAAAAGTCAAAGGTATTTATGATAGAATAATCCCTTATTCTTATCATAAATACATTTCTAATAAGAGAAGACATCTTTCAAGTAAGTTATCCTAATTCCATTTATTTAGGATATTTACCTAATTATTTCAAGATATTTATTTACACAAATATCTTGGAATATTCTCATCTAAAATACCACATAGGGTCAGCCACCCCTAAACCTTAGAGGGCATTTTCTCATATAAATCCATTTATCTCCAAAATTCAGTAAGCTTTACTTACCCCTAAAGAGGCTTTTTGCTTCCCACAAACACCAAAGCCCCCCATTTATCGTGGGTGCATGAGGCATTTGACCTTAATCTTAGGTGTTATTATTTTACAGGTGCATTTTCGTCAAAGGAAAAGACGGTGGAAATTTGCATCCAAAAATTGGTGCTTTCATTGAGAGCTCTGATCCGAAGACTTGAAGAAGACTCTCCCTTTCAACTTCCTTCGTTCGTAGATCTACGACTACGATAGAAGGAAATTCAAAAACTACAACCAATGGGACCCCCTACGTTGATGGATCAATTGATGGAGATTACAACATGGCTCCACACCATCGCTCTTCGAGGCTCACCACAGCAAGGACTGCACCTTTGCCACCATGGCCATGCCAGTAGCAGTTGCCACCGCAGTAGTGGCCCACGGGGCAGCCTCCACTCAACGCGAGGAAACCCTAGGGCAGGTACAACATAAGTAGCCAGCAGGCGCAGACCCAAGCAGCTGCTCGCCCTCAACAGTAGCCTTAGGCGCCTGCCACCTTCACTTGGAAGCGAGTTACCCAGACTGAGGAGCCCAAGCCACGCCAACCGAGGTGACCTAGTGCCCTTGTGCTCGACCTGCTCCCGCAGCCCTCTAGATGGTCCAACATGGTCCCAGACCAATTCCACCAGCCAGATCTTGATTTCGAGGCTGACGGTTGAACCAAGGTATTTTCACCCCACCTTGTTGTAGATCTAACCTATCCTGGCTTAAGCTTTGCACCCGGAGTCCATTACACTTCCATTACTCAAGCAGACGTCTACTGTCCCAACTTTTTCACTTCAAATGGTGAACAACACCTATGCCGACAAGTCGCCGAACTGACAAGCACCCTCGCGTAGTAGACAACCTTGGTGAATCAGCTCTTGTAGTGCACCGAGATGCAGCATGCCCATATAAGGTGTCTCGAAGTTGGACAAAGGTAATTGATGATGTTTTTCCCCAGCGGTGTCCCAACAAGCAGCCTTTCGACCAACTACGAACTGAGAATTCTGGCAGTGTACACTCCCGCTTGGGCCCCCGAGATAGCGTATATACTCTCGTTTTAGCACACGAGTAATCCGCTCACCTGCCAGGAATGTACCATATGCACCCCATCTAAGGAATAGACGATCCGAGCATATGAAAGAACAGCCGAGACCAACAGGTCTAAACCAAGGGCAGCCAGAAGCCGCACTGCCCCAGTAGAGGCAAATTCAGGAAGAAGTAAAGAGGCTCATAACTAAGTGATTGTGCGGATTCCAACACATCAAGATTATAGATGAGGCCCTTTATAGGGACGTGGCACGTATGGGTATATCACTTTTCACGGACGAGATTGAGCAGATGGAGGGAGACGGAGTCTCTAAAAGGCATTTGAAGCACTTCTGTAGCATGATGATCCTCTACAGAGCTAACGTTGCTTTAATGTGCAAGATATTCACCACTACTTTGCAGGGTAAGGTGCAAGATTGGTTCCATACCTGCCTCCACAGTCTATCTGGAGTTTCGATAAGCTTTTCGTAGTTTTCACTAAGGAATACTCATCTTACCATTCGATCAAGAAGAAGTCCGATCATTTCTTCAACATAAAGAATAATTTAAAGGAGTCACTCCATGACTATGTCAAGAGGTTCAAGGCAGAAAAGGCGAAGATAATCGATTGCAACGACTCGATCGCTAGTGCAGCCTTCCAAAAGGGACTCCCAACATATCATCCTCCATTCAGAGAATTAATCATGAAGGAATACCTGACTTTAGCAGACTCGTTCGTTTTAGCAGAGAAGTATGCACATTGGGATGATGCCCAACGAGCAAACAAGGCACCTGAGCAACCTTATAAGGAGTTTGAGATAACTTAGAAGAACGTGGACAAGAAACAGTCCAACGATCGAGGCAGGCAGGGGACCAAGCGTAGAGACCGGTCCCCGGTAAGAGGAAGTTAGGCCACCAAGAACTATACTAAGTTCTTAATCTTGATCAACTAGATCCTCCACGACCTTAAGAGTGAGCCTTGGTTCAAGCTGCCAAGATAATCCAAAGGAAACACCTCAAAGACGGATCACACCAAGTACTACGCGTTCCACCAAGGTCCTGGTCACACGACCAACACCTACTATACTTGGAGGGATTACCTAGAGAAGTTAGTGAATGAGGGTAAATGCAACAGATACCTAGACAAGCCAGCTGCGTAGCCTAGGAGGAATGCAGATATAGAGGAAGAACGACGCTAAGACCATTAGAATCAACGGCATCTTCGCCGAGTCCGAATACTTAGGGGCCACAAACAACTCCAAGAAGAGGAATATCCAGTAGGCTATAGCAATCTCCTAGGTTCAAGCAACAGATGCCAAACATGGGCCCATCGTTGGTTTTACTGAGCAGGATGCTGAGGGAGTTGATATCCCACACGACGATGCTCTGGTAATGTCCGTTCAACTGGCACACGCTATAGTCGGCAGAGTGATGGTGGACAATGGAAGTATAGTAAATATACTTCAACTATCCATTATTCAGAAAATGGGCCTGGAAAGCACAATAATACGCCGAGCAGAGGTACTTACCAGATTCAACAGATAGACCTCAACTGTTATTGGCAACATAACACTCGATGTGAGAACATTGTTAGTAGTCTTAAAGTAGACATTCATTATAGTTAGCGACTTATCTCTCTATAATGGGATTCTGGGAAGACCCTGGTTAATGAAACTAGGCTCCATAACCTCCGTTGAGTACTAGAAAATCTAATTCTGCATCTCGAAATAAGGAGTTGGAGAGATCAAGTCTAACCAAGCCGCATCTCGATGATACACGATGTAAATGTTGAAAGAGTCAAAGAATAAGTCTTTAACCCCTATAGGAACTACTGAGGTTGAAAAGGACGAGCCTACAACCAAATAACAATTATAGCAGGTGGATCAAGATGATGGCATTTAAGATGACACATCGAGAAAAGAAAAATGATGGATGCTAGAAAAGGACGTTGAATACATGATTCTTGATCCTGGGCAGCTGGAGAAGATGGCTAGAATCGGCTCACGACTGAGCCCAAAGGAAAAGGAAGAATTCACACCCTTCATTAGGAAAAACCATGACGCTTTTGCATGGTTACCTTCCTACATGCCTAGCATTGATCCCAAGATAACCTGCCACAGGCTACATGTCGATCGTGCTGCTAAATCGATGATCCAGAAGGGAAGACACATTGCTTTAGAACGAGTAACGATCATTGAGGTAGAGATAGATAAGCTACTAGAAGCCAGATTCATCGAGGAAGTGGCGCATTCAGTATAGTTAGCCAATGTCGTGCTGGTAATGAAGAAAGAGAAGGGAAAGTAGAGAATATGCGTAGACTACACTGACCTCAATAAGGCTTGCCTGAAAGATCCGTTCCCAGTCCCCCGAATTGACTTATTGGTGGACTCAACCATAGGGAACCAACTACTTAGCTTCGTGGACATATATTCCAGTAACAATCAGATCGCCATGTTTGAGCTCGACAAAGAGAAAACTGTGTTTGTGATCAAGCGAGGCACCTACTGCTATAAGGTTATGCCTTTTGGCCTCAAGAACGTAAGAGCTGCCTATCAAAGGTTAGTAAACATGATGTTTAAGAAGCAGATTGGGGTTACCATAGAGGTCTATGTCGACGATGTCATGGTAAAAGGAAAATAGTGGTTAGACCACCTCAAAAACTTGGAAGAGACATTCAGTATCCTTAAGGAGTACAAGATGATGCTTAATCCTGCCAAATGCACATTTGGAGTCTTTTCAAGCCGATTCTTAGGGTATCTCGTAACCTAAAGAGAAATCAAGGTGCATCCTACCAGGTCAAAGCAATCTTGGAGATAAAATCCCTAACCACTTTGAAGGAGATCCAAAGTCTGACCGGACGAGCAGCCGCGCTCAACTGATCGATATAAGCTTTTTTTCAAGGTCATCAAGAAGGCCCAGAGAGATAAGTGGGACGACAAGTGCAAAAAAGCATTTCAAGACTTGAAGATATACTTGACATCACTGCCGCTATTATCCAACTACCAATATTCTACACTTCTAAAGCTCTTCTCAATGTAGAAACAAGATACCCGAGGATTGAAAAGTTAATTTTGGTGCTAGTTGTTGCAGCTCTGAAGCTTAGACCATACTTTCAGGCTCAAATAGTTGTCGTCATGATTTAATATCCTTTACGATCTATCCTACATGGTCTAGACGCTTCTCAACGAGTGATAAAGTAGGCGATGAAACTCGGCCAATACGACTTGGTTTACCAACCCCGCACGACGATAAAAGCTTAGGCCTTGGCAGACTTTATAGCAGACTTCACTTCCGGCTTAGAAGACGTAACAACATAACCCAAAAGTGTCGTCGAAGCAATCGAGCATACCTTGGCTGCACCAACCCTTTATGACAAAGACTTTTGGCGCCTGCACGTCGATGATTTATCCAACTACAAGGGCTTTAGAGCAGGTTTGGTTCTCGCCACTGTAGACAGCTCGATGCTCGAGCAAGCATTCACTATAGGCTTTAAGGCATCAAACAACGAAGCAGAGTATAAGGCCTTATTGGTAGGCTCCGAATGGCATAAGATCTTGCAGTCAAGAAGCTCGTAATCTATTCTGATTCTCAGCTCATCACTAGCCAGACTATTAGGGAGTATGCAACAAAGCATTCAATAATGGTACTATACCTTGAGAATGTATGAAAGCACCTTGAGGCATTTCAGACTTACACTTGCACACAGGTGCCACAGGCAGACAACGCTCATACAGACGCCTTGGCAGCCTTAGGCTTCGCTTTGGACTACCAATTCAAACGCTTCATCCTGTTCAAGTATTTAGGAAAACTGAGCATGGAAGAAGAACCTGGCAGCCGAGGTGTTACAAGAAACACAACCCCAAACTGGCAAGACCTCATTATCGACTATCTAGTCAATGAGACATTCTCTGCAAAAAGATTAGAAACTAGGAAGCTCCAAATAAAGGTGACACGCTACCAAATGTGGAACGACATTCTCGTTTGAAGATTCTTTTCAGGCCCACATCTTCATTGCCTAGCACTTCCTGAAGACTTGAAAGTTCTAAGTTCGATCCACGAAGAAGTTTATCGAAACTACTCAGGAAGCCAATCCTTAGCACAGAAGGTCTTCAAGGCCAGCTACTACTGGCCCACCGTGCATCAAGATGCTAAGGAATTTGTTCAAAAGTGCGATAGCTGCCAACCCTTCAAGCCTGTACTCGCACTGCCTGCCAGCGAACACTACCCGCAGACAAGCCCATGGCCATTCATGCAATGGGCAATCAACCTGGTAGGGCCCATGCCATCCGCTACTAGGGGCAAGGGCATGATGATCATGGCTACCAACTACTTCACTAAGTAGGTATAGGCCGAGCCCAAGACCACCACTACTTAATTAGACATAAAGCGCTTCGTATAGAGGAACATTATTTGCCGATTTTGCATCCTACAATCTATCGTCACAGACAACGGTTCGTAATTCGTGGGCAAATACTTGGCGAAATTCTTCCAAAAATATTAGACCTGGCATTCGTGTCGTGTTTCTCATGTTTGTGTCATTTTCATGTCATACCCGATAACTTAACGGGTTATGTCGTGTAATACCTGTTAAAGTAAACGGGTAATATGACTCGACCCGAAATCAACCCGTTAATATTATCAGGTAATATAACTCGACCAATTACTCGTTAAGAAAAATATATTTTAAATCAATAAAAATGAAAATGAAAAACATAATTTGACCCAAAAAAATGTAAAACATAATACTAAATTAGTATACACATACTAAATTTCGGCGTTGACCCCTTTATGAAAGTTGTAAAGCTTTTCATTATGAGTGATTACATTTTTCATACTTCTACAATAATTATTATTAATTTTGCACTCAATTAAAAAACATTGTTTATGAGATTTGAAGGGTTTTAAAAATCTAAACAACCATGTAACCAACATCCAAGTGTTGATGATGCAATTATGAACGTTTATTATGCTTTCACATCTTTCAGACTTATAAATTAAGGATTATGAATTTTGTTTATTCTGAACTCCTTTAAAAATATTATGCATGAGAGTTTGTATGGTTTTAAAAATTCAAACGATCATATACCCATCCTTAAAGCGTAGATGATGCGACTACGAGCGCTTGCATATTTTTTCATCGTGCCGAGCATCAACACCATACTGTCAACTTTGGAGCAGAACAGAAAAGAGATGGCTACAAATCTAAATCTAGTAGAGGAGGAACGCGAGAAGGTTTTCACTTGCAATGCAGCCTACCAACAACAGTTCCTCTCCAGCTACAACAAAAAGGCAAAGATCTGGCAGTTTCAGCCTAGAGATTTGGTCCTAAGAAAAGCATTCATCACTGCCCGAAAAGAAGGCTCCAAAAAGATGAATCCTATTTGGGAAGATTCGTACAAGGTTAGAAGAGCAGGCAACAAGGGTAGCTACACCCTCACCACCATGAACGACAAAGAGATCGACAAGCAGTGGAATACCTACAACCTGCATAAGTACTACGCATGACCTCCCACTGCTCCTTGAGCACTGCTTGGACGAAATAAAGCTCGAAAACTCAAGTAGCTCGATAAGAACTACCTGGTAAGCCAATGACTATCTAGTTGTTACACAATTTCTACCTTTCAGCTAAGTTCGATATCATTCCTTTCATTTTTTTCAATGAAGATTTACAAAGTTATTCATCATTTAGCTCAATTGCGTATCTGCAACAACTGTCTACTTCTGCTCTTATTGAAGATCACATTCAATCAGGGACCTATTGCAAGAATTACGCCTCCTAGGGACCAACCATGTTCTCCAAACTATGTACTTCGAATATTTAGACATGGATGTGTCGGGCTGCCTTGGTGTAACTAAAGCACGATGGATTGCGACGGCATCCCTAGAAGTAGCCACAATGATCTTTTTCAAGGCTTAGTTGGATTAAAGATTTTAGGCCTTTGGCTTAATCCGCGGGGACCCGGGCTTCAGAGACAAATAAGGCATGCATCGCACAGGGTTCAGTCGGTCGAGCATCCTTCATATGACCAGCTAGAGTAAATAGCTAAGCATCTTGTATGTGACCAACTAGCGATCTCTGCATATCCCTGGAAACCTAAAGCAACGAGCATCCTACGGTTTCTGGAAAATCCCTAGGAACCTAAATTCGCTGCCTATTCAACGAACAGCCTACGGTTTCTCGAAGGTACATAGGAATCTAAAGTTGTTGCCAATTCAATGAACAGCCTATGAATTCTAGAAGATCCCTAGAACCTAAAGCCACTGCCAACTCAATGAGTAGCTTATAGTTTCTGGAAGAATGCCTACAGTACACCCTTCGAGCAGCTACCCACATAAACCTATACAACCGCACAATCTTATGAAATGTTAACAGGTTACCGTGTATATGACTTGCCTAGCGCAGAACAACCCCTTGCATTCACACAAATTCCTAAAGTGTTGTGCTACTTGCTACGCAGCCTACAGAATTGGTTACATAAAGTGCAAATCATTCTTTTGAACCACTGCCCACAAAATTCCATAGAACCACGCACTTTTGATGCGAAAGGGTATGGAATTTTGTGTCCTAGCAATCTTTAGTATGTTGTGATGAAGGCCACACATCTTAAAGGATTAAAGAAATGACGACCAGTCAAGCAACCAATGGTCAGAGTGTAACAACACGAGACAAGGCTCAACAATTCAATGCCTTAGAAGATCAAAGTTAACAACCGAGCAGTCATGCAAACTCACCTACTTATGTAAGTAAGGCGCTTGGCTATTGACTCTCTGGTTAACAACTTTGTAGAAGTCCTAAGCCTAGTTTAGTAGTCAAGTAGGTCGTTCAAGCCCATCTGTTATTAAAAAGTAGCGAGTTTGCTAATGACCTTGTGATTAAAGATCTAGTAGACCATGACATGAAACATGCAACTACGGAGGTCATTCGGCCGTGCAAGTTAGAAGTTTCAAAAGATGCCTCAAGCAAGTGAAGATTCGTACCCAACAACTCGCAGTTAGTGCCTAAAGCAATGGAGATGGGTTTGACTACTTTGTTCAAAGTAGCTTGCTCAATTGTTCACTCTATGGCAAAAGCTTGAAGCAAGACAAAGAGACAAGGATGAAGTAAAGCGAAGAAAAATAGTTTATTAATTTCCAGCAAATTGGTTAACTAGCATAAAGGCAAACATAGTTCAAGCAAAGGAAAAAGGAGAGTAGGAAAGGAAAAGAAAGTAAATCCTAAAGTTTATCTAAAAAGACTACTCCTCATCAGCTTGGACATCTTCAGCAGCCGCATCGCTCCCACTAGCATCAATCTCCTGCGCTTCATTTACAGCTGCACCTATCCTGAGCAGCACCGTCACTAGCTGGCCCTGCCTGGGCGACACAACGTTCGGCCACACCTGCCTTGGCAGCCTGATCCTCAGCTGCTCCACTAACAGCTTTCTCGAAGGAAAATTTAAACAAATCCTCAGAATAAATAGCAAAAAGCTCGAAGTCCTTATCAGAAAAAGCGTAGTCAGAGGGCATGCTAAGGAAATTATCTATATAGCCAAACTTGTAGAAGTTAGCTTAGCCTTGGGTAAAGACAACCTTATGACTGAACTTCTCGCTCTTCACCTGCTTATTCTCCTCAGTAGGTCAGCATTAGCTTTTTACATTTCATCTAGTTCATTCTTTAGGTTCTCGCTGGCAGACAACACTCCTTACAGCCCAATTTCCTTGGACTCAAGTTTACTAACAGTTTTCTTGAGTCGAACAACGTCATTATGCATGGCGAGAAGTTCTATATCCTTGACATCATGAGCAGACCAAAATTCTGAAATGGTATACTCAAGGTCCTACACTAGCAACAGTTGGACTTCAATTTCCTTCTCTACAATGCCATACTTCCTTCGGATTGCATCAAGATGAGCCTTCAAGTCATTGATCTCTTGGTAAGCAGTCTCAAGTTGTTAAGGGGGCAGAGACATCAGATCTCTTCAAAAAGATAAGTTCAGACTCTAACTCTTTAATTTTATCAACAGCCGAGCAAGCTTTTACTACCATGACGGTTGCTATCTCCTTAATAGCTTTGGCGTTATCCTGCTTTATACGCATATACTTGGCTGCCAAGATTATAGATTTTTGCATCATAGTAAGCAAGGAACCCCTTCGCGACTGATTTTCAAGCCTCACGAAGAAACTAGAGTCGACAACCTTGCTCACATCAATAAACTTGGCACATGCTCTTGTATCCTTAAGAAGATTGGGCTTCAACATTGCATAGATCTTGAAAAACTCCCTAAGGTTGGTTTGGCAAGTTAATCACGATGCTTATATGGGCAGATGCTTCCTTCTCAACATAAAGGGTCGACCCTGGCACCACCTTGGTAGTAGGATCACCATCTTTGCTTTTCGCTATTGCATGAACCTCTAGAATCAGATCTGACTTGGGCACGAAAGGCTGTCTTGGAATAAAACTAGGCATAAGGGGTACAACAGAACTCCTTCGTTACCCAATCATGTCAGTAACTGCTCTAGCGACCCTTGAAGTAGCAGGTTTCACAAGCTCAGGTCCAACAACCTCTTTCTTCCCCTTGGAAGAAGTCAAGTCAATCATGAACCTCCTATTAGTGGATGAACCCTTACGAGCAGCAGATGAAGCTTTCAGCTTTTTCTCCACTGATGGCTCTCGAGCAGGCGACAAAGATCTCTTTCTCCCATCTTTACTTGCAACAAGCTCCACAGTGGCAATCGGACAAGCAAACACCTTACCCTTGATCCTCCTAATCTCTTCTAACAGGGGCAACCCACCTTTCTCCCTACGAAGAAGACTGAGCAGCCAACGCCACTTGCGATATTTAGCAAGGATCCCCTAAGTAATGTGCACCTTCTTCATGTTTGGAGAAGTCTTGAGAGTTGATTCAAATTTTGAATCTAGAAGGCAACTCAACAAAAGATACAAAACAGCTTAAAGACTAAGCAGCCTACTTACCATCGATGAAAGCAATCACCCAGGCGAAGAGTAGGATTTCCACTCTCTACTGATCTCTAGGGTCTCTATAGACCATTCATGATCCCCTTTGCTCGAGTGATGAAAAAGCTTATGACGGGTCCTCAACTGCCCAACACCATCGATGTGGCCTATGTCAAAGAAGTACCAAAACTTGTTGGCAGTCAGGTCTAAGTCAAAGAACGTGCTCAAGTTGTGGAACCTTACCATCACGAGGATTATGTTTGGAGAGCATTGAGTAGGAGCACACTTTATGGAGCAGATCACCTCTTGGAAGAATCAAGCCATAAGAAAGGTGAACCCTAATACGAAGTAATAAGGGTGAAACTTGATAGCTTTCTTAGACCTACACAGTTCACGACTACTACTATCCTTGACCCGCTTCACGCGCACCCTAAACAGGATTGCGTGCTTAAACATCTCGAGGAAGTCTTTGAACTGTTCATTAGAACCTACCTTGACATAAGCAACCCTGAAGTAACCTAGTTTACTTATAGATTCGCCCTGACGATACAACGACGAAATAAATTCATCATTCTTGTGGCTCGAGGAAGACATGTTTGAAAGAATTCTACAACTGCGGAATGAAAAATTGTTAGAAGGCTACTCAAAGAAGAAAAAACAAGAATGCTCCTATTAAATGAGTAGGGAGCAGTCTCACTCACCATGCGTAACTGAGGTAGAGCAGTCAGAGATCAACGACTGCTCAAGGCACCTTTGCCTGTAGGAAAAGTCAAAGGTATTTATAATAAAATAATCCCTTATTCTTATCATTAATACATTCCTAATAAGAGAAAACCTCTTTCAAGTAGGTTGTCCTAATTCCATTTATTTAGGATATTTACCTAATTACTCCAAGATATTTATTTACACAAATATCTTAGAATATTCTCACCTAAAATACCACATAGGACTGGCCACCCCTGAGCCCTAGAGGGTTGGCCCATCTCCTCGTTTTCTCTTATAAATACTCCATTTATCTCCAAAATTCAATAAGCTTTAGCTACCCCTAAAGAGGCCTTTTACGTCCCACAAACACTTAAATACATTCTTTTCAAAATTCTAACTTTGGCATCAGAGATTCTTTGGCCAAAGCCCTCCCCCCACCCCCCAATTCATCATGGGCACGTGAGGCTTTTGGCTTTAATCTTAGGTGTTATTATTTTGCAGGTGCATTTTTGTCAAGGAAAAGACGGCGGAAATTTGCATCCATAACTAGCATGATGATTACTTCACAAAAATGGAAGGCACCAGATATTGGGTGGCTCAAATGCAACTTTGATGGGGCTTGGAATGAACATAGAGAACTCGGAGACGTTGGTGTGGTGTTACGTAACGAAAAGGGGGAGTTCGTGGCTGCAATGGCACAGAAGCATGTCAGGATTTCCTGGCCGCTGTTAACGGATGTAGTTAGGGGTAGGTTCGGTTCGGTTCAATTTTTGGTCAAAATCAGAACCAAACTGAAATTATGGTTTGGTTCGGTTCGGTTCGGTTCAATTTCCTTTCATTTTTTTGGGTTCGGTTTAACTTTGGTTTGATTTATTACGGTTTGGTTCCTTCTTTTTAGTGGTTAGAGTGGAGCAAAATGGCTTGTGCAACAGAAATCTGCAATGGTAGGCAAACAATACTGAGCATCAGAAATTATGAAATATTGTATGGCCAATTAGTGTGGATATGCATTGTCAGCCCTAAGTTGATCCTTTTTTGTAATTTTATCATACAATTGTAACTAGACATCACCTTCATATCCTTTTTGTAACTGAAACGGCTTGTGTAAGAGAAATCTGCTTAGTTTTGTAAGTGGCCATCAATTGCATATCCACACTATATGCATGAAGATGATGTACCTGAACTCTGATCCTTTTAAGTGAGTGGGCCATTACTTTTCAGTACGATGACATATGTATCTGAAAAATGAAGATATATATAGGGTTTGTTTATCTCATACTCATTCCTTCTTATACCCATTCATTCTCATACCCCTTCATTCTTATCCCCTGAGTGAAGTTGCCCTAATATCATTATTGATTACCATTTTAAAAGCTTAAGCTAAAAAGTGAGGAACCAAACGGATTAAACATTTAGGCCTCACTTGGTGTCTCTAACCCACTGTGTTGAAGGCATATTGAAGGAAGAAATTTCTGTCCACCTTGAAAGTAAAAGTTTGATTAAAACTAACCCATTCCAAACCCTCTAAAATGGTAGAATTACAGGTGACAATTCTACTTTATGTTTGATCCATTTTTAATCCCGTCAAATGAAAAATCATTAACTCCTACTTTCAATTTATCTTGATTCCATGACTTATCCACTCCAAAACCAATTCTAGGGTGGAGACCAAACAAGCTTTTAGTTGACTATATCTCCAGACAAGGGTTAGAGTGTTTGTGGATCAGGAAGTAACTATTTAGTTTGTTCAAGAGTGTTTCAGTTCGATTATTAATTTTTTTTTTTTTTTTTGAACAATGGATATTATCTACACTAAGGAGGATGCGGATATTTTAACAACCGGTATTATCCAAACTAAGGGGGATGGGGGTGGGCTTAGCCTCACAATGGGCCCTCAATTATGTGGTTCAAATTCTCCTTTAAAAAAATTGAACATAACTTTTCTCACTTACAAATGAAGAGGAATAATACTAGAATTATTAGTTCAATTGGCATGGTAAATAAAAGTAAAATCTCTATTGGAGCCCAGTTTTTCAAAACTAAACCCAATCAACTAATGGGCTAGATTCTCATGAACCCACGTATCTTGGGTTTTCAAATATTCCGTCCGCATTCAGCAAAAACAACTCAAAGTAATACCAGGCTCTGTCATGATTACAGCAAAATGGTTGGTATATTTCCAATTGAACATGTTGCGTTTGTTGGGGCATTCGGATGTTAAAACATCTTGCTGCTATCATCTCGTACCATTATTTTTTCACAGCACTGATGAACATAGTTGATCCACTTACTGACAACTTAAAGCATGCGATAAGCTTCTAGATTTTATTTAACACCTATTATTTTATGAAAGTATTCTTGTTTAGTTCAACGAAGCATCATCTCTTTCAAAACGAAAAGAACAAGTTAAATTTAAATCTAGGGTTCATGGGAAGTAAATCCTCCGAAACTCTCTTTCATAATCAAAATTACTTAAAGCTCCGTTTTGAATGAATAACCCCAACTATCATTGCATTGCAGTCTAGGGCAGTAAACCCCCGTAAGAGGTGGGGAAGATTCAAAGAGGAATTTCAGCCTTTTCCTGACCACCATCTTGTGATTCATTAACACCAATAATCGAACCCAGAACATGTTGTATAAAATACAGGCCTAAACTTTGTCCCCAACCAATAGGCTAACCTGTGATGGTTCACTAACATTATCTATTGAGATCCATCAATTTACTAACTAAAGAGTATAGGGTGTAGTTTAACTTGTCCCAAAGAATTGGACAAATTTAAATTTATGCAACAAAAACAGAACCATTTATAATTAGAAATTGTACGTTGTAGAGTGAAACAAAACTACCAAAGTAAATAATCATTTATAGTAAGCTGTAAACAAACCTAGCTATTTGATTTTTACTCCTTTCTCGTCTCCGTATCTCATTGGTCGAATATTTCCAAAAGAAATGTAATATGGTTGTTCTACATAAGTCATGCATTACATAGTGCATGACCTTACTACAGAGTGTGTGAGCAGTCTACTCTAGCAGTAGCCTCACGCGTGAAAAGAAGAGTTGTTCAAGTCCATATAAATATAATGTTTGCTTTGACTACTGGTGTAGTCCAAATCCCACATCGAGTAAAATGAAGTATGTAGAAATGATCTATATAAATACACCATTTTCATTTATTTTTTATTTTTAAACAAATGATACTATTTACACTAAAGGGGAGGGGGATCCTGGGCTTAGCTGTACAATGGGTAGCAATAATTTGGTTCAAATTTGCGCGAGAATCAAATATAAGATTTCTTACTTATAAGTGAAAAGGAATATCACTAGACCGTAGTACTAGGTGGCATAAAAACACCATTTAACTAAGCAAAAATTGTCTCAATGAATCAAGTATCATGTCCTCACTGGCCACCACCCAAGATATCTTGGATTTTTTTTTCCTCAACAACACTTTATTAAATTCACCCTTGAAAGAGGCAACTTTTCTTCGAGACCTAGAGCCTAGAGCCACTGAATGTCGTTGCATAATTGATCGTTTAATTTGATTTAACAACTTAAAATTTGTGATTAGGTAACTGTAAATTTGATTCAACAGCTTAAAGAATGTCGTCAAAAAAATATGGTTGAAAAAGATGGAAAGATGGAGAGCATAACAGAAAGGGTTACAAATCCCCTATTTATTGACAAAGTTAGAAGAGAGAAATTATGAGGTTGGGACCCAAATGTTGTAATATATCATATTGGTGGACAAATTGAACTCCCATATGCTATTGTGACTAAAAGAGTAGCAAACAAAGTTGGGTTGGCATGTGAGCACTAGTAGCCATCACAACACAAAGAATATGAACAAAGCCATGTGATGCTTTTATTCCACAAACATGTGACCATCATCTTCAATACTTTCAAGCCACATTATATGAGAAAATGTTTATATTGTTATTTTCGTATCGTTTCATTGAAACGGATTAACAGGCGGTTCAAGAAATTATCAAATCTAACCATTAGCCATCTTTGGAAACCTTAAACCACCCCACCCCCTCCCTCCCCCTCTCTTTGATTTTAGTGAACGGATTAACAGGTGGTTCAAGAAATTGCCAAACCTAACCATTAGCCATCTTTGGAAACCTTAAACCACCCCACCCCCCTCTTCTCTCTCTCTGGTTTTAGTGATTGGGCTTGTAAGGGCTTAAGTTATGGTGTTACTGAATTATAACTATTTAAAATTCCACAAACAAAAGGGCCCAGTCAAAGCTGGTCACAAACAAGAATTATGAATGATTTGATGTGCCACCAACTCATTCAAACGAGTGAGTGGAAATTAGGGTGGCCAATGACAATCACTATTTCATAATCTCCAATGGATTTTTCGTCTCACTTATGAGTGCAGTTCTATGTATGAAAATGCTACGAATTAAAATAAAATGATATTATCTACCTTTAACAAACTAATTAAACATTCGTTTTTTCTTTTTCTTTTTTTTCCTGAAAAATTAAAATAAAAAAAAAATCACGAGAAGAACACATTTAAACGTTGTCCTCTGAAATTTTAATTTGCAACTTTTCTTAATCATCTAAACAAAAATGCTTACATACAAAATACACAAAAAAATTACAATTTTTTTATATACCAATAACCTACAACCTCAATTTTCACTTTCCTTTTTCTTTTTCTTTTTTCTACTAAGAATCTGAAAATTTGAGATTAAGAAAATTAATGAGAAACGGAAGAAAAAACAGAAAAAGTGAAATTTCAAAAGGGCACTACGAGCTCACTGCAAACGAAATCGTCTGAATTTCCTACAGAGTCCTCGGGCCACGAATCCCGAAGCAGCTTCAGCAGCAGCTGCGCCTTCCGCTTGGCCCGCTCCGTACAATCACTCTGCACCAACAGCAACAGCTGCGTCAGAACCCCCGCCGCCACGGCCTCGTTTTTGCTCTTCTCCGACGCCGAGCACAGCGACAGCAGCGCTCCCGCCGCGTACTCCGTCGCCCGGTCCGAGATCTTCAGAATCGTCTTCACCAGCAGCGGCACAGTCAGCCCGTGCGCAGCAAACGCCGCGCAACCCTCGGGGACTCTGCATAGCAGCTCGATCGTCGCGAGTGCACGCTCCGAGTCGCATTTCTCGAAATCCGCCAAGACGTTGATTAACGTTTCGGGCGCGCCGGCCGATACGGCCTTATTTCGGGTCTCTTTCACAAGACACAGAGCGAAGACCGCCTTCACGCCGATTTTGAGGGCGCGCGGGTAGGCGATCGGATTTCGGAGAATTGAAACGACGCCGTGGTGGATTTCGTCCACATTGCTAACCTGCGCTCGTAGCTCCGCCGTTCGCGACCCGGCCAGGACGTTCTCGATCAACGCGGCCGAGTTGACTCGGACCTCCATGGAGGGGTGCTGCACAAGGTGAGACAGGTACGCGACCCGGTCAGGATCTGATGCCACCGCAGCGCAGTCGGACTCAGGGAGCGGGAACAGAACGAGAAGCGCGAGCGCCTCGTGAGTCAACTCGGACGATTCGGAATTGGTATCGGAGAAAACGAGCTCAAGGAGAATTTCGCGGGAGTTTTGAGAGGAGATGGTGGAGCGATTCTTGTCGAGGTCGCGGGCAAGGCCGCGCAGGCGGCGGAGGGCGGAGACTCGGGTCGGGTAAGGGTTGGAATTCGATGCAGATTGAGCAAGAAGGTGGCGGATGTGGGTGGGGTCGGCGGGCTGTTTAGGAGTGGGAATGCGCTCGACGCCGAAAGAGCGGTTGGCGACGCACCATTCCTGGATGAGGCGGCGGAGGGTGTGGTTGGGAATAAGAGTGAATTCGGAGAGCGGGGCCCGGGTGACGGGGCAGGTGATGTTGCCGGTGGCGACCCAAGACTCGATGCTGGGACGGTCGTAGGTCTGGCCGGTGCTGACCGTGACGGGGTCGCGCATGAGCTCTAAGGATATGGGACACCTAAAGTGGTATGGTATCTGTACCCCCAAATCCAACGGCTCTAAACTCCCGGGCATTTGTGCGTCTCTCTCTCTCTGTTGGTTGCTAAATCTTTGGGGGGTCTCTGCAAATTCTGATTTGGATTTGGCTAAGTTACGCTTTGCTGGGTATATGGTGGCTTTTATATTACAACAAGTGGAACAGAGGGACAAACCCAACAGGCCTCTCTCTCTCTCTCTCCACATACATCTGACTCCAACTTTGGCCACACGTGTGGTGTGTTTGGTGGGAGGACAACTTATCCGCTATGTGTATACCTCTATTCAATCGTGTTTCTGATACACTTTAAAAATCACTTTAGTAGCATTTAATATTATGATTTAGTGGTATTCTCTTCTTCAATTGTAAATAATAGGTTTTAGGTTTGATTCTCGTCAATGATTAATTTGAATCGTATTATTACTAACCCATTATGAAGGTTAGCCCATCTTCCCACCTCTTTTAGTGTAGATAATATCGTTTGTTTAAAAAAAAAAAATTTATTTCTGTATATGTATATCTTTGTATAATGTACTAGATCGTGTTTCTGATACACTAAAAAACCTTATCCTCTATGTGAAACAGTGCGACCGTGGTTAGGTTAGGGTTTGGTCAAATGGAATGGAGTGGACTGGACGACTGGGGTGGGACCTCCCTGTATATAAATTTCTCATAGCCATAGGCTCATTTATAAAATCTTACTCCTGTATACATCGTGGATTTGTTTTAACGTGTGCCTGTCATTGTTTTAGGAGATTGATTGGGCAAGCGGCATCATTCATTCATTATGGGTGGGTTGCTGGGTGGTGGTCTCTGCATTCATGCGCTTCATCAAACAGTTGATTCTCTTAAAAAATAAAAATAAAAATAAAAATAAAAATTATGTAAATGTATTTTACTTTAAACTAATTTAAATTACAGTGATAGGATATTAAACTCGAATATATATGGCGTAGACACATCCCTTTAGTTAAGGTGGCTACCATGAAGTATGCGTGATTTGATAATCTAATGTATCTCAAGAAAGTTAAATATGTGTTGTGCACCACCTACGCTTATAAGTCACTTAGTACTACGGTTTAGTAGTATTTCTCTTTATTTGTAAGTGAAAGGTCTTAGGTTCGATTCTCACCAAAGACAAATTTGAATCACATTATTGCTAGTCCATTGTGAGGCTAAACATACCCCTCCCCCTTAGTATAGATAATAATGTTTGTTCAAAAAAAAAAAAATGTGTCTACACTACAACTAATTGTAAAGGATTTTCTTAGAATTTGCGTATACATAATAATTTTAGTTAACTGTCTACATTCATATAATTTCTCTCCACAACCAATTTACTCTCTTCATTCATATTATTTTTAATTAAACTATCAAATCTCTTCAAACCAAAATACCTAAATTATTCTCACAAACTCAATTCAATATGTAATATCTTTACACTCATTTTCAAAATAAATATATAAAAAAAATCACCATTATTGAAAAAAAAAAAAAAGACAATTATATTCGGTGGCAAACAACTGGAATAAACATAAGTATTTAGTTAAATCCTGTTGAAAATTGAATTTTTCGATGGTATCTTGCTGAATAAAACATTTTTTTTTCAATGGAATCATGTTGAGCTGTTAAGCAGAAAAAATCCAGTGATTAAGTAGAAAAAAGCATGAACACAAACATAAAAAATATTGCTAATCAATTTATAATAACATGGTTTTTACTCATGTTACTAACTTACCACAAATTCAAAAACAAAGAAGCTAAATTCTTAAATTGAAAGCTCTTAACACTCACCGATAGGACATTGACTGAAGCAAGTGCAATAGAGCTTCTTAGGCATCAGCTGAATTTTTGTTTTGCCTCATATAAGAATTGAAATCAAAACAAAAAGAACTTGCATAAATCGATTCATACCTTAGTTGGAGGATCCAAAACTTCAAAATCACCATCCATCTGTAAAATAAATAAATAAATAAATAACATTTATTTTCTCTATGCGTCTTAGGATTTTTGCTAGAATAGAATGTTGAAAAAAGATTATATGGTGGTAATTATTCTTTTCATCTTGAATTTGATGGCAATTATGCAATAGAATAATAAAAAATTCATATTTAAAGTTTAAGTTGGGTGTAGAGAGAAGTTATATGGGTTCAAATATAATTTCTAAAACAATTTAAAATTTAAATTGGGTGCAAAGAGACGTTATACGAGTTCAAATAAAAATTTCCAAAATGAAATGATGTTACATGTGACAACCCGTCCCTAGTTTTCTATGTAATTTCTCCCGAGTGTGTAAATTGACATTTATGCCCTTGTTGGCAAAGTGATGTGGACATGATTATGCAGCTTTAAATTATTTTCCTCACTATTTTAATTAAATTGTACTCGTTGTTACGATCGCATGAACACGAATTAGACCAGAACCGGATTTGTAATGAAAAAGTTAAGTTACATTAAAATACATTAACAATGGGCAGAGTTGTACACGCGTGTGTTAATTATTTAGTACTGGAAACTACTGTTTTAGAGAGGGTACGTTCAATTTCATCTAATTACGATTGTACGTTTTCTTCTTTAAAATTGGACCTGGGCACTCAAATCCCTAACCACCAATCAATTTCACTCCTTAATTCTCTCACCCAACCAGACAACTTCCCTCACTTTTCTACCAATCAGAAAAGATGTCATTCTTTCTCTCATCTTCTTTCTCTCTCTCTTACCCATACCTCACTTTTCTCTACAACTACAAGGACCTTCATCAAACACTCACAGATCAAACTTAAAAATACCACCCTCGTAATCCTCTCACCTTCATGAACCCAGCTATACCAATCGATTCTCAATTGATCAAGGTTTGACCCATGAACTCGAAAGATCCGACTTGGTGAGTTTTCCTCCGACGAGTTTCAGGCTGAGTTACAAGGTTTTAGGATGTGGGGAAGCTTTCACATAACTCCCTGGAGTCCCTAGGCGAAGTTTGGAGTGAAGACAACATTAAGAAGCACTGTTTCAAGGAGTCGAGTTTTAGGCCGAGACTTTCAAGGCTTTTTGAAGTCATTTTACATCCATTTTTGGGCTTTTGAAAGGTATAATATTGTTCTTCTCCTCAAGAGCTTCATTTCCATATAAAGTTGGTCAAAAATGGTTGAGAAATGAAGAAGTTATGCGATTTTGAAATTTTCCAGAAATCGGCGACCTTTTTCTAGTTTCCGGTGACACCAGCCAATGGACGGCGAGACTCACCTAACGCCATTACTATTTAACGAAATATTCCTAACGTTCGTCAGACTTTTGTCAGTCACTGGCTTGCGCGTGGGCGCACGTGTGGTCGCGGGCTAGCTGGCGGGTAAGGGCACGTTCAGCCTCCGGCCGACGAGTGCTTAACATGTACAGGTCCGTGACGTCGAGTAGAACATTTTCGTATATTTAAACCTTTTGTTTGAGCAAGTTATGGGGAATTTTTTCCTAGCTTTTTTGTATACGTGTTATTTAATTAATTATCATTAGTTGTTTTGCATATAGGGGAGACTTACCCCGAGGACGCTCAAGGACAAACGAGGCTGAAAATGCGGTTATGTGGTTGAGATTTATGTATTGTAATGGCATATTCATATACATTTTACATGCTCATCAATGTTGTACTGTTGTTAAATGCTAAAATAATCCTACAAGATGCGCAAGTAAGTTCTAGTAAGTTAATTATGTTGATTGGAATTATTGAATCATCATGGCATGCTTATATTCATGTAATCTGCTCATCATTGCTGCATCCCAGTTTTAGTGCTCACCCTGGGCCAGGCCAGTCCTTCACGTGTATGTTCACTTTTGCACTGCATGCTCGCCTTGGATCCAAGTAGCTGCCAGTCCTATCGTACAGGTTGTATTAGGTGACTCCGACTCGTAGGTGACCATGCATTGCGCCGGTTTTCACATGATCGTAGCACTAGAACGTATATTATGGTTACACCCAGTCCTGTTGTACAGGTCGCATTAGGCGACTCCGACTCGTGTGCTTGCATAGATTGATGGACCATTAAGTCAGTCGTACAAGTCGCATTATGCGACTCCGACTTGTGTGCTAGCATAAATTGTTGAGCAGTTGATTATACTTATGCTACTATCGTGATATCGTGATTTGGCATGCTTCTGGATTTACTACTGTCTTGCATTTGATTTCATACCTATGTAGTATGATTTTCTGGAAACTATACATGTTTTACAGTGAGGGGTTAGTATGTTCAGAAAATAAATGAATTTTATAAACCTTTATTTTTGTGCCCATTCACCCTTCTGTTTTTTGCTCCTTTAGGTCCTAGTCAACTGAATTATCTATGGCATTCGAGGAATATCCGGCGATTCTGACATATCTCTATATAACGCAGGAACTTTTCCAGGTTATGTATTCATCACTTTTCTAGTCTTGACTGCATTACTTTTATGTTATGTATACTCTGAACATTTGTATTTTATGGGTTCTACCCACTACTGCGCACTCACTTTATTAGTTAAATAAGTTATAGTTCCGATTTTAGTTCTTTTGCATTTTTGCATCACTCACACTTTTGGTTACGTCACCTTTAGGTGACGACCAACATGTCTCAACTCCGGTCAGGATGTGTCAATTTGGTATCAGAGCATAAGTTCAGGCAGTCTTGCATTCCTCGTATGTGCTATAGGTTCTAATAGTTTTTTGTTTCTTATGTCAAAATCATGCCACCTCGTAAAGAGCCACATGTCCCTGCTGAGACTAATTTTCCCGATTTTGGACAACATGGTGAGGTTATTGCTAGTGTTATTTAGTCTACACTTCGTTCTCCCCAAAGGATTACCTTAGAGACAGTATCCCACCTTCAAATAAATAATTTCTTTGGCAATAAGGGACCTGAGAAATCTAAGATTTGGATTGACCATGTTAAGAAGACTTTCCAAGTTATGCAGCGACAAGGAAACCTTCTGGCGGAGAGATGGGTCGAGACAACGACTTGGTTCTTTCATTTGGGAGTAGAATCATAGTCTCAGGAGTCATGCCAGTTGTCTGCTCAAAAGGCCATGGATTGGGATGTCTTCAGATGCCTATTTAAGGCTAAGTTCACACCTCTGGAGTACAACGATCGAAAGAAAGAGGATTTCATAGACCTAAAGCAAAGGAAGATATTAGTCACAGAGTACCACCGAAAGTTCATAGACTTATCTCGCTATTGTCTCAAGATCGTTGGGAATCCCAAAGAGATGCTCCATTATTTTAAGAAGGGGACTTGCAAGCGATTGTGTTCTTTGGCGACCTCTACTCCCTGCTCTACCTACCAAGAATTCTTTGAGGTTCTGCTTCGTGTTGAAGATTCCAAGAATGCTCCTAATGATGACAATGATGAAGAGGATAACTATAATAATACTCAGAGGAATAATAACAGGGGGCAATCGTCTTTTGGCCCTCAAAAGACTCATAATTTCAACAGAAGTGGTAATAGTTCTGGATCGTCGAGCGGTGGTTCAAATTCCAATGCGCCGCAAAGTGGCGGTAAGTCCGCAGGCAGTTCCTGCTTTCAAAATTAGAGGAACCTTACCAATTTTGGTGCTCCGCACTGTCACAGATGCAATAACCATCATTTCGGTGAGTGTAAAAGGGGATACTTCTGGATTTATTGCTATTTTGCATTTGATTTCATACCTACGTAGTATGATTTTCTGGAAACTATACATGTTTTACAGCGAGGGGTTAGTATGTTCAAAAAATAAATGAATTTTATAAACCTTTATTTTTGTGCCTACTCACCCTTCTGTTTTTAGCCCATCCAGGTCCTTGTCAGCTGAATTCTCTGTGGCATTTGAGGAATATCTAGCGATTCTGACATATCTCTGTTTAATGCAGGAACTTTTCCTGGTTGTGTATTCAACACTTTTCTTGTCTCGACTGCATTACTTTTATGCTATCTATGCTTTGAACATTTGTATTTTATGGGTTCTACCCATGACTGCGCACTCACTTTATTAGTTAAATAAGTTCTAGTTCTGGTTTTAGTTTAGGGAGTGTTATTGGCACTCCAAAAATCTCATTCTACACTCTTCACAAGTGTATTTTTCTTTCCAAATATAGAAAGTTTGGAGTGTAGAATGAGATTTTTGGAGTGCCAATAACAATTCCCTTAGTTTATTCGCATTTTTGCATCACTCATACTTTTGGTTATGTCACCTTTGGATGATGGTCAGCATGCCTCGACTCCGGTCAAGGTGTGTCATTACATAAGAAGAAACAATGTGCCAAAATGATTTTTTTTTCCAAACTTATATTGGTAAATTGGTGAAGTTGACAACATAAGCAAGGGCATAAAGGATATGGATTTATGTAGTGAATAATAGAAATAAGAGAAAAATAATAGGGTTGTTGTGGCCTATTTTATCTGAGAGAAAGAAAGGGTGCGGAAAATATATATATATATATATATATATATATATATATATATATAGAGAGAGAGAGAGAGAGAGAGAGAGAGAGAGAGAGAGAGAGAGACTGTAGAATGCTTAAGAATTGTTGTGATTCTCCCTATAGGAGATGATTAGTTGTTCTCCAAGTAAGTACAATCCTATAGGAAAAGAATCATTAGAATAATGGATAATCTAAAAATCAAATCTATCTAGGATTTACACAATCATAATTAGGTAATATTTATAACAAGGGTTTAGGTGTAACATCAGGTTCGGCAAAATTGAGAAAGTCAACTTGTCAGCACTGATCTAGGAACATGCTAGCCTCAAACATGGAACTTGATATGGAAATAAGCCTCACAAAACCCAACTATGATAAAACCTAATAGTTTAAGGAAAACGGTGAGTTGGATGCAAAGCCAATTTAAACGCCTACAGGACGTACACAACGGTATGACCAGCTCAGAATTCGTGCACATCATCATTAAAACCTAATCAGGTAGCAAAAACCCAAAGGAAAAAAAATGCTCCTAATCGTAGGAGAAAATAGTACATAAGGCTAAGTGAGTATACTTCGGGATACACCCTTGAGTTTGACATAGTTCCAAAGAGCTAATAATGTTACAACTCAGAAAGTTTACGCATACCAATTTCTTGAACAAGTTTCTGAAAAGTAGACTTCGGCAGTGACTTGGTGAAAAGGTTGGCCAGATTGTCATGGGAACGAATTTTCTTGACTTCAATGTTCTGATGTTCTTGTTACTAATGAGAGAAAAAGAATTTCAGCACAATATACTTGGTGTTGTCTCCTTTGATGTATTCTTTATAGAGTGAACTTATGTGCCCTATATTGTTGTTGCAAGACTATATTGGTAACATGGAAGGTCAAATAGGTATTCTCCAAGAGATCCTCTTAAGTTAAATCCTCCTTACAGAACTTAAGAAGTGACTGGATTTGACAAACTTCATAATTGTACTTAGTCACAAACTTAAAGTCATGGAAGAGTAAGTGTTGCCAGTCTTGTCTTGCTTCAGGCAAGAATATATCTTTTTTGTGATAAAAGTAATCCTTCAAAGAGATCCATAAAGCTCATGGATCTTCCTGAGCGAGGTACTTAGTTTGCAATACGTTATGGATATGCCATAGTATGAAAACCATGGTGGTGGCTTTGTCAGCTTTGCCAACTGAAACATCTGTCTCAGCTTCTAGGTAGCTTTAAGGCTTTTAGCAGTACGATGGAGCTTCACATCTTGGACCCACTTTAAATAGTTTCTTTTGGAGGTTTCCAAAGCAGTAAAATCGAGTTTATTCAAATACAATACATCTTTGTCAAAGAAAAAATAGACAAGAGTGTCGTTAGTGCAATATAGACAAAAAATTATCAATCCATACACAAGGAGTAGAACATTTGGGTTCTATTAGGCATGTATTGGTTTACATTTTCATGAAAATTTGTGGGTTTTCGTGTTACGTTTTTCAAAAACTTCAGTTTGAATTTTATAAACTTCAAGTTTATTAGTTCTTGTAAGAAAATGCAACATATACTAGAAGTATGCAACAGATAAATGCATGTAGGTCTTCAAGGCCTACAATAAATTGATAATTGGTTGTTTTGGACTGCTGAACAACAAAGAAGAACCAGGCTGTAAGATCCCACATCACCCAGGGGTGAGAATCCTGTAAGCCTTATATGTATATTCCCATCTCTACTTAGCATGAGGCCTTTTGGGGACTCACTGGTTGCAGGTTCCATGGGAACTCCGAAGTTAAACGAGTAGCACATGAGAGTTATCCCAGGATGGGTAACCCACTAGGAAGTTCTCGTGTGAGTTCCCAGATACAAAACCGTGAGGGCGTGGTTGGGGCCCAAAGCGGACAATATCGTGCTACGGTAGAGTCGAGCTCGGGATGTGGTGAGGACCCTGGCCGGGATGTGACACAGGCCAAAGTGTAAACCTAATAAATAATGCTTAAAAAAACAGGTGTTGAAATTTTGGTGGTTTGAAACTGGACCTAAGCCCACACAGGCTGGGTGGACAGAAATAGGATCCAAGCCACTAGGCTGGATTTTGATGAGGGTCGAGATAGAATAGAGGGTTGCTTTGTTCTTATGGTTGAGTTGTTATGGCATAGGCAGAGGCCCAAGATAGGTGATGCTGCTTTATAGCCCAAAGAAAAAATCGAGGCCCATTTGGGCTCAGGTTCGATCTAGACCACCCAAGTTGTATTGGATGTGTGTTATTGCCGAAAAAATCAACGGCGTTGCTTCAGGCAACCTGGTTCTGGGTCAGGTCCATTCGGGTAAGCCACAAGTTCACCTGGAACCCTAGGTTTTTGACGAAAAATTAATTTCGACGTCGGATGTGTGGAGAATCGTATGGCTTAGATTGGAATCCTGCGACAATCAATGAAATTCTTCTAGATTTCGAAGAACATCATCGGAGACAATGAATTCAGTCACAAAAAACACGATCGCATGTCGTGATTTGCAGAAAGATGGTAAAGTTTTGGCTTGGCTTCAAGCGAGCAAGTTTGGGTTTTGGGGACAATGCCAAAAATGACGTCGTTTTGGTTCTCAGTTGGAGAAGATGGCTCTTTGGCTCGTGGCTCGACGATTGGGCTCAATGTAGGCTGCTCGCCTGGTGCTGGCGGCTTGCATAGCTCTATGATACGACTCGAAGTCACGGCTCGCTCAGGAATTTTTTCAAAACCCTAAATTTTGTTTAATTTTTTCGTCACAATATCAATTTACGAAATAAAATATTTTAATATAATGCAAACACAATTTATGCAAAATCTATAATTCAAAAAGCGTAAAGTTGGGTTCATAGATTATGGTGGATGTTCATGCAGTCAGGCTGAGAAAATATCGACAACTAAGACTATGTTTAAGAAGAACTTGAATTGCGTGATGATATTGGTGAACTGGTTTATAGCAAAGATTTCCCTTCAGATTCTGTAACACAACGTATGAGCGTGCTAATAACGTGTTGTGGTCTATTTTATCTGAGGGAGAGAGAGGGTGCGGCAATATAGAGAGAGACAAGAAATGGTAGAATGCTTTAGGATTATTGTGATTTTGTCTATATCAGTGCCTTTATTTATAAATTATAATAAACCAAGAGGAAATGATTAACTTACCCTCCAAGTAAGGATAATCATATAGAAAAAGAATTATTAGAATAATGAATAATTTAGAAATCAAATCTTTTTAGAATTTAAACAATCACAATTAGATAATAGTTATAATAACGGTAGAATAATAGAAGCATATATAAAATAGGTGGTGTGGATAAACTATAATTAGGTTCGTGAATAGTTGTGATATTAGCGTGGGTAGTGGCAGTGGGGGCAGTCAAAGGTCAAAATTGAACAGACAACACTCAAGACTCCAATAGAAACAAGAGAAATTAGAAAGAGAAAGAAACGATGTTTTTGTTTGTTTGATTAAGTGGACCACACACAAATTGCTGGAAATTGGAATTGTAGGATCTTATTTCTAACTTCTACTACTACTCAATCAACTGCGCACGCTAAGGCCAGCAATGTCAAAAAATAAACAAATCTCATAATATATATTCATTATATACTCAAAGGTGAGATTATGAAAAGAAGAAGAAGAAAATCAAATCTTAATATGCTCAAACTTTTCTCCATTGTTTCCTTCCCTCATACCAAAATTCTCTACACACGACAAGAAGCTAATAGGGTGGCTCACAAATTGGCAAGAGTTGGGCTATCTATGGAACCCTCGATGTAATCACTGATTTTTCAATTGAGAATAGTATGATTTTATAGTTGTTAGTGTAGAATGCTCTTTTTCTCTTAGACTGGGTTGAAATTATCGGCAAAATTGTTATCGAGGTCCACTTAATTACATCATATCCTCTAATTTGTACTTATTTGCTAAATCATATCAATGAATGTCGTACATTTCTTAACAAAAATGTGGGGTTGAAGGAAAAAAGAAAGAAATAATTCAAAAAGCAATGGAATTTACGGGTCAACTTAAGAGAATGAATTATTTGATTACATGATGAGATCAAGAGACGTTGTATATACGATTGGATTGGTCTCCAGTTTCTTTATTAGGCCGCATGAGAGAATGAGAAAGTATAACATCAACTGCTTTACGTCAATGATATATATATATATGTATGTATGTATGTATGTATGTATGTATGTATATGTATGTATGTATGTATGTATGTATGTATATAGGAAACCTTTAAGGGAAGGGATTCCCATTTTTCAAAAGAAATGAGAACACCCTCTTGACCATTAGATTTGACTTTAATGAAATTCTGTGACTGAAATTAAGCTTGTATATATATATATATATATATATATATATATATATATATATATAAACATATACATATACATACATATATATATATATATATATGTATATATATAGGAAAAATTAGTATCCGATTCCTAGTTACTAATGTTCATTGACTAAAACCTTATTAGTTTTCATATTTTGATCCAAGTTCCTAGCATTGAAGTAATAATGAATTTACATGTCAATTACATAATTTTTTAAAATACAAATTAATAATTGATTTAGAATTTTAATACTTACACCTTTATTAAACTCCTAACTAATTTTGAATTCAAAACATTTCCAAAATAAATAAAAAAATAAGAATAAGTTTGTACTCATTAGCTTTTTATAAAAATGTTTTCAAATTTTTAATCTTATATCTACCCATTCATGTAATTTTTTCAAAATTTTAATCTTAAAAATGTACTCATTCTTAAATATACCAATTTGTTATATGTAAAATGTACCATTTTTTTTTAATTTTTTTTATATAAAATCTATTCAACTATTTTCTAATCCATTTTTAAACTTATATGTGTCACATCCCGCCCCGGGACGGATTACTTCCCAGAACCACTCCACCACCGTAGCACGATATTGTCCGCTTTGGGCCCCGACCACACCCTCACGGTTTTGTTTTTGGGAACTCACAAGCAACTTCCCAGTGGGTCACCCATCATGAGATTGCTCTAGCCCCCTTCTCGCTTATCTTCGGAGTTCCTACGGAACCCGAAGCCAGTGAGCTCCCAAAAGGCCTCGTGCTAGGTAGAGATGAGAATATACATTTAAGGATCACTCCCCTGGACGATGTGGGATGTTACAATATGTGTACATTCTTTTTTCTTTGATTTGAGAATCTATTCATGTCAAGTTTAATTAAAGAAATTTATTGATGTTATTAAGTCTAATATCTTTGTCTTCTTCTTTTATTTTATTTATTTTTAATTTTTAATTTTTTTGTGATTTTGAAGAATGTACCCATGTTGTGGTACAATAATTTCTTGGTTAATTTTGATGAATGTAGCCATGTTTACACACACACACACACACACACACACACACACACAATAGTATATTTATATTTTAATATTTTTAATCCCACAAATTATGGTTCTAATTTAAAATCTCATTAAACAACTACACATTTCAATTTTTAATTTATATATATATATATAGGAAGCCTTTAAGGAAAGGCATTCTTATTCTTTTATAAAAATGAGGATTAGTTATGGGGTCCATACCACATCGAACTTTAATTATCCAAATTGTCTATGTTTTAAGTTGTACATCATAGATCATCCTTGCAAATCGGAAATATTTAAAACATTTAATTGGGTTCAAAGAAATGAACGAATACTTCGTTATATAAGAAACAATGAAATTTGATCTTGATAATTAAATAGGCAAATGATTTCGGATTGAATTGAATCTTTGCAAGAATGATCTATGAATCGAGACTAACAAAATAAATGGTTCGGATCGTTAAAATTCTATGTAGAGTGAGCCCACACCTAATGCCCATTTTTTTTTTTAAAAAAAAAGAATTCCTTTACATAAAGGGCCTATATATATAATTTATTTTTTTTGGCTTTATATATCTTCCCATTACAACCTCTATAAATCAAAAGATTTAAAGACTAAGCTCAAATAAATGTCTTTTTAGCAAAGTCATTTAAATAAAAAGTTCGCATGAGAGAATGAGAGAGTATAACATCAACTGCTTGACACTAATGCTACAATTTGTTTTGCTTTATATATCTTCCATTACAATCTCTATAATTCAAGGGATTTAAAGACCCAATTCAAAACAACGTCACTTTAGCAAAATCGATTAAAAAAACGTTCACATGTAGCAAGCTCTGGGCAATTCTCTTAAATAGGTCACAAACCAAATGAGTAAGGGATCACCGAGTTCCTTCCTTACTACTTTTATTACCTTCACAGCACTCTTTATGTTTTGTTAAGAAAATAAGGAAACTAAAAAACACAAGTAAAGTCTATTTTTTCTACTAATGTGAGAATCATACTGTCAATACAAAACCGCAATGACCACCAATACAACACTTTGGATAAAGGCAGTCCTTCCTCAACTAACACATCCACTGTGCCACTATTCCAATTTTTACCTTCGCTTTTTTCCCTTTACCAAAAGAGCTCCTCCTTTTTTGGGACATAAAAAATTCCAGTACAGCATACCCTTGGCAACCTCATGGAAAATGGGAACCAGGTGGGAACACAAACGCAAACAAAAATAAAAAAAAGAAAAAATAAAGTACTGTTTTCAGTTTCGGTTTTACCTGCTGCCGGATAAATCCGAGATAAAGATCCAACTTGAGTCAGAGATGAACAGCAGCAGCAGCAGACGCATATTAAGCACGGCGTCGTTTAGCGAACACACGGCTGGGTTAAGAGACAGCGCGGCCCACGAGCCCTGCCCCATTGTAAATTTTTGTGAGTGAGTTGGTGGTGACCCTCCTGTCCCCGGTCAACCGGGCACAACCAGCTTGCCGGTTTGGCCCCATGCCACCCCTCAATTTTTACTATTTTCGGTGCTCTCTCCCTCTCTGTCTCTCATTTCACGTGCACTTTTACTTGGCCTGCACGTGTTTCCAGCTAGGTCTCGTTTATTCCTTTTGACCGCATGCTTTGACAACAGTGTCCCACGTACGGAATTCCGAGCCCCCACCATGTAATGACTTTGTCCGATGGCTTCCCACTCCACAAAACCCTAACACGTGAAGTGTGGAATCGTGAGAGCCAGAGGAGATTGGCATCCCTGTAACAAGTCGTTCTGTGGATAATTTGGTATTTTACTTTAAAAAACGAAGTGATAAGTTCGGTTGAAATTGAAAAGAACCCAACTTTGAGAGGTGGTGTTTAGAAGAATTTGTTTCAATTCTATACTACGGATTCGCATCCAATAAGAACAATTAATTAACGCAAAAAAGTAGAATTTTATTTTGTTGAGGTACTATCTGTTTAATTATATTCAAGTTCTCAGATAAGAGCATTGTTAATTTTAAAAGTTACAAAGCTTACATGATGCGCATATCTAATAAATATAGGCTAACTACACCCTTCTTGCGAATGCAGGCGTGCCAACTCGTAACCGAGTTCAGTCGGGCAAGTAGAATAGATTTGGTGGTGGTGGTGGTGTCGAATACGCTGCTGACTTCTGTACTCAAGTGATTACGACCAAGGAAAGAACATGTTTCGACCTTGGGCTCTAGAACTTGAAGACAAGGTTACCTAGATCACTGTGAAGTTCAAGATCTTCTGCACCAGGTTCTGCCACCTCGATTATATTCGCGAGGATATAGGTGCGTCGAATTGGTATTTGGTTGCATGAACATAGGTACTCAAAGGAGATGAACGTTTTGATGATGAATGTGGTTCGGCATTTTGAATGTTGAATTGCAAAATGCACCTGAGACTAATCAATCATAGAACATTCCACTTCGCTGGGAAGCTAATGCAGTGGCCTCTTTCAGTGAATAAGTTAAAAAATCTCTTCATCAACCGAGACTTGAATAGATAACCAACCAACTAGAAGCAGTGTTGTTAGTCCAAATTGAAGATGCTCCTTGATTGCTTGATTCAACGACTCTAGTGCTATTAGTCCAAACTGAATATGTAGTCGATTGTTGATGCTAACACTCAAAATTTGTATGTTAACAAATTTAAATACTGTTAGAACCAAATTCATGCATCGTCGTGAGTGGTGGAGACACAAATTTGAGTAGCCTGTAAGACAGTAAACAACCGTGACCAAGCCTAATACTGAGATAAGGGATGTGTGTTGGCCAAAGCTTATTCGACAGTCAAGTTAGTAATTAAGTATAAGACTCAAGAAGTTAGCAAGAGAAGTAGAATGTGATGAATGTATTACCAGAGATGGAGAATCTTAGAGAATATCTAGAAGTAGATACTGTATCCACTTTAGGAGTGATTACTTGTAGTGAATGCTAATTCCTAGATTGTAGGAATTTCAAGATATATAGAGGATCAAGTTGATTCCATACTGGATCAGACCCTGACTTTTGCGGGATAAGCATGGTCAATCTCAATGACGTTGCTTAGACTTAGCCCACTGCTCTGGAACAAGATGACAGTGGCCCACTGCTCCTTTAATCCAGCTCCACTTGGTCCTGTTGAGTCCCTGACCAGACTTTTAAGGTAACTGTATTTCGATCCACTTACTCTGACCCAAGAAAATCATAGTCCCACAATTGCCCCTAACTATATATCTCAAAGGCACTTGTATCGCTTAGTCTTCTATCTTCTACTTGTGATTCGACTCTTATGGTGTAATGGAGATGTTTTGGATAGAAATGTGTGGTCTCGGACGTCGTGCCATAAAGCTTGTAATGATGAAGTTTGCCTTTGTTGTGTGTGCACGAAAAACAAGAAATTACCTATGATATTCTACACTAATTTTAACCGTTAGATTCATTGATCGTGCGAGAAATCAATTGTATTCAATGGCTAGATGACTTTGCTACATGCCATTTATATAATCTCAATCTTTTATCTTCATCTTTCAAAAATCCCATAATCATTCAAGGAAAAAGGCTCCAACTTTCTTCACTTATTCATTAAAATATTTTCCCCAATTTCTTCAATCTTCTTCAATGGCTTCTTCGAGCAGAACTTCCAAATCGCCCAAGATTTCACGATACAATCTTCCACTAACAAGGGTTTGTTGCCAAGTAGAAGGCCAAGCCTTCGTCGAGAGTCATCTGGATCTCTAACACTAACGTAGGGTTTGGTGGGAACCCGAGCATGATGTTCAGACCATTCTCCCTGTTTCGTCTGATCCTAAACGACCCTGCACAAGGATCCATCCGTGGTTATTGGACTTAGGCCTAAGGTTTCCTTTGACTGATCTCTTGAAATGAATCATGATTAGTTACAACATGGTTATCTGCGACTTAGCCCTGACTGCCTTCAAGTTCATTACCTACTTTAAGCTTCTAAATCAATGGTATGGGGCTGACCTTGATTTCCAAGATTTAGAATCTTGTTCAATGCGCGAGAAAACTTTGATGGATATTAATATTTCACCCCAAGACCTAGCCTTATCTGGGAGCCTTACATCTTGGATGTCTCGTCATAAGATAAAGATTGGTTCAACGATGTCTGGGTGGTTAATGGCACTAGGAATGAGACATCTCAGGGGTTAGTGTTAAATGCACCCCTTCTCCTAACCTTCATCTCAATAATGATATGGAGGACATTGGTGTATGTTAATAGGAATTGATCAATTGGGCAATGTAAATCCCTTTTGAGAACTGGCTGACTTCCCCAGTTCGATTATCATATTGCGGGAAAAATGTAGTCGTCGAACATTGTTCTAAGTTTCCTGTTCCAAACCCTGAATAGGTCGAAGCGGATGTGGTTAATAAAGATACTTACTTCCTTAGACCCAAAGTTTCTCCGATTCCAACAAAAAAGAAACGAAATCGGTTTGAGGGCACCTCTTCAATGTTATTAGGTGCCTATTCTCAAGCTCAGTTACCAATAATAGAGGCGTCATCAGAGAATCCCGATGATGAGGAGAAATTCCCGTTGCGGAGGATGAAGACACGTTTCGCTGCTCAGACAACTACAAACCCAGAGACAACTGCTCTGCTGCTACTCATTGGTGGGCCTCAGTCTCCTCCATTTTTACTCCAAGAACCAACACAACCACCAAAATTCAAACTTGAATCACCAGCCTCGTAAGAACAGGAATCTCAGTCCCTGTGTTCGAGTGAAGCTCAAATCCTTAAATCTTCAACTAATTCAATTTTGACTCATTTAATAACAAGGAATTCACCTAAACCTGTTAAGGGGCCCTCTAAGGTTGACATTCCTCCATTGAAAGCTTCAACTATACCTGAATAAAGAATGCAGCCTCTGCTTGTGATTAGGCCTTTAATAAATCATGATGCCCCTTATTCAGATGTTTGCAGTCTCCAAAACACGGACTTTGCTCAGGCTCTTCTTGGCACCATGATTCCCTCTATTGACTACAAGGAAGTTTTCATGACCTATGAAGACATCATGATGATGTCCTGAAATCCACTGTGAGGCGATCCTTCATTTTTCTGTTACAGAATAACTTTAGTAACTTTTGCACTTCTTTTTTCCTTACTTACGTTGATCGGGCTCACATCTGGACAGAGTCGGCTCTCTTCCCCCAAGTGGAACGAATCTATCATCTCGAGGGATCTTCTTCACCTGAATTGGAAGCTAAGTTGTAGCTCAAGCAACTATTGCAAGCTTAAGTATTGGAGCTTAAGAGGATGTAGGCAAATTAATAGACCATAAGGGAGGCTTATGAGAAAGAGGTAAAGAAGTACATTGACGCAACTACCTTCAAAGAGATTAAAGCGAATGAGTACAAGAAGGATCTTGCTAAGGTGTGGGAAGAGTTTGAGTTGGAGCGCAATGCCAAAATTGCGGCAGAGCAAGCCATGACACAATTGAAATAGAGCAAGTAATGTCTTCGAAGCGGAATGGTTGGGAAGTGGAACATACTGGCCTTCAACCAAAGATGGAAAAACACCGTTAAAAGATCGAGAAAAAAAAAGGGCTCAGTTGTAAATCTTTAGCAACTCACGGATGTGCACGAGTTGGAGTTAGCAGGCGTGTATGCTTTTCACAAGAAAACATCAGAAAAGGAATACATAGAAGGGTACAACTTCGGATATCTCTCAGGTTATGCACGGTAAGGTCACCGAGAAGGCTGGGATGTCTACAAGTTCTGGAAGAAATATGAAACATTGATTTTCCCATCTCAGAAGACTTGTTGAATGAGGTTTATAATTTGGAAGTGGAGCGAGAAGAGAAGTGTGATTCCAGAGATGATGTGTCAACTACTGCACCTGTAGATCCTTCAACTTCCGCTCAAAGGAAAGTCATCGCCAAAGAGGATTGTTACTTGTACTCAGGGTTTGAGTTTAGAGCCACCTTCGGATGATTTTCGAATTGCCCTTTCGACTATTCCCTCGAATGGTGTAAAGCCCAAGTATGAATGTTATAACCCACAACCTTTCTGGTTGCATAACTTTTCGTCAGATGATGCACTGAACTTCCAGTCAGGGCGCCATATGCCCGCTAGTCGTAACCGCACTTATTATGCCTAAAACTTCTCAAGCTGCTAGCCGAATAATACGGAATGAGCTAAAATACACTTCTCTAATAGTGTTACTCTGAATTATTAAATTGCAATCATGTGAAGTTTTAAAGTTTATGTTTCACTTAAGTGACTAAGGTATTCCTTGCATCACCGAAAAAAAGAAAGAAATAAACATTGATCATAAGATAAACAAATTTCATAATTTCTTTATTGATAAAGGAAATAGGGTTGTTTTGATAATGAGGTGTAATTGAATCAAGAAGGATGTGTACATATCTCTGGGAAGGAGAATCAAATAACTAGTGTAGTTCTAAGAAAAGATGATATAATATAAGTGTTACATCAGTGATCATCTTTGACGAATAACTTATGGTGTGGCGTTGAAGATTTGAGTTCTCCATAGACTTGTCTTCGTGCAGACGGTGGCTTTGCGATGGAGTCTGGAATGGATGACTTACATATCCTGGAAAGAGAATCAAATTATGTGTAGTTCGGATGATGACTTTTCTAATGGGTCTGAAGGCGTCTGCTAGGGGTTTATCTTAGGGTGATGGGGATTCCTTTTCTTGCAATTTGTTCACCCACTTCCTTACTTCTTTGGGCCTTGCGTCTTTCATAGATACAGTTGATGTTAAGAGTGGGCTTTTTTGCTGGGCACCGTCCTCATTGTCGGTATGGTTGTCAGACTTATCCTTGTCCTTTGATTTAACCAAGTCTTCTTTTCTTACTTTTCCCCTGACAAATTCTCATCAATGTTCTTGATCCAGCAGTTATTCAATGTGATTTTTCAGCCTACGGCAGCTCTTAGTAGCGTGGCCGATACTCTTGTGGAAGAAACAATACTCATTTGGATTCTTCTTCACTAAATGCTCAGGGAGTGGCTTTGGATGTCGGAGGTATGGTTTGTCTTTTATTTTGATGATGTTGTCGATGGTGGTGTGTAGAGTCTGCTTGTCTTGGTAGCTTTTTCTATCTGTTTGATGTGGGGAAGAGGGAAGGGTATCTTGGTCGCCTCTATTTTGGTCGGCCTTTTTGGCATAATCTAAATCAGTAGTTCCCTTTTGAGCTTTATCATCCCAGTCAATGAAGTCGACCGCGACATCGAAGCATTTCGCTAGAGTGGCGTTGTTATACTTTCTTTTGTTCAGTTTCTGGGAGAGAGATGAGTGAGTGTAGAGGTAATCTTTACCCTTTCTTTGTTAATTCTTCGCCATTTACTCCTGTAACTTGTTTGTTCCTTAAAAAGATAAAAACAGCCTGGCCAAGCCTCTACTAAGGTCTGTGCTAATGTCGAAAGGTTAGTTAAAATGTGCTTCTTAGTTGCATAATGAGGCCAGGGGCACTTGGCTAGAAATTTCCTTTCACTGCAAGTCAAAGGGAAGGAAACCCAGGCTGTTTCGAAAGACATTCATCCATAGCAGGACAAGGCTAAAGATGTCCAACTAGGGGACGCCTCATTGCCACAGGATAAAGTAAATTGTGTTTGGCTCGAAATTGCCTCTTTGCTATAAGGTGAAGCATAAAATGTAGACTTGAGCATGTTCTCCCACCACATCAAGATAAAGGGAAAGATAAGATTGGCGCTGCTTATCTTGCCGTTGGAAAACCTCTTCTGACCGCTAATCTAAATGAACCAGTCATGGCTGAGGAGTGAAGACTTCATCCCCAAGCTGTCAAAATTGGCATCTTAGACCAAGAGGTCACATCCTAGCATATAAGTTCAGCCTCCCTCATCTTGCAACATTCTTTTCTTCAAAACTCCACGGGCTAAAGCATATAACTAAAAATTAGGGGTGAAGGCAACCAGGTCAACATTCGTTAAGTCATCCGAGCAATTTCAGTTTATATAGGACTCAGCCAAACTACCCATGCTCGATCTCTTCACATTCCTTCCTTCATAAGGACTCGGTTGATCCTATTTATGGGATAAAAGCCCATTGGCCTAAAGGATGCATACTCGGTTGAGAATCCTGGTCCTCGAGCCAACCTATCTCGGCCTAAGATGTTATTTCAGGAATGAACAAGCGTTCAATCTGTAACTAACTCATGACTTAGTATGGACTTGTTTTAAGCACTCCACCATATTTTTTATAATTTAAATCGATAAGTTATTAGGTTTTCAACGAAAGGTCATTACTACACAAATTTACTCTGATAAAAAAATGTTAGGAGTCATTTGATAACCATTTCGTTTTTAGTTTCAGTTTTTAGTTTTTAGTTTTTGGCTTTCAGTTTTCATTTTCTTTTTAAACAGAAATTGAAATCTTGTTTGGTAACTACTTTTAGTTTTCATTTTAAAAAAAAAAGAAAAAGAAAAGAAAAGTAAAACTCAAGTCCAAATTTTGAAAACTCAAGAAATAGTTTTCAGTTTTATAATAATGTGAAAACTTAAAACGAAATAGTTACTAAACAACGCTTTCTAAGTTTCATAACCATGACCAAACAATATATGAACTGTTAATAGATTTTCAGTATGGGTAAATTTACAAGAGTGATATTTGAATGAAGATTCAAAGTATGAATGGTTCAAATTGAGAGATTAAACTAATATAGTCGACTTAAACGAGTAGTTAACGTCGTATTAAATTGCTAACTATTAAGTTGTTTGCCGGTTGATTTGGATTTTATACAGATTGGAATTTGGAATTTATTATTAGAATGTCATTAGGATTGATTTGGACTAGGATGTAATACAAATCCACGAGCAAAACTTATCTTATTTGGTTGGTCATGGTTATAAAATCAGTCTGGGTTTAGGTTCTAAACTTCATTCCATGCTGAGTTTTGTGAAGGATACTATTCAAGAGCCAGTGTAAGCCTCATTAAGGTTGTCAAGTTATTTTGTTACACTATATATTGAACTTGGCAAAAGCTTTCCAGTTAGATATTGTAGATCTTACCTAGCTAGTAATTAAATAATGAGTTTATTACTTTACTATTGCATATGGGAGACCCTTCAACAAAAGAGGCTTTAGTAAAAGTCGACCTCTAAACATTGCCTAATTTTAAAGTTTAAACGATATATATATATATAAGTATATATTGTCAAAATATAAAGTGGAAAAAAAAGTAGTGCATGCTTGCTTGTGTTTCCTACAAAATGCTAGCTGAGCTGGACCCCTCTTTCCTGTCTTTCTACGTGATTGTGAATAATGAATATTTAGTTAGTCAACCTATATCAAATATTGTAAACTATACTTTAATTAGTAACAAAATTCGAAGAAAGAAGCAGCAGGAACGAATCATATACCTTATACATTTGTGTTCTCTTTCTCCAAAAGACAGTAACCTACTAACCAACCCCTTCCTCATATTGTTGTTCTCTGTAAGTGGAGGCTCACGTAAAGAAGCACATTGTTACATATATATATTAGCCTACTAATTGACTTCATTGTCACATCAGAACCTAAACCAAGAAAAAAATATTTTTATGGAGTGCAATTTTCTTTTCCCAATTTTATATCCTACAAAGTAATAATTCCTACTAAAAAGCCCCTCCTAGTGACATGGACTATTAGACACCACATATCCTTAATTGTCACAAACTAAATTTCTAACAGAAAACGAACATACCGATCAAAATCTTGACAAACTTTCAACACTTGATATGGCCTCTTAATCAACTCGGTTTTTTTTTTCTTCTTAAATATGTAATTTTCAAGTCTAACAAGGAGCATTACTCGAGGTATATAGTATTCTTACATATATAATATCACTTTTGATAAAAATAATGAAGAATTAAATAAGATTAGCTATTCGTTGATCGGCGTGTGCTATACACACCTACCCTATCATCAAAAGAAAAATAACGATTACACCGTGAAACTCCCAGCTTGTCTCCTCTCTACCAAATTTTCTTGATAATAAGAATGATTCCAGCATAAAATATAGGTTTGCTAAACCCTAAAGAGCAAACTATGTTATATTGTTGATGTAGAATTACTGATCAGACAAATTTTTATTTAGAAAATTTAGCTCAACTAATAGTTTGATGATATAACATTTTGTAGGGTATGGAGCTAGAACTAAATGGTGAATTCGAATCTGCCTTTTTCCATAAGCATAAAAAAAGGATTCCAGCATACTGCTTTCATGCAGTTGCTTTGATTCTATATTAATTAATCTAGTGCTCAACAGATCTTGTTCATGTTATGGGAGCAACAATTCCCCTACTAATTTAATCCAGTAAAGTAATCAAATCTTTTTTTATCAGAATTAAATATGACACAAAATCATCAAGTGCTTGAAAGCCAACCTTTTAGCAAGATTAGTTTACCAATTTCTAAGGTGATACATCTGTGAGGTCTTACAATATTACATGTCTCGATAGTGGATGAGTTGTCCATAATCCATAAACTAATTATTTGATTAAGCAGCTTGATTTCTACCTCTGAAATTAACTTTTTGGAAATTGAAAACTGGGTGGAGCTTGTGAATTGTGATTAGGCCTAGGGTTTTTATCTTTGTGGTCCTATTCTCTCCTATTTATCAAATAATGCAATCATCTTTCCACGTGGGTGGTCCATGCTTGCACCTCGTTTCAACTTTGATGGGGATGCTGATGTGGTCCATTATAAACGTCTATCATCAACGATACATTTTGTATGTGTGCACAGGGTTCTCAACGTGGCCCTTTAGTTTTCCCCAAAAGCTACAAGACACCAATTTGTGTACATGGTATTGATTCAAATTTCAACTCAATGAATAAAGGTGATTTGATGTCATTAGAGAGGTTCTATTTCTACCATGCAAATAGCCAATTTCTTTTGTTTTCATAAAGACAAAAAGTTAAAAAAAAGGGTCTAATCTTTTGTTACTGGCAAACACATAAATAGTTTCAACGTTACTTTTATGAATCAATATCTCAAATATAAGATATTCAGAGAGACGAGTCATTGACTTACTTTTAACTACATTGATATTATCTCAACTTAACCATTTATTGCTAAATGTTGGATTGTATTACAAAAAACCTTAGTGTTATTAGGAGTGAAATCATACACTTAAATGTTTTACTTTATTTTCTTATCCCCTAATGTGGGGCTTATATTCACGTCCCGTCACATAGGATCACCACATAGTGGACTACATGTGCAACTAATCCCTCATACGATACGAAGCGCATAAGCATGGTGTTATATTAAACCTGGTAACTTGGGTATGACACATGCCCACATGCCCACATGAGCCACAATCAAACCCACTTTGATATCATGTCCGATATTCAGAGAGACGGGCCAATTTCATAAAGAAAAAAAGTAAAAGAAAGGTTTAATCTTTTATTATTGGCAAACACATAAATAGTTTCAACACTACTTTTATGAATGAATACACCAAATGTCAGATATTCAGAGACACGGTCATTAACTTACTTCTAGCCACACTGATATTATCTTAACTTAACAATCCATTGCTAAGTGTTGGGTTATATCACAAATAGCCTCAGTGTTATTAGGAGTGAAATTATACACTTAAATATTTTACTTATTTTCTCAATTCTTTCATGTGGGGCTTATATTCAACATGTCCCCTCACATAGGATCACCACATAGTGGACTACATGTGCAATCAATCTCACATAGGATATGGAGCATAGAAGCATGGTGTTATTTAAACCTGGTAACTCGGGCATGGCACAAGCCCACATGAGCCACAATCAAACCTACTATGATGTCATGTTAGATATTTAGAGAGATGGGCCAATAGTCCACTCCTAAGACCTACTCCAACCTTTGGAGAAAAATTCAAATTTTAGGTTCTAAACTTACCAGAACTTACTCCAACACTTGGGACAAATATGAGTTTTAACCCAAAACTCATTTTTGGGGCAAATTTAGCCCAGGATTCCGCCTGTGTTAGTGGAGTTGGCCCACCATATATGTGTACATTTTTTAGTTTTATATTTATAAATTTATTAAATCCAACGGTTAAGCTCCTATATGATCAAATCCAATGGTTAAAAAAAAAAAAAAATCTAATGGTCCAAATTTAAATCCAACAGCTAAGTAATTAAAAAAAAATTAATTTTATGTGTTTTGTATTCTTTCATAGTGTTCCACGAGTTTTATGGTGTCAGTTTAGAGATTTTTCTATATTTATTGAAATCTAAATATTTTTAGGTTAAAATGTTCATAAAATTAAATTAGGATAGTCTATATATATATATATATCTTAAAGGTTACTTTAAGGAAAAAAAAAATTTCCTAAATTCATTCTTTAATACTCTCGAGACAAAAATTTAACCCATACAGGTTGGAGTAAAAAAACTGTTTCTAGATTAAAACTTAAATTTTCTGAGTTAAAAAATTTAGGTTTAAACCCAAGGGTTGGAGATGGTCTAATCACACTGATACTGTCTCAACTTATACACTTATTTCTAGGTGTTGGGTTTTATCAGAAAATGCCTTGGTGTTAATACACTTAAATATGTATTTTCTTTTCTCAATTTCCCAATGTAGGACATATATTTAATAGAATTTTACAGCTAAACATACAATCCTTGTTATAAAAGGAAACAAAAATAAAGGACACAATACCCTTCCTAAAACATGACTCTAATAATTACAAAATATTTACATTCTTTTTCTCCTAAATATTGACTTATTCCAATACTCCCCCTCAAGTTGGAGTATAGATATTACTCATACCCAACTTGACAAGCAAATCACTTAATCTTCTACTACACACGACATGGGTAAATATATCTGCAAGTTGTTTTTCTGAGTTCACAGACAGTATTGACACAATCTTCTTCTCTAGCTTTTCTTTGATAAAATGTCTATCAACTTCAATATGTTTAGTCCTGTCATGTTGTACTGGATTATCAGCTATTTCTTTAACGGACTTATTATCACAATACAACTTCGTTGCCTTCTTCTGTTTAAAACCAAGACTCCAAAGTAACTTTCATAGCCAAAGAATCACACACACACACACCATGTGCCATACCTTTATACTCGACTTCAGCAGAAGACCATGATACCACATTCTGCTTCTTGCTACTCCACGTAACCAAATTACCTCCAACAAATGTAAAATACCTAGATGTAGACCTTCTATCAGTCACATTACCTCCCTAATCAGCATTAGGAAGTCTCTCAATCCTCATATGTCCATGACATTCATTCAAAATTCCTTTACTCGGAGTAGACTTCAAATATGCCAAAATTCTCATTATTGCTACCACATGATCCACACTTGGTGAATGCATAAACTGACTAACCACACTTACGGCAAAAACAATATTTGGATGAGTGTGAGATAGATAAATCAGCCTCCCCACTAGTCTTTGATATCTACCTCTGTCAACAGGTTCCTGATCCTGATAAATCCCCAAATAATGTTTTTCTACGATAAGAGTGTCCACAGGCTTACATCCCAGCATGCCTATTTCCTTTAATAAATCCAAAACATATTTACGTTGAGACAAGAAAATACCTCTAGATGATCGAGCAACTTCCAAACCAAGAAAATATTTCAAATCTCCCAAATTCTTCTTCTCGAACTCGGTGGCAAGGTTTTGTTCTAGCTTCATCATCTCTTCCGTATCATCACCTGTTATTATCATGTCATCCACATAAATAATTAAGGCTGTCACTTTACCACTTCCCCATTTCACAAATATGTATGATCCGAGTGACTTTAATAATACCCAATCCAATTCAAATTTGCAACTAAAGAAATCAAAACTCGTACTGTATTCATCTTCACTACTGGAGAAAAAGTCTCCTGATAATCAACACCACCTTTTGCTACTAACCTCACTTTATACCTGTTTACTGATCCTTCTACTTTGTATTTGATAGTAAAGACCCATCTACACCCAACCGGTTTCTTTCCTTTAGGTAGCTCCGTTACCTCCCATGTGTCATTCTTATGTAGTGCCATCATTTCCTCATCCATTGTAGTAGCCCATTTAGGATTCTTTAAGGCCTCCTCAACTCAGGTTGGTGCTTGGATTGCTTCCACATTATTTACCTAGGCTGACGTTCCAGTGCAAGGTTCAAGCATGACACATAATTAACTATTGGATACTTCACTTTTCCTGTAGGAGAAACCTTGTCAGAAGGAACACCACAATTTTACCTTGACGACAACTTATACGTACTCATAATATTTTCCAGATTAGTTACATGAATATCAGTTGTACTTACCTTAGGAATATTCAAAGAAGACACATTGGGTGGAACTATTGAGCTCGAGAGAGAGGGGTATGGGTTCGGTAGCTGCTGGTTCAGTAGACTTTTGCTGATACTCTGCATCATACTCGGCAAACTGTGGCCGAGAAACATCAACTATTTTGGTGCTCGATAGCTGAACAGTAGTCCAATTTTCAGTAGGCTGTTGCCGAGAGCCCTCACTATCTTCATTCTTGGCAATGTCTTGCCAAAAGCCTTCACAATTTTCATTTTCAACACATGCTCCCCCTGAGCTACATATTACATTGTCTGGTATCTCTAACCACCGAAGATCACCACTAGTATTCTCCCCCTAGTGATCGGAAGGTGATGGAATTGAAGCATAAAAATACTAGGATTCCAAGAAAGTAACATCCATGGTCACATACATGTGGGGAGTTTCAGGGTGTAGCACTTATACCCTTTATATTGGGGAGCAAACCCAAGAAAGACACACCGGAGAGCACATGGATCCAATTTACTATGTGAATCTTGTGAATATGAACATAGGCTACACATCCAAACACACGAGGAGTGAGAGCATTAGTGGACACTATAGGAACAAATTATGTCCCCTTGATATGATCGATGTGGGACATTTCAACACGCCCCCTCACATGAGACCCAATTAATGGGTCATAAGTGTGAGATCCACACATCGACAACCACATGGAGTCAAGGGGATTCACCCTATATGTGGGGACAAGGGACCTACCATCATCGCGCAGGGCCAAGGGGACCCACCCATCACGTGGCAGTATATTACGGGCTTGCTCCCTAGCTCTGATACCAAATAGAATTTTATGGCTAAATTTTCTTGTATTCCATAATTCTGTATAAAAGGAACATACAATCCTTGTTACAAAAGGAAACAAAAATAAAGGATACAATATCCTTCCTAAAACATGACACTAATAATTACAAAATATTTACATTTCTTTTCTCCTAAATATTGACTTATTCCAATATATTTAACATCAAACTCATCTGTCCCTCGAATTTCTATAGCAACCATCTTGTATATATATGATTTCAAATTGTGATGCATAATTGAAACTATAGGAATTGTGTATGATAATTGAAAATAAAATTGGAAAAAAGGTTCAAATTCTGCACCATAATTGAAACTATAGGAATGTGTACTATAACTATAACAGCTGTGTTGTAGAACCTAATGGGATAGTGCCACTTTGTCTAGATTTTCTTTTTATATTTCTTTCTTTATGAAATAAAAGAGTATTCAAACTTGGAATTGAGGCCTCAAGTTCAATTACTCATTCCGCAATATGACACTTGTTTTGAAAAAAATGCCCTCCTATTTTGATTACTCCTTCAGCAATATTGCGCTTGATTTTTAAACTTTATGGGTTCTTCTTTGTTTTTTGATTTTGATGGCCACGACCCAGCCCTATAACTTAGCTACCAAATCTCTTTTCTGATTTGGCTTTTGGGTTCTTTTCCGTTTTCTTCTTCGTTTAGTTTGATTTGGGTTTGGTTAATTTATGGGTGGAAAAGAAAGGATGGTTAATTCTTGGGTAAAACCACTTCACCCGACCAAAATTAACACTTGGTTGTGCAAATGTGGTCAATGTTTTTAGTTTTTTTAGAGGTTTTGCACGATAGAGAATTTTGGTTGGACAAGCCGTAGTTCGTCGTGCAAACATTTGGTTCCAAGGACGAAAAATGGCACGAAGGTAGTGTAATCTTGCACGACGAAATTGAAAAAGTTCCGCTGCGTAAAGGTTTAATTAGATCTTTGACTTAATTATGTTTTAGAGTTTAGGGTGATCAAACTTTTCCGATGAACTTCCATCAAATTACAACTACTATTTTCTTCAATACCCTTTTTTTCATTACCCAAACTCTACCATTTCACCACTTTGCACAAGGCCCCTAAGTACTTCATGAAAAACAGAAGCAGCAAAGACATGCCTATGGTGGAATCCAAAGCTAGAAGATGATGGTGCCAAGGCCACACGGCTAGTTAAGGGAAGGAGATGCACCTTTAGTTATGGAGGTCTAGGGAGTAGTATTGTTGGTAAAAATTAGAGGAGTAAGTTTGAGAAGAAGAAAAAGTCGAAGCCAATTGTGGGGGTCTCAGCAACTATAAGATTTTTAATGGTAAATATAGAACTAGTAGTTTAAAATGATATATGAATCATCATGTGGTGTACTTGAGTAATTCCTCTGTGCCGAAGAAGGTGATGACGAAAAATTACCCGAATGTCTTGCATGTGGAAGAACATGGAGAGGATCACTGTCATTATTAGAAATACCAACATAATCTCTGCTCCAATCCCCTACTGTTGGATTCATCTCCACATCTATTTAATAAACACCCTTTATTCCTCCATTTTTCAGCTTACTCAAGTCCATTATTCTGAAAAAATCTCATTCATCTCTAATATTTTAAATTTATCTTATTTTCTCATTTCTATTTAAATTAAAACCCTCTTTTGACAATTGTAGTATATGAATAAGTAGGGATCGTTCTAGACCAGGGATTAGGAGGGATTGCTAAATCACTTGAAAACTGACTCAAAAACGTAAAACAAAAGTTAAAACACTAAACTAGACTCAAAGAATGCAAAACTAAACAATAAAACACTAAAACAAACCAAAAGACTCAAAACAGCCCCAAAACACTCAAAACTGCCTTAAAAACACAATCTGGGCAGTTTTGAGCACTTACACTATTTTGGACGAATTTGGGTAATAACTTGAAGCAAAACACTTAGAAACACAAACTAAGACACTTTCTAACTAAATTGGACACTAAAGTAAAGGGGGATTTAGTTTTTTACGAAATTAAATAAAATGCACAGATTGTAATTAAAACAGATTGTAAAGATGAATTTGATGAAAATATGGATGGAATGATAGCTAGAAGGTTCCTCTCCACACATGTCACACTTGCATACAAGATGATTTTCAGTTGGTCTTTCGATGAATCATGAAACTCAACACCCAGGGTTAATTAGGTCCGCTTAAATTAACCTTCAAGTTTTCCTTAAGTTAATGAATTGGATGGGACAGCGCATACACAATTCAAAACATTCTCCAAAAGTCCTTTACGTGAAAAGCACAATAAAGATACAATCAAAGATCATTAAGCATGTTACAGGGATGTAGCGTTAGTTTGAGTTCATTCCTTCAAGCATGTTACAAAAACTAATTTTCCTTTGTGATTACATGTGAATTCGTAAACTATAACTACAACCAAGCATAAACCAAAGAGTATATCAAACGTCCATCCATGTTTGTAACTTCTTTAACCATCATGCAATTAAAAACCAAATCCTCATCATTGTGTTGGTAGGTAACCTACGACACAAACAAACACACAAAAACAACTATTTTTGGTTTTTTTTCAAAACAATTTTTCAAAATTTTATGGGATTTTCGGATTTTTAAGTCAACACACACTAAAACACTCTAAAATAGCTTAAAAACACTTAAAAACAGCAAGGAACAACATTGGAAGTTATGGGTGATAAAATCCCACGAATTTGCATCAACAACATTAGTTACCCCCCCACACTTAAATCAAACATTGTCCTCAATGTTTCAAGCCTAAAATCACACCAAACAAAAGTAAACACACAAACAGCAACTAAACAGACTAAGCATGGCAGAATGTAAATAACAAAGAGAAGAGGTTAGGGACGCAAATCTGGGTATGGAGTGTAAATGCCATCCTCTCCTTGGTGATTGCATGGGTTGCCTCCCACGAAGCGCTTGCTTTAACGTCTTGCAGCCGGACGATGGTATGCTTATGCCCCATTGGAGCCCACGACATGCAATGGGATCTCCTCCACAACATGCTCTTCAACACTTTCATAATATGGCTCAATGAATGGGAGGGGATAGTGATCCTCCCTGATGGTGGTGTTTTGGTTTCGAAAGTCCATGTAAATGCTCCCACCACCTTTAAATCGGTTGGGCACCTGCACCAAAGAAGGTAACAACCTATTAATTGAAATGGGAATTGAACTTGGGATTGAAGACTTACAAACATATTGTGGTGAAGGCTCAAAATCGGCAGCCCTATCAACAATGTCACCATGGCTACTTTCGGCCATATTGGGTGGTTGTAGGGCAATAACTCCAAGTTCTTCTCCAATGGTGGTTCTTGATACATCCTTCGTGATAAGTGTGGATCCTTTCGGCCCTATGTCCTTATGCACATCTATGACAAAACAAGAATGACTATTGTTAGGATTCTTAATAGAGTCATAAACATTGAATTTAATTATATCACCACCAAACTCCATTGTTAGTGCTCCCTTGGCCACATCAATCTTTGTTTGGGCTGTTTTCATGAACGGACGGCCTAGCAAGATTGGCAATGATGGAGCATGGCTTGAATCCTCCATTTCTAAGACATAAAAATCTGCAGGAAAGATGAGATGATTGACCTGCACTAAAACATACTCAAGGACTCCCTTGGGATAAACATTAGAATGATCGGCCAATTGAATTATAACGCCATCTTGTTTTAACTCACCAAGGTTCATAGATGCATAAATGGAATATGGCATGACATTAATAGAAGCACCTAAATCTAACATGCATTGTTCAAATCTAGTGTTTCCAATTATGCATGGGATAGTAAAGCTCCCTGGATCCTTACATTTTGGAGGTAACTTTCGTTGCAAAACCACGGATACATTTTCACTTACTTTCACAACTTCTTTGTTTGAAATTCTTTTCCTAGTTGTGCATAACTCTTTTAAAAACTTTGCATACATGGGCACTTGCTTAATGGCATCAAGTAAAGGAATGTTTACTTGGACCTTCCTAAACGTCTCAAGAATGTCTTTCTCCTGTTCCTCCTTCTTTGTTTGCAAAAATCTGTGAGGAAAAGGAACATTGGGTGGAATGTGGTTAGAATTAATCGAATTTGAAACCAACTTACCCTTGGTGGCCGAATTGGATGAGTTGGATGCATTATGGTGCCTAGGTAGTTGCGGCAAGGGTGTTTGTACCCTTGCCGTGGGCTTGCTTGCATCTTCCTCTTCATGTTGCAGCTTCCATTCGTCATTAGGACCTGTTTTGGATGGTTTAGGACCTGCCCCAACTTCTTTTCCACTTCTCAAGATGATTGCATTGGCCGTTTCGAACCCTCCCTTTGGGTTTGGAATGGTAGAGCTTGGGAGCTTACCTTGGTCTCGGAATTGCCCTACAAAATCTGCAATCTGCCCAATTTGTTTCTCCAATTGATCCACCATTTTTTCTTGATTTTGCATTGCTTTGGCTTGATTCTCTTGCCCCTGAGACAAATTAGTTAGTAACTTAAGAAGTGTATCATTGTCTAGTGACGTACCTGAAGCATTTGGGGAAGATTGTTGTGGAGCATGTGTGGGTGCGTATGGCTTAGTGAAGAACCCCGGGGGTTGTTGTCTAAAGCCTCCTTGTTGTGGTGGTTGTTGGGGCTCCCTCCATTTGAAATTTGGGTGGTCTCTCCAACCTGGATTATATGTGTTAGAATATGGATCGTTCCTTGGTTGGTTTTGGCCTTGAAATCCAATTGCATTTGCGCTTTCCCATCCACCATTTTCGATTAGTTGTGGGCACTTCTCAGAAGCATGTCCTTGGATAGAACACACTCTGCATACAATTGGTCCTTGCATCTGATAGGAGCATATTTAGGCGACTTACTTAGCTTGTTTTCGTGCATCTATGTTGTTAATTCATAATTGTTTTAGTAGTTTAAGCCATTTTCGTGTGTTTTTAGGTTCATAAGGCTAAGGAAGCAAAAAGATGCATTTTGGAGCATTTTGGAGCAAAATTGGGCTTGGAATGGATAGCATATGCTTGGAGCCAAAGTGTTGGACGAATTTGAAAGCCTTGTATGCACTTTGGACATAAAACAAAGGGCCTAGCCCAATCAAACAATCCTTTGAGCCATGCAAAACCTCTAGCCCAATCAACAACCCTTAGCCACATGCATTCACATGCATCACAACCCCAAAACCATCAAGAAACATCTCATTTTCATACACAACACATCACAAACACATCCAATCTTCCCTCATTGCCTTGAGCTACCATTCCCTTATAATCCAAACACCACTCCTCATCCATTTCCATAATTCCCCAATCCATTCAACACACCAACAACATCCCTTAGACCTTGTGCTACGACGAAGAGGAAGATAAGAGGGCCTAAACGTTCATACAATTCAAGTTTGAGTTGTTGGAATGTTTAGGTGTTTCTTTGATTCTCTTTGTTTTGTACCATGAGGAACTTCCTCTCGGCTTCATTCCATTAGATACACTCTCCCATTTCTTAAAGGATTTCGACATCAGTTTTGCTTCAAGGGTTCTTTCTTCTTAATCCTATGTTCACTCATGTTATATATTTTTATGTCAAACCTTTTGTAAACATGAAGTGTAACTAATCTCTCTCTAGGGATTCGATGTAGCCTTGCAAGATTGCCATGTAGTTAATTCGGAATTCTCATTTAATCTATCTATTTCTTGTTTCATTCTCCGATTTAATTGTGACTTAGTGTGTTGATTTTAATGCTTGATCATCATTTGAATTAACCACAGGTTGTTTAGCCAAGATTAAAGCACACATCATGCATAATCTTGGTAGATATGTGAATGAATGAAGGGAATGTTTTGCAAACATCCTGCCGAGTGTTCCCTTTGGTTTTGTGAAAGTTTCTTGTGCACTACATAGTCTTGATTAGGAACCAAAGTTGCACATCACAATTAGGCTCATGATTAGAGACATTTGATCAAATCCACACATCATATGGCTGATCATATCTAAGTGAAACAAACCCAAGAAATAAGTAGAGGGATGAGTATAATCTGACTTAACAAGCATGGACTTGGCTTAGCAATGGTGAAATCGAATCTCTAGCTTCATCTCCATTTGTGCTATCTCTTTTTATTAGCTGTTGATTCATTCATTTTGTGTTTACTTCATTTCCTTATGCTTTAATTTACAATCTGTCATTTAGTTTAATCAAAACCTAAATCCCCCTTTACCTTATTGTTCAATTTAGTTAGAAATCAATTTAGTTTATGCTTTAAAGCATTTTGAGTCTTTGGTTTGTCTTAGTGTTTTAAAGTTTAGTTTTGCATTCTTTGAGTCTAGTATAGTGTTTTAGATTGTGTTTTTAGCGTTTTTGAGTCAAATCCAAGTGATTAACAATCCCTCCTAATCCCCGGTCCAGAACGATCCCTACTTACATACTTACTACAATTGTCAAAAAGAGGGTTTAATTTGTGTGCGTATAATTCTCGCATCAGCATCCTCATCCCTTCGACCATCTGAGACATAATGGAAGTAAGATTAGCTAATTGTGAATGAATGTCGGGGGTGGAACTTACCTCATGAACTTGCTGCCGTGGGGGTCCTCTTTGGCCTACTCCTTCGTATTGTTGAGCGTTCAACGCTCGGTTAGCAATCAAGACCTTGGCAGCCATGGGTGTCTTGTCCACCAATGCTCCACCCACCGAGGCATCGAGCATTTGACGTTCAATTGGTAGGAGCCCCTCGTAGAAGTATTGTAGAAGTAACTCCTCCTTCATCTAATGCTGTGGACAAGAAGCAACAAGTGATTTAAAACGTTCATAAAATGTAGGAAAAGACTCACCTTCTTCTTGTTGAATTCCACTTATCCTTTCACGTAAAAGGATGATTCGAGAAGTTGGGAAAAACTTCTCCAGAAATGCCCTCTTCATACTCTCCCATGAAGTGATGGTTTCGGGAGCTAATTCATACAACCAATCTTTGGCTTTGTCCATTAAAGAGAATGGAAAAGCCTTCATCTTCAAAATACTTCCATCGACATTGACGGGAGTCATGCTTGAACATACCACTTCAAATTCTTTCAGATGCTTGTTCGGATCCTCCATGGACAACCCATGGTATTTCGGAATATGGTGCAGCAAACTTGACTTTAACTTGAACTCTTTGGTCTTACCTTGGGAAGGTGGGGGATATTGGATACACAAAGGTGCGGCATTATCCAATCCCGAAGCAGAAAGCTCCTTGAGTGTCCGGTTGTCCATGGCCATGCCTTGTGGTTCTTCAAAAATCCTTGCCGTGGGTTCTCCTTCCTCTTCTAGAACTCGTTCTTCAAGGTCAGGTTCCGGGCTTTGTGGATTTGATTCGTGTTGCTTTCTCTTTCGTCTCAAAGTCTTCTCAAAATCGCTTTCAAAGTCCAAGCTATGCTCACTAATCGATTGAGAACTCCGAGTCATACACTAGTACCTAAAACAAGAAAAACAAAACAAGGTCAGAAACTTAAACAAACTAAAATAAACAGAAAATAACAATCCAAGGGATTAGCAAAGTTGCTAATCCCCGGCAACGGCGCCAAAAATTTGATGCGAAATATATAAGCACACAAATTAAAACCCTCTTTTGACAATTGTAGTATATGAATAAGTAGGGATGGTTCAAGACCAGGGATTAGGAGGGATTGCTAAATCACTTGAAAACTGACTCAAAAACGTAAAACAAAAGTTAAAACTCTAAACTAGACTCAAAGAATGCAAAACTAAACAATAAAACACTAAAACAAACCAAAAGACTCAAAACAGCCCCAAAACACTCAAAACTGCCTTAAAAACACAATCTGGGCAGTTTTGAGCACTTACACTATTTTGGACGAATTTGGGTAATAACTTGAATCAAAACACTTAGAAACACAAACTAAGACACTTTCTAACTAAATTGGACACTAAAGTAAAGAGGGATTTAGTTTTTTACGAAATTAAATAAAATGCACAGATTGTAATTAAAACAGATTGTAAAGATGAATTTGATGAAAATATGGATGGAATGCTAGCTAGAAGGTTCCTCTCCACACATGTCACACTTGCATACAAGATGATTTTCAGTTGGTCTTTCGATGAATCATGAAACTCAACACCCCGGGTTAAGTAGGTCCGCTTAAATTAACCTTCAAGTTTTCCTTAAGTTAATGAATTGGATGGGACAGCGCATACACAATTCAAAACATTCTCCAAAAGTCCTTTACGTGAAAAGCACAATAAAGATACAATCAAAGATCATTAAGCAACATGAAAACTATAAGTATTGACGAGGCATTCGTTACTATGATGAGCATGAAACTAGTGCCAAGAATTCATTTAACGCGATTGTTTATAAGCAACCTCCACTACTTGTGAATATAAGTTTGTAACTATTAGGTGAAACTCACTTATATTCTAGCATCATATTCATGCATGAAAACTAAGCATGCACTCTCAATAAACATACACAAATAAGTTATCAATCAAGCAGTTAAACAAATTGAATCCACAACTCATGAAATTCCAACCAAAGGTAATCAATTCATATTGCAAGCATAAACATGGTTTTGAATCACCCCCTAGCTAAGTAGGGATTTAGCCTCTCATGTTCACAGAAAGAGAACACAAAATTGAAATTAAACATAAAGAACAAAAGATTGATTACACCTAAAACGCCCAAGGAATCCACTTGAATTTCTGCACGTTTCAAATTCCTCTTTCTCCTTTCTTTTTGCTGCGGCAGAGAAGGTTTATGGTGAGTTGTGACGATTTTCTGGTTTAGGGATGGGTTTATGGGGAGATGGTGGTGCGGCAAGGTGGTAGGATGATGTATGGAGGTGTGGATGGTGGGGGGAATGGAAGGTGGTGTTGTGGCAGAGAGTGGAAGGTGGCTACAATGGATGGTTGTTGCGGACTGAAGGTGGGAGAAGGGATGGTGGTTGCGACAACAAGGTTTTGTGGCTGAATTATGGAAAAATGAATGAATGAGAGAGAAGAGAAGGGTGCGGCTAGGGTTTAAAATATATATGGTTTCAGAAATAAAACCCTAGCTTATTTTGGTTAATTAAAATTAAATCAAAGGCTTTTAGAATTAGGAAATAAAATCAGAAATTAAAGAGGGAATGGCTGTAAGGTGCGGCTAGGGTTTTAAATTACGAGAAGAGCATGTGTTTATTTGCACAACCTAGGACAAAACTGCCCCCCCTTGCACGGCAAGGGAAGGAAAGAAAGGGAGAGGCCATGGCAAAGGGGTTTAAGGGCCCTAGGACCTTTGTTTTGTGTCCTAAAGTGCCTACAAGGCCTTCAAAGTGGCTAGAAAATACGGACATTTAAGATTAGGAAAGGTTACCAAAACGGGAAACCTAGGGTTAACTTTCCTACTTCAAGTAGGAATCCTTGTTGGAGTAGGAATTCATCGTTGGAGTAGGAATTCTCGTTTCTTCAAGTCTTCAACTCATTCATTCCTCTTTTGCTCCAAAAGACTCCAATTTGCATCTTCTTGCACACTTTGGCTTTATAATCTGAAAATACACAAAAGTGACTTTAAACACTTAAAATAACTAAGGAAACACAACATAAATGCACGAGAACAAGCTAATTAAGTCGCATGAATATGCTCCTATCAATTCCTCCATTTTTCAGCTTACTCAAGTCCATTATTCTGAAAAAATCTCATTCATCTCTAATATTTTAAATTTATCTTATTTTCTCATTTCTATTTGTAATGGGTACCAAAGCTCTAAATGATATGGATGCGACTTTGCTTGGAACCGTTTGCAAGGCTACATCGAAATCCCCTGCTATGAACTTAATTACACAACATGATTACAAAAGATATAAATATCAAGAATGACATGAGTGAAACTAAAGTTCATAGAAGAAACCCCCTTGAAGCAATTCTGATGTGGAAATCCTTCAAGAACAGCGCGGCTGCGTGGTTTCTTCGGTGGCAGCAGATGGTGAAGGGAAATAGGGTATTGTTTTTGGACGAAAGGCCAAAGAAAGAGAAAAGAGAGCTCTGGGCATCCCCAAAGCGGGCTTGTGTAAAAGTGATCTGAAACCCTAGTATTTATATGCTAATGGGGCTACAAGCTATTCCAAAGTGATCCCAGCAACTTATCCTTTATTTTACATGTTTTTGCCTTATTTGGCATCTCCAAATCAAGCTAGATATCCCAATTCATTTTCCATTATGTTCCTGGTCTTCTAACAAGCCAGATTCATCTTGGATTCTTTATTTGGGTTTCAAAACAGGCCACTAAACTTTTTTCCACGTTTGAATAAGGGTCAACCCAAAAAATGACATGTTTTCACTTCTTTTACTTCCAAATTGATCCTAATGTACATGTAACTGCACGCTAACACAAAATAAGGTAAAATGCAGCCAGTTTAACTCAAAAACATCACAAAGAGACTAGAAATGGATGGTATAAATGCATGAAATATATGAGTTATCACTAAAAGTCAGATGAGGCTCGTTTGGCTTATCGCACTTGCTTGAATGCATCAATTGATTGCACTAAGTTTTTTGTTGTGACAAGGTCTTTCATTTCTTGGTCAGGATAAAAGTGACACTTCAAGTAATAGAGGAAACTATTTGGAGCTTTTGTAATTCCTTGTGGATCATGATGAGATACTAAAGGTCGTTGTGTTGGATAAAGCTCTAGGAAACCTCAAGCTAATAGCTCATTCAATTCACAAAGATCTTGTTTATTCATGTTCTATTCAAACCATTAAAGCTATCATAAGTGATATGAAGAATGCTAGGTTCTTTTCTATATTGGTGGATGAGACATGTGATGTTTCCACAAATGAGCAAATGGCAGTGCTTTTGCATCGTGTAAAAATAGGGCAAGTCATTAAAAGGTCTGTATGAGTTCAACATGTTCTCGACACCACTTCAAATCGGTGCGTTCTTTAATTTCAATGAGTTGGGCTTCTCTAATTTATGAAGGCAAGGCTACAATGGTGCTAGTAATATGAAAGGTGAGTTCAATAGCCTGACAAAGATTTTGAATGAACAACTTTGTGTATTTTATGTCCATTGCTTTGCTCATCAACTCCAATTAGCTCTTGTTGCCATGGAAAATGATAATGTTGATATTAACAAAATTTTACATATTGGCCAATAATGTGGTAAATAATTTTGTGTAAGCATCGTGATGCACTTAGAAAGATGCAACAGAAAGAACTTATGAAAGCTCTTGAAAATGATTCTCTTATGATGAAACGAGACTTGAATCAAGAAACTAGTCTTAACTAAACGTGCCAAGATGGAATTCACATTATGGTACCTTGATTAATTTGATTTCTATGTTCTCATCCGTGGTCAATGTGCTTGAAATGATTGTTGATGGTAACATTAATGATACTGTGGCCAAAACAAATAGGTTATTGAGAGACATACAATCTTTTGAGTTTGTGTTTCTCCTAGTTTTTATAAAATCTATATTGGGAATCACAAATAATTTACCACATGCATTACAAAAGAATGATCAAGGGATTGTGAATGCAATGGCTTTAGTCAACACATGTAAAGAACAACCATTCTACATGAGAAATGATGAGGGGTTTGATCTTTTGGTTGACAAAATATCGTTATTTTATGTCCAACATCAAATTAAGGTTATTAACATGGCTAAGACATTTAGTTCGAGAGGTCGCTACGTAATGCCTACAAAAACCACCATCCGTCATTGTTACAAAGTAGTTAAATGATCACTTCAATGAGACAAGTACTGAATTGCTTCAATGATTCCCAACTTATGGAGTTAAATGATCGCTTCCATGAGACAAGTACCAAATTGCTCATATGTTTCGTTAGTTTGAGTCCAAATGATTTTTTTTGTAGCTTTTGACAAAGAAAAGCTACTTCATCCTACTCATTAACAAGGAAAAGCTACTTCGTGTTGTAGTGTCTAAATCCAAACTATTTGAATCAATGTAAAAGTTACAGAACATCAAACAAACACTGCATTGCAGTGTTTGAATCCGTAGAAACTATTTAAACATCAATGTAAAAGCATAGAACATGAAACAGACACTGCAATGCATGGTTTGAATCCACAAAAACTATTTGAATATCAATGTAAAAGCAAAGAACAGGACACAGACACTGCCACAAAACCTAGAAGGAGCACATAACCTAAGAAAAAGAGCACGAAGAGTGGCGATTAGACTAAACGACATACCCAACCATGAATAAACATGCATAGAGTTAGCAAATATACTGAAACAGACTCACCTATATCAAATGCATATATTCCAAGAGATTGAACGGATGACACCTAGTTACCATAGACAAAATGCACAAGGTGCATATAACACTACTTCATACAAAATAAGAAGAGAAATTTTGTTTGAACCTTGATTTTGTATCTCTACACCCAACTTATAAAATTTGTCCATCAAACACCCAAATTCACCCTTAAATAAATAAATGAAAACCAATAATATTAGAACTTAAAACTCACCTGAAGAGCAACAACACTATTCTATCTTTACACCCCTCACTTTTTTTCTTCAATGAACCCAATGCTCCATTCTCGTCGTAAACAATGGCCTCCACAAATTAGGGTAATGAGCAAAATACTGAAAAATCTCATCCATAGTATGATCCAAATGAATTGAATCCATTGGGAATAATTACCACTAAAACTTAATGTACTCCATATTATTTTTATAATTATGTTCATCCTAATTCATAATATGAAAGTTTACTATTGGATCTTTTATCCTCTGCGTAGAAACCAGATAGAATACAGTTATGTTATGCAAATTACAAACGGTTAATGTTGATGGATTGGGAACAATGCTCCGTCGGCTTTGCCGCCAACATTGATGATGATAGAAAGATAAAAGAATTACAGGTTCCAATCGATTGTTAAAGAGAGAGATGTTGGCGATGAGGGTAATTGATGGAAGAGAATAGAGCGGCGGCAGTTTCGATGGTGGCACAGGCAAAGTGTTGTGGTGGTTCCTATTCATTTAAGCGGTAAAGAGAAGATGGAATGGTGGTCGTTGAAGTCGTCAGGGATGTTCCAACGCTTTGGATTACCGGAAAATATGAATGGGTGTAGAGATAAAAAAATAAAAAATAAAATAAAAAATAAAAAAAAAGAAAAAAAGAAAAAGTGTTTCTTTTAGAGTGGGTTTAGGGTTCTAAAATTATTGATTTTAATTTATTTATTTAAGGGTAAAATTGGATATTCCATAGATAAATTTTTAAGTTGGGTGTGGAGATACAAAATCAGGGTTCAAATAAAATTTCCCAAATAAGAATTAGCATGGAAACATAATAATCCAAATGCTATGTATCACTAAATTGTTCACATCGATTCAATGGAAACCTACCCAACTACTTCTCTTTTCTTATTCTTCACAATTCCAAGCAACCAAAAAACAAGATAAGTACTAAACAACATACACCATTTGCAAAAACCTCAATAATGCAAAGAAAACTAAATTTGTGATATGCCCAAACCAATTTTAATCTAAACAAGCTCAAATTCAAAACTAGAAGGTGTAATGTGTAAAATTACACCAAATCTCTCAAAAACACAATTCAAAAACCTAAATCTTAAAAATTGAAGAAAACAGGAAGAAAAAAAAAACACCTTGATTGTGATTTCTTGAGCAAAAGTGTGAAATCGTTCGTCAAAATCAAGTTGAAAGTATGAGATCGTTCGGAGTGGCAGGTGTTTGAGGCTGCAAAATGGAGGTATAATGTTATGGAAGGCAATGGGTTTAAGTGTTTTAGGGGATTGAAGTCCAGCATCATGTGTTATGAAGGAGATAGATGAGAGAGGTTGGGCGTTTAACTAACAGTGGCATGAATTGTAAATTTTATTTGATTGAGGTGTTATAGTGTACCTTAAAGTCTTATTGACTTATTTATAATTGAAATAAATTTGATTGACATATTGTCAGTATCATAACATTTGATTATACAAAATCACTATTTTTTAATAATGTAAATTAAATTAATTATTTATTATAAATATTGTTATTATAACAAATTTAAAAAAAAAAAAAATAGCCTGAAAACTATTGTCATCGAGCAAAGTTTATGTTTTTTCATTTTTTTAATTTTATTTATTTTATATATATATTTTGGTTTAAAAAAATTGGGCCGATGACATTTTTGTCGGGTCAAGATTTTAACATTATTTAATTCGATGTTCAGCAACGAAACTTGATAATTGGGCAAGAAATTTTCATTGGGTCAAGTCAATCAACGCATGTTTACCCGATGCCTTTGTTTGTCTTGCAAACCCTGTTTCACTCGACAAATTTGTGTTTTCGTCAGAAAAGACTTTGAGCGATTGCGTTTGCGCAATCAATCTTCTTCGACATACTTTTGTCAGCTAAAGTGTATGGCGACGAAAATCACTTTGACCCGACAAAACTTCTTCGTCTGGCAAAGTGTTTTTTTGGTAGTGAATGTGGCTGCAATGGGTGGGAGAGGAGGAGGTGCTGTGATGCATGGGAGTTTGCGATGGGTGGTGAATTGATATTGGGAATGAGATTGTTGTTTAAAGTTTTTTTTTTTGCATTATTAAATAACTAAATCTTTTGCATAAAAAACATAATTAAACCTTTTTTTAGGTCCGCAATGTTCACATGGGTAGAAAACAGAGAAACTAATAGAAATTGTAACGGATGTATGATATTGATATGTAATCGTGAGCAGGACTTTGATATGAAATTGTGAGCCGTTGTATGAAATTGAAAAAAGTATGAATTTGAAGTTGGATGAAAATCTGAGGGATCAAAATATAATTTAACCTAACAATAAAAAAAGCAAGATAATAAGAAAATAAATTAGAAACGTAATACACCACTAGATAATGACCTTAATTAAGCCCTACTTGCATGTGTGGCGCATGCACGCACGGGGACAGTTTCGTACCAAATGAGTAAATCGATATAGGCTGGCCATGGATAATGTTTGGATATTTATATATAATTAAGCAGGTAATATTATAGAGATTATCTATTTAAATTATATTTTGTAGATTATATGATGTGATTATTGATGATTGGATTATCACTTAACTATTGATTATGTGCTTATTTTATACTGATGACACATCACATGATTTGTAAATTTGATCTAAAAAGTTGGTTTACCTAAAATTATTCATAATTAATAATTAAGCATGTGGATTATGATGCAAGCAGTCAAATTCAGGAATGGCCTCACTGTATATGTAATATATAAATTTATAATTAAGTGCCAAAATCATATAATTCTGGGTTGCTTTCAAACTTGGCAAGTGTTGCCCCAGTTTCCATATCGTATAATTATAAATTAAATGTTGCTGCTGCGCATATAAACAGGGGAGTGGAAAATCCATGAGTTCATATATATATATATATATATACACACACACACACACAAGGCATATAACTTATTATAGGGACTTGGATTTAATTGGACATGACTTTAATATGTGCGATTTCTAGAAGGCTTTTCTGAGCATGACTGAAAATTATAAACATGTCTGTGATTGGATGGTGGAGAATCCATTGTTGTCATAGGTGTTGAATTTCATTGGGTAGATAGAGAATCATTTTTCTTTTCCGCAACAAAACGATTTTTCACTTTGCAAAAAATCCAGATGACAAATAGCGCATGACCATTTTGCTTATTTACTGTAGAACAATAGCGCAAGTTCGTGATTGACGTGGTTAAAATTACATTATCCAACAATTTGAGATTTAGAATTCGAATTCTTCCTCTCTGTACCATTTGTATAAACAAAAAATTATTATCATGTGAACTGAATCTAAACATTGATGACTTATAAAATAATATGATAAGAGAATATTACTCGTATACGAGACAAAAAATATCATGCATGCATAGTTTTCATACTTTGTTTATTCATCTGCGGCCAAGCGAGTCCAGTGCTCTAGAATATGCTTTTTTGTTTTATTTATTTTTTACTTTTTTTACTTTTTTTCTTTTTTTCTTTTTCCTGTCCAAAACTCACAAGCCATGTATGACATATTTCAGACCAGGATTCCCTCGCCCCCACCCCAAAAAACTCAACCGATTTTCAGATCGTATCTATTTCAATGTATTTCCTACAGCTGGATTAACTTAATCAAACCAACATATTGGTTTCGATCAGAGTACTTGATCAGAAGGGTCGACTGTCGAAGCACATTGAGCCAAAGTTTAATTGGTGCATGTTAATCTATTAACCTTAAAGCCCACTAAAATAAAGGAGTTAAGGTTTCTTGAGCCCTGCACGAAACGATTTCATGTGACTAAATTATTTAAACGCACGCAAAGTGCCCTTCATTCATGCATGCATCTTAGTATAGCCCCTATAGCTATAAGACTGAAGACTTCGCGGTACGCCCCATTCTTTTTTATATACAGTACTTGACCCCTAACCAAAAATGTTCCTGATCAGTCGGCTGACTGCTGTGCTCATATAATATGTGCACATGGACTGGATGACTCAGTTCACAACAAGTACAAGTTCAGATTTTCTGCTTATCTATATTTTGAGAAAATTGGAGTACTAATGGTACCTAAACTATGTTTAATTGTAGCTTTAGTCCCTTAACTTAAAGTTCATTAATTTGGTCTATGAATTTGGCAAAATGTGGAGTATTGGTCCTCATGTCTAACCAGTTTCTTTTCCCATCAATTTTTCTTACTGCATGCCTGGAAGGATAGTAGTAGGAGCCCTTATTCCTTAACACAACCAGATATATATTAGCTTTACTTAAGTCAGAGTAAGAGAGGGAAAATAGATGAAGAACATATGTGGACAGTTCTTGCTGGAACTAGTCACACTAAACCCTAGCAACTACAACCTTAGCATGTCATCTCATATCACAAGTCTCCAAGTAATCATGGATGCACAAGTCAACAGCGAACTTTCTTTCTAGCTTTCTAGCTCATTGATTCAAGGTACTTAACATGCTAACATGATTGATTCTAGGGTTTCATGTAAAGATGGTTGCTTGTAATCATGTGTTTCCCTCACCTATATATACTGCCTTGTACATTCAGAATTACTCATGAATAGAAACACTTTGAAACCAAAATATCTACATGGAATTAGAGCAGTGTCATTGTTGACTTGTCTCTACTCGTGTTGTTTCCACTGGTGTTCGTTTAAACTTCTGTAATGGCTGAGGAAAGCTTAGTCAATCTTGAAGGAGAAAGCTCTCAGGTTGCTCCCTCGAATTTTTTGGATGCTCAAGTTAATACTAACCAGCTGATGCGAAAATTAACTTAACACACAAATTAACCCTCTTTTGACAATTGTAGCATATAAATAAGTAGGGATCGTTCTAAACCGGGGATTAGGAGGGATTGCTAAATCACTTGGAAACTGACTCAAAAACGTAAAACAAAGGTTAAAACACTAAACTAGACTCAAAGAATGCAAAACTAAACAATAAAAACACTAAAACAAACCAAAAGACTCAAAACAGCCCCAAAACACTCAAAACTGCCTTAAAAACACTTTCTGGGCAGTTTTGAGCACTTTCACTAATTTGGACGAATTTGGGTAACAACTTGAATCAAAACACTCAAAAACACAATCTAAAACATATTCTAACTAATTAGACACTCTAAGACACTTGGGGATTTGGTTTTTGACGAAAATCAAACAAACAAAACAAATATGTAAAATAGGCAGATTCAGGCGAAATTGATAGAATTAAGTGGATGGTGAGATGGCTAGGAGGTTTTTCTCCACACATGACATACTTGCACATAATACAATTTCCAGTTGCTTAATCAATGAATTCATGAACCTCAACACCCCAAATTAATTAGGTACGCTTAAATTAACTATCAGATTTCCCTTAGGTCATTGAATTGAATGGAATTAGCGCATTGCAATCAAATTATTCCTTAAAAGTTTTCTATATGAAAGCGCATAATAGAAAGACAATCAAAGATCATTAGGTTCTATGGAAATCATAGGTGTTGACGAGGCATTCGTAACTATGAAAGCGCATGATACTTATGCCAAGAATTTACTTAACATAATTGCGACCAACAATCTTAACTACTCATGGATATGAGTTCCCAACGATTAGGTGAAGTTCCCTCATATCCTAGCATCATGTTTATGCATGCAAATCAAGCGTGCACTCTCAATTCATATACATAAACTAGTTTTAATTAAAATAGATAAGTAAATTGAATTCATCACTCATGAAATCACAACTGAAAGTAATCAAATCATCATGCCAATATAACCATGGTTTCGAATTTCCTCCCTAGCCAAAGGGGGGATTAGTTCCTCATGCTTGCACAACAAAAAGTATTGAATTTAAACATTGAAATCATAAGAAAGAATACACCTATACGTTCAGCAATTCCAAGATGGATTTGATGCACAGATTGGCTCCTCTTCCTCCTCCTTGTTGCGGCACAAAGTGTGGGTGATGGAATTGGTGGTTTTGGATGGTGTTTTCTTGTTTGGAGGGATGGAGGATGGTTGATTATGGTGGGGAAGGTTGTGGCAGAGGTGTATGGATGTGTAGGGAGATGTGTGGATGTGTAGAATGGAGAATGGAGGTGCGGCACAAGGGTTTCTGAATAGCATAAGGGGGTGGTACGAATTTGTGGCTGAAAATATGTTTATATAGTCCTAGGGTTTATTAGATTAGGGTTTACTTAGCAGATTTGGTGGATTAGGGCCCTAGAATTTGGCCATGGGTTGTCAAATCCACCTAGGAAGAGGTTTTTGGCCCACATAGTTTTATAAAAGGAATTGTATACCCAAATCCACAAGGATTAGGCCTTGGAAATCAGAATCCCAAAGGGATTGGGGCTAGGGAGGTGCGGCTGACTTAGGGGAGAGGGTTGCTTGGCTTGCAAGGCAAGCCAAAACCTTCTAGAATGGATTGGGGCTCCACTTTTCTAGGGCTTATAGAAAGAATAGGTTTTGTGGCAGATTTGGGCCTTCTAGAATAGGATGCTTCTAGAAATAGGTTCTAGAATTATCCATTTAGGTCCCCATGCAATTAGGATTAAGACATGATAAGGTTTGGATAAGATAAGATGAGATAAGGTTTGGATAATGTTTTGGATAATTGGATAGTGTTGGATAAGGTTGGATAATGTTTAGATAATGTTTTGGATAAGGTTTCCTCTTTTGAGCTCCTTCCTTATCCACTTTGTCCTTAGCTTAGTTCCTTCCTCTTCTTATCACATTTCCAACTTCTTGAAGTCCAAATTCGTCCATCCATGTTAGCCCACATGCAAGCTCACCACCTAGTGTCCAAAATAGCTCCAAAATGCACCAAAATGCACTTTCTTGATACTTTAACCCATAGGACCTACAAACACACGAAATTGAGTTGTAATACGACATTAACTAAGAAATAATAGCACAAATGCACAAGAATAAGCTAGTTAAGTCGCCTAAATATGCTCCTATCAAATTCCCCCACACTTATCTTTTGCTAGTCCTCGAGCAAAACAAATAAACAAAAGAAACAAAACATAACTCTAAACCTTCCAACGTTGCCTCAGGGATTTCCAATGAAACATAACATGTTAAAGATCACTACTCACATAGATTTAAGCAATCCTTACCCTCGAGCATACTTAATCATAGTCACCATTCACTAGCTCGCATTTAATCAATTAAAACAACATTTTGAATGTAGTAACATGCCTTAGAGAATTCCCTCAATTCCTTACTAGGTGTACTCTCAATTTTCACACAGATTTTCTAACTACACTCCCTACACTAGGTATATGTGAGAAGATTGATGTAAACATGTAGACGAACACTCACATATGTTATAACAAGGAAAGCATTTTCTGGAATTATTAATATGTATATATATGATCTCATGAATGGAATGCTACTACCTAGACACGAGAACCAGGGATACCATATGCTCAAACCAATTCTAAACTCCACATATTGAAATACATAACAATCAAGATAGAAGTCTAAGGGTTGTAACGGGGCTAAGGTATTGGTTAACAAGGAAAGGTAGAGGAAACAAACATTCTTAAAGCAATAGTGAGCAAAGTAATGAATTAGGCACTTAGAATTCCCTTTAGAATGCAGAAGTCAACTTTGAATACCCAAGGGGAAGTCACACAAAACTTAGGGCCATATTCAAACTTTTTGGACCCTTTCTTCAACAATCAACACTTGTGAGTTCTTTCTCACTTCTTTTCTTTATTTTCTTCTTTTTCACGATTTTTTTCTTTCTTTTTCTTTCGTTCTTTTTTTTTTTCTTTTTTCTTTCTTTTTCCCGTGCCCCTTTTAAGACTTTGGCACACACACACTCACAAAATCCTTTCCCCCACACTTGTTTTCTGCAAGAATGTCACTCAAAAGGAATTCCTTCTAAGTTATGCTCCACTATACTTCAAGAACAAGGGTATGGAAAGTCCTATTCTAGGCTAGGTAAGGGTGATGTGGTTAACAAGAAAATAGGTTAACTAAGGCTCAAAGCGGTTTAGACCTACAATACAAATGACAAGGGTGGATTCGGCTATTTGGCTATGGTGGTGACTACTACACAACTTCATCTTGTTATTTGTTATGCTAATCAATTTCATGCTTTGAATAAAACGGGTATGAGTTCTAGTATTTGGAACTATAGTGATGAAACGCATTCTAAGTAGCAACCAAGCAAAGAATAATGAGATCATGCAACGACTTTAGAAAACAAGAATGCACAGATTAATAACTCTCCAAATAAACGTTTAGGCTCAAGTCTCTCAGGGATGTAGCGTTTGTTTGAGTTCCTTCCTTCAAGCATGTTAGAAAAACTGATTTTATCCTTTGTGATTACATGTGAATTCGTAAACTATAACTACAACCAAGCATAAACCAAAGAGCAATTCACACGTCCATCATTGTTTGTAACTTTCTTTAACAGTCATGCATTAAAAACCAAATCCTCATCATTGTGTTGGAAGGTACCCTAAGACACAAACAAACACACAAAAACAACTCTTTTTGGCTTTTTCAAAACACTTTTTTCAATTTTTTTTCAAATTTTCGGATTTTTACTTCAACACACACCAAAACAGCTTAAAATGCACTAAAAACACTTAAAAACAGTGAGAAACAACATTAGAAGTGGTAGGTGATAGAATCCCACGAATTTTGCATAAAAACACTTGTTTACCCCCCCCACACTTAAATCAAACATTGTCCTCAATGTTTCACACAAAGACTCACATAAAAGCAAACAAATAATAAACAACTAAGCATGATAAAATAAACAGCAAGGAGAAGGGTTTAGAAACGCAAATCTGGGTTTGGAGTGGAAGTTCCATCTTCTCCTTGTTGAATGCATGGGTTGCCTCCCAAGAAGCGCTTGCTTTAACGTCTTCCAGCCGGACGAATCCGCCATGCTAAGCTGCACTAGTAGTACCCACGGCATGGAGGGGTACATCATCCACCACATGCTCCTCGAAATTCTCATAGTAGGGCTTTAATCGATGGCCATTCACCGTGAACTCTTGTCCTGTTTTCAAGCTTTGAACTTGGACTGCACCATAAGGAAAAACATTAGTAATAACAAACGGGCCAACCCACTTAGAACGCAACTTACCAGGAAACAAGCGAAGGCGGGAATTAAAGAGTAGCACTTTCTGCCCAATGGAGAATGATTTGCCTCGAATCATCTTATCATGAAAAGCCTTTGTCTTTTCCTTGTAAATTCGAGCGTTGTCATACGCCTCGTTCCTAATCTCTTCTAATTCATTCAATTGGAGCTTCCTGTGAAGTCCAGCCGCATCAATGTCCATGTTGAATGTCTTGATGGCCCAATGCGCCTTGTGCTCCAATTCCACGAGAAGATGGCATGGTTTGCCATAAATGAGCCGAAATGGGGACATGCCCATGGGGGTCTTGTAAGCCGTGCGATATGCCCACAACGCATCCTCCAATCGTACACTCCAATCCTTCCTTGTAGGGCCCACGGTGTTTTCTAGAATCTGCTTAATCTCCCTATTTGAAACCTCGGCTTGCCCATTGGTCTGAGGATGATAAGGTGTTGAAACCTTATGCGTGACGTTGTACTTCTTGAGCAAAGCCTCAATGGTTCGATTGCAAAAGTGAGATCCTCCATCACTTATGATCACTCGTGGCATTCCAAACCTTGCAAATAGGTTAGTTCTAATGAAATCTGAAACCACTCGAGAATCATTAGTTCGGGTGGCTTTTGCTTCCACCCATTTCGACACATAATCCACAGCAAGTAAGATATACAAGAAACCATGTGAGGAAGGAAAAGGACCCATAAAATCAATACCCCAAACATCAAAAATTTCAACCGGGAGAATAACATTTTGCGGCATTTGATCCTTTGCACTAATGTTGCCCATTCTTTGGCAATGATCACAAGACATACAAAAGTTTCTAGCATCCTTAAATAAAGTTGGCCAATAGAATCCACATTCTAAAACCTTAAGGGCTGTGCGTTGTGTCCCAAAGTGTCCCCCACATGCATAAGTGTGACAAAATGTTAAAATAGAAGTGAATTCCATGTCATGCACACACTTACGTATAATCTGATCCGAGCAATATTTCCACAAGTATGGATCATCCCAAACATAAAACCTAGCGTCTTTTTTCAATTTATCACGTTGGTTTCTATTTAAAGTGTTAGGAACTTGTTTAGTCACCAAATAATTTACCAAATCCGCATACCAAGGCTCACTTACCTTAATGGATAACAATTGCTCGTCGGGGAATGTTTCTACAATAGGGTACGGCTCCTCCTCATGTATCATGCGGCTTAGGTGGTCAGCCACCACATTTTCACTTCCCCTTTTGTCCTTGATCTCGATGTCAAACTCTTGAAGAAGTAGCATCCATCGAATTAGCCGTGGTTTGGCTTCCTTCTTCGTGAACAAGTACTTTAAAGCTGCATGATCAGTGAAAATAATAACCTTAGTACCAAGTAAATATGATCGAAATTTATCTAAAGCAAAGACAATGGCAAGAAGTTCTTTTTCAGTAGTTGAATAGTTCAATTGAGCGTCATTCAACGTCCGAGATGCGTAGTAGATGACATGCGGCTTCTTGTCCTTCCTTTGGCCTAAAACAGCCCCTAACACATAGTCGGATGCATCACACATTAGCTCGAACGGAAGGCTCCAATTTGGTGGCACAATGATGGGTGCCGTGGTTAGCATGTCTTTGAGGAGTTGGAAAGCTGCCGTGCATTCCTTGGTGAAATCGAAAGGTGCATCTTTTTGTAGGAGGCGGCATAAAGGTTGGGAGATCTTCGAGAAATCCTTGATGAACCTCCTATAAAAACCTGCATGTCTAAGGAACGAACGAACCTCTCTAACCGAAGTAGGAGAGGGTAAGTGACGCACAAGATCTATTTTTGATTTATCTACCTCAATACCTTTTTCAGAAATAATATGACCTAAAACTATGCCTTGTTTAACCATGAAATGACATTTCTCCCAATTTAACACAAGGTTAGTTTCAATGCATCGTTTTAAAATCAAACTAAGATTATTCAAGCAACCATCAAATGAATCACCAAACACACTGAAATCGTCCATAAAAACTTCAATAATTTTCTCAACATAATCTGAAAATATGCTCATCATGCATCTTTGAAATGTGGCAGGTGCATTATATAAACCAAATGGCATACGACGATAAGCAAATGTACCAAAAGGGCATGTGAAAGTGGTTTTTTCTTGATCTTCCAGAGCTATCACAATTTGATTATAACCTGAATATCCATCAAGAAAACAATAAAAAGCATAACCCGTTAACCTTTCAAGCATTTGATCAATGAATGGCAAGGGAAAATGATCTTTCCTTGTCATGGCATTAAGCTTCCTATAGTCAATACAAACCCTCCAACCTGTTTGGATTCGCGTAGGAACAAGCTCATTCTCGGCATTTGTCAGCACAGTTACTCCGGATTTCTTTGGAACACATTGCACCGGAGACACCCACCGACTATCCGAAATTGGATAGATCACTCCACAATCCAAGAGCTTGATTATCTCCTTCTTCACAACTTTCATCATTGGAGGGTTGAGTCGGCGTTGAGCCTCTCGAGATGCTTTGGACCCCTCCTCCAAAAGTATACGATGCATGCACGTAGTCGGGCTTATTCCCTTGATGTCGGCCAAGGTCCACCCAATGGCGGTTTTGTACTCCTTTAACACCCTCACTAACTTACCTTCTTCTTGTGCTGTGAGTGAGGAGGATATGATGACGGGTAAGGTCTCTTGATCTCCCAAGAAAACATACTTCAAATGACTTGGCAATGGTTTAAGTTCAAGGGAAGGTGGCTGCACAACTGAAGGAATGGGCTTATCAGTCGAAATTGGAATTGAAATTGGGTCCGAGGACTTACCAGATTGTAGTGGCAATGACTCAAGGGCAGCCACTATCTCAACCATGTCATTACTAGGGGGCACGACATGGTGCTCACCATGCATGCCGTGGGTATGCACTTGCCCTACTTCCTTGTCCTTGAGTTCCATTCCCTTTGTGATGACCAATTCAAGTGCATCTTCGTTCAATTGTTCAAAATGGTCCTGCGCCAACGAATCAATTACATCAATAGCAAAACATGAATGATCATCAAGAGGGTACTTAATAGATTCAGAAAGATTGAAATTAATCACTTCCCCATCAAATTCCATTGTCAAGGTCCCATTAAACACATCAATCTTTGTGCGGGCGGTTTTCATAAAGGGCCGGCCAAGAAGAATTGGCAAGGACGGGGCATGGTTTGATTCTTCCATTTCCAATACATAGAAGTCCGCCGGAAAGATTAGATGATTAACCTGCACTAACACATCTTCCAAAACACCCTTTGGATAGGCATTAGATCTATCGGCCAATTGAATAATCACACCATCATTTTTTAACTCACCTAGGTTCATAGATGCATAAATTGAGTAAGGCATAACATTAATAGATGCACCTAAGTCTAGCATGGCATGTTCAAACCAATTATTGCCAATAACACAAGGAATTGTAAAACTACCCGGATGTTTGCATTTAGGGGGCAATTTACGTTGTAAGATGGCTGAGACATTTTCACTTACCTTTACAACCTCTTTGTTCGAAATTCTCTTCCTAGTGGTGCAAAGTTCTTTTAAAAACTTAGCATACCTTGGAACTTGCTAAATTGCATCCAAAAGTGGTATATTGACTTGTACTTTTCTAAATGTCTCTAAAATGTCCTTTTCAACTTCCTCCTTCTTTGTTTGCATGAATCTGCGAGGAAAGGGTACATTTGGAGGAATAGCATTAGAAATAATCGAACTTGGAACATTCTTACCCTTGGAAGCCGAATGGTGTAGGTTAGGTGGCTGCGGCATGGTACTTTCTACCCTTGCCGTGGCTTGTTCTTGCTCCCCCTCCTCAAATTGCAACTTTTCATCCTTCGTTGGGGCGGTTTTAGAGGGTTGTGAGGCCGTTCCAACTTGTTTCCCACTTCGCAACATGATTGCTTTGGCAGATTCGAATCCTCCTTTCGGGTTGACAACGGTTGAACTAGGCAACTTGCCTTGCTCTCTAAATTGGCCCATGAACTCAGCCATTTGTCCCACTTGTCTCTTCAATTCAGTCACCTCTCGAGCTTGATTTTGCACTTCATTGGCGTAATTGTGCATGTCCTTTGCTTGTTTTTCTTGCCCCTGCGCCAATGTAGTTAGTAATTGAATAACTTGAGAATTATCAAAAGACGAACCTGAGTTGTTTTGGGACAATGGTGGTTGGTTGGATTGGTATGGCCGTGGGAACCCAGGGGGGTTTTGTTGAAATCCCCTTTGTGGTGCAGATTGTTGGGACTCTCTCCACTTGAAATTAGGGTGATCTCTCCATCCGGGGTTGTAGTTGTTGGAGTACGGATCATATTTGGGTTGGTTTTGGCCTTGGAAACCAATGGCGTTGGCAGATTCCCATCCTCCATTCTCTATCAATTGAGGGCATGTCTCGGATGGATGCCCTTGCATTGAGCATACGCCACATACTTGGTTTTCTTGTGGTTTTGACCCCATGACAACTTGAGACACAAGAGAAGTAAGATTAGCCAATTGTGATTGAATGTCGGAAATTGCACTTACCTCATTTACACTTTGTTGCTGCCGTGGCATGTCTCTTTGGCCAACTCCTTCGTATTGTTGAGCATTCAAAGCTCGGTTGGCAATGAGAGTCTTGGCGGCCATGGGTGTTTTGTCCACTAAAGCTCCACCCGCTGAGGCATCTAGCATTTGACGTTCAATTGGCAGAAGCCCTTCGTAGAAATATTGGAGAAGAAGCTCTTCCTTCATCTGGTGTTGTGGACATGAAGCAACAAGGGTTTTAAAACGTTCATAATAAGTTGGAAATGATTCACCTTGATCTTGCTGAATGCCACTAATTCTTTTACGTAAAAGAATGACTCGAGAAGTTGGGAAAAACTTCTCCAAAAACGCCCTTTTCATACTCTCCCATGATGTGACAGTTCCGGGAGCCAGTTCATACAACCAATCTTTAGCCTTTTCCAAGAGAGAAAAGGGGAAAGCCTTCATCTTCAAAATGCTCCCATCAACATTCACCAGGGTCATACTTGAGCAAACAACCTCGAACTCCTTCAAGTGTTTATTAGGATCTTCCATAGACAAGCCATGGAACTTAGGAATATGATGCAATAAACTGGACTTGAGTTCGAACTCGTCAGTCTTGTCGGGGGCTGCCCTTGGATATTGAATGCATAGAGGCATGGCATTAACCAATCCCGAAGCGGAAAGCTCCTTGATTGTTCGGTTGTCGGCTGCCATAACTTGTTCTTCCTCAACAACCCTTGCCGTGGCCTCCTCTTCCACTTGTATTTCGTCCTCTTCAAGGTCTGGTGCAGGTGGAGGTGGTTGAGGCTCTTGTTGATTCTTCTTTCTTCTCAAGGCTCGCTCAAAATCGTCGTCAAAGTCTAAGATATGCGCATGAACCGGTTGAGAACTCCGAGTCATAAACTAGTGCCTAAAACAAGGAAACAAATAGGTCAGAAACTAAAATAAATAACAAACTAATAACACACGAAAATAACTAAAAAGAAATAACAAGGGATTAGCAAAGTTGCTAATCCCCGGCAACGGCACCAAAATTTGATGCGAAAATTAACTTAACACACAAATTAACCCTCTTTTGACAATTGTAGCATATAAATAAGTAGGGATCGTTCTAAACCGGGGATTAGGAGGGATTGCTAAATCACTTGGAAACTGACTCAAAAACGTAAAACAAAGGTTAAAACACTAAACTAGACTCAAAGAATGCAAAACTAAACAATAAAAACACTAAAACAAACCAAAAGACTCAAAACAGCCCCAAAACACTCAAAACTGCCTTAAAAACACTTTCTGGGCAGTTTTGAGCACTTTCACTAATTTGGACGAATTTGGGTAACAACTTGAATCAAAACACTCAAAAACACAATCTAAAACATATTCTAACTAATTAGACACTCTAAGACACTTGGGGATTTGGTTTTTGACGAAAATCAAACAAACAAAACAAATATGTAAAATAGGCAGATTCAGGCGAAATTGATAGAATTAAGTGGATGGTGAGATGGCTAGGAGGTTTTTCTCCACACATGGCATACTTGCACATAATACAATTTCCAGTTGCTTAATCAATGAATTCATGAACCTCAACACCCCAAATTAATTAGGTACGCTTAAATTAACTATCAGATTTCCCTTAGGTCATTGAATTGAATGGAATTAGCGCATTGCAATCAAATTATTCCTTAAAAGTTTTCTATATGAAAGCGCATAATAGAAAGACAATCAAAGATCATTAGGTTCTATGGAAATCATAGGTGTTGACGAGGCATTTGTAACTATGAAAGCGCATGATACTTATGCCAAGAATTTACTTAACATAATTGCGACCAACAATCTTAACTACTCATGGATATGAGTTCCTAACGATTAGGTGAAGTTCCCTCATATCCTAGCATCATGTTTATGCATGCAAATCAAGCGTGCACTCTCAATTCATATACATAAACTAGTTTTAATTAAAATAGATAAGTAAATTGAATTCATCACTCATGAAATCACAACTGAAAGTAATCAAATCATCATGCAAATATAACCATGGTTTCGAATTTCCCCCCTAGCCAAAGGGGGGATTAGTTCCTCATGCTTGCACAACAAAAAGTATTGAATTTAAACATTGAAATCATAAGAAAGAATACACCTATACGTTCAGCAATTCCAAGATGGATTTGATGCACAGATTGGCTCCTCTTCCTCCTCCTTGTTGCGGCACAAAGTGTGGGTGATGGAATTGGTGGTTTTGGATGGTGTTTTCTTGTTTGGAGGGATGGAGGATGGTTGATTATGGTGGGGAAGGTTGCGACAGAGGTGTATGGATGTGTAGGGAGATGTGTGGATGTGTAGAATGGAGAATGGAGGTGCGGCACAAGGGTTTCTGAATAACATAAGGGGGTGGTACGAATTTGTGGCTGAAAATATGTTTATATAGTCCTAGGGTTTATTAGATTAGGGTTTACTTAGCAGATTTGGTGGATTAGGGCCCTAGAATTTGGCCATGGGTTGTCAAATCCACCTAGGAAGAGGTTTTTGGCCCACATAGTTTTATAAAAGGAATTATATACCCAAATCCACAAGGATTAGGCCTTGGAAATCAGAATCCCAAAGGGATTGGGCCTAGGGAGGTGCGGCTGACTTAGGGGAGAGGTTTGCTTGGCTTGCAAGGCAAGCCAAAGCCTTCTAGAATGGATTGGGGCACCACTTTTCTAGGGCTTATAGAAAGAATAGGTTTTGTGGCAGATTTGGGCCTTCTAGAATAGGATGCTTCTAGAAATAGGTTCTAGAATTATCCATTTAGGTCCCCATGCAATTAGGATTAAGACATGATAAGGTTTGGATAAGATAAGATGAGATAAGGTTTGGATAATGTTTTGGATAATTGGATAATGTTGGATAAGGTTGGATAATATTTAGATAATGTTTTGGATAAGGTTTTCTCTTTTGAGCTCCTTCCTTATCCACTTTGTCCTTAGCTTAGTTCATTCCTCTTCTTATCACATTTCCAACTTCTTGAAGTCCAAATTCGTCCATCCATGTTAGCCCATATGCAAGCTCACCACCTAGTGTCCAAAATAGCTCCAAAATGCACCAAAATGCACTTTCTTGATACTTTAACCCATAGGACCTACAAACACACGAAATTGAGTTGTAATACGACATTAACTAAGAAATAATAGCACAAATGCACAAGAATAAGCTAGTTAAGTCGCCTAAATATGCTCCTATCACCAGCATCTATGCTTAGTGTTGCTGAATGAGCTCAACTACCTTCCTTGGTCTAGGGCGGTTTCATTCACTCTAGGAGGAAGGGGAAAGTTATGGTTCATCAATGGAAGTGTTGAAAATCCAGATCTTTCTTCTTGGGCCTATGAAGCATGGCTGTGCAAGGATTAACTTGTTATGTCCTTGTTACTCAACACTATGGAGAAACATGTTGCTGAGATATTCAGTTACTGAGATTTGTGGAAATCCATGAAGGATATGTATGGAAACTACAGTAACTACGCTAGGGTATTTCAGTTGAAAAGAGATATTGCTTGCATTCGGCAAGAAAAAAAATCTTTTGTTCAACAACTTGGCAATTTGAAGACTATGTGGAATGAGCAGGATGTGCACATCCCTCACACCATGGATCCTACTATTCTTCTTAAAAGAGTTGAGAAGGATAAGATTTACCAACTACTCGCAAGCCTCAACTCAGAATATTAGGATCTCAGGAGTCACATATTAATGAGCGTGGAGCTACCATCATTCAAAACTGTTTGTGCCACGGTGCAACTTGAAGAAGCAAGAAAGAGGGTGATGAATATGGAGCCTAATCTCAAGCTATCTGAGGCTTAAGGGTATGTTGCAAACCACAGGAACCATGATGCCAAAGTGTACAGAGGAAAGAATCCACATCTAAAGTGTAAGTATTGCAATGCCTCTAGTCCTACAGAATATTGGTGTTGGGAGTTGCACCCTGAACTCAAGCCCAAATTCCATGGCAACGGGATGATGGTTCAAAAATCCTTATTAGTGGCTCCTGTTAAGGCTCAACATGTTGCCAACAATGCTACCAGCTCACTCACTCATGGCTTGGTGGATTTCACAATCGATCCTGTGACTTTTATCAACGAGTTTGCAGCTTACTTGCAAACCAAGAATCATCATGGAGAAGCTGCACAAACATCAAAGGGTGAAGGGAATAAACAAATTGCACTTCTTGGATAGTTTGCAGGTTTTCTAGCTGATCATGGTCATGTTTCAGGAGATGCAGTCCTATGTATCTTTAAAGCCTTCTCAACTGCACTACAAACTAGTTTTAATCATGATTGTTGGATAATTGACTCGTGTGCCTCTGATCACATGACAAATAAAGCCTCAAACCTACATGATTTTCAAGTCTTGTCAAGACCATCTCACGTGTTAGTTATAAATGGAAAAAATTTCTTGGTTATGGGAAGAGGAAAACTAGTTTTAGTCTTAAACACCATAGAGTCTACTGCCTTATACGTACCCTCTTTTCCATTTCAGTTGATGTCCGTAGAACAACTCATTAACACTCTAAATTGCCTAGCCATATTCTCACCCACAAATGTAAATTTTCAGGATGCTCTCACCAAGAGGATGATTAGTGAAGGATTCTATCAAAATGGTCTCTATTACTTTTGGACGAAGCTTTTTTTGTCAAAAGCCCTTTAAGTTCAAGCAAGCTTTTCCAAGGATCAACAACTTTGGCACCAGAGGCTAGCCCCATCCATTTGAAGTTGTTTTGTCAAAACTATTTCCCAAGTTTTGTCACCCATTGATTAAGTGTGATACTTGTCATTTCTCAAAGTTTGCTAGGTTACCTTTTGAAACCTCAATGTCTAGATCTAATATACCTTTTGAACTTGTTCACACCGATGTAGGGGTTCCTATTATTGAATCAATGGAAGGTTACATATATTTTGTCATATTTGTGGATGATTGCACTCATGTCACTTTTCTTTATCTCATGAAAGCTAAAAGTGAAGTTTCAACTATTTTTCAAGACTTTCAAACACTTGTGTCAAACCAATTCCATCTAATTATTAAAACACTAAGATCAAATAATGGCACTGGGTTTTTTTCCAACACCATGGTTCAATACTTGAGCTCAAAAGGAATCGTACATCAAACTAGCTGTGTTGGAACCCTACAGCAAAATGGGATTGCTGAACGGAAGATTCAAAAGCTACTTGAGAAAACCCGTGCACTGATGTTACACACGAATGTTCCAAAGAAGTTTTGGTCCTATGAAGTCTTGACGCTACATACCTCATTAATTGACTCCCAAGTCGTGTTCTAGGGTTTAAATCTCTTTATGAAACTCTAGAGAAGATGCTTATCAATCTGTCTCATTTGAAGGTGTTTGATTGCTTATGTTTTGTTTATGTGCAGCCTCAACATTCTGACAAATTAGAGGCTAGGGTTACAAAATATGTGTTTGTAGGGTACTCATCTACACAAAAAGGGTACAAATGCTTCAATCCCCTCACCAACAAATGTATTGTCTCCAAATGTGTCTTTTTTAATGAAGACACTCATTTCTTCCAACCACCAAGGCATACTTTTGGTGAGGGGGAGTCTCTGCATGATTTGTTCCAGTTACCTACGTACACAGAACAATATGATGATGTTCCAATAAGACATGACACTCAAGGCAATGAGGAGGGGCACCAAGTCATAAATCCCTCAAATCCATGTGTCATCTTACAATAGGACGTTGAACATGGATCTGAAGATCAAATTGACAATGTGCAATCATCATAGTTAACTCAAGGTGCACGAAGAAATCCTGCTCAAACAAGAAAGCCTCCAGCGAGGTCATTGGACTATGTCACTGATGCCTCAAGGTACCCTATCTCTGATGCACTACATTACTCAAAGTATTCGACTTCTCACCGTGCATTTCTCACTAAAGTCTCTAAGATTGCTAAACCAAGAACATTCCAAGAAGTTGCTTTCTTGCCACATTGGAAACTAGCTATGGTTGAAAAGCTAAATGCATTGGAAAAGAATAATACTTGAAGCATTGTCAAGTTACCTCCAAGAAAGAAGGTTGTTGGAAGCAAGTGGGTTTACAAAACAAAGCTCAAGCCAGATGGTTCAATAGAGAGGCATAAAGCCAGACTTATGGCTTCACTCAGATATTCCAGGTTGATTACAAGGAAACCTTTGCCTTAGTGGCAAAAATGAATACTGTTAGGGTATTGCTCTCAATGGCAGTTAACTGTGGTTGGTCTTTGTACCAAATGGATGTAAAGAATGGTTTTCTCCATAAAGAACTTCAAGAAGAAGTCTACATGCAACCCCCACCAGGTTACACTCAAGTGGAACAAGGAATGGTTTGTAAGCTACATAAGGTAATCTATGGACTCAAGCAATCTTCAAGAGCATGGTATGCCAAGCTAAGTTCTGTCTTAGAAAAGGCAGGGTCCATCAGAAGTAATGTTGATTCCTCCTTATTTATTCGAAGTGGTTCTAGTGGCACACTTGTTCTTATCTATGTTGATGATCTAATCATAACTGGTGACAAAAGAGTGAAATCAAAGCCTTGAAACACTCCTTACACCACACCTTTGCGATCAAAGATCTTGAAAGATTAAAGTACTTTCTTGGCATTGAAATGGCCACCTCTCACAAAGGGTTATTTCTCAGTCAAAGAAAGTATGTTGTTGATTTACTCACTGAGGTTAATCTCACAGATTGCAACCTTGCCATCACACCTATTGATAGCAAAATGAAGATTGATTCGACTGGAGAACCTCTCACCAACATAAGCTACTACCAAAGATTGGTTGTAAGCTTATCTATCTCACTATGACACATCCAGACATCCCTTATGCTATCAGCTTAGTGAGTCAGTTTATGCATGCTCCCATAATGCAACATCTTCACCTTGCCAAACATATTCTTCGTTATCTTAAAGGTTCATTGGACAAAGGCATTCTTATGTCAAACAATCAGTCCATAAAAATTAATGCTTACACCGATGCAGACTGGGCAGGTAGTACAATTGACAGAAAATCTACAACTGGATATTGCACTTTTGTTGGGGGGGGGGGGGGGGGGGAGAGAAACCTTGTGACATGGAAGAGTAAAAAACAACATGTTATAGCATGATCTAGTGCTGAAGTAGAGTATCGACTAATGGTAGCCACTGCATGCAAACTGATTTAGCTTAAAGGCTTGGTTTCAGATTTAGGGTTCCCACATCGAGCGCCCATATTTCTCATGTGTGATAACTAAGCTGGCATGCACATCGCAGTTAATCTTGTTTTTCATGAAAGAACCAAGCACATCGAGATGGATGGCCATTTCATCCGAGCTCAAGTTCAAACACAATTCATTCAAACTCAATTTCCTTGAAGCCCTGATCAATTTGCTAACTTATTCACCAAGGCTCTACCCTCTTCTCAGTTACACAGGCTTCTGAGCAAGCTTGGCTCGACTACACTTCATGATCTAGCTTGAAGGGGAGTGTTGGAAGCAGTCACACTAAACCCTAGCAACTACAACCCTAGCATGTCATCTTATATCACAAGTCTCCAAGTAATCATGGATGCACAAGTCAACTGCCAACTTTCTTTCTAGCTTTCTAGCTCCTTGATTCAAGGCACTCAACTTGCTAATTACTTCTTAGTCTTGGATTTGATGTAAATCACCTAAAATTAAGGAAAAGCTTGTGTCCTAGGTTTAACCGGTCTCTAGGGTTTCATTTAAAGATGGTTGCTTGTAACCATTTGTTTCTCTCGCCTATATATTGCCTTGTACATTCGGAATTACTCATGAATAGAAACACTTTGAAACCAAAACATCTACAGTTCTTTATTTGTGCATATACCTGGCCATGAGTTTACTTATTACAAGTACAACTCATTCATCTGTCTGCGTTTTAAATTTCCCTAGGATTTTGAGAGCAAAACGAATTATACAAGTCTTAATGCGCAATGTTCAATGTTGTCTATATATATGCACAAACAAATTCGGTTACAAATTTGTCTCATCAATTATATTTTTTATTAAAAATTTATAATCAGCTTCTGTTGTGTATATATCCCCTTTCTTTTTTACAGTCTACACTCTTTAGAAAAAGTGACTTAACATTAGAGGAGTGCAAATAACAGTTTCTGAATCATTATTGCGCCATTTTTGCAGGCCCCCTTACCCCAAGAAACTGGTATTGAAGCAGTCATCTGAGAGTGCAAATCTCACACTCTCGAAAATGTGCAAAAATACCTAAAAGAAACCTGAAAACTGCGATTGAAGTTTTCATTCCAAAACTCGCAAAGGGCGATATCATTACACCCACAAACCGATTGACTATTTGCTAAATCTACAACTTCTAGGGCGCCACCACCCTCACTTGTCTGAAAAATTAATCATAGTCAACTCTAGTTTTCAATCAAATCATTGCATTCACTTTCATTTTTTTTTATTTGACAAACGACAGTGTTAGCAAATTAAATTATTAATTATTTGAGGAGGGAGATTGGTGTGGATAAAATTCGTATCAAAATGCATAGGCATGATTAATTTCTATCACTACTTCAAAGCGTGGTCTGCCATTCACTTTATTTTTAACCATCCAGTAGTTATATGACAATTTTGGCATTTGCATGTTGTACTTAATTACTGAATAAAAAATCAACAGCAATGAAAATTACGCCATCGATTGCCAGCAGCAGCATGGCAGGTTTTGAGCATGTCAAGTAAGGGAAGCTGATTATCCTTGTAACATCAAATAAAACTTTGATTAATTAGAAGTTTATGAACACCAGTGACATTGTTTGAGAAGATCCAGAGTTTCATTCCTTTATCCCATTATCGATCTCCATTAGTTTCATGCACAAGGTAGGGTTTAACGCATGAAAATTTTCATTATAAGCAATGCCATGTTCACATTCACCACAAATTATATTAAACCTACTTACGTTAAAATCCCAAGCCAATTTTGAGGTTGGCAAATGCTACGTACATACACTATACAAAAAATTTCATATTTATTTTAGGGCGTGGTCTGTACGGAATTATGGGTTGGTAGGGAACTTGAAAGTGGGGTGGATATGGATGGGTGTGCGGGTAAGGAAAAAAAAATTGGCAGGGCTATAGTTATCGCCATATAGTTAATCACTAGAGGAATTTTCTCCAATGCCATCACTAGATCACATCTTATATACACCGTAGACTAGACATTTTTTCCAATTGTAATTGGTGTAGGATTCTTACCTCAATAAGGATTAATATAACCGATATATTTTAATATTTTCCACACATCAATGCAAGGAGTCATAATTCTAAAGGGTATCACTCGTCTAAGTTTTCATAGGTCCTAGGGTTTGTCTTCCTTTCCCTTCTCTTGCCATCCAAACCGTAAATGAATAAAAAAACACAGCAGCTTGTCATCCAATTCATCTTATTCCTCTCTTCCTAGCCAAAACACTACAACTTCCTTAAACTTTCTCCACCAACTATATTGTTTGGGTTTGTCTACTCAAAGCTTTTCATATTGGTCATGATCTCTGAAAATACGTAGACGGTTCTCCTCTCTCTCCCCCTCCCACCATTGCCAATCCTAAATACATTGAAGTTGACCATCTCTCCTCTTTAAATCCCCAATTCCGAGTAGTTCCGTTGGTATCAATAGGACCAACTAGTGCTTAGCTATCCATGAGTACCATCTCTGAATCTTTACTTTATCTCACTATTGGTTGTGCCACATTCCCATGCTTTATGAGATTGCCTCCATACTCAATTTTCTTAGACCTTTATTGCTAATGAAGCCACTTTGCGCTTTCAACTCTTGGATTTGTCCAAAGGCTCCAAGATCACATATGTCTACATCCAAGAAACCAAATTCATTGCTGATCCACTTGTTGAAATTGGTGAACCTATTTATGATACAGATCGTATTATTTGTTGTCGTGGACTTGGGACCGATTACCGGATGCTTACCACTACCTTGATCAGTGGTTCTCTTCTTTCCTTCATCGAATCACGTTCCAAGATTCTCACCTTTTACCCACAAAATCCCAAAAATAATTCTGGAGTTAACAATGGCCAAGCCCTTATCATGGCGAATTCAAGGTATGGTGGTAGTCGTGGCAATTCTGACTCTGGTGGTGGAGGTAGCTGTGTAGGCTGGCGTGGTCCCTCTAGTTGTAGGGGAAATCGCAGGCCATAGAACAACAACAATCATCAACGACCTACTTTTAGAGCCTAGCCTAACCACAATCATCAACAACCCTAAAATCCTCAGCAGTCGCAACACTTTACTGATGTTATCCACAACTTGCCTGGCCCAGCTTCCTGCCCCAACAGACATTCGATCCAGCCAATTCCCAGGCTCAGCACTCCCCAATCCACTGCAATCTCCATTCTTGGTCCAACTTGGTGTTACAACTGTAACACCTCTCAGCACACCTAACAAACTTGCCCACATCGCTACAGCTGGTATGACCAAGCCCCACCCTTAGCTGGAGCTCAATTTAACAGCAATTCAAACTTGTTTGGTATCTTTGACACTGGTGCTACCCACCACATGACCGGTCAATCATGTTTGGTTTTCACTATGCTGGTTCTTCTAATGTATAGTTGGGTAATGGTGATACTACGAACATTGCCCGTACCATTACCATCCCCTTTTCTCTTGGTTATTCTAGTTTTACTCTGTAAAATACTTTTTTTTCTTTTTGACCTTCATAAAAATATTTTGTCTATTGCTTATTTTACCCAAGATAATTTAGTGTTCTTTGTCTTTGCTCCTCATTTTTATCAAATCTATGACTTACTTACCGATGTGTTGATGTTTCATGGCCCCTGTAAAGATGGGCTTTATCCTTTGTCTATATTTTTCACCGTCTCTACCGCCCCTCAAGCCTATGTCGTCGTCTCTTCCACCACCTGGCTATAACATCTTGGTCTTTTCCATTACCTGGCATTGTCATCATTAGTCATATCTCGTCTTTCTTCTAATTTAGGTCCTACTGTTAGAGTTGGTAAATCATTTTGTATGGACCGTGCCCTTAGCAAGTCTACCCAATTATCCTTTTATTCTAATAATAATATTTGCAGTAGTTTCCCTTTTTATATTATTCATTGTAACGTGTGGATGTCTTCAATTACTTTTGTCAATGGTTTTCGTTATTGTGTACTTTTTACTGACGATTTTTCCCGTTATTCCTAGATGTATCCTATGAAACGAAAATTCGAGGTCTTTGATCACTTTAAAAACTTTGTTGCAATGATTCATAACCTGTTTCATGCCGCTATTATGGTCATCCACAGTGACAATGGTACTAAATATGTCAATCAATCTTTTGCTACCTTTTGTCATGTACATAGCATTGAACAACGCTATTCTCGTCCCCACACTCCACAACAAAATGGGCTTCTTGAGCAAAAACATCACCATATTGCCACCCTTATTCGCTCCCTTTTCCACATAGCCGGCTAACTGAAGGAAAATTTGTGAAAAACTAAGTTCATTAAGCAACATAATACATGCATTTAATGATTAAATGGCATAAGCATATTTCTATGCACTTTAAAACAAAACTTAAACCATGAAATTCAAAGCCTAGTAGTTGTGGTCAATGAAGACTCAACTCAAATCTTAAAGAAAAGAGTTGAGGAACTTTTATACCTTTGAAGCACCTTTTTGCTTACCAAAGGATATTCACCCATGTAAGGGTTTTCTTTCCTTTGTCTCCTTGCTTCTTGGCTTCATGGATGTGGATGGAGGAACTTTGCTTCTTGGCTCCATGACTTTTTGGATATGGACGGAGGAATGGGTTCTCCAAAAGTCCCCAAAGTTGGAGACCTCTAAGTTCCGGAACCAAGAATGGTTAAGGAAGAAGATGAGTGACCATGGAAGAACAAAATGCTAGCAATGATCTCCTATGGTTTCCAGCCTCTCTAGAGAGAAAAAGAGAGCTTATGCTCCCTCATCTTTTCTCAAAGAAAAATCCTAATGAAGAAAAGGCTATAAAGTTACTTTTATACCTATCTTCATTAGAATGGCAAATTTGTAATAAGTTTGAAACCACTCCCTCTCTAAGCATGGTCGGCCTTCCTATTGTTAGTGTGTTAATTGCTTATTTTGCTTTAGTTGTCACACAACTTAAACCTTATGTGCCTTGTGGACCAAAACCCTTTAGAGTCCCGAAACCTAAAACTACTTAAGGCCTAAAAGGAACCTTTCATTCTTGGTTAACTTTTAATTCATTCTTTCCATACACAACTAAACTATTTTATTGTCCTTACTCATCTTCGTTATTTGCTTCAATCATTATCTCACATGGTGTCCGATCCCTTAGGTTCCTTTTAGTGAGGCAGTGGGTGATTAGAACTTTTACTAATTGATTGTGAATTGAAACTTACTTTCAATTCTCCCTTTAGTGATTATGCACCTATAGATATGAAAATTTCGTTGCGTATAAATGATGCATCACAAAGGTCTACGTGGCATATGACTCATCACAACTAGACAAGTCATCAATGACATGTGACACAAATCAAGCAAAGGAAGCTCAGACGCATTCCTAAAATGAGGCAAAGCGGAAGAAATCTCCTTAAAATCGGCAAGGGGCCTAAATTGCTCTCAAGCCGGAAAGAAAGTTAAAACATCTTCATAAAACAAGCAAGAATTGAATATTGCTCACAAAATAGGCAACAAGCCCTATAGATTTCGGCAAAGCAAGAGAAGGTGGTTGAAATTAAGAAACAAAGCATGCCTAAATTCTCCATGGATGAATCAAGACACAAATCAAAGCCAAATCCATCCAAAGGCATAGTTTTGGAAGTCTATAAATACAAGGTCCCCAAACACAAATATGGGTCGGTAATTCTACATCTAGAGGAACCTCTGCACCAAATCTTTAAAGGCTAATATGCTGCCAAAGCTCTCTTCAAAGAACGCACAACCAAAGCCGAAGCTTTCTTTCAACCAAAGTCGAAGCATTCCCTTGAAGAATCAACAAGCACTTATGCCGATTCCTTCAAGACTTTGGTGTAAGCTCAAAACTTGTAATGACATTCGTTTCAAGATCAAGTCACCAAGACCCTTAAATCAATGAAATCCTACATCAATATCACCTTTGCTGCAGCCCTAAACCTGAGGTGAAGACCATCCACTCATTGTTTCAAGCTCAAAACTTGAAGCAATCGTTCAACTGTTCATTTGAGATCAAGTCATTGCGACCCTTCGGTCAACAACCTACACATCTACATCAAATTTGAAGACTGAATCAGAGGAAAATTGTAAACAGCGATTGTAACCCTACAAATTCATTATTACAAATCTACTTTTTACCGTGGAGGAAAAAAACTTGTAGATTGATACACTCGTCAACCGTCTGGAGACGCAGCACGACGAGAAAGTTGACTTGAAGGTTGATCCACCAAAGGAGGAAACTGACGAAAAGAAGAAGCCTCTGATGGACAAAGATGAGGAGAAGCTAGAGGTGGACTGAGCTACGATGTTTATGGGATCTCTCTTTATCTAACAACTACAAGAGATGATCACACGCACAATCAAGGCACAGTATAAAGGAAACTCGCATGACTCCATGCTGTATTCAAAGCCTTACTTTAAGAAGATTGACTATTTGAGGATGCTAAGGGTTTATCAGCAGTCAAAATTAATGCAATTCGATGGAAAGGGCAATCCCAAACAACATATTGCCCATTTCATCGAAACTTGCAACAATGCTAGGACGGATGGAGACTACTTCGTCAAGCAATTCATGTGCTCGCTGAAGGGTAACGCCTTTGATTGGTACACTGACCTTGAGCCCGAGTTCATCAACAGTTAGGATCAGCTTGAAATGGAATTCCTCAACTGCTTTTACAACACTCGCCGCACCGTAAGCATGTTGAAGCTGATGAGTACGAAATAGTGGAAAGATGAACATGTCGTCGACTACATCTATAAGTGGTGTTAATTAAGTCTGGATTACAAAGATTGGCTTTTTGAAACCTCTGCCATTGAGATGTGTGTTCATGGCATGCACTAAGGGTTACATTACATCCTCTAAGGCATAAAACCGAGAATATTTGAGGAGCTGGCAACTCTTTCCTATGACATGGAGCTAAGTATCGCCAATTATGGGAAAAATGAGCTGATCACCGACTTAAGGAAAGATAAGGTGTTCACCCTAAAGGTAGGCAAGACTGGGAAGAAGCCTGCCAATGAAGCTTTTACCGTCAACACAACTCCCATCAAGACCTCATCTGCGCCCGACAATATCTCCTCTAAGAACAAACCGAATGAGATAAAGAGAGGTGAGCCTTTTCGCACCCAAGATAGGTACAAAAACATCTTAAGGGAACTAAAGCAGAAGACGTAGCCTTTTCCTGACTCTGACGTGGCTGCAATGCTAGACGACTTGCTGGAAAATAAGGTAATTGAGTTACTTGAATGCAAGCACCCCGAATAGATGAATCACGTTAACGATCTTAGGTATTGCAAATACCATCGTATCGTGAGTCATCATGTTGGTAAGTGCTTTGTCCTCAAAGAACTCATTATGAAGCTAGCACAACAAGGGTAAATTGAGCTCGATCTTTAAGACAAGGCTGCAACACATACTGCTACAATTGCATTTGGATCCTTTGATCCTCTGCTTCTCCAAGTGACGCCTAACCACTTTCGTCCATGCTCAAGCTACACGGCACATTTCGTACAACCATTATTGGGGGCAAGCGACCAAAATGCGTTTACTGATGATGAAGAATAATGGACATTGGTGACCTACAAAAGGACAAGAAAGCCAAGACCATAAGTCATAAAGCCAAAGGTGGAACAAGGGAGAAAACAGCACCGCCGCAACAATAGGAAGCCCAAAATAAACATAAGAGCTGATAAGCTAACATACGTAAGGGAACCTATAGAGCAAGAGCCACGCATTCTTGTCTCCTTGCACGAGTACTTCCTGAAGGACTTCTTCCAGCAGTGCACTACTGTTGCCTATCATATGATTAAAGGCAAAGTTATCGCCATTGAGGAAGATAAGACCCTCACGCCTAAAGAAGGCTTGCCAACGTACTTTAGCATGAAGGAAGCACTACTATTACCTAAGGAGATGTGAAAAGCACTAGTAGCAGTCTTGGAGAGTCCCGACAACCACGAAGTGCAAGAAACCAAGGATAAAGGCTTGAAACTTCGGCCTTATAAATATGCCATATATTGTGCTGCCCATTATGCAATCAACTTTACTGACGAAGACTTGCTATTGGGATCAAAGCCTCACAACCGCCATCTCTTCGTTTCTGGGTACATAAGAGAGAACAAAATCAACCACATGGTTGTGGATGGCGGGCCGACCATAAATGTCATGTCAAAGTCAACAATGACCACAATCGGTATCAAGGTGGATAAACTATCCCAAAGCTGTCTGCTAATCCAGGGTTTTAACTAAGGAGGACAAAGAGTGATGGGCATGATCCAAGTCGAGATGACCATTTGCGAACTCAAGTCAAGCACGTTATTTCATATGATTGATGCAAGAACTTTCTACAGCTTGCTCTTAGGAAGGCCTTGGATCCACGAGAATGGAGAAGTGCTGTCCACTTTCCACCAATACCTAAAGTTCTACCGAGAAGGGGTGAAAGTGACACAAGGCAACACCAAGCCATTCATCGAAGCTGAATGATATTTCACTGGCGCCAAGTTCTACATGGATGACAACATGGTACCCGAAGCTCTTCCAAAAGAGATCAAATCCACAGGCAAAGCCATACCTAAAAAGAAGGAGTGGCAAGCAATGCCCAAGAAACAAGAAGGGGTAGTTGTGTCGTCTTCAAACAAAGATGTTGATGAGCTTGCTAAACCCATAACAACCAAATAGAATGTGACGCTCTCAAAATGACCAAACACACCCATCTTCCGATACTTCCCATTGTCGAGAAGAAAAAATAGGCAATCCTCGTTCAAAACTGGAACAAACAAAGCCAACACATAGCTACACAAAGACGATGTAAAGTTGCTCATGACAAATGCGGTTTTACCTCTAACACAGCCAGGCAACGCTAAAGTTTCAAAACCACTACAAGATTTCATAAAACCCCTACCAAAGGGGGCAGAACTAGGTTCTCTTCCGACCAAGAAGATTGAAGAAGGTATCAACACAAACGCCTACAAACTCATGTCAAAGGCTGGGTACGATTTCACCTTCTCTTCAAATCTTGGAAAGAAGAATGCAAACACCATAAACGACAAAGAACGTAACCTGACTGAGACTCAAAAGAAGTTGAAGAAGCAGGGAGCACTAAATACACCATAAACAACAACAAAGCTGGACTTGGCTTCACACCTAATATACCCGTGAAGATTTCAAGCAAAGCAAAGAGCACTAGCACTTAACACATCAACGTGAACGTTGAATAAGATCAAAAAGAACCTAAACCCGTCCCTCGAACATCAGTCTTCAATTGACTGAATTGTTCAAAGCCTAGAATTTCGACACTTGATCACATTGGAGGACAAGACCGAAGTTTTGTCTTCAAATGACTTAACACGCGAACACCCTAAAACTTTGTTTTCGAAAGGTTGTCAAAACGTAAGAAGCAAAGCAACATGACTAGTTCTCTTCCACGGCGGTCATGCTTAGAAAGGCATGAAGAAACTAAGAAGCTTTCTAGAAAGATGAAGACAACACCAAAGGAAGAAAAGCTCAGCGGTTTAGCAGACAAAGATGACGTTCGAAGCTCAATTCTTTCAAGAATAAAATGCCAAGGTCTTTGGAGGTTGACACAAAAGGACAATTGAACGTAAAAATGAGCACCATCATCCACACTAGCCAATCTTCACGCCAACAAGCCCAAGAGGACGGCACTGAAAAAGAGGTCCAAGAAGTCTTCCCCATCATAATCCAAGAAAACAAAGACGACAAAATCACCAAGGAAGACATCATTGTTGCGCCACCACAACTCGAGGATAGGAGGCAAGCCATGGTTAATGATCTCAAGGAGCTCAACTTAGGCACAAGCGAGGAACCGAAGCCCATCTTCGTAAGTGCATTTATCGAGGAGTACTACCAATTGATATTGGAGTACAAAGACGTCTTCGCTTGGACCTACAAAGAAATGCTCGACCTTAACCCTACCATCGCCGTGCATTATCTTGTAGTCAAACCCAGAACGCGGCTGGTAAAGCAAACTCAATGACGCTATCGATCTGAGCTCATCCTACAAATTGAAGCCGAGATTAACAAGCTAATCGAAGCAGGCTTCATTTAAGAGGTGCAATACCCTAAATGGATCTCTAACATCATCATTGTCCTTAAGAAATCTGGACATATACGTGTTTACGTAGATTTTCATGACTTCAATGATGCTTGCTCGAAGGATGACTTTCCCTTGCCAATCATCAAAATCATGGTAGATGCAACCACTATCCACAATGAGCTATCATTCATGGACGACTCCTCTGGGTACAATCAAATCCACATGGCTCCCGAAGATGAGGAACTAACGACCTTCCGTACTCCAAAAGGTATTTTTTTTGCTAAAAGGTAATGCCCTTTGGCTTGAAAAACCCTAGGACTACATATCAATTTACAATGCAAAAGATCTTCAACGACATGCTAAATAAAAATGTAGAATGTTACGTAGACGACTTAGTTGTTAAGAACAAGAAGAGATCTGATCACTTGAAGGATTTACAAATGGTATTCAACAAACTACAACATTACAACCTCAAAATGAACCCGTTTAAGTGTACATTTGGTGTCACTTCTAGGAAGTTCCTTAGCTTTATTGTCAAGCACTGTGGCATCGAAGTGGACCAGTCAAAGATCAAGGCCATTTAAAGCATGCCTGAGCCAAGGAACCTGCATGAGCTAAAAGGTCCACAAGGGCGGCTTACCTTGATCAGACGCTTCATCTTCAACCTCGCTGGACTCTTTTAACCCTTCAGTTAACTCATGAAGAAGAACGATCCATTCATATGGGATGATGCTTGTCGCAATGCCTTTGAGAGCATAAAAAGGTATCTAGCAAGCTCACACTTCTTATAAGCCCCCGTACCTGGAAAGCCATTTATCCTATACATTGCCACACAAAAGAGTTCCATTGAAGCACTTTTGGCATAAGAAAATGAAGACTAAAAGGAAAAAGCACTTTACTACCTAAGTAGAACTCTCACTGGTGCCGAGCTCACCTACTCACCAATCAAGAAGATATGCCTTGCCCTAGTCTTTGCCATCCAAAAGCTAAGACACTACATGCATGCTTACACCATCCATTTAGTTACTAAAGCCGACCTAGTCAAGTACGTTATGTCCAAACTCATTTTGATAGGGTGACTAGCTAAATGGGTGTTACTTCTCAATTAATATGAGATCATTTACCTCCCAGCTAAAGCCGTCAAGGGACAAGCACTAGCAGACTTCCTTGCCGATCATCCAATCCCAGCCGATTGGAAAATCTTAGACGACTTGCTTGATGAGGATGTGTTCTACATTGACATCTTCCTGACATGGACAATGTTCTTTGACGGATCTGGATAAACGGATGGAGTAGGGGTAGGAGTAGTATTCATGTCGCCACAAGGACAAATACTACTCTATTCCTTGCAACTAAGCGAGCTATGCTCCAACAACATCGTTTAGTACCAAACACTGATCATTGGAATCTAAATGGCGATCGACATGGAAATCACGATGCTAGAAGTGTATGGCGACTCCAAGCTCATAATCAATTAACTTTTGAATGAATATGAAGGGAAGAAAGGTGATCTCGTCCCATACTTCCGGCTAACAATGCAACTGCTACAAAAGTTTGAGGCTGTGACGCTAGAACATGTGCCAAGAAAATAAAATCAAATGGCGGACGCTCTTGTTAACTTAGCCTCAAGCATGGCGTTAGGAGAAGACGAAGTTGCAGATATGCCAGTTTGTTAAAGATGGGTGATCCCGCTCATCACTGAAATGATACTGGATGATACAAACGTCATCTCAGTACTTCCAGTCGACACTGAAGAGTGGAGACCACCACTGATTGACTACGTGGAGCACGTAAAGCTTCTAGACGATCCTAGAATTTTCTTTGAAATACGTCGACGAGCACCTCGCTTCCACTATTGCAAAGGAACACTCTACCGACGCTCTTTTGAATGAGTACTTCTAAGATGCCTAGGTGAGGAAGAAGCCAATCACACCATGGAAGAAGCACACTCATGTGTATGCGGAATGTATCAATCTGGATCAAAACTACACTTCCAGCTTAAGAGAATGGGTTACTACTGGCCAAGTATGGTGAAGGATTGCCTGGAATATGCCAAAAGGTGCCAAGCCTGCCAATTCCACGCCAACTTCATACATCAACTACTTGAGCCATCACACCCAACGGTTGCTTCATGGCCATTAGATGCATAGGGATTGGACGTCGTGGGACCAATCACACCAAAATCATCTGTCGGAGAAGCTTACATCCTAGTTGCAATGGATTACTTTTCCAAGTGGGTTGAAGCCGTACCCCTAAGGGAACTCAAGAAAGAAACTATCGTCCATTTCATCAAAGAGTATATCATCCATCGATATGGTGTGCCTCACTAAATCATCATCAACAATGGAAAACAGTTCTCCAACTGACTTATGGACGAGCTCTACTAGAAATATAAGTGCAAGCAGCACAAGTCTTCCATGTATTATGCTCCGGCCAACGGTTTCGTAGAAGCATTCAACAAAACATTGTGCAACCTCCTGAAGAAGGTAATCAGCTGAACAAAGAGAGACTGGCATGAAAAAATAAGAAAAACACTTTGGGATATAGGACGACACATAAAACTCCTACCTAAGCTACGCCGTATTCTATTGTATATGGCGTAGAAGTTGTTCTGCCACTCGAAAGTCAAATCCCCTCACTAAGGATGGCTATACAGGAAGGCTTGATTGAAAAGGAAAATGCAAAGCTACGATTTCAAGAGCTGGAAGCATTTGCCGAAAGGAAACTCGAAGCTCAACAACACTTGGAATGCTACCAAGCACGGCTATCCAAGGCATTCAACAAGAAGGTCTGCCTAAGGTTTTTCCAAACTAGAGATCTTGTCTTGGCATTATAACGGCTTATCATCACAATTCACAAGACAAAAAGCAGTTCACATCAAAGTAGGATGGACCTTACACAATGCAAGAGGTCTACATCAACGGTGCCTACTTAATCATGGTAGAAGACAACTTAAAGATCAACCCCGTCAATGACAGATTCTTGAAGCGTTACTACCCTTAAACCAAACAAGCAATGTTGCTCGCCTAAACTGCACACTACACAATGCCCCTTGTTCACACGAGTTTAAAAGGTGACTTTCAATGCTTCTTTGTTCACACGACCTTAAAAGGCAACACTTGTTTGCATGAGCTTAAAAGGCGACACTCAATGCTCCTGGCCCGCAAAAGCATAAACTGTGTATGGCAAAATCACCATCAAAACCGTCAAAACTATCAAAAAACAATCCATCATTTCCCTTGAACTACGTCATGACTTGATCTCTCCTCAACCGAGGGTGCGTAGGCAACTTGAAACTTCAAAACTTCAAGTATAGTCACATTACCAACAAAATGCAGACACTTTGAAGAATAAAGAGCAAATTCAAAATGTGAATACTTTATTTCTTTAAAGGAAGAATTTGGCTACAAAACCTTATTACAAATAGCGGCAACTCACAAGTAATCTCGACTATTGCGATGAGAAAATTCCTCCACGCTAGGAACAACCTTGTTGTAAAACTTACCCTGGATTGGCAAGCCTCTTTTCTTATGGAGATCCCAAAGTGAAATCAACATCTCCCTTTGTGGAGTGGGAAGTGTGTTGGTTGCTGAACACCAATGCTCAAAGAACGCACGAAAAATGGAAAGGTAGTGATCATAACTAAACAAAGATGTGTATACGGCATGATAAAGGCCCACGTTGGTAAACGTATCTTTGGATCTGTTCAAGACATCTTCAAGCCAATCCCAGTAAAACTTAACAAAAACGGCCTCTCTAGTAGTAAACAAGATGCCATTCCAAGTTATAGCTCTGTTACGGATGTAAACACCAAGAAGCTTAAACAAAGCTGGTGAATTATCACGAACATGGTGTCAGGGATTCTAAATAAGAATCCTCGATGTACACGTCTTTTTCTTCGTATTTGGTCAACAAAAATTTGTCACCTCCCAAGACACTTCAGAAGACCACAACTTGATATGCATCCAGTTGTCTTTTGTAGGAAGAACAAGTGCCTTAGGGCCAGTCAGCGACGCATAAAGTTTCAAAGTTATTCCCCTTTCTTGCGAATCGCCTTCCTTCTCAAGAATATTGATGAAATTGTTCATAAAGCACTTGAAAAATATCATGGCTGCAACAACAACAAAAGTTATATAAATAAATAAAAAGAACAAAAAAAAAAAAAACAACATAAGCACAAGGTGGGACAGCAAAAGGAAGAAAAAAAGTTTGCTTCACTAAAGCAAAAGACATGCGAGACAAACCTCGTGAACTTTGAAGGATGACAATAATAAAGTCACAACAACAAAAAGAAATCAACCACAAAGCTTAAGCAACATAGCACAGAGAGCAACTGCAAAACAATCCTTCAAAGAACGCTACAGTGGCAAAGAAAACCAAAATGCCACGCAATCGTACTATGCAACCCCGCAGTGATTACGCAAGCAGTTTCTTGCACTACATGGCAACATCATCACTGAGGGAAACTATGACCAAAAGGCACTACATAGCAAAACCCCGCTGCAGTCTTTTGCACAACACCACGCGGTAAAAAATGACACATTGCAACAAACTCCAAGTAACAACAAGGCAAGGTAGCAAGCTGCAATAGGGCATAACACAGCAGCAAGCACAATGGCAGTGCACGGCAAGGGTGTGTTGTGGCAAAAACACACACCCAATTGCTTTATAAACAAGGGTCAATTGCTTCCTAATGCTATAGGGAAAATACATGCCAAATAGCAAAAGGAAAATCAAAAGAAGGAAGTACTTTCCAATCAAAAGAAGGAAGCAAATTCCAAAGCAAAAAGGGCAATGCTTTACATGACGACAAGGGAAATACATGTTGTTTTTGCAACAAAAATCAGCAAAGAAAAGAAGAGGAAACAAAAAAAATAAGGAAAGGTCTTCAAAATTTCCCAAACATCAAAGGAAATTGCCCCTTTGCCGAAACTCAAAGAGGGAATCCCTCCAAAACAAGGACAAGTCTTCAAGTTTCCCAAACCAAGAAGGAAAACACCCATTTGGCCTAAAAAAGAAAAGGGGAAGGAAAAAAATGCAAATCCTACTTACCCAAGGACAAGCATTAAATCTTTCCAAAGCTTTGAAGGAAATCACTAAAGCTTTCCAACACTTTGAAGGAAATCACCCTCATTACCAAAATTGAAGGAGGTTTCTACCAAAGGAAGGAAAAAACATTTTTTTTCCTATAACCACAAGGAAAAAATTCAAAATACACCAAATGTATTTTGTCAAAATTATGGAAAATCATTATGCACAATAAGTATGTGCCGATTTATACATTTCCAAAATTTCTTTCAAGATCAAGCCTCTACGGCCCTTGAAGGGAAAAAAAATTCATTTCTTCCAAGATCAAGCCTCTACAACCCTTGAAGAAAAAAATTTTATTTCTTTCAAGATCAAACCTCTACAGCCCTTAAAGAAATGTTTCCTCCAAGAAATACGCCTCATTGGCCCTTGACGAAATTCATCATCTCAATTCAAGAAACAAGCCGCAACAACCCTTGAAGAAATATTTCGTTCAAGATCAAGCCTATACAGCCATTTAAGAAGCAAAGTAATTCAAGATCAAGTCTCAACAACCATTGAATTAGCACATTCACATTGCAAGACTTCAAAACACATTTCCTACATTTAACAAGCACATGCCTACAACGCGCCTTGAAGTGGGGGCATATGTAGACAAGAAAATTTCATTACATACAAATGATGCATCACAAAGCTCCACGTGGCACATGACTCATCACAAATAAATAAGTCATCAGTGACACGTGGCACAAATCAAGCAAAGGAAGCTCAAAAGCATTCCTAAAATGAGGTAAAGGGGAAGAAATCTCCTTAAAATCAGCAAGGGACCCAATTGCTCCCAAAACCAGAAAGAAAGTTAAAACATCTTCATAAAACAAGCAAGAATTGAAGATTGCTTGCAAAATAGGCAACAAGCCCTATATATTTCGGCCAAGCAAGGGAAAATGGTTGAAATTAAGACACAAAACATGCCTAAATTCTCCCATCGATGAATCAAGACATATATCAAAGCCAAATCCATCAAAAGGCATAGCTTTGGAAGTCTATAAATACAAGATCCCCCGGCACAAATGAGGGTCGAAAATTCTACATCTAGAGGAACCTCTGCACCAAATCTTTGAAGAATAATATACTGCCAAAGCTCTCTTCAAACAATGCACAACCAAGGTCGAAGCTTTCTTTCAACCAAAGCTGAAGCATTCCTTTGACGAATCAGCAAGCACTCATGTCGATTCCTTCAAGACTTTGTTGTAAGCTCAAAACTTGTAACAACATTTGTTTCAAGATCAAGTCGCCAAGACCCTTGAATCAATGAAATCCTACATCAACATCACCTTTGTCGCAGCCTTAAACCTATGGTGAAGACCATTCACGCATTGTTTCAAGCTCAAAACTTAAAGCAATCGTTTAGCCGTTCATTTGACATTAAATCATTGTGACCCTTGGATCAACAACCTACGCATCTACATCAAATTTGAAGATTGAATGAAAGGAAAATTGTAAATAGAGATTGTAACCCTTCAAATTCATTAAAACAAATCTACTTTGTACACATGTTCTCGTTTCATTCATTACACAATTTTCGTGTTTACAACACCTTTATGGCTTCCACAAGCCGTGAGTGACACCTAGCAGTATGTCATGGACACCCAAGCAAATCAGACAAGGTTGAAGAACCTATTTAATTTAGGATTACAATGCACTACGGTCTTTCTCTAATACAATACTCTTGATCACATTGTTTGGTTTGATAGTTTATTCATGTCTACTATCCAATGTGATTCTCTTACTTATATGATTATCTTGAACGTGATTTGGAACAACTTCCTAAATCTCATTCATACTCTAGCCAGAGATTCTTAAGCATATCATAGAGAATTCTCCCTCAAACGGTTTGAAGGTTAAAGATCCCTTGTTGTGCATTCACTTGCCTCCATGGCTAAGTGGCTTAACCCCAACTATGTCGTGGACAGCCTCTGATAGAGTGACTTTGACATAGTCAAAGATCAATGACTTAACAATAAGACAACTATGATGCCTTAGGTCAAATGACTACTTTGCATTATCCCAACCATCAGTTCTCATGTGATATGAGTATGAGAACTCCTTGTTGATCGCGTTCAGTAGACTCATTCTCTATTGAGCACCTACATACTTGTCTTGGTGTAAGTCACACCAATGACTCAAGACCAGTCACTCTGTGGGAGAAGACATAACACTATCTTAATAGAATGTCAATGCTCAATTGGCTATCTTATGATCAGGAACGTTTAGGATGTGTATACGAAAAAGAATGGGCTCATGAATCTAACTTATTTAGATCACATTCTTTCAATTACATATTCCTTGGACTTCTTATTCAAGCATATAACATTTATATAAGATGACTTTAAACAATAATATTTGCCTTTATATTAAACTAGATTAGTTTAACATGTGAAATGTCCGTAAAGTATCATCATATCATTGGATTTAGGGCAGATTTCCAATAATCTCCCACTTGCACAAGAGCCAATCAGCTTGTCATCAGTGATGACACCTTCTTATGTCATTTCATAAATAGATGAGTAATATGCCTAAACAGTGCATATTTATATGTTATACATAGAAGCAACCTTCAGATTAAAGACGTCATCATTATACATGATTCTCAATCATGTGGTTCAGTTTCTCAACTACGTTAAGATCTTGATGAGACCTTGATTCCGTGGCTTGACCTATCACCCCATTAGTGTCAGAATGGGGACACATTAGTGGCACTTTTTGGTTGGAACGAAATGGAGAGTTCATAGATGAACTTTCGCATCCAAAGAACATTGTTGTAAGCTTCTATATGGCGATATATTTTGCATGCATGATGCAACACACTAGACTTCTAGTGTTTCCACCTAAATCTCTCTTTAGTCATAATAAAGTGACATCCAATTATCTTTTCAGTCATAATGAAGAGATATCCAATGATGGATATGTTATTAGATTCATAATCTAATACATTTACGCTTCCATTCGTTACTCTAATTCTTCCTCATTCTTGAGGAACCTATCCTTTAGTATTTCTCAAATACATAAGGACTCACTTGACAGTTGCCATGGTTCTGATCTTGGGGTTGTACTGATATCGTTTTGTATCGATCTTGATACAACTCATATCAAGTTTTTCATAAAATATGAAATATGTAAATCACTTTTCTGAGTATGCATAAAGGATTTTATTTATGCATTATGTTTCTTTAGGAGTCAAAGCGTACATTCCCTTTTAGAAGAGAAACTTCCTAGTCTGACTGAAATTGTCCTTCCATTTGAAGTTTATCATTTGACAAACTTCCTACATATTTCGTCTATCAATAGGGATTGAGATAATCCAATTATATATTGAAATCTATTATTATAGATTGCTATCCCAACTATATAAACTATGTGTCTCATATACATTTTATCATTATAGAACGTTTAAAGTCATAACTTTATCGAAGAAGAATTCCTTTCATTTCCAAAATTAATATATCATATATATGTTCAAATTTAGGAATATGAATAACTCCCACTAATCTTTTGTAAACCTAGTAAACAAAAAATTCATTTACATCTTTACAAAAAATCAAATGATTTGAACTTTCTCATGAGTCGCTTATAACTCCCACTAGCTTGCTGAGATTCATGATGAATGGATCTCTATAACTTACACATTTTGTGATTCTTAGTCTTAGACATATATTATCAAGACATCTTGATAATGGTTTCGGCAACCTATACCATGCCCAAATGTTGAATCACCATTTAGTTGTAGCAAGCAATCTTCAAATTAATTGAAACCAAGACTACGTCAAAGATGGTTTCCTCCAAGTTAACCAATCTTTTCTATTGTAGTCACTTTAAGCTACCAATTAGCTTTGAAGGTTTCACTTTTTTGGGTTAAATGGTATTATACCATTTCCTTGAGTATATGTGGTACACACACTCAATGTAGTCCTAAGGATCTCCCTGCTTATTTCTTTTGAATTAAGAGGTGTAACTCTATCACATAGTCATGAAGTCCAAACCATTCAATTAAGATGGTTTGTAGATCCTTCTCGACTATCTTGGTGCTCGTGTTGTCAAAACTAGGTTGGTACATTTGTTAAGTATCATCTTGTCTCTTCTTTGAGTTCTATCTCTCGTTCATTTGCTTTATCTTAGGCAAATCCTATTGTAGGATTACAATGAACTATCCAACAAACAACATTTGTTAGTTGGTGTGGACATGTAAATTTCGTTGCATACAAATAATGCATCACAAAGCTCCACATGGCATATGACTCGTCACAAATGGATAAATTATCAATGACATGTGGCACAAATCAAGCAAATGAAGTACAAAGCCTTCCCAAAACTTGGCAAAAGGGGGAAAAATCCTTAAAATCGGCAAGGGGCCCAAAATCTCTCAAAACCAGAAAGAAAACCAAAGCATCTTCACAAAATAAGCAAGAATTGAATATTGCTCACAAATAGGCAACAAGGCTTATAAATTTCTCCCATGGACGAATCAAGACACAAATCAAGGCCAAATCCATCCAAAGGCATGGCTTGGGAAGTATATAAATACAAGGATCCAAGACACACAAAAGGCTCAAAAATTACACATTGAGAAGAATCTCTACACAAATCTTTGAAGAGTAATACGCTGCCAAAGCTCTCTTCGAAGAACACACAATCAAAGCCAAAGCTTTATGTCGACCAAAGCCAAAGCACTCCTTGAAGAATCAACAAGCACCTATGTTGATTCCTTCAAGACTTTGTTGCAAGATCAAAACTTGTAATGATGTTCGTTGCAAGCTCAAAACTTGTAATGATCTTTGCCGCACCATGAAGAAAAGGCCATCCTTGTATTGTTTCAAGCTCAAAACTTGAAGCAATCATTCAACCGTTTGTCCCAGATCAAGTTATCACGACTCTTAGATCAACAACCTACGCATCTATGTCAAATTTGAAGACTGAATCAAAGGAAAATTGTAAACAAAAATTGTAACCCTACAAATTCATTAATACAAATCTACTTTGTACACGTGTTCTCGCTTCATTCGTTACAGAATTTTCGTGTTTACAAATTTGGCACGCCAGTGGAACATCTCTGCCTCTCATCTCTGTCTTCAAATCCATATGAAGCATAAATGGCATCAAGAAATGATCAAGTTATTCCCCAACCAATGCAAAGAATAAGAACATCCTTACCACAAGTGGTGGCACTTTGGGCGTCACAACCCAAAGTAAGGCAAGAACTTTCTCTACCGTGCCTTTCACCCCTACATCAACTCTGCCAAAAGAGCAAGAGCACCCGAGGCACGAGCCTATGATCACCTTGGCCTCGTTAAGGACGCCAAGGGAAGAAAGCCAGAGGAGGTACTCCGAGTCGTTGACTTACGATGCCGACTCAAACAGCAGCTCGTCTCCCGTAGCTATGCAAGTCATGACTACTGGTGCAACTTCAATCGAAGAGCAACTGGCATAAATAAATGAAGTAATCGCAAGGCTGACAAGGATTGTGAAGGAAAATGATTTGCAGATTGCTACACTCGTCAACCATCTGGAGGTAGACCGAGCTACCACGCTCATGGGATCTTTCTCTATCCAACAACTACAGGAGTTAATCATAAGCACAATCAAGATGCAATATGAAGGAAGCTTGCATGATTTTGTGCTATACTTAAAGCCATACTTTAAAAGGATTGACGTCTTAAGGATGCCAATGGGTTATCAACCACCCAAATTCATGCAATTCGATGGAAAAGGCAATCTTAAACAACATATTGCCCATTTCATTGAAACCTGCAACAATACTGGGACAGATGGAGACTACCTTGTCAAGCAGTTCGTGCGCTTGCTAAAAGGTCACGCATTTGACTATTACACTGACCTCGAGCTCGAGTCTATCAACAGATAGAACCAACTTGAAAGGGAATTCCTAAACCGCTTTTACAGCATTTATCGCACCGTAAGCATGCTGGAGTTGACGAGTATAAAGTAGTGGAAGGATGAACCTGTCGTCGACAACATTAATATGTGGCATTCATTAAGTCTGGATTGCAAATATCAGCTTTTTGAAACCTCCACCATTGAGATATATGTTTAAGGCATGCAATGGAGGTTACATTACATCCTCCAAGGCATAAAACCAAGAACATTTGAGGAGTTGGCAACTCGTGAAGGAAATATTTGTGAAAACTAGTTCATTTAAGCAATATCTATGTATGCAATTAACAAATAAAATGCGGAATCATGCTTGTATGCACTCAAAAACAAAATTTCACCCATGAAATTCAAGGCCTAATAATTGTGGTGAACCAATACTCAACTTAAGAACAAAGTGAGTTGAGAAATATTATACCTTTGTTGACTGTCTTTGCATAAGCAAAGGCTAATAACCCAAGAGATAGGGCCTTCATTCCTTACTACTTAGCTCCATAGATTTCTTGGATAAGGATGGTAGAATGGATTCTCCAAGTTCTCAAAATAGGGAACCTCTAAGTCTCCACACCAAGAAGGGACTTGAAAAAGAGATGAGTGACCTTGAAGGATGGAAGATTACTAGCTAATCCCCTCCAAGGGGACCAGCCGTGTAGAGAGAAAAGGGAGAGACTTTTCTTTCCAATTTCCTTAAAAAGGAACCCTTATGAATTTTGGCTATAAAGTTCTTTATATAGTCATTGCACTTAAGTGACTAAAAGAACAAAACCCTATTTTTCATCACTTGGCCGGCTTACCATAGGCATTGGGCTGTTTAGACCCTATTAAATCTTAAGTCATTTAAGTTGTCATACAACTTAAGTTAGTAGGCTTGACATTCGAAGCCTATTGGGCCTTGAGGCCCAAAACTAACCCGAGGTCTAAAATGAACTTATTCATTTGATTAATTAACGTATTAATTAATCCTAGCCATAAACAATTAAACCATTTAATTGTTCTTACTCAACTCTGTTGTTTCTTCAATCTCTACCTTACAAGGTGTATGATCCATTAGGTTCCTTTTAGCAAGGCAGTGGGCGATTATTACTTTTAACGATCGATTGTGAATTAAAACATACTTTCGATTCTCCCTTTAGTGATTACTCACCTTTAGGGCTTCCACAAACCATGAATAACACCTAGCAGTATGTCATGGCTACCCAAGCTAATCAAAAGAGGTGGATAGCCTATTCAGTTTAGGATTACAATGCCATACTGTTTTTCTTTAATACAATACTCTTGACCACTTTGTTTAGTTTGATAGTTTATTCATGTTTAATATCCAATGTGATTCTTTTACTTACATGATTACCTTGAATGTGATTTGGAACGACTTTCTAAATCTCATTCATACTCTGGCCAGAGATTCTTAATCATATCATAGAGTATTCTTCCTCAAACGGTTTGAAGGTTAGAGATCCCTTGTTGCGCATTCATTTGCCTCCATGGCTAAGTGGCTTAACCCCAACTATGCCGTAGACACCCTCTGATGGAGTGACTTTGAAATAATCAAAGATCAATGACCTAACCATAAGACAACTATGATGCCTCAGGTCAAAGGACTACTTTGCATTATCCCAACCATGAGTTCTCATGTAACATGAGTATGAGAACTCCTTATTGATCGTGTTCAGTGGACTCATTCTTTATTGAGCACCTACATGCTTGTCTTGGTATCAGTCACACCAATGACTTGAGACCAGTCATTCTCCTTAAGAGAAGACATAGCATGTACTGATCTTAATAGACTGTCAATGACCAATTGGCAATCCTATGATCAGGAATATTTATGATATGTATACGAAAGAGAATGGTTTCATGAATCTAACTTCTTTATATTACATTCTCCCAATTGCATATTCCTTGGACTTATTGTTTAAGCATATAACATTTATATGAGATGGCTTAAAATAATAATCTTTGCCCTTTATATTAAACTAGATTAGTTTAACATGTGAAATGTCCATAAAGTATCATCATATGATTGGTTTTAGGGCACATTTCCAACAACTCGTTCCCACGACATGACACTGTGTATTTCCAATCATGGGAAGAATAAGCTGATCACCGACTTCAAGAAAGATAAAATGTTTGCTCCAAAGGTAGACAAGACTGGGAAGAAACCCTCCAATGATGCTTTTACCGTCAACATTACTCCCACCAAGACCTCCTTCACGCCCGTCAAGATCTCCCCCAAAAGAAAAACGAAGGAGATGAAGATAGGTGAACTTTCTTGCACCCAAGACAGGTACAAAAACACCTAAAGGAACTAGACCAGAAGACATACCATTTTCCTAACTCTGACGTGGTTGCAATGTTAGATTACTTGTTGGAAAATAAAGTGGTCGAGCTACCTAAATGCAACCGTCTTGAAAAGATGAATTGTGTTAACGATCCTAGGTACTACACATACCATTGTATCGTGAGTTATCCGGTTGGAAAATACTTCGTCTTCAAGGAGCTCATCATGAAGTTGGCACAACAATGGCAAATCAAACTTGACCTTGAGGACATGGATGCAACACACACTACTACAATTGTGTTTGGATCTTTTGATCTTGTGCCTCTCCAAGCGACACATGACCACTCCTGTCCATGCATAAGCTACACGGCACCTTCTGCATAACCATCGTTAGAGGCAAGCGACCAAAATGCACCTACCAACGATGAAGAAGAATAGACATTGGTGACCTACAAATAAACAAGGAAGCCAAGACCATAAGCCACATAGCCAAGGGTGGAACAAGGGAGAAAGCACCGCTGTAATAATAGGAAGCCGAAAATGAGCGTAAAAGCTGCTAAACTAATGTATGTTGGGGAACCTATGGAGCAAGAGCCACGCATTCTCGTCTTCTTGCACGAGTACTTCCTGAATGACTTCTTCCAATAGTGCACTACCAATGCCTATCACATGGTTGAAGTACAGATAGAAAAACCCTCAAAAGGCATAGTTATCGCCATCGAGGAAGAGAAGACCCTCACACCCAAAGAAAGCCTACTGGCACACTTTAGCATCGAGGAAGCATTACGATTGCCTAAGAAGATATGAAAAGCACTAGTAGCGGTCTTGGCGAGTCCCGACGACCACGAGGTGCAAGAAAGCAAGAACGAAGGCTTGAAGCTTTATCCTTATGAATACACCACATGTTATGCCTCCCATGACACAATCAACTTCACTGACGAAGACTTGCTGCTAAGGTCAAAGCCTTCCAACCATCCTCTATTCGGCTCTAGGTACGTGAGGGAACACAAAGTCAACCGCATGCTAGTTGATAGTGGATGGGCCATAAACATCATGCCAAAGTCAACAATGACCACAATCGGCATCAAGTGGATGTACTATCCCTAAGCCACCTCATAATCCAAGGTTTTAACCAATGAGGACAAAAAGCAATGAGCATGATCCGAGTCGAGGTGGCCGTTGGCAAATTCAAATCAAGCACATTATTTCCATGTGATTGATGCAAGAACTTCTTATAGCTTACTTTTAGGAAGCCCTTGGATCCACGAGAATGGAGTAGTGCTGTTTGTCCTCCACTAATGCTTAAAATCTACTAAGAAAGAGTAAAGATGATACAAGGCGACACCAAGCCATTCACCAAAACTGAATCACACTTCATAAATGCCAAGTTCTACATGGATGAAGACATAGTACCTGAAGCTCTTCCAAAAGAAATCAAATCAACAGGCAAAGCCGCACCTAAGAAACAAGAGTGGCAAGTCGTGCCCAAGAAGCAAAAAGGGAAAGCCATGCCATCTTCAGGCAAAAATGATGATAAGCATGCTAAACCCACAACAACCAAAGGAAGTGTGATGCCCTCAAAAGGACCAAACACATCTGTCTTTTGATACACCCAATGTCTAGAAGAAAGAATGGGCAATCCCTTGTTCGAAACTGGACCAAGCAAAGCCAACACACGGCTGCACAAGGACGATGTGAAGCTGCTCAAGACAAACACAGTTTTACCTCTGACGTAGCTAGGCGATGCTAAAGTTTCAAACCACCAGTTTCGTAAAACCCCTGCCAAAGGGGGCAGAACCAAGCTCTCTTCCAACCAAGAGGATCGAAGAAGGTTCCAACCCAAACACCTACAAACTCGTGTCAAAGGCTGGGTACGATTTCGCCTACCCTTAAATTCTTGGAAAGAAGGTTTCCAATACCGTCAACAACAAAATTATGACCTTTCTGAGACTTAAAATAAGTTGAAAGAGCATGGTTACGGTGTTGACAACAACAAAACTGGACTTGGCTTCCCACCAAATATGCTTGTGAAGATTTCAAGAAAAGTGAAAAACGCTAATGCTCAACACATTAGCTTGAGTGTTGAACAAAGTGAAGAAAAGCCTAAAGCCACCCCTCAAACTCAATCTTCAATAGGCTAAACTGTTCAAAACCCATAATTTTGGTACTTTATCGCATAGGTGGTCAAGACCAAACCTCCGTCTTCAAATGGCATAACACACCAACACCCAAGAGGTCTGTTTTCAAAATGTTGTCAAAACCTAAGAAACAAAGCAACACCGCTAGCTCTCCTCCATGACGGTCGGACTTGGAAACACTTGAAGAAACCAAAAAGCCTTCTTGAAAGAGGAAGTCAACGCCAAAGGAAGAAAAGCTTGACGTCTAGTCGAAAAAAAACAACGTTCAAATCTTGATTCCTTTAAGGATGAAGCGCTAAGCAACCTTGGAAGTTGACACAAAAGGACAATTGAAGGCAAAGAAGTGCATCACCACCCACAGTGGCCAATCTTCATGCCAACAAGCCCAAAAGGACGGCACTAAAAATGAGGTCCAAGACATCTTCCACATCACAATCCAAAAAGACAAAGAAGACAAATTCCCTGAGGAAGATGTCACTATTGCGCCACCATAGCTCAAGGATAAAGAGCAAGCCACGGTTGATGATCTCAAGGAGCTCAACTTAGGAACAAAGGAGAAACTGAAGCCAATCTTCGTAAGTGCACTTCTAAGTGCAGACAAGATCAAGGAGTACTACCAACTGCTAATGGGGTACAAAGACGTCTTTGCTGGGACCTACAAAGAAAAGCCCAGCCTTGACCCTACCATCGCCATACATCATCTTGCTGTCAAGCTTGGAACGTGATCAATAAAGCAAACTCAAAGACGCTATCGATCTAAGCTCATCCCACAAATTGAGGCTAAAATTGACAAGCAAATCGAAGTAGGCTTCATTCGAGAAGTGCAATACCCTAAATTGATCTCTAACATTGTCATTGTCCTTAAGAAATCTGGATAAATATGTATTTGTGTAGACTTCTAAGACCTCAACGATGTTTGCCCAAATGATGACTTTCCCTTACCAATCATCAAAATCATGGTGGATGCGACCACTGGCCATGATGCATTATCATTCGTGGATGGCTCATCTGGGTAGAATCAAATCCGCTTGGCTCCCCAAGATGAGGAACTAACAGCAACTTCAAAAGGTATCTACTGCTACAAGGTAATGCACTCTGGCTTAAAGAACGTTGGAGCTACATATCAACGTGTCATGCAAAAGATCTTCAACGACATGTTACACAAAAATGTAGAATGTAACGAAGACAACGTGGTTATCAAGACCAAAAAGAGATTTGATCACTTGAAGGATTTACGAATGGTGTTCAATAAACTATGACACTACAACCTCAAAATGAACTCGTTGAAGTGTGCATTTGGCATCACTTCTGGGAAGTTCTTCGGCTTTATTGTCAAGCATCATGGCATTAAAATGGACCAGTCAAAGATCAAGGCCATTCAAAGCATGCCTGAGCTGAGGAACTTACACGAACTGAAAAGTCTACAAGGGCGACTAGCCTTCAACAGACACTTCATCTCCAACCTCGCTAGACGCTGTCAACCCTTCAGTCGACTCATGAAGAAGGACGTTTGGTTCATATAGGTTCATATGGGATAACGCCTGTCACAATGCCTTTGAAAGCATAAAAAGGTACCTAGTAAACCCACCTGTCTTAGGAGCTCCTGTACCAGAAAAGCCGATCATCCTATACATTGTTGCACAAAAGGGTTCCATTAAAGCACTATTGGCACAAGAAAATGAAGACCAAAAAGAAAAAGCACTCTACTACCTAAGTAGAACTCTCACTAGTCCCAAGCTTAACTACTCACTGATTGAGAAAATGTGCCTCACCCTAGTATTTTCAGTACAAAAGCTAAGACACTAGATGCATTGTCACATCCCAGCTCAACTCTACCATATCACGATATTGTCTGCTCTGGGCTTATTGTAAGATCCCATATCAACCAACGGATAGGGGGTGATGTGCCTTATATGTACATGCTCCTCTCCTTATAGCACGAGGCCTTCTGGAAACTCACTAGTTTCGGATTCTATCATAACTCTGAAGTTAGGCGAGTTTAGAAGAAAGCAATCCTAGGATAGGTGACCCCTAGGAAATTCTTGTGCTGAAACCCAAAAACAAAACCGCGAAGGAATCTTAAGTGTCACATCCTACTCCGCATAACAAGATATTGTCCACTTTGGGCCACGCCCTCATGGATTTGTTCTTGGGTTTCAGCACAAGAACTTCCCAAAGAGGTCACCCATCCTAGGATTGCTCTCACCTGAACTCACTTAACTTCGGAGTTCTTATGGGATTTGGAGCTAGTGAGTTCCCAAAATGCCTCGTGCTATGGGAAGGGAGCATGTACATATAAGGCACATCACCCCTTCTCCGTTGGTCAATGTGGGATCTTACAATCCACCCCACTTAAGGGGAACCTGGCATCCTCGCTGGCACATCTGCATCAAACAGTAGAGTGGCTCTGATACCAAATTGCCACATCCCAGCTCGACTTCGCCGTAGCACAATATTGTTTCTAGGAACTCACGAGCAATTTCCCATAAGAACTCTGAAGTTAAGTGAGTTTAGGCGAGAGAAATCTGAGGATGGGTGACCCCCTTGGGAAGTTCTGGTGCCAAAACCCAAAAACAAAACTGTGAGGGAATGGTAAGCCCATAGCGGAAAATATCGTGCTACGGCGAAGTCGGAAGTAGGGTTCCCCTTAAGTGGGGTGGATTGTAAGATTCCACATCGACCAACAAAGAGGGGGTGATGTGCCTTATATGTACATGCTCTCCTCCCTATAGCACGAGGTCTTTTGGGAACTCACTAACTCCGGATCGCATAAGAACTCCGAAGTTAAGTGAGTTTGGGCAAGAGCAGTCCTAAGATGGGTGACCCCCCTTGGAAAGTTCTCGTGCCGAAACCTAAAAACAAAATCATGAGGGAATGGTAAGCCAAGAACGGACAATATCTTCCTACGGCAGAGTTAAGCTAGGATATGACAATTTGGTAAGTACAACAAGATCCAGAATCTTACTGGACATTTTGGGTCGGGGTGTGTCATGCATCCTTACACCATCCACTTGGTTGCTAAAGCCAACCCAGTAAAGTACGTTATGTCCAAACCCATTCTTACAGGGTGACTAGCTAAATGAGTGTTGTTTTTCAATCATTACAAGATCATCTACATCTCAGCTAAAGCCGTTAAGGGACAAGCCCTAGTGAATTTCCTTGTTGATCATCTAATTCCAATCGATTGGAAAATCTCGGACGACTTGCCTGACGAGGAGGTGTTCTACATTGACATTTTCCCGACGTGGACAATGTTCTTCGATGGATCCACACGAGCAAATGGAGCAGGGCAGAAGTAGTATTCATGTCACCCCAAAGACAAGTACTACCCTATTCCTTCCGATTAAACGAGTTGTGCTCCAACAACGTTACTGAGTACCAAGCATTGATTATTGGAATCCGAATTGCGATCGACATGGAAATCACAATGCTAGAAGTGTATAATGACTCTAAGCTCATAATCAATCAACTCTTGATTGAATATGAAGTTAGGAAAGATGATCTCGTCCCATACTTTCGGCTAGCAACTTAACTGCTACAAAAGTCGAGGCCGTGACGCTAGAACATGTGCCAAGAAAAGAAAATCAAATGACAAATGTTCTCATTAACTTAGCCTCAAGTATGGCGCTAGAAGAAGTTGAAGCTACAAACGTGCCAATTTGCCAAAGATGGGTGATCCCACTTGTCATTGAAATACTACTAGATGACACAAACATCGTCTTAATACTTCTAGTTGACACTAAAGAGTGGAGACAGTCGCTGATTGACTACTTGGATCATAGAAAGCTTCCAGACGATCCTAGACACCGCTCTGAAATACGTCGACAAGCACCTCGCTTCCTTTACTACAAGAAAACATTATAACGACACTCTTTTGAAAGAGTACTTCTAAGATGCCTAGGTGAGGAAGAAGCCAATCAAGTCAATCAAGCCATGGACCAAAGCTACACTTCCAGCTCAAAAAAGTGGACTACTACTGGTCAAGCATGGTGAAGGATTCCCTGGAATGTGCCAAAAAGTGCCAAGCTTGCCAATTCCACGCCAACTTCATACATCAACAGCATGAGCCATTACACCCTATGTTTGCTTCATGGCCATTTGATGTATAGGGATTGAACGTCATGGGACCAATTGAAGGAAATATTTGTGAAAAATAGTTCATTTGAGCTAAATCTATGCATGTAATTAACAATTAAAAGGCGGAATCATGCTTGTATGCACTCAAAAACAAAACTTTACCCATGAAATTTAAGGCCTAGTGAGTATGGTGAACCAAGACTCAACTCAAGAACAAAGTGAGTTCATAAATATTATACCTTTGTTGATTCCTCTTTGCATAAGCAAAGGCTAATCACCCAAGAGATAGGGCATTCATTCTTTACTTCTTAGCTCCGTAGATTTCTTGGATGAGGATGGTAGAATGGATTCTCCAAGTTCCCAAAATAGAGAACCTCTAAGTCTTCATACCAAGGAGGGACTTGAAGAAAAGATGAGTGACCTTGGAGGAGGGAAGATTGCTAGCTAATCTCCTCCAAGGGGCCGGTCTTCTAAAGAGAAAGGAATAGACATGTTCTCTCCAATTTCCTCAAAAAGAACCCTAAATGAACTTTGGCTATAAAGTACTTTATATAGTCCCTTCACTTAATGATAAAAGAACCAAAACCCTTCATTCTCTAATGTGGCCGGCCTTAAGGGTTTATTGGGCTTTCAAGCCCTTTGTGTATTCAAGTTGTCATACAACTTGAGTTAATGGGCTTGACATTCAAATTCCATTAGGCCTTGCGGCCCAAAACTAACCCGAGGCCTATAACGAACTTATTCATTGGATTAATTAACATATTAATTAATCCTAGCCATAAATAATTAAACCACTTAATTATCTTTACTCATATATGTTGTTTCTTCAATCTCTACCTTACATGGTGTACGATCTATTAGGTTCCTTTTAGCGAGGCGGTGGGCAATTAGAACTCTTCAAATTGATTGTGAATTGAAACAGAGTTTCAATTCTCCCTTTAGTGATTATACACCTTTAGGACTTCCACAAACCATGAGTGACACCTAGCAGTATGTCATGGCTACCTAAGCTAATCAGAAGAGGTGGAAAACCTGTTCAGTTTAGGATTACAATGCAATACGGTCTTTCTTTAATATAATACTCTTGACCACATTGTTTGGTTTGATAGTTTATTCATGTCTACTATCCAATGTGATTCTTTTAACTTATATGATTACCTTGAATGTGATTTGGAATGACTTCCTAAATCTCACTCATACTCCGGCCAGAGATTCTTAATCATATCATAGAGTATTCTCCCTCAAATGGTTTGAAGGCTAGAGATCCCTTGTTGCACATTCACTTGCCTCTGTGGTTAAGTGGCTTAACCTCAACTATATTGTGGATACCCTCTGACAAAGTGACTTTGACATAGTCAAAGATCAAGGACCTAACCACAAGACAACTATGATGCCTCAGGTCAAATGACTACTTTGGATTATCCTAACCATCAGTCATCATGTGACATGAGTATGAGAACTCCTCATTGATTGTGTTTAGTAGACTTATTCTCTATTGAGCACCTACATGCTTGTCTTGGTGTCGGTCATACCAATGACTCAAGACCAGTCGCTTTCCCTAAGAGAAGACATAGCACATACTAATCTTAACAGACTGTCAATGCCCAATTGGCAATCTTATGATCAGGAACGTTTAGGATATATAAGAAAGAGAATGGTCTCTTGAATCTAATGTCGTTAGATCAATTTCTTCCAATTACATATACCTTGGACTTATCGTTTAAGCATATAACATTTATATGAGACGGCTTAAAACAATAATCTTTGCCCTTTATATTAAACTTGATTAGTTTAACATGTGAAATGTCTGTAAAGTATCATTATATGATTGGTTTTTGGGCACATTTCCAACAATCTCCCACTTGCATTAGAGCCAATCAGCTTGGTCATCTATGATGACACCTCTTCTGAATTCATTTCAAAAATGGCTTAGTAGTAGGCCTAGACAATGGTTATCTATATGTTATCCATGGAAGCAACCTTGAGAATAACGACGTCACCATTATGCATGATTCTCAATCATGTGGTTTAGTCTCTCATTTGAGTTCGGATCTTGATGAGACCTTGATTCCCTGCCTTGAGCTATCACCCCATTAGTGTCATAGTGTTGGTACACTAGAGACACTTTTTGGTTGGAACTGGATAGAGTGTTCATGAATGAACTTTCCCATACAAACAACATTGTTGTAAGCTTCTATAAGCGATATTTTTGCATGCACTATGGAACACACTAAAGTCTTTACTTATAACGTTTCCACCTAAATATCTCTTTAGTCATAATAAAGAGATATCCAATTATCTCTTCATTCAAAATGAAGAGACATTCAATGATGGATACGATATTAGATTCATAATCTAATACACTACGCTTTCATTGCGTTACTCTAATTCTTCTGTATTCTTGAGGAATCTATCCTTTAGTATTTCTTAAATACTTAAGGACTCACTTGACAATTGCCATGGTTCTGATCTTGGGCTTGCACTGATATCATCTTGTACCGATTTGGCACAACTCATATCAATGTTTTTCATACAACATGAAATACGAAAATCACCTTTCTGATATGCATAAAGGATTCTATTTACGCTTTACGCATCTTTGGGAGTCAAAAGGGTACATTTCCTTTTAGAAGAGTAACTCCTAGTCTGACTAGAACTGTGCAACTCCTAATCTGACTAGAATTGTCCTTTCATTTGAAGTTTATCATTCGAGAAACTTCCTACATCTATCGTCTATCAATAGGGATTGAGATAATCCAATTATATCTTGAAATCTATCATTATAGATTTCCATCCTATGTATATAAACTATGTCTCCCATATACATTCTATCGTTATAGAATGTTCAAAGTCATAACTTTAACGAAGAAGAATTCCTTTCATTTCCAAAATTAATATATCATATATATTTTCCAAATTAGGAATATGATTAACTCCCACTAATCTTTTGTAAACCTAGTAAACAAAGGATTCATTTACATCTTTATGAGAAATCAAACGGTTTGATCTTTTTTCTCATAAGACGCTTATAGCTCCCACTGGCTTGCTAAGATTCATGATGGATGGATCTCAACAACTTACACATCTTGTAATTCCAAGTCTTAGACATACATTATCAAGACTATCTTGATAATGGTTTTGGAAACCCCTATTATGTCCAAACATTGATTCACCGTTTAGTTGTAGTTAGCAATCTTCGAATTAATAGAAACCAAGACTACGTCAAAGATGATTTCTTCCAAGTCAACCAATATCATTGATTATAGTCACCTTAAGCAACCAATTAGCTATGAAGGTTTCATTATTTCGGATCAAATGGTACTATACCATTTCCTTAAGTATATGTCGTATATACACTCAATGTAGTCATAAGGATTTTCATTCTTATTTCTTTCGAATTAAGAGGTGTAACTCTATGACATAGCCATAAAGTTCAAACCATTCAACTGAGACGGTTTATAGATCCTTCTCGACTACCTTGGAGCTAGTGGTGTAGGAACTAGGCTGTTATATTTGTTGATTATCATCTTGTCTCTCAAAGAACCCATTCTTTGAGTTCTATCTCTTGTTCATTTGCTCTATCTTAGGCAAATCCTATTGTAGGATTACAACGAACTACCCAACAAATAACATTTGTTAGTTGGTTTATAGAAGTGATATCCAAAGGTTAATTTAAGGATATCCCACAAGATTGTTCTCAAACAAATATTGTTTATTAGCACACAACTCCAAAATTTAACACGCTTAAGACGTGTCTTTCTTTCCAACTACATCCTATGGAGTCATGAAAATTTTGGAAGATCTTCTAATTGACAATCATATTGTCTTAGTAGTATATATCATATATATGGGTAATTGATAACATCCAACGAACTACATTTTATTCGAGTTCGTTCTTCTCCCAATGAAGAAATCCATTATCTTATGATGCTACTTTCCTTGATATCTTTCAAGGAAACTCCTCTAAAGAGTTATTTTTCCTTGGATCAAATCTAAGGAGGTAAATAATTTAGATGTCATACTCATCAACTTACATTCTTGAATTCTTTGAAACCTTTTGCAAAGTATCCAAACTTGTGTTTATTCAAAATAAACGATAGTCCAACCGAGTGCGATCTTCTATGAATGTCATAAAACATGAGTAGTATTATGTTGTGGACAAGTGCCACTAACATCTAAGTGAACTAACCTCAACAACTTTGTCATTCTTTATTCTTTCCAAAAGAATAAAGATTTGAACATTTCACCTCTATACAATTTTAACAAGAAGGCATTGGATCCAGATGTAATGATCCAAAGCACCCATTTATGACCAACTTGTAATTTATGCTTTAGAGGTGTCACAACTCAATGGGATTAGTCACTATCTTGCAACCTTTTTTATTTTAGGCATCGTTATATTCTAAACAGTTAACACTACCACATCATCTCTACCATAGAGACAATCAATTAGATTACAATAATCCAATCATTCATTAATAAAGAATAATGTTTTGTCAAATAAAACATTCATCCATCTCTTAAAGTGATGGAATTAAGTTCCTTATTCAAATTGGAATGTAAAGACAATCTTTGGTTTTCCAATTTCTTTGGCAGTTCATATGAGGACGTAAGTATTATCTGCTTTCGCAGAGATCTATATTTTATTCACGTTCCGAATGTGAAGTACTTTCTCTTCTCTCATTAATCTTCTACTTCTTATTAGCCACACCTTTACAACTGTTGTAAAACATAGTTACTAATACGGAATCAAGCATTCAAGTAGAAGAACCAACTATTTTGAACTTATTCAAGAACAATTTACAACACCTTCGAAAGGTGTGTTCTTGACACTTGCAAGACATTTCTTGCAAATACCCCTTCCAATGTCCATCCTTTCATAAAGAAAGTTTGTTCCCTTGGAGTTATTTCGCCTTCTTCATTTGACTTCTCCTTTGACTACAATAGTCATGGTCCCTAAACTCCCACTATCTCTCTTGAAACTTATTTCAATTGTGTTTATACACATCAAACGATTTGGAGAGTGTGCGGTTAATGTTCACTATATAGTTTACAATAAACTTAGTGAACCATTTTGATAAGGACACAAAGGTGAAGTCCTTGCCTAGTTTCCATCTCTTGAAGTGGTCTAACAATTCAACACTCAATGATTCAAAATCATCATAAGTCCATGTTGATGGACTATTTTTGTCAATCAACCATTATGTTCTAAACATAATTACAAACTTTCAAGAATTGTTCAAGGCAACTCTCATTTCTTCATAGAACAATTTGTAAGTGAAGAATCATGGCACATAAAGTGTCCATGCCCTTGTGCTTACTTCTCAAGTTTCTTGTTCATTTAACAAAGAAACAAGCACTAGTGCTTGCGTTAACTAAGGGTTGTTCAAAGCAACTCTTATTTCTTCATACAATGATTTGTAAGTGAAGAATTATGACACTAAAGTGTTGTCCTCTTTATGATAGACTTATCTAACATGTTCTTCCAATGATACATTATCAATAGAAAGATTGTGAGAATGAGACTGCTTAGGTACATATACAATCCATTCAAGACAATCTATGGGATTGTGGTACCAAGTTCGGAAACTAAAGCCTTCGGCAAGTTGTGGATAGCGATTGCAAATATATCGGTAAATAAATATATAACGAATTTAAATTGATTGATTTTAAGCCATTTGATCCAGCTCTTTAAATCAAATAGCATCACCCACTATTTTTGGCAAATTTCATATCCCTCATCAGAATTCGAGAGTTTTGGAGAAAACTCTTAGTGGGGTACGGGAGGCTCACTATTACCAAGCTCACCTCACAATAATATGATGTTGGCTAGCAACAATAATAATGAGAGAGTACGCTTACTCATTTACATCTCATCTAAGTACCCATCTTATTTGGCCTCGAGAGAATGATGCCTCACAATGATATGATGTTGGCTCCATTGCACTTAGTTAAGTCATTCCCACCATGAAAGTTCGGGTAGAGGTTCGAGAACAACCTCACAATGATATGATGTTGATCATTCTCGTTGCCTACCTTCACAACATCATGTATGTGTATAGGACTCCTCCTGAGTGTAAGCATGCACTTTGTACTCCCCCATGATAGGGTGAAGTCGGTGTACGAGTCACAAACGATCGGAGCTTACGATGGTGGAAGGCCACAAAAAAGTGTTCAAAGCACTCTCATGCTTGTCAACTTAATAATGGTTTGGTTGAGGATAGGTATCATCACATATAAGCATGCTTTTTAATCTTATTAAAACAATTTGGTAATTGTTTTTAAAAGCAATAATATATGGTACTACTAACATAAGCTTTGCATTCATTGATGGACTATATAGTTGCCTTAGGGCCTTAGGATGACTATGAACCTCTGATTCAATCCAACATGAGCCTAGTGTTGGATCTCGGTCTAGGAATGGTAATTGACTTGAGTTACGCATTTAATCACATTAAGGCGCCTTTTCTTATTAGGCGTTGGACCCTACTACTCCAATTCCATGCATATCAAATAAAACAAGAAAGGAGTAATTAAAAGTAAAGAAGAGCTTATGCTTTTTTACAACATTTGATCAAAACAAATTACTTTAAATTAAAGAAGAGCTTATGCTCTTTTACAACATTTGATCATATCAAATTACAACCAAAATCTAATCTACACATTCCCATGGTTCAAACAATTTGAGAGACGGCCTTTCACATAGCTCAATTATCGTAGGCTTAGGTTCATAATCACCCCTTCTTTAATTAATTAACCCCTTAACTAATTAAAATTGAATGCAACATTGTCATTTGGTTTTTGTATCCATAGAATTGATTTAGATGGAGCTAAATGAAATGAAAATCCAATTCTCATTTAAAGATACAAAATTATTTTGTTCTCAACTAATTTGGGCCAAAATGCAATAACCTCAATTTTTGGGCTATATTGCAAAATACAAACTTTTGAGGTCACTTTGTAAAAACACAAAAATTCACTACTTCATGTAATTGTATAACGACGTCTAAAGTATGTATCAGGGAATGCACTATTACGGACAAAATAATCGTCCAAGAGTTCCGTACCTCATTGTTGCCTGCTTCTATCAAGGTTTCTGGAACGGTTGAGCCTGCAGATCTAACCCACATCTTGGATGACTTGACGGGAATGTGAGGCTCTGCCCATTCTTGCTTTGTCATCTCTCCTTCTATGCTCCTCATCCTCTTCCCTCTCATTTTGGGCCACCTAGAGATTGAACATTCCTTCTGATTGGTTAAACAATTCCTCCTCTTACTGATCGATTTCGCACATCATCCTTGAAGAAGAAGACATTGTAAGAAGGAAACAGAAACTATAAATAATGATACAGATTTTGATTTTGGTGAAGAAGGAAGCATAAACTATGAATAATGATAGAGATCTTTAGAAAATTGGTGTGAGATTTCTGAGGATGGATTATGGATTATATAGAGGATTCAGAAGGGATCAGGTTGTAGATAATGCCACGCGGGAAGCCGTCATTCGTTAAAAATCTGATCAAAATCTATCTTCAAAGATTGTAAACAGATTGTGACACGTGGCGCGACATGATTGGTTAAAAATCTTATCGGAAATCTATCCTCAACGATTCTTAAAAAGTAACGACACGTGGCACGACAGCCTTAGATAAAAATGTTATCGAAATCCATCACCAATAATTGTCTTTTTCAGATAATGACATATGACGCAACGAGAACGATTAAAATCTTATCCAAAATTACAAATAAAATTATTTTGTATTATTTTATAAATAAAAAAAATACTAATATTTTATTACTTGTTACCAGGGCTATTCAATGTAGGGGTGGAGATGCAAAAGACTGCTATTGTTCATTAAGAGCAGTTACTGTTCACTTGGTAAATTAAATAATGAATAGCCTGGGAAGCCTTTCCCATGGTGGAGTTGCTTTAGTAGGGTTGAGAGAAATGCATTAGGTGAAGTATCTGCACCAAGGGTAGGCCAAAGCTCCTTGTTCTGTGCTTTCTCCTTTCTCTCAATGTGCACAGAGTCTTTATCCCAGTTCAACTTTGATGCGATTGCAGACACTATATCCATCAACCTTCTCGATTTCCACACCAAATGCCATGGTCATTGTGCTACGAACCCTGTCTCCCCTTTACACACCCACACCAATTATTGTCTGGTCCACAGATCCAAACTTTCTCATAATCAAAGTGTCCATGACATCATTAAGTTTCATAGGTGTGACCCTATAATCCACCACAAAATGCAGACCCAACCATTCTCTCTTCTGCCATCTTTCCCAATCTGACCATAACTGCTTTGCGTCTAATACAGATGCATTTGTCAGCGATCTTCTTGATGCGGCTGAGGCAGAGATCTACGATCTCTTTGCCCATGGTCTAGTGACCACATGGGAAGTTGTTGGCGGAGCCTTCCTTGCCGGAAATGAGCTGCTCAGGGTGGAAAGCTGGCAGTAGTTGTTGTTCCAGACCTCGTCAATGACGGTTGGCTCTAGATCGACAAAGATGGAGAGAGGGATGTGCTTGCCGGCACCGGTCTCGGAGAAGAATGTGTTGAAGGTGTCGTCGCCGCGACCGACGGTCTTGTCGTTGGGCATATGGTTCCATTTCCAAATGTGGATTCATAGGAATTGGCCGACTGATTCATTTTTTCAAAATAATGTGACCCGCCCTGCCCCTGTCCCGTTTTATTTCCAAACGGGTTCGGTCTGGGTTCTCGAATTTTGGGTCCGACTTGGCCTGTCTCCACCCCTAATGCCTACAGCTTCCAGCCACACACTGTTCTTTCCCGTCTCGTCATGCGTCTCCGACCGCCACTTTATCTTTCTTTCTCTCGGTCTTCCACAACAAGCGGTGACCCAAAATCGATTCTTATTGGAGCAAGCCAAAGCCCCAATTTATTTTGAGCATTAGATTTGTTGACGTGAGTCAATGTACCTGACATCATTGCACTTTTATATATATATATATATATATATATATATATATATATATATATTGTGCTCCTATTGAGAGAAGAATAAAAACGAAAAGTATTCAAAACCCTAAATAAACTTTTATTTTGGCATTAGAGCAGATTTCGACCTGCTTCTTTCCTAATCCTAAACCTATTACTGTTGCGCAAATTGCAGCAAGTCAAACCCTTTCCAGTTGGTTTTGAAACCTGAAACCAAGCCAAACAAACACGCGCCGCCTTTCGTTCTCTAGGCAGCGCCGATCCATATCCAAAAATGTACCAGAAAAACTCTCATTCATATGCTCAACGATTTCACTGTGATGGATGAAGAAAAGAGGTCTGAGATATTTCCTATTCAAACTGTATCCATCCCAAGTTAGTCCACCAACATCAACGTTTTACCATTCGGGTTCAAGCTCAATGACTCGAATTATAAGATCTGGTCAAAGATGTTAGAGGTTTATGCTTGCGAGTTGGGACAACTATACTACTTGACCATGAAAATTTTAGAACCGGAAGAAGATGATCCTAGTCACTCGAAGTGGGTCACCGAGGACGCGATTGCTCGAGGATGGTTGCTGAAGACTAAAGAACCTCACTTGGTAAGACTTCTTTCGATCCACCAACTGCAAAGGACATTTGAGCATAACCCAAATGATCTATGATGAAGTGGACGAGTCCCAGGACTATGAACTTCAATGTAAGGCTACACAGACTCGACAAGATGGTCACCCAGTAAACTTATACTATGAAGAGCTGAAAAGCATGTGGCAGGAACTTGACAAGAGACACCTAGCATGATGGCGTGCATGCTGGATCTAAGATACCATCAGCTGCAACTTCTCGTTATTCCCACACTGATACGGATATTGGGAAGGAAGAGCTTCAATGCAATCACTGCAATGGGAAAAGGCATACATAAGAAACATGTTTCGAACTCCATGGTTACCCGGAGTGGTTTATTGAGAGAATGATGCAACTTAAGGAAAAAGGAAATTACACGAGCCAGACAAAGGTGGCAGATGCGGGACCTGGACGTGCTACTGTAGCCACAGGTCGTGTTAGGTTTAGAATTAGCAACAACCTTGCTCGAGCTGTTTATCCGGTGGAGCAAAACCAACCCAATAAGCCAGATGATAATGATAGTGGCCCAGTTCTTTCTTTAATCAACCAATTCTCTGAATATCGGCACTGCCTTAATTAGTAGCTTCTGCTGACCATGACACATGTTGATAATTGATTCCGGAGCCATATGTCATATGACATATGATCAATTTTTGTTTTAATATATGACAAATCTACCTAATGAGAGTGTTGTCATTGCAAAATGGTGATGTTGTCTCTATTATTGGAGCGGGATCCATAACTCTTACAACTTCTTTGTCATTTGATAATGTTTTACTTCTTCGCGCCCTCTCAAATCATCTATTGTCAATTAGTCAGGTCACTGAAGAACTTGATTGTGTTGTGCTAATGTTTCCTAGTTTTTGCTTGCTGGATATCTAGACACGAGCGATCATTGAGCATGGTACTAAGAAGAGAGGGTTGCACTATGTGGATGAAGTGGCATCATGACATGTCAATAAAGTCCATATTGGTGACAGGCTGACAGCCTAGGTTGCATGGAAATAGATACTGATATGGCGACATGGGGATACGAGAACAATACAAAATTCAAAAAATAAGGACATGGACATAGCTAGGACCCGACGATTAAAATATAACAAATATTACATATATCAAAAACAATACTCGAATTCATAAAGTATTTGCGTTCAACAAATTCATTCACGATAAATGATAATGAAAACACAAAAATAATAGTTAAAACAACACATGATTCGAGTCTTAATGGTCTTCAAGTCTTTCTTTCTGTTTCCTCTTGAACTTTAATGTCATCATTAGTAAAGATCACGACCTCTAGTTCTGGTTCACAAGTGAAAGGTTTGCAATTTTGAGCACACCCGCATGTTCCATACTCAAAGATCAAATCCATCCCCTCCCACATCTTTAAGTGACCATTTTTTAATATAGGTTGGTCCTCCTAGACGAAGGTTATTATGAACATATACCAAATCCTTGGCTCTTTGTGGTGCTGTCCAATTCCTCCTCAAAGGCTATATAAAATTATATGATGACCAATTTCTTTCACAACATGATGAGGAACAAGATTGTCCAAGAAGCTTCAAATCTTGAAGAGTTGGAGTAGAAGCTCCATGGATGAACGACCACTTCACTAGTTCCATTGGAAATCTATCACTCATAGCATCACTACTTGAAAAATCATAAAGATTAGCCAAAAAGCGACATACTCCTCATTGATACTTCTTTCTCTCCACACTATTAGCAAAGTAACATTCAAAGCTTTTTTTTCTTGTTTCTATTGAGATCTCTACATCCTTTTTCAGTGCAACACGATTTGGAGCACGAACAAGCGACTCATTGGTATAATACGTGTAAGTGATAAATGAAAAAATTATAATAATTAAGACCAATTAAATAAATTTACTAAAACTCTCAAGAAAGTTACCTTGGATTTAAAGAATGTGCAAGGCAATGGAGTGGTGTGCTACTCTTGGTCTATCTTTGTATTACCACCTTATGCACAGTATAAAAGAATTCTGATTGCTCATCAACCTCCTTGTTTTTTTTTTTTTTTTTTTTCATTAATAGCCTATTTCACAAATTTAATCATACAATCCCACCATTCATAAACCAAGTGAAGACACGGAATATCGATGTCACAAATTCTAAACATAGAATAAATAGGAGATGTAAAACTAAGTATGCATTTAAGGTCACACCAAAGCTTGTCGCTTAACATTTTCTCTTTGATGCTTCTAGCTAGTTCACACAATCCTCTTGATATGAATCTCATTCTTCACTGATCACCATTCTGTGTAAGTCACGCTTTATTTCCTTATATTTCTTCATCATCACAATCATGGAAGCAAATTGTGTGTCGGCAACTGCAAGAAGCTTCATCTTTAAATAAGAATTAAAGATGGCCAACATCATTTGGTGGTTCATAATATATTTTTTTAATTGCTAAAAACTCTTCACAAACATCGGCAATCCAAATGCATTGACCCTACACATTGTTAGATAGACTTGCCGTCAGTGTGCATATGTTATTCAAAGCTAGATTTAGTGTATGTACTACACATGGAGTCCAAAATATGTATCTATATTTGGCCTCTGTTATTTTTCCTGTTTTGCAAGAACTTGCATTGATTGTGATTACTTGAACTACATATTGTGGTCCAATCTCATGAATGCACTGATCGAGCAAATTAGCAATGAATTGAGCATTCTTCGTCTCACCTTCACAACTAACCGCCTTCAAGAACATAGGTCCAATTTCACACACTGTTCTAAAAAATCCCTGCCTAGCGCCGCCTAGGCCCTGCCTAGCGCCGCCTAGGCCCTGCCTAGGCGCTAGGCGGTTGGTCACCGCCCCGATTAATGCCTAGGCGTTTGAAAATTAAGAAAGGGCCCATAGACCTACTGAGATGCCCACCTAGACCGCCTAGGCACCCGCCCAGACCCGCCTAGGCATTGACTCACTTAGGCAAAAAATAGATAACTTTCATTTTGCATTTTATTTTTTTTCAATAAATTGTAAGAGACTTGTCGAATACTTAAATGAGCACACATTATATGCTTGTTCCCCATGTTTTCATTATGTTCCAATACTTCATAATATATGTATCATTCTATTTTGTAGTTTATGATGAAATTATATATATTTTAACTATAAACATACACTTATTTACATGAAATATAATGGATTTAGTTAAATCCGCCTAGTCCGCCTAGGCGCCCACCTAGACCCCGCCTAGCCGCCTAGGCACTAGGCCCCAACTCGCCGCCCAACTAGCGCCTAGCGTCTTTTAGAACCTTTCACAAGTGGCCATAATATTGATAAGTGGTCTTCTTTGAGAATCCGACCATCCATTGATGCACACACTTCACCATTTTCTCTCAACGAATTCATTACTAGATTTAATTTTATCTTAATGTGAATCTTCTTCATTTGGAAAAGTGTAGTCCTCAACCTGAAGGCTTATAACCCAGAATTGAATTCTTACAAGCATTTATAGCAATAATAGCATCTAAATTCTCTCTATGCATCAATTAGAAGTTTTCATCAATAAATCCAGCAGCTCCCTTTCTTTTCTTTTGACTAAGTCCACTTTATATTGTGGAAAACAATGTATCAAATTCCAAATCAAAGGTAGTAGCAATTGAAGAGCCAACTTTGCTTGATGTGGTGGCCTTGGTGGTTAAAAAAATTGTTCTAGCTTTGGCATTTTTTACCCTCACCTCCGCCTCATCTATCACTCGTTTCCTTTTTAATAAATTACTTTGTGTAACTTTGTTGCAAAGTCTAACCCCACCTCCTTTGATTTTCAACAAATGATAATTGACTTTAGATTATGGCCCATGAAAATCTTCTTGACAATAATTACACTTGACACTTACATTCACTCCACCCTTCACCCCACTTGGTTCATATTTTGTAAAATACTTCCATAGTGGAGCATTATCATTAAGGGTGGGCATAGTTTGGTTCGGTACGGTTTTGAGTGAAATCGAAACCGAAACCCAAAACTTTTACGGTTCAATTCGGTGTGGTTTTGAAGCCAATACCGAAATGAAACCAAACCGTTTGATTTGGTTCGATATGGTTTCAAACGGTTTCTGTTCGGCTTTAGACCATTTACATACAAAATTAAAAAGTAAGAAGAACAACTTTTCTAAACTGAACAGAAAAAAGGTCAAAAGCTAATTAAGATTATACTAAGATGTAAAGTCAACTGATTATATGATTGTGCCAAGTACATTAAGAGATTACACATAATATATCAAAAGCTAAGAAGTCTTATAAACCATGCAATTCTACACTAAAAATAGACTCAATATTAATTCCACCAACTGGAAGATGGATGACTTTCAAGAGAGAGAGAGAGACTGATGAGTGATGAGAGAAAGGCTAGAGCAGCGCTGCTGTAGACATGTAAATTTCGTTGCATACAAATAATGCATCACAAAGCTCCACGTGGCATATAACTCATCACAAATGGAAAAGTCATCAATGACGCGTGGCACAAATCAAGCAAAGGAAGCTCAAAATTTCCCCAAAATTCGGCCAAAAGGAAGAAATCTTCTTAAAATCAACAAAGGGCCCAAATTACTCCCAAAACTGGAAAGCAAGCTAAAGCATCTTCACAAAACAAGCAAAAATTGAAGATTGCTTGCAAAATAGGCAAAAAAGCCCTATATATTTCAACCAAGCAAGGGAAAGTGGCTGAAATTAAGACACAAAACATGCCTTAATTCTCTCATGGACAAATCAAGACACAAATCAAAGCCAAATCCATTCAAAGGTAAGCTTTAAGAAGTCTATAAATACAAGGTCCTCAGACAAGCCTAAAGGTGGACAATTTCTACATTCGAGGCCGGAATTCTCACATTGAGAAGAACCTCTACCAAATCTTTGAAGACTAATGCGCTGCCAAAACTCTTTTTGAAGAATGTACAACCAAAGCCGAAGCATTCTTTCGACCAAAGCCAAAGCATTCCTTTCAAGAATCAACAAGCACTTATGTTGATTCCTTCAAGACTTTGTTGCAAGCTTAAAACTTGTAACGACGTTCGATTCAAGATCAAATCGCCAAGACCCTTGAATCAACAAAATCCTACATCAACACTACCTTTGCCACAACTTTGAGGTGAAGACTATCTACGCATTGTTTCAAGCTCAAAAATTGTTCAATTGTTCATCCGAGATCAAGTTATCGCGATTCTTGGATCAGCAACCTACGCATCTACATCAAATTTGAAGACTGAATCAGAGAAAAATTATAAATAGAGATTGTAACCCTACAAATTCATCAATACAAGTCTACTTTGTACACGTGTTCTTGTTTCATTCATTACAAAATTTTCATGTTTACAAATTTGGCACGCCCGGTGGGACCTCTCTGTCTTTAAATTCACAAGAAACACACATAGCATCAAGAAATGATCAAGTTGTTCCCGCAACCAACGCGAATAACAAGAACATCCTTGCCACAAACGGTGGCACTTTGGGCATCACAGCCCGAAGCAAGGCAAGAGCTCTCTCTACCATGCTTTCCACCCATACATCAACTCTTCCAAATGAGCAAGAGCACCCGAGGCATGAGCCTGTGATCACCCTGGCCTTGCTAAGGACGCCAAGGGAAGAGAGCCCAAGAAGGTACCCTGAGTCGTTGACTTCCCATGTCGACTTAAGCATCAGCTCGTATCCCGTAGCCATGCAAGTCATAACTACTGGTGCAACTTTAATTAAAGAGCAGCTAGCACAAATGAGTGAAGAAATCGCAAGGTTGACAAGGACCGTGGAAGAAAAGAACTTTCAAATTGCTACACTCGTCAACCGTTTAGAGGCACAGCACGACAAGAAAGCTGACCTGAAGGTTGATCCACTAAAAGAAGAAACTGATGACAGTGAAGAGCCTCTGATGGACATAGTTGAGGAGAAGCTAGAGGTGGACCGAGCTACAATGCTGATAGGATATCTCTCTATCCAACAGCTGCAAGAGATGAAGGAAACTAGTGTGATTCCGTGTTGTACTCAAAGCCATGCTCTAAAAGGATTGACGCTTTGAGGATGCCAAGAGGTTATCAGCCACCTTAATTCATGCAATTCAATGGAAAAGGCAATCATAAACAACATATTGCCCATTTCATTGAAACCTGCAACAATGCTGGGACAAAGGGAGACTACCTCGTCAAGCAATTCGTAGGCTTGCTAAAAGGTAATGCCTTTGACTGGTACACCTACCTCAAGCTCGAGTCTATCAACAGCTGGGACCATCTTGAAAGGGAATTCCTACCGCTTCTATAGCACTTCCGCACTGTAAGCATGTTGGAGCTGACGAGTACGAAACAGTAGAAGGATGAACCTGTCATCGACTACATTAATAGGTGGCGTTCATTAAGTTTGGATTGCAAAGATCGACTTTCTGAAACCTCCGCCATTGAGATGTGTGTTCAAGGAAAGAAAGAGTCAATCACCAACTTAAAAAAGGATAAGGTGTTCACCCCAAAGATAGACAAGACTAGGAAAAAGCCCGCCAAGGAAGCTTTTGTCATCCATACTACCCTCATCAAGACTTCCTCCGCGCCCGTCAAGATATTCTCTAAAAGCAAAACAAAGGAAATGAAAAGTGACCCTTCTCATACCTAAGATAGGTACAAATACACTTTAAAGGAACTGGAGCAGAAGATGTACCCTATTCCTAGCTCTAACGTGGTTGCAATGCTAGGCGACTTGCTGGAAAAGAAGGCAATTGAGTTACCTGAATGCAAACACCCCGAAGAGATGAATCGCGTTACCGATCCTAGGTACTGTAAGAACTTCCTACAACTTGTCATAAAAAGGCTTAGTAATAAGCTTTCTTATGGAATACGTTTAACTTGCGATTCCTTGGATCGAACCTAAACTTCGAGTTTATGGATGCTCATGTGATGATTTGAGGATACAGTACATCACTATTCGTCCAAGATGTCCCAAACGATCATGCCAAAGTGTAATTTCGTGCACGGTCCCAATAGTAGGGCCGGCCACATAGTGGCATTTTATGGGGCATATGGTTGTAGTATACAGTGTTGGAAATGTGCCCTAAAACCAATCATATGATGATACTTTACGGACATTTCACATGTTAAACTAATCTAGTTTAATATAAAGGGAAAAATTATTGTTTTAAGTTGTTTCATGTAAATTTTATATGCTTAAAATTTAAGTCCAAGGAATATGTAATTGGGAGAATGTGATTAGATTCAAGAGACCATTCTCTTTCTTATACATATCCTAAACGTTCCTAATCATAGGATTGCCAATTGGGCATTGACAGTCTGTTAAGATCAGTACGTGCTCTATCTTCTCTTAGGGAGAATGACTGGTCTCGAGTCGTTGGTGTGACCGACACCAAAACAAGCAAGTAGGTGCTCAATAAAGAATGAGTCCACTGAACACGATTAATAAGGAATTCTCATACTCATGTCACATGAGAACTCATGGTTGGGATAATGCAAAGTAGTCCTTTGACCTAAGGCATCATAGTTGTCTTGTCGTTAGGTCCTTGATCTTTGATTATATCAAAGTTACTCCGTCAGAGGGTGTCCACGACATAGTTGGGGTTACGCCACTTAGCCACGGAGGCAAGTGAATGTGCAACAAGGGATCTCTGATGTGATAAATAATAGCACTCAAATTAGACCCTCTTATTGACAATTGTAGTAAAGATGTAAGTAGGGATCATTCTAGGCCTGGGATTAGGAGGGATTGCTAATCTAATAAAAAATTACTCAAAAATACAAAAATATGCTGAAAAACACTTGAACAAACTCAAAGACTCTTAACTAAACTTATATGACTCAAGACAAACTCAAAAGACTCAAAACAACACCAAACAATCAAATAGACTCTAGGACTTAATTTGGACAAAAATAGAATTGGTTTTGACTCAAAACACTTAAAAACACACAATAGGACATATTTGACACAACAAAGTAAAGGGGATTGGGTTTTTGACGAATTTAAGGTAAAAACAAGTAACTAAAAGACTTAAACAAAGTTTGGACGAATTTGGGTATATGGATGGGTGATTAGCTAGCTAGAGGATTCTTTTCCACACATGATACATTTGAACACAAATTGATTTCCAGTTGCTTTCTACACCCCAGATTAACCGTAACATCACTAATTAACCCTTAGATTTTCCTTTAGTTATTGGATTGGATGACATCATTCGACAACCCAAAGCATTCTTCAAAAGTTCCCTACATGACATCATAATAGAGATACGATCAAAGATCATTACGTTCTATGAAAATCATAAGTATTGACAAACCATTCGTAACTATGACATCATGATACTCATGCCAGGAATTTAACTTAACATGATTGTGTAAACAACCTTAACTACTTGTGAATATAAGTTTGTAACGATTATGTGAAACTCCCTTATATTCTAGCACCAAATTCATGCATGCAAACTAAGTGTGCACCCTTAATCAACAAACAAGAATAAGTTCTCGATCAAACGGTTAAGTAAATTGCATTCACAATTTATGAAATCACAACTGGAATTAATCAATTCATATCACAAACATAATCATGGTTTCAAAGCCTCCCCCAGCTAAAATGGGTTTAGCCTCTCATGTTCACAACAAAACAAAGAAAACTTGAATTAAACATTGAAAACAAAAGATAGATTACACCTAAAAATGTTCCAACACTCCAACTTGAACGCAAAAACGTCCAAGGCTTCTTCTTCTCTTCTTCTTCCTTGCTATGTTGCGACACAAGGGTTTAGGGATGATTTTGGATGTAATTCTGGGTTAGGAATGGATTTAGGTTAGTAGGAGGGTGCGGCAAGGGATAGGAATGGTGTATGAATGTTTGGTTAAAGGTATGAAAGTATGGGAGTGGTGGAAGAATGGATGAAAGCTGCAGCAAAGGATGGTGTGATTGGATGAAGGATGGCAAATTGTATGAATGAGTGAATATATGTGTGTATAGTGGCAAAGGTTTATGGAAGGTCAATGAAACTTAGCTATTTTTTCCAAGAGCCTTAAAGGTCAGAATCTCCTCAAAATAAGTAAGTAAAATCAGAAATTAAAAGGTAATAGGAAGGTGACATGCGGCAAGAACAAGGGAAGGAAAATGAATGTGTTTTATGGCTGAAATTAGGCAAGGATTTAGGATAAAATAGGGATGTAAGGTACGGCATTGAATAGGGTTAAAAAGGAATGTGATCTTGTGACACAAAATAGGGAATAGGCACTCCCCTTGCACGGCAAGGAAAGGGCAGGTTTAGGCAAGGCACGGTAAGGGCAATAAGGGTGCAAGGAAGGTTTAGTTTGTGTCCTAAAATACATAAGAGTCCTCAATGTTGCTGGAACTTAGGGGCTTTTAGGATTAGGAAAGGTCAAACCAAAATAGGAAACCTTGGCTTAACTTTCCTACTTCAAGTAGGAAACCTTCTTTGACTAGGAATCCTTCTTTGATTAGGAATCCTTCTTCTTTAGGTCTTCAATTTTGTCCATTCCTTTTGCTCCAAGCATATGCTATCCATTCCAAGTCCAATTTTGCTCCAAAAGGCTCCAAAATGCACCTTCTTGCTACCTTAGCCATATGAACCTATAAACACACGAAAATAGCTTAAAATACTAAAATAACTATGAACTAACATAAATGTAAGAAAACAAGCTAACTAAGTCGCCTAAATATGCTCCTATCAATCTCTAGCCTTCAAACCATTTGAGGAAGAATACTCTATGATATGATTAAGAATCTCTGGCCAGAGTATGAATGCGATTTCAGAAGTTATTCCAAATTACATTCAAGGTAATCATATAAGTAAGAGAATCACATTGGATAGTAGACATGAATAAACTATCAAACCAAACAATGTGGTCAAGAGTATTATATAAGAGAAAGACCATATTGCATTGTAATCCTAAACTGAATAGGTTCTCCACCTCTTCTGATTAGCTTGGGTAGCCATGACATACTGCTAGGTGTCACTCATGATTTGTGGAAGCCCTAAAGGTGAGTAATCACTAAAGGGAGAATTGAAAGTAAGTTTCAATTCACAATCAATTTGAAGAGTTCTAATTGCCCACTGCCTCGCTAAAAGGAACCTAATGGATCGTACACCAAGTAAGGTAGAGATTGAAGAAACAACAGAGATGAGTAAGGATAATTAAATGGTTTAATTATTTATGGCTAGAATCAATTAATTAATATGTTAATTAATCAAACGAATATGTTCGTTATAAACCTCGGGTTAGTTTTGGGCCACAAGGCCGAATGGGATTTGAATGTCAAACCCATTAACTCAAGTTGTATGACAACTTGAAAACACAAAGGGCTTGAAAGCCCAATGAACCCTTAATGGCCGGCCATATAGAGAGGGATAATGAACTTGCCTTAATTGCAAGTTTGCCACTCCATTGTGAGGTGCTATAAAGGCAACTTTATAGCCATTTCATCCTTACACTATGTTTGGATGAAGAGATTTAAGATTACTAATGAATTTTAAAATAACGGAAATTGAAATGACAGAATTTTATTTTCTATAATTTGTGAATTTTCTTGTTTGGTTAATAAAAGAACAATGGAATTGATTACGGAATTTATTATTTTTAAACTCTCAATCATAGAAATTGGGAAATGACACCTATTTACATGGAATTTAAACTTGGGAATTGGAGGTCCTAAATTCCAAGTTCTTTTTCCATGCAGAAATTCTAAATTTCTATGTTTATGAATTCAAACAAGGGAATTGATGCATGTCAATTTATAAATTCTCACTTTTATCTAAATTCCAAGTTTCTTTTCCTCGTCCAAACATAATATTAGAGTTTTCTAAGGGAAGAAAAGAGAACACAAAGCTCTCTCTTCTCTAATGAAGGCCGGCCACCCTAAAGGAACTTAGCTAGCAATATTCCTTCCTCTAGGTTACTCATCTCTTCATCAATGCTCTCCTTGGTGTGGAGACTTAGAGGTTCTCTATTTTGGGAACTTGAAGAATCCATTCTACCATCCTCATCCAAGAAATACATGGAGCTAAGAAGTAAGGAATGAAGGCCCTATCTCTTGAGTGATTAGCCTTTGCTTATGCAAAGAGGAATCAACAAAGGTATAATATTTCTCAACTCACTTTGTTCTTGAGTTGCGTCTTGGTTCACCACACTCACTAGGCCTTGAATTTCATGGGTAAAGTTTTCGTTTTCGAGTACATACAAGCATGATTCCGCCTTTTAATTGTTAATTGCATGCATAGGTGTTGCTCAAATGAACTAGTTTTCACAAATATATCCTTCAAGTGGTATCAGAGCCTAGGTCTAGTAGTTGGTGAATCCTTTTGGATTTTGTATTTTCATAGTTTATGATTTGAATGTTGTAATTGTTACAAGCTTTATTCTTGCTTCTTTGAATGTAAATTTTGTCAGAAAATTTGCCATCTCAAATGTTGTAGATGTAGTTTATATGAGCATGAAGTTTGGAGCTAAAATTTGGTGCCATGTTTATGGGGAAATTCGGCAAAATCCAAAGGGTGGATTTTTAGGTTCATGTTTGTCTTGTTAAATGTGTTTTAAAGTGACTTTTGGAACCCTCTGAGTACCCTAGGATGTTAACCCCCTTTTGAGTAGTGAAAATTTGAGTTTTATTGAGTGAAAACATTCATGGAGCTCTTATGGGTTTTCATGGATGTTCTTCAATGTTCTTGCTTTGTTCATACCAAGAACAAAAAGTTTGGTGTTTTGATTCAAAGTTTTAGGTTACATACATAAAGTCTTGTTTTATGATGGATGGTGTGACTTTTCAATCAACAAGACAATTTTGAAGAAGTGATTGAATGTTGAAAATGTGTTTGAATTTTTGTACATGATTGTTACTTCTCTTACACACCCATACCTATTTTTTCAACACCATACCCATGACCTTGTCAACATACTTGACTTTAAGACTATGCTTTTCATCAAAAACCATCCAACCACTTACTACTCACCATAATCGGCCAACCCTATAAGATGGGTACTTTTGGGGCTTATGAGCCAGGCACAATGAACAATTCTAGGACACAAATATATTGTGATCATGATGCCACCGAATAAAGATTCGCTTAGTATAAATAAATTTACTCTTACTTTAAATAAAGTACTAAATTCAATAAATTGAAAACAACATAAAGTACTCTATTCAATAAATAATAAATTACAACCCAAAGTGATCGGAAAATTATGGGCTTTAATTATTTAGAAAGTGATTGAAAAATTATGGGGTCATGAATTCATCACCATCACCTAACCAATTTGTGGTGCTAGGATGATCTTCTCTTGCCATACTAGGACCATCTCCACTTGCTCTCACTTCTCTTGCACGCCTCCTTTACACCACGTCCGCTTTCTCTAATTTCCAAAAATATTTAGAATTTGGAGACTTCCCTTCTAAAGGCGTGTTCATAATGTCACGATCTCATTGAGCCATTATTTCTTCTCTAACATGTTCCCTTTCTTGCCTAAGTAGCTCTCTTTCCCTCTCATTAGCTTGAAATTCTCTCTCAGTAGCAGCAGTTTTGCCTCCTCTCTAGCCTTATCAGCCTCAAATTTAGCCATTTCCCGCACCAAACTCAATTCACCTTGGCGAGCAAGTTCTTTCATATACTTTGCATAATCATTTTCAAACTGCGTTGCGGGCCCCGCTTTTGAAATCTTGTCGGACGATGCGCGCCAACACTAGCTTGAAGCCCACGCGCCTAACAAAAAAAAAAAAAAAAAAGTGGCTGATGTCTGGGCGACGTCAGCCTTGCATCAGGTCGCATTCAGGCTCTCAGGCTAGCAATCCCTACCGGGCCTGTCGCTCGGGCCTGGCCTGTCCCTCGGGCTAGCATACACTGGACCTTATCCCCCAGCCTATTTGGCCCTGTTCCATCCCCAGTCCATCGGGTTAAACACCACAGTGCAACTGCTCTAAACAAAATTGAAGACGGAAGGAACTCTAAATTGAAATAAACGGTCCGGGTCGAGGCCCATTTGTTTATGTTTTTAACCTGTCTTGCCCCGACCCGTTGTGTCTTCAACATATTTGGACCCTCGCTATACCTGCCCCAAAAGACTTGAACCCGCCCCCGCAGGTCCAGGTCTTGTTTGCTCACCCGTAGTAGGGATCTACTAGGTTCTACCATAAGATAAAATTTCCAATACTAGCAGTTGAGATTCATCTAAAGGCTGAGATAAAAATAATCAAATAAAATGTGTATTTAGACATGTACACTACAGAAGCCTGAATCACCAGATTTCATGTGCTAAAATTAAGGTTATGATGTTTTTTGTTGTTGATATTTTTTTCCTTTCCTAGCAGAGATATATAGGAATTTACAATAGGGCTTTATGAATAATTAGAAATACAATACGAAACTTAATTACAGTGGGAACTATAACACATAATAAAATATAGCTAAAATTAATCAACTCACGACAAGAATGTCCCTTAAGTTGGTGCGTTAATGTTGCTCATGTTCAACTTGTTGAATGAGTTGTAGTAATATGCTTTACTTGAAACTATCTTTGTTAGGATATTTGCCCATTAATCTTCTGATTTCGCAAACGGGAAGCGAACAATATGATCTTCCAACTTCTCCTTAATGCTATGTATGTTCACCTCAATAGATTTGCTACGGTCATGTTGATGTCAATTATGAGCTATGTCAGTCGCATCCAGCTTACTGTCACAATCACAGACTCATAACTCTCTTTTCAAAATCAGAAAAATGACGTCATCACTTGTGACATCACCACCATATACACTATATGCACATCATATGTATAGTACATGCACATGATATGCACAGAATTAGAGATCGAGTAACAAGCGGCTGCTTTTCGCATTAATAAGAAACTTTAGTGGTAACCTATTGGTATAGTGGGTACAAATAAACATAATTGTTACATATATAAGGTTATTGTGTAATTTGAAAAGTCTTGTTACGTATATCAATCACCGCTTAACCGTGCACGTGGAAAATATGAAACTCGTTGTCGTTATTTCATGCATGATCCTTAACGTCCTCTAAGCTTTTTCTTATTTTCTTTTTTCTCCAAGGCCAACTAGGTTGTGGTCATACTCGCTAAGTTCCGGGGCATAACATATGTGAATCATAACTAGTGAATATTCCAGCTTCTCATATTAAGATGTAGCCATACACACCATATGCACAACACATGCACATTACAAAAAAAAATTCACAAATTTCTGCAATTGGACACTTGAACCAGAAATTGTTCCATCCTAGTTTTGTAGCACGTCAAAATTTGAAATTTATTCCACAACCCATAGACCCCAACATGAAACACAAACCCTAATTTAACTTCTAAGTATTAATTAATCTTTAAACAACCCATTTATTCCATAAATCATTGATGAAGCAACTTGGAACTAAACACCCTACTTTAGTATGCCTGCCAACCTTCAATCGCTAGAAAAAATGGAACTTTTCGACCAAAACAAAAAATATGGTACAAAACCCAGCTCTTTTATCACCTCTCTTGCATCCCTTTGTTCGAAATCAGAGGAATAAGGTCAACCCAAAACCCAATTCACTCTTCTCACCTCTCTTTGGACTTCACTCTCTTCGAAATCAAATGAATTAATACTTAGAAGTTAAATTAAGGTTTGTGTTTTATATTGGGGCCTATGGGTTATGGAATAAATTTCAAGTTTTGACGTGCTACAAAACCGGGATGGAACAATTTCTGGCTCAAGTGTCCAATTGTGGAAATTTGTGAAAAATTTTCCGTAATGTGCATGTGGTGTGCATATGGTGTGCATAGCTACATCTTAATATGAGAAGTGGGAATGTTCACTAGTTATGATGCACATACGTTGTGCCTCGGAATTTAGCGAGTATGACCAAACCTAGTTGGCCTCGGCGAAAAATAAAATTAAGAAAAAACTTAGAGGATGTTAAGGATCATACGTGTCCATGAAATGACGACAATAAGTATCATGTTTTCCACATGCACAAAAATTCATCCAACAAAATACCAACATTTAATGACTGGGCTTTGTTCCCACCATGCATGCGAGTCCAGTGGTGGTGGTCTCTAGCCTCGCTTGTTTGCTGTGTTGCCTGACAATGACTGGAAAACTTGCGGCCTGCTTGAGTTTCGATCCCAACAATCGGGGATGAGATTTATGACAAGGCTAGGTGTTGTGGACTCGTGAGGACGAGATAAAATTGGTGGTCGCTTTGATTTGGACGGTGTTGGTTGGGATGATAGTGCACCATGTGTGCACAATGAGAAGGGAGAGAGAGTGCGTGAGGGAGAAAGTGAGAGAAGAGAGATGAAGGGAGAGAGAGTAGAGAGAGAAATAAAAAAAATGGGAGGAAATAACCCATTTATATCTAGGTATTTTAGTAATTTCGATTTTATGCACGGTGTGCATGGCTTGTGTATGGCCGGTTTGTCTTTATTTTTGTCTCAAGATTAAGAAATTGTCCCATTTTGAGGTATTTCCCTTTTTTATATGCCTTTTTCACAATAAGTAGTTTATAATTTCACTAGTACAATAAGGGAAAACTTAATATAATGCAATAAAATACACATCGAATCAAAAAAATCAAATTGGAAGAAAAACTGTCTCGACAATATGAACTCCTCATGCACGCTTAGACTCTAGAAGAACTCGTTCATGTACAATCTCAGGGAAGGTCATCTAAAAAAGATGGATTTTCAATGTAAATATCAACCAAAATAGTGATTCTAACTAGCCTTCTTGCAAAAAAAAAAAAAAAAAAAAAAAGACTCCTGTTTGCTCGAGTGTGTATATAGTGTATATGGTCGTGACGTCATTTTTTTTTTTAATTTCAAAAATAAAGCTGTAAGCTCTGGGTTTTTGGGCTGGCTCAGATCTGTGAGCATATCATGTGCATGTCATGTATCTACAATGAGCAAATCCTGAAAAATTCATCCAACAAAACACCAGCATTGAATGATGGGGCCTTGTTCCCACCCTCGATGTGAGTCCAATGGTGGTGGTCTTAAGCATCAATCGTTTGCTGTGTTGCCGAAAAATGGCCAGAAAACTCGCAGCCTGCTTGACACACCCCGACCCAAAAAGTCCACTTGGACCCTGAATCGAGCTGTGTTGGCCGACACCTGGAAGGTGACGAAGCCATAAAATGTGATAGTGTATAAAAAGTGAATAAATTTGAATCTAAAAGTGTCTAAGTACCAGAGTGCGCTATGAGTGGGAGCGAACCCATTTCACACGCGATGTCAGAGCATAAGTAAGGTACAGTAGTGTGGGTAAGAATCATACCCTCAGAAATATCCATTAATACTAAGATTCACCACAGATTCTTGTCGATACAAACTCAGCAGCTAAAACCTGGAGGGCACCAAACAGAAGGTGTGAGTAAGCAATAAAACCAAACTTCCCAAAGTTATTACCTCTCTAAAAGTAATGCCCTAAATGTAAAACCCGTATCGTTTTCCATAAGACAGTACAACATATATACATATATCCAAACCATACTCAGAAATGACCAAAACCACGGTTTGCCATCAAATCCACCATACATTAATAAGTAGGCCAAATGAACTAAATCAATACAAAGTGATATATCAGTCAGAGTCATCTAAAATGACATGTACAACTAATCCGTATCTCATCAATCATGGCTAGCATATAAGTCGGAGTCACCTATAGTGACCTGTACGACTTATCTATATCTCATCAATCATCAATCCTGGCTAGCATATAAGTCGGAGTCACCTCTAGTGACCTGTACGACTTATCCATATCGCATCAATCCTGGCTAGCATATAAGTCGGAGTCACCTATAGTGACCTGTACGACTTATCTATATCTCATCAATCCTGGCTAGCATATAAGTCGGAGTCACCTCTAGTGACCTGTACGACTTATCTATATCTCATCAATCCTGGCTAGCATATAGCTCAATAAGTATACCTGCACACGAGTCGGAACCACCTAAAGTGGTCTGTACGACAGGACTGGGTGTAAATAAATACGCTCGAGTGCTACGATCACGTGAAGACTGGGCGAATAATCGCGGGTCACCTACGAGTCGAAACCACCTAAAGTGGTCTGTACGACAGGACTGTGCACCTACCTTGGAACCAAGGTGAGCGTAAGGTGCGGGAGGTGAACATCACGTGAAGGACTGTGCCCTGGCCACGGGCGGGAGCACTAACACCGGGGTGCAGGTTTATGAGCTCTCAATGCATCTCAATATAACATGTGCAACTCATGGCAACAAGTACGATAATATCGAAGTTGCCTAACTCATAACTGTAGTCATGCTATAACGCAATCGATTCAACTAGTACCATAAACTCACCTGAACTTACCTGGGTGTCCTGAGTTCACCTTTGCACTTGAAAGCATTCCCAATAATTATATGCAAGTAATATACATATGGATATATCATGATGCAATCTACTACTCAACCATGTCGTAGCATTTTCAATTATAAACAATATGGTGTGAAGTGTACAATCAGTAACGCCCTACTCCCAAACTACTTATTTTCAGGGATAATTATCCATGACAACCCAATTAACTCTAATTTAACTAACTAATTCACAAAACTAAAACTTGTCTTTACCAATTTCCTTCACATTACTCAATTTCCCAAGCAAGGCTTTTGTCTCAAATATTTTATGGTTGCATCTAACGTCTCGTTAGACTGCCTACGTACCCTAAATAGGGATCAAGCCATTCGTAGTTCATATAAGTACTTCAAGCATTCACAATAATTATATATAAAAGTAATATGCCTAATCAATTTAAAAGTGTCGATAGAGCTCTCAATAATATGTACGATAAAAAGGAAAAGATGCACTCACCTGGAGTCCACGCTAAGATTCTTTAGCGCACACATCGAGGCGTCCTGAATGATTGGTCCCTGTGACCAATTATCAAATCACATCTCAGAACTCTTATCCGAAGAATACGTAATTCACATAAAACACAACCTCAACGACATTCTAAAATAGTTTGATACCCATTGACCACAAGTCAACCGTTGATCAAAGATCAACGGTAGGGTTTACAACCCTGTATAACTTGACCCGGAAGATCCGCATATCAGATTTCCAATCCGCAACTCCCAACGATCCACAATATGTTTCTAGAATAACATATTAAAGTTTCATTACGATCCAGCGGTCAGATCTCCGCCAATTGCCTAAAACAAGTGGTCGTGAGCATTTATTTTACTAACTTACAAATCCAATTCAGGAAGATCCGTAATTCGGATTCCCGATTCGTAAATTCCTATGATCCTTAAATATTACGTATTATAATGTATCCAATTTTGGTGACGATCCAACGGTCGGATCATCGATTCACATTTTTATCAAGTAACGTATCGTAACGAATTTAGGTTCCAATTATCAACCTACGTCATTCAAACGACAAAACTGAATTCAAAATATTCGACATAGCCTAAAAATAGCATTGGCGGCTCACTGGCCACGCGCCGCCGCGGGTGGCGGTCGGCCGCCCCGACTCGCTGGAAAATCCAACTATTTCCAAAAATTCTCAAACTTCACAGAAATGAAGATCTCAGTGAGTGGAGCAACTTTCATACCTGCCACAAAGTCCAAAAGTGGACGGAAGATGGTCAATTTTGCCCACGAAGCCAGCGGGTGCCTAAAACTTCCCGACGTCGATTCGTCGTCTACGGTGGTCCAACGGGGTCAAGGTTGGTTGGCTTTTGCTCCTGGGATGATGGGCTACAAAGCCCAAGTGGTGGCATCGGCCATTGCTTTGCCGATTTGCCGGAAAATCGAAAAGGGTGGCCGGAGCACCATTGATTTTTGTCAACTTTCGTGGCCTCAAACCGCCCCATACCATGGTTAATCAAGGTGGTTCTTGGGTGGGTTTCGTAGAGGGGAATGAGAGCTTCAAGATGGTGGTGGTGGCATCCAAAAACTCCACCGGAGTTGGCCAGAATCGGCCTTGGAAGATGGACCCGCGGTGGGTGCGGGTGGACGGAAACCACCTCCTTTTCTTCTTTTTTTTTTTTTTTCTTTCCTCCCTCCATTTCTGATTTTTGGGCTTCCCCCACAAAGTGGGGATTTAATTTAAATAATCACTAAACCTTGAATAACCAATTTCGAACGTCCGTAACTATACCGTTATAATCCGGACTCGCAAACGGCTTTCGCCTATACGTTCTTACCAAAGAGTACTACGAGGATATGCTTAAAGAATAAGTCTCACATCTCTCAAGTCGATGGTCAACGGAAGTCAAAGTCCTTACCTCTAGGGCAATTTCGTAAATTCACGCTTTTAAAATAAAATAAAAACGTAAAATTTGGAACGGGTTGTCACACTGCTTGAGTTTCCATCCCAATGATCGAAGATGGGATTAGTGACAAGGCTAGGTGTTTTGGACTCGTGAGGATGAGATGAAATTTGTGAAATCCCATTCCTGGATTTCACTGTTATAATCTACGTATTCACATTATTGAGATTTTATATTATTTTTCGAGAATTTACTTTAATTTATTTGAATTTAGATTTTAATTAAACTAGTTACGAATGGTGAAGTTTGGAAATTAATTGTTTGAAACCAATAAACCTTTCATGGTCACAATTTATATTTTCGAATAGAGCCCGATCTCACAAACACGTAAGCATAAACCGTTTATGAAACAGAGTTATAACGAGAAAGTTATTAACTTTTAAAGTTAGGGACATTTTTGTAATTCGGCCCTCATTTAGAAGGTTCCAGATTTCTGGAGCAAAGGAATGTGCCAAGTGTGTGGCTGTGATGAAAGGAGAAGAAAATAAATGAGAGAGATGGACGGCTATGATAGGAAAAAAAAAAAAAAAAGAAATGAGAGAAATGAGTGAAAAGATGGGAAGGAGGACCAATGAGAAAGAGGGAAATTAGGGGAAAGGAGAGAGGAAAGGAAAGGGGAAACGAGCTTACTCACCGACCCGTGTACCCGGCGGTGACCCGATTTAATTCTGAACAATTTCCACAATTTTTCAGTCAAAATTCACCCTTCCATCACCTATAACCTATTCCACAACCGCCTATCTACCATCTTAACTCAAATTTGAAGGTTTTTGGGTTTAATTTCGTGAAATAAAGGATGCTGACGGTATCATTGATGGTGATCCATCATTTTTGAATGAAATCCCCTCAATCTCTACCACCATTAGACTCTCCTTGAACCCAGGAACACAGCCTAAACAACCTTGGAGGCAGCGGAGCACCGGAGAAGTCAAATCGAAGCTCACCTTTTCTAGGGTTATGGAGGGTTCGTGGCAAATTGAAGCTTTTCTAGACCCAATTGGCCCTGGTTATAGGTATGACCGCCATCGAAGCTCACTGAGATCTATCTGTCTGTAAAATTTGGTAATTTTTTAAAATAGTTAAATTTTCCGATGAGTCGAGGTGGCCGACCGCCACCCGCGGTGGTGCGTGGCCAATAGGCTAACAATGCCATTTTAAGTTTAATTTGATGTCCTGATTTGGTATTTGATATTCTTATGACGTTGTTTGATCGTTTGAACCTAACTTCACTATGATAGGTTACTTGATCAAAATATGAATCAATGATCCGACCGTTGGATCGTCACCAAAATTTAATACGTTATAGAACATAATATTTGAGGACATTAGTTATATACGGATCGGTAATCTAACATACGGATCTTACCGAATTGGATTTCTAAGTTTGTAAAATAAATTGTTGACCGCCATCTAATCCTTATAATTAGCAGAGATTCGACCGTCGGATCGCCATAAGATTTTAGTAGGTTGTTCTAGAAGCATAATGTGGACTTTGGAAAGTTACAGATCAGAAATCTGATAGGTGGATCTTTTGGTTTAGATTTCTAGAGTTGTGGACCCTATGCTCAATCTTAATCGACGGTTGGCTTTTTAGTCAACTAGCCTGAGTTCTTCTAGCGTATCGGTTATCTTAGAGCGCGGTTGAGACTTCATGGAGCATGATGGGCTCATTGGGATGGCGTGTCCCCTCGATTGATGTGCGAGTTGATTTGCGTACTAGTGGCATTGTATTATTTTATACTTGTTTATTAAGTATGTTTTGATTGTGCATTGGAAATGTTTGTGGAATGTGGTATGATTTGTATGATTGGCATGATGTGATGAAATGTGAGGGCTAGTAGCTGACCATGAACCCATTGTCATCGGGTTTGTTGCTTCGAGACTTGTTTCACATATCGTATCATTGTTCCATTTATGGTTTCGTTGAGCTTCTATATTTTGAGTACTTGATTTCTTTGAGCCATTGATTTGTTCCTTGGCCCTCTGCTCGGTTCTGTTGAGTGATCCGGAACTAAGTATCTACTAGGGTTCCGTTGAGTGGTCTAGTTCTCTACTCCGTCTAGATTATGTTGAGAGGTCCAAAATCCCTCGTGATCTGTGATTCCGTTGAGTGGTCCGGAACCATATCCACTCGGATTCCGTTGAGAGGTACGGAATCCCTTCTACTCCACGGTTCCGTTGAGTGGTCCGGAATTGTATCCTAGTTTGGATTCCGTTGAGTGATCCGGAATCCCCTTGGTGTCTTGGTTTCATTGAGTGGTCCGGAACCTGAGGTTGATGGATTTCGTTGAGTGCTCCGAAATCGCATCATTTGACTTGTTGGTTCCTTGGATTTGTTTTCAGCTTCAATGATGTAGGCTTCGGCCGAACTGTGTCGCTCTAGCCCTGCATTTCAGTCCATTGTACGTGTTATTGATTGGTGTGATAATTGGATGGTGTTGGAATGCATATGTGTGGGTGAATGGCAAGATGACTAGAGAATATTATTGTGCTTTGTTAAATGTTCCTTGAGGTGCTACAGGCTTAAATTGTGGTATATTGCTGAGACATAACGATTTATGTGATGAATATTCGAGTATAGCGAATGGTGAGCTACAAATGACTTGATCCCTATTGAGGGTACGTAGGTAGTCTAACGATGAGGTTAGATGCAGCCATAAAATAAATGAAAATTACAACGCAATTTGAATATTGAATTATGCTTTGTACATATCCCAGAGGTGGGGTATGTTAGACATACGGATATTTGGTGACGTCATGTGTCGATCTTGGACATATGTCGAGATCAGGGTGTGACAAAATTGGTGGTGGTTTCAATTTGGATGGTGTTGGTCGAGATGACTGTGCACCGTGTGTGCATAGTGAGTATAGGAGAGAGAGGGAGGGAGAAAGGGTAAGAAGAGAGCAATCAAAAAATGGGAGGAAATAACCCATTTACATACAAGGGCAATTAAGTCATTTGAAGGTGTAAGAAAAATCATATTTCTATCTGATTGGTGTGCATATTCGAAATGTCGTATTTTGTCCCAAGATTAAGAAATTGTCCTATTTCTAGGTATTTCTCATAAATAAATAAAAAATCAATATGGGCTAGTTCCCTAGCCAATTCACAAGTTATAAATTTCATATCTCAACCGATAGCGGCACATAAACCAGGCACTTGTGTCGTGTTTCTCGTTTTCATGTCATACCCGATAGCTTAACGGGTCGTGTCGTGTAATACCCGTTAAAGTAAACGGGTATTATGACCTGACCCGAAATCATCCTGTTAATATTATCAGGTAATATGACTCGACCCGTTACCCGTTAAGAAAAATATATTTTAATCAATAAAAATGAAAAACATAATTTGACCCAAAAAAATGTAAAACATAATACTAAATCAGTATATTCATACTAAATTTCGGAGTTGACCCTTTCATGAAAGTTGTAAAGCTTTTCATTATGAGTGATTACATTTTTCACACTTCTACAATAATTTTTATTAATTTTATTAATTTTGCACTCAAATAATAAACAGTGTTCATGAGATTTGGAGGGTTTTAAAAATCTATATGACTATGTAACCATCGTCTAAGCGTTGAGGATGCAATTATGAATGCTTATTAGCTTTCACTTCTTTCAGACTTATACATTAATGATTATGAATTTTGTTTATTTTGAACTCCTTTAAAAATACTATTCATGAGAGTTTGTATGGTTTTAAAAATTCAAACGATCATATACCTATCCTCAAAGCGTAGAGGATGCGACTACGAGCATTTGCATATTTTTTTCATATTTTTCACACATGTAAATTAATTATTATAATTTTTTTAATGTGTTTGGTATTTTTAAATTACTTGATATTTTTATTTTTAATGTGTTTTATGATTTTAATCTCAATCTTTGTCTATAATATAATATATAAATAAATAAATAAATAAATAAAACTTAAATTTTAAAATTTATATAGAATAATAATTAACAAACAATATATACATATTCACTATATCTATTGTATTTTATAGTAAGTTTTTTTTAGTAGTCTAAAAAATTAAAATCATCAAAATAACTTTTTTCTTATTGTGTCGAAACAGGTTACCTGCATGTCACTCTCGTGTAAACCTATTAAGGACTCGTTATTATCGTGTAACCCGATAATGACCCAATTAGTTATCATGTTGACCCGAAACCCATTATTTTTGTGTCATTTACGTGTTATGTTAACGAATCGTGTAAAAAATTGCCAGGTCTAGCGGCACATTCGTAATTTAAATATATTCTTAAAGGTCGGGAATAGGGGTAACCAATTAATCTAATTGCTAGGCAGCGTGGCGCTCTTTTACACATGAGCTTAAAATTCTCTTTTCATAAATTAGAGTAGTTTAAAATATCAATTTCTTAAGAAAAAACAAAATCACAAGAAAGAAAAAACAAAATCATGCATTGTATAATAGTCTCCGAGTCTAAGTTCAAGTTTTTATGAACTTTACACGATTTTTCGGTTTACCAACTTTTAAAATAAAACATGTGCAACTCACACATCTATAAGAAACTAGTTTTTCAAAGGCCAGAAAGCATTTTGCACTATAAAACTTTTCCTTTAATATATTAAATGTTCCCATGACCTCTAACCTAGTGGCAACCATTATATTTGGAAATGATAAACCATTAATTCCAACTCGCAGCCAAAGTCGACATACATTCCTCTGAGTCTGCAGCCAAAGTACGTATAAAATAAATATGATTCGTTAGTTCTACAATCACGTGGTGATCACCAACCAAATGTCCCAACTAGAACAATTTAGTAACTAAGAAAGAGTACCCATCACAACTTTATGAAGAGTGGTGCTATCCCTACACCTTCTTATATCTTTCACGTATCATCTATTAATTTTTTTCCTGTGAACCTCTTCAATTTATTTGATTTAACGGTCGAAAATTGAGCGATATGTGTCAAAGGTAAATATGTGTGTTTGGATAGCACCACCATTCTCAGAAATATAAAATCCATAACTGTATTTGTGTAAGGTGTTTTTCTTTATATTTCTTTCCATTAAACTCTAATTCAAATACCATTGACAGTCAAACTTGATTTTGGTTAGAAACTAGAATTCCTTTTGTCTTTTCACTGAGTTATGAATTTAGAAGAGAATACTTTCAGGTTATAAAGTCTACAGCGAAAACAACATTAGAAGTGTCACAAGAAGAGTCCCAAACAACCACAGCAGCTGAACTGGTCCCGTATTCGAATAACCAAAGTTTGTTGTTGATGGTGCAGTTCTTGGGACAACTTCAGCCTCAGGCTGTGGACATACTCCAAAGCTCACATTGGCCTGCGTACACAAGAACACGTAATTATGAATTTATGATTACCATGCACATAAATGACCAGAAATTAGGTTAATTGTCGCTTGAATGTCTTGTCCAGATTAATAGCATGATAACATAACATATCAAACTATCTTATAAAACCACATATGCATCACATTACCGGATATTTATATACCGAATATCATATATTACTCACCTTGCAATTAGCAATGGTTCCACACCCGCAAACTAAATGACCGTTTGCGACATCCGTAGCTTTAGGAGCTCCCCCACCATCACTCCTCTAGAAGGTAGGTCACAGAAAAATGAATAAATGAATACATTTATAATTCTATACACATATAAACAATGAGCATCAACATAATTTTTGCTAGTAAGTTTATTTTTAAAAGTAATTCATACCTTGTAAAAATCAACCGCAATAAAGTTAGGCCATCTTTTAGAAGACGCATCATAACACGTATTCACCATGCGAAGCAATGCATCTGAATTATCCTTGCAAGCTTGGGTTATATCGGGAGCATCTCGAAAATAGTTGACCAAGACCAACGATTTTGATGTTGTGTTCATGGGAGATGATTCCGCGCGATTTGGACATGATCCAGCAACCATTCCACCCTTTCCATCTACAGTTTCACTCAAAACAGAATTATATTAAGAAATAGGATCTTCTGTATGTGTTTTCTGTGTCAAAGTTCATGTTAATCGTTTTAGAGTTTAGAAGTAAGCATGTTGGGGTCAAAGATTTATGTTTATAGGATTAAATAAAACCCTAAAACAACGTAATTTTGGACATAAGTACAAAAAATACAAATAGAGTGTTCGAAGTCAAAGATAGAACTCACATTGGTTTTCGACCACATAGTTCCACTCATAGGCTATCCCTTCACTTGCCTCCTTTGCTCGTTTTGAAGTGAAAACCACCAAACGCTGATTTTTCAGGATCATATCAGCAACCGTCGGCCAATCTCCGCCTTTTTTCGGCATTCTTGACACTGGGAACCAGAATTTTCTCAAGCCAGCTGCATCAAACACTTTGGTCAAGCCCTTTGGTGATGTAACATAGTCTTCAATGATGATGGTCACAATGTCTGATGGGTTTGCTTGAAGAAAGGCTTGAATTTCTTTGAGCACATTAATGGCAGGTTGCTGATAAACCAGATTGCAGATTTAGTACTGCTATTCTTAAACGAAATCTTTTCAATAAATCTAAGCAAGGTCACAAATAGCGAAGTCATTGATAAACGTTTTAAGTTGAAGACTTAACTTGAGAAGCATCTGTTTCTTACCCTTCAAAGGATGTAGAAATCAATTAAACCGAAAATCGTTTAGCTAATTAACTGTCATCATGATAATTTCAGTAAAATTGTGTTTGTCTGTATATTTGATCACAGTTAAATAACTAAAAGATTTTTCAGTTTGGTTAAGTTTTGCAAGAATAATCCTTCAAGAGTTGAATCTTCAATAGGTAGTCGCATAATATAAGCAACCCATGCATTTACATCACAACACAAACTAATCCTTTTGCGTATATATAAAATATCATTTGGAAGCCATATAATACTTACAAAAGATGTGTAATTGTAGCAGTTGCCGCCGAACGAGTGACATAACCAAATACCATTTTGGAAGTCATACATATCCAGCATTAACCCTCTAACACCATTCTGCAAGATGATATAGCAATTAATTCACGAATTTAAGAATTGAAAATTTATAATATAGCCATAATTATTTTAAAAATTCCCTTTGTTTTATTGGTCTATTATCGTTATTTGGCAGTCTTGCTTATGTACTATAATACAAGTATGATAGGTGCATCTTGCAAGTGATTGTCGTCATCATCGTAGTATACGTACGGTACATATGTATTCTGCTGGAGCTTCTAATCATCAAAGTCTATGATTATTTTCTTTCTTGAATATTAGACAATCGACCAAGAGGGAATTATTAAAGTCAAAACAATACCTAATCCATAACAACTTTAACATGCAAACATATTATGCAGTAGGTAGAAAGTCTAACCCTTGAACATCCTTCCACGGTTCTACAAAAGCACAAATCTGATGGCTATTCTTGCCGCCAAAGCCAAGACTCTAACAAATATTTTCCTTTCTTAACTAGAAAGTGCTTTTGTTTTTGAGTTTTTTTAAGCTTTATCTGGGTTTCCAAGTGCCTTTGTAATCTTAGATTACTTAACTTTCATGGCAACATAAAGGTCACCACAGCCAACCAAAGACTAGTCATAACCACCACCGGGTAATCCAGTGGTTGAGGACAAATTCCAGGCCAGTATTCTATACGGCACGTCCTGGGTTCGATTTCTGGCGCTAATGAATCACACGATGGTGACTAAGAGGAGGCTTAAATGCATCTGTAAATCTTTTCGTTCCACCAAAGGGTCGATTGTCGTGGCGAAGCCATTGTTTAGTCCATTTTCAAAACAAAACAAAAAACAAAAAAACCAAAGACATAGTCATACGGTTATTTCACTTTAGGATTGGTCCTCCTTAATTGAATGTAGGACATTGTCCATTTTCCTTTTCACACTAAAACCTTAAGTAGCATGACAACCAACATGCATGAGTCTTTATCATTACTTATTAGGCCCCATATGAACCTTGAACTGTCATTTCCTATTAATAATAGATCAACTATTGCCATACCTCAATTTTTAACTCAAGTGGTGATCCAAATCAAATTTATTATGCACACGCACATTATCCTATAGGAGAACAAGAACATTACGTCCATAGCACAAGTGTTTGTAACTATGTATCTTTGCGTAACAATACTAAGTGACAAAATAAATCAGCCAAAATATACATGTGTCTAACTAAACATTGAATTCAAGCATTGGCGGGAATTTATAATTCCATTTGTAGAGTTATTTCATACTCATAAGAGTTTAATTTCATATAGAATACTAAACTTTTGAACAAGTGTTCTAAAAATCTGCCTAAGTAGTAGGCGAGTGGCTACCGTTGCAATTAATCCTTATGCGTTTAAAAAATAAGAAAGGGTACCTACACTCTCCAAGGTGGACATAAGTAGCCTAGGCGGCCTTGGTAGTTTTGTGACTTTTTTTGCTTTTTTTTTTTTTCTAAGAAAATGACTTAGAGTGGCAACTCTCACTTAAGCAAAAAAATAGATAACTTTTATTTTGCATTTTATATTTTAAACAAATTGTAAGAGATTTGTTGGACACTTAGATGAACACATATTTATATGCTTGTTCTCATATTTGCAATATATTTTAGTATTTATAATTTATATACTATTAGCCTCTTGTCACACGCGTATTGACCTTTTTATATTTTTTTATTTAAATAATTAATTTACATATTTTTAAAAAATTATTTAAAAAAAATGAATTAAAAATGTGAAACCACCCACTAACGTGGGAGGTTTTGTTTTTGTTTTCTTTTTCTATAATTTTAAATATTAAATTCATTCAAAATAAAATTATGGTTAAATACTTTAGCTTCTTTTGGTTCAATTGTAATTTATGAAATTCTTAAAGGACAATTTATGGTATTTTGAATGTTTCATCATTTTAGGGTGCTCACTTTATATATATATATTCTATTTTAATATTTATATTTTCCAATATAATTATATATTTTAATTAAATTTATTATATAACACATAAATAAGTGTCTACTCATATTTATAAAAATAAGGAAAAATCGCCTCCGCTTAGGCTCCTACCACTATCGACTAGCACCTAAGCACCATTTAGAACTTTATTTACAAGTACAGGTTCAGGGGAGAGAAATTATTATTGAACTTTCCATTCACGAAATTCGAATCTAAAATATTTCTTTTATAAGTGAAAATAAATATCAAAAATCCTAATAAATCGTAGTACTAAGCAATTCCTTTTGACATTTTTAAAGAAAAAGAAAATCACATTTCCATCTACCTCATTTATTAAGGATAGTCACACACCCATTTTTCCTCCTACATACCCTTATTAATTTTTCTTCAATCTTTTTTAATTCATTCTATTGATAGACAAAATGAATGTGTGTTTGGTCATTTTTCTAATGAAAGGCCATTGATGAAGAATACCATCAAATGCCATAAACAACAAGGAAACAGCGCTCTGTCAACTACCTAGAATTCTAAACAGAGTTTTGTTCCTCAAACATCAAGTTCCTTATTATTTCCCAGAAATTAAACAAGAAAAGAAAAATAACATAAACAAAAGAAAGAGGAAGAGAGAAAGAAAGACATACGTTAAGCTGCTCAGTAATGGAGTCCTGCTGGTTAGTAGGAGCGATAATCAATGAGCCAGTCGCCGACCTGTCACCTAACCTCGCAAACGAATTGTGGGTTGTCAACCATGAATACTTGTTAAACGGTAGCGTTTGAACCTGCTCATGTATAAATGCACAACTACCCCCATCAGACAGACAGACAGAAACAAAAATAAAGACCAAAACTTTAAGAAAAATGGAAAATCAAAGAAGTTGGATTTATGGGAACCTGAGAAATGGGGCTGATGGGTTTGATTCTGGTGCATTTGGGCACCACGTTGCCGTCTGCAACGCACGTCTCGCAGTGCAATCCCGAGTCGCAGTCGCTGTTCTTGATACATCTCTGTCCCTCCTGGAAATTGCAGAAAGAAAAACAAACACAGGAAAAATGGGTTTTAAAGCTGTGGAAAATGTACAGAATTAATAAGATATGAAATGGGTTTTCAGTTTTGAATCAGAGAGATGAGAGAAATAAATCAAGAGGTTAATACCTCGCGAGATGAAGAAAGATCGAGGAGTGAAATAGTAGCTAACAGAGTTGCAACAAAAATAAGTCTCTGCAAGTAAAAATAAAATAAAATAAACAAGTGTGCGAGAAGGTGATGGAGCTAGAAGGAGGTGATGGAGAAGAAGAAGTTGTTAATTACGTGCTCCATTGAAGTGTTAGGTGGGGGGCTTTAATTCCACAGACGCTATAGATTCAGGGAAATTATGAAGTAAAAAGAAAGAAAGGAGTCCTCTGTTACAAGAACAAATGAAGAAAAGAAATACAATTTGTTGAGGACTCCTCTTACCCTCTATAAATCACTCAATGTTTGAGTTATATTATGCAACAAGTGTTGTGGGAGACAAAGTTGGGGGATGTTTCACAATAAAACAAGTAATTATATGACTTGATCAAGTGCGGTCCCCCCACCCCACCCCCCCCCCCCCCCCCCCCCCCCGGCGCCGCGGCGGGGGCAAAAGAACTTCTCCCTCTTTTTCCTTTTTTTTTTTACTTTTAATACCGCCCCACTCTTCCCCTCCCCAAAAAGAACCTCTCTCTCTTTTTCTTTTTTTTTTTTTACTTTTAATACCGGAAAAATCGAACTTAATAACTCGGATGCAAATTAGAATTTTCTTGATGTTACAAATTTCTTATCCTCTTTCTCTCTTAGATCAACATGAAATGTGTGTTGTTTTCATGTTTATATATTTGGTCTTGAGAGCCGCCATGAGATTGCTAATTTATTAGTAAGTAGGATTCTTGTTCACTCAAACTGACAATTTTTTTACGTGCGGATAAAGGCCTATTTAAAGGGGTGGTTGAGTTTCATACTTAATAAACAATTTAGGCATATTAATTGAAATGTTTCCTGAACCTGTCATTTAGTTTGAATTTATCGTTTGAAATTGGTTTTGTCACACTCTATCCTAGAATTGATATTTTCAACTCTTTTAGTCTCACTTCACCCCATTCCGTTAAAAAACTGTTAAATACAAGGGTATTTTAGGTATATTATTTTTACACATCTATTTACCTCTAGCCTACACATTAAACCAACCTCAATTCCATTTTTGACAACTCTAATTCACATCCATGAGTTTTGGGTGTTTTTAAAATAAATTATTTAATCAATAGAAAATTTTCGAGCAACAAAATCATTATATCAATCAAAATAGGGAGTTTTAATGAAAAGTCTGCGGTACTGTTCACTTTAATGAAAAATCACATTTTTACACTAAAAAATCAAGCCTAGTACTATTCACTTTACCCTTTATTTTGTCCTTATCGTTAAAACTCAAATTTTTCAAGCTCTTTTCATTAGTTTTCCTATCAAAATAAGGGTTTACTTTTTTGTTTTTAGGGTCATTTCACATGCAAAGCATCCATATATTGGCTCGAAACTTTGCACTTGAAAAATATTAACTACAGCGTAATGGAAACATGATCAACCTATTTCAAGATATCTTTCTAATTGAAATTGGCCTAACCACAGGTTTCACCCATCAAATAATGAAATCAGATCAGTTGCACAAAATATAATCTCAAAAAAAAACCATTAAGCTATCATGTCCAAAATCCTTCCCAAACCAAAAAATTTATCTAACGAAAATGTGCATAGTTTACAACTAAAAGTCTGACATTGTTGCTTGTCTCGGAATTTTTCTATTGATTGAATAAGTTATTTTTAAAAATGCCCTAACTCATGGGGTTTGAATTAGAGTTGTCAAAAATGAACTAAGATTGGTTTAGTGAGTGGCTATAGGTAAATAGATGTGTAAAAAGTAATAAATTTAAATTACCCTTGATTTAATAATTCTTTACCGGAATGGGATGTGAAAATGTTAGTTTCAAGAGACAAAGTTAGACAAAACTAATTTCAGAAAGTATATTGAGGCTAAATGATAGTTTCAGAGGGCGACCAACATTTTAAGAAGGGTTACTTGGATAACTCTCTTAGACCAAGTAAATTGTAGACCATGCTTATTAATCCTCATCCTAAGGACTTAAACCAAAGCAATGGGTACCTTAATATATAGGGTTATACAGACCAACTGGGGGAGCCAAGAAAATATGTAATGCAATACGTCTTTCCTGTTTCTTCTGAGACTACAGTTTGAGAAAAACCAAGTACTCAGCAAGGAAAAGAAAATGATACGTTCCGTCTTCTGTTTTGTTTTTGCTTGAAGCAGCTTCCTTCTCTCGTGACCCATCACGCACTGAAAACTGCTTTATCTACAAGACTAGGGAAACTAAAGAGGACTTCTAATCTCACAAGCAATGTTGCTTCTCCACATGCAAGTGTGTACATACGGTTTGTAACCGGTCAAACTGAACTGGAATTGGTGTAAACCAAACCGCTCAATTTTATTGACATTTTTAAGTAAAATCGAACTGAACTGGTGATAAGTTTTTATTTCGGTTTCAATTTGGGCATAGAACCCGACCGAACTGGACAGTGCCCACCCTTAAAAAGGAGAGGGGAAGCAATTTGACTTCAAGGTTTAGGGTTGAAGAGGTATAGAATTTAATCACCAAAGCAACTCACCCCTTGCAAATATGATTTCTTACTTTACTATAACGCTAGTGTTTTCTGCAACTAGACCACCCATAAAAATTAAAAGTTGACTACAACAGCTTATGTCCTCACCTTAAGTATGCTTTTACATATACTTGGGAGGGGATGGGCTTAATCTCACAATAGATTAGCAATAAAATGTGGTTCAAATTCACCTTTAGCGAGAATCGAACCTAAAACCTCTCACTTACATATGAAAAAAAAATATCACTAGACCGTAGTACTAAGTGACTACATACACTTTGGTTAATACTAATCATAGGACGTTCTTCTTGCGCCTGAAGGCAGCACAGCTTTCTTCTCATTTCGTAGTTCTAGGGTTTAGGGTTAGAAACTTAGAATTAAGATTAGGGAAAAGGGCTAGAGAAGGAGCGGGTAAAACAGGACCTAGGGATGCGATTTTTTTTTTTAACTTTTAAACGAGCGATGTTGTAGAAGGGAGATTTGAACTCTGAACATTGAATGATGTCACTCTTTCACTTTCGTAATTCTAGTTTGGCAACTCTCAACAAAATATGTAAAATTTCATGCATTGGATTTTTTTCTTTTTTCTCAAAAAGGCGACTAGCTGTTGGCTTTGTCATAGCAGTTTACCCTTTCAGTAGCCGGAAAGTTGTACTATTTTTCATTCGCTATGGTTTTTTCCCATTGGGTTTTTCCAACCAAGGTTTTAATAAGACAACTGATGTGATATGTGGACATCCAAGGGGGAATGTTGTAAAAATTGTATGGTGTATGCCCACATCCCACATGCATTTGGAAAATGGTGAAAATGATAGTGATATATTTGTTGTTCTGTAATATTGTCAAAACTAGTCATCATATCATCTTTGGATGTTCTCATGGGAGTAGCTCTATAAATAGAGTGATCCATGTGTTAGCAAAACACATACTGCTAAAGAAAGAATTAAATAAATAATATCAGTATATTTCCCTCCCTCTCTTTATCTGCCATCCTTTGTGTTATAGCTACTAAAATTATAGTGTGATATTTTGCACCCGTTTCGCTCCTGTCTTTAGCAAACTTTTGCCTATTTATACATGTTATCAGCACGACTCTCTAACCCTAAACAGTTATCATCTTCATTCGCCGAAAATGTTTCCTCCTAGGATTTTACTGTTCTTCTTCTTCCTTTGCCTCACCAGCTGGATATACCCTCGTTGTTTGCACCATGCCTGCTTCTCATTCTCAATTTAACAATTACTTATATATTTGATTTCTTGTTTGGTGTAGTTCCTGATTACTAACTCAGTATTTATTTATATTAATTTTACTGTGATCAAAGATGGTGCAGTATTATCGCCCATCTTGGACGGCATATTTAATTTTACTGCAATTCTAGGTGGTGCGGTATAATCGTCCACCCTGCATATTTAAATTTCCTGCTATTTAATTTTACTGCAATTTTAGGTGGTGTGGTATAATCGCCCACCCTGCTCTACATATTTAAGTTTTCCTGCAGTTTAAGTGGTGCAAAATAATCGTCCATCCTATGCTTACTTCAATGAGAATGGTGCAGTACAATCACCATTATCATTAATCATGTAAATCTCGAGCCTAAAGTTTCGAGTGCTTATCATTTTGGCCTGAAAATCAAAATGAAAAATTTGTAAGAACCAGAAGTTCTAGCACTATATTCTTCTAGGAGTACATATTATTGCAAGTTCTTACATATCTCATTTTTCTTTCAGAAAAGAAAATGGCGAACTTGACAAAGCTTGATTTTGTTGCCTTGGACATTACTAGGAAGAACTACCTTACTTCGGTAGTGGATACCAAGATCCATCTGGAGACAGGAAATATTGGAGAAACCATTAGGGAGGAAAACAGTGCATCCTCTCAAGATCGGGCAATGGCCATGATCTTTATTCGTCGCCACATTGATGAAGGACTAAAGAACGAGTACCTAACAGTTGAAGATTCATTAGCTCTCTGGAAGGCATTGAGAAACAGATACAATCACCAGAAAACGATGATTCTTCTAAGAGCTCGTTATGAGTGAACTCACCTAAGAATCCAGGATTTTAAGTCAGTGGCTGAGTAAAATTTTACGATGTTCGGAATTAACTCCCAGATAAAGCTTTATGGGGAAGCCATTAATGAGGAAGATATGCTGGAAAAGACTTTCAGCACATTTCATACCTCCAACGTGCTCTTGTAGTAGCAGTATAGAGAGTGAGGCTTCATTGAATACAACCGGCTGATATTTGTGCTCCTAATAGCTGAACAAAACAATGAACTCCTACTGAAGAATCATCATTCCCGACCTAATGGATTGGCATCATTCCCATAAGTGAATGTTGCTTCCCTTTAAAGGAATATCACATCCTCTCATGGCAATAATTACAAACTAGGGCATGGCCACAAGAGAGGCAAGTGGAACGGGGAAGGCAAGAACCATGGTGTCCAGTTTCACAACCAAATTTTAAGGCATAATTTAGGCGAAGGCTGTCGAGATCAATTTCCATTGGGCGTATACCTATCGTACCCCAAAATAACTGGTGGATCTATATCAAGCCTCCCTTAAGGAGAAAGCTGTCGAGATCAATTTCCTCAACCAGGCTAGACCAATGCATATACCTAATCCAGTGCTCAACTTATCAAGACAGTTAAATACAACCCACCTAGATGTTTCAGACTTCATTATGGAAAAAGGGAATGAAGTGTACCGATCCGATTGAATCATTTATGTTTGATCTATTTTTATTCTGAACTTGTAGTTTAAAACTCACATTTCAATTCAATAAAAGTGGCATTTCAATTTCCCTTTTATTATGAATAAGTTGTTTTTAACTGTGATCCCCTTTACACAGAAAGCATAGATAAAAACTGTGGTTATTCTCAAAACATGAGAAATGGCGGAGATATTTGTCTTGTAGACAGCGCAACCACGCATACAATACTTCGTGGATATTTGTGGGCCTATTTAACCATCTTGTGGACCATTTCGATATTTTATGGTTTTGGTTAATGCATCTACCTGATGGTCACATGTTTGTCTCTTGTCTACACGAAATGTAGCTTTTGCGAGACTTCTTGCTCAAATAATTAAGTTGCGAGCACAGTTCCCAGATTACCCCATTAAGTTAATCTGAATTGATAACGCTGGTGAATTTACGTCCCAAACCTTTGATGATTACTGCATGACATTGGGCATTAATGTTGAACACCTTGTTCCTCATGTCCATACTCAAAATGGTTTAGCAAAAGTATTGATCAAGTGGCTTCAGTTAATAGCTCGCACTCTGCTCATGAAAACAAAATTGTCAGTTTCTGCATGGTGACATGTCATCTTACATGATGCATAATTGGTTTGATTGAGACTTATAGCCAACCACCAATACTCCTCAGTACAACTCGTGTTTTGGCATCAGCCAAACATTTCACATTTACGAGTTTTTGGTTGTGCTATTTATGTGCCTATTGCACCACCACAACAGCCCCTAAAATGGGACCTCAACGCAAAACGGGAATTTATGTAGGTTTTGATTCACCATCTATCATTAGATATTTGGAACCCTTGACAAGTGATATATTTACAGCTTGTTTTGCATATTGTCATTTTGATGAGACAGTCTTCCTATAATTAGGAGAGAAAAGACCGCTGCAAAAAAAGTGCAAAAGCTGACATGGGTTGTTCCCACCTTATCTCATTTTGATCCATGAAGCACTCAATGTGAAAATGATTGTTCACCTTCAACATATTGCTAATCAAATGTCAAATACATTTAATGATGCTTCAAAAGTGATAAAGTCACATATACCAGCTGCAAATGCACCTGTAAGAATGAATGTCCCTGTTGGAAAAAATAAAGTGGTAGCGAATGAATCATCTGGTGCACGCCTGAAGCGTGGTAGACCCCCAAGTTCAAGAGATTCAACCTATCGAAAGAGAAAGACGAGGGCACAGTTGAATCCAAATGAAATCTTTCAAGAAAGGAAAATGAATGATAAATCCCTAATTCATGATTCTGAAAAAGAAAATGTCCTTGATGAGACACATGTCCATGAAGAGACAAAAGTGCATGAAAGCAAACAAATCTCCATAAATTATGCATGTACTAACGAATTGTGAGATCAAAATGAAATAATCATCGACGACATGTTCGCATTCTTAGTAGCCAGTGAAATCATATTAAGTAATGATATTGAGCCCTGCTCTGTTGATGAATGTAAACAGAGACAAGATTGGCCTAAATGGAAAGATGCAATCTAGGCAAAATTAAATTCCTTGGAAAGGCATAGTGTTTTTGGACCGATAGTCCAAACCCCGCCTAATGTAAATCCCGTGGGTTACAAATGGGTATTCACAAGAAAGCGCAATGAGAAAAACAATATTACAAGATATAAAGCATGACTCGTTGCACAAGATTTTTCACAAAGACCTAGAATTGATTATGAGGAGACATACTCTCCTGTAGTGGACGCAATCACATTCCGTTACTTAATAAGTTTAGTGGTTTCAGAAAAACTTGACATGCGACTTATGGATGTCATCACCACATATCTATATGGAGAATTAGATACTGACATATATATATATATATATATATATATATATATATATATGAAAGTCCTAGAAGGACTTAAGTTGCCTAAAACGACTAACAAACCACGAGGTATGCTCTCAATCAAATTAAGGCGATCATTGTATAGACTGAAACAATCTGGACAAATGTGGTATAATCGTCTCAGTGAGTATTTGATCAAAGAATGACATATCAACAATGTCATTTGCCCTTATGTGTTCATTAAGAAATCCAATTTTGGATTTCCTATAGTGGCGGTATATGTCGATGATAAGAACCTAGTTGGAACTCCGGAGGAGTTCAATAAAACTGTTGAATATCTAAAAAGCGAATTTGAAATGAAAGACCTTGGGAAAACAAAATATTGTCTCAACCTGCAGATCGAGCATTGTGCTAGTGGAATTTTGGTCCACCAATCAACTTATATTGAAAAAATCATGAAGTGATTTGGAATGGACAAGGCTTATCCACTTAGCACACCAATGGTCGTTCATTCTTTGGACATTAAGAAAGATCCATTTCATCCAAAAGAAAATGATGAAATGGTCATTGGTCCAAAAGTACCATATCTAAGTGCAATGGGTGCTTTATTGTATTTAGCACAGTGTACTCGACCAGATATAGTTTTTTCAATTAACCTTTTAGCAATGTATAGCTCTGCTCCAACAATTCGTCATTGGAAAGGAATCAAAGATGTTTTGTGATACCTTCGTGGGATAACAGATATAGGTCTTTTCTACTCAAAGAAATCCACAAATGACCAAATCCTTGCTAGATATGCAGATGCTAGTTTCCTCTCTGATCTGCATAAAGCCCGCTCACAAACTAGATATGTGTTCACTAATAGAGATACAACAATCTCATGGCATCTTCCAATCACTCAGAAATACTTGCTTTACATGAAGCAAGTCGTGAATGTACTTGGTTAAGATCAATGATCCATCATATCCGGAATTTATGTGGTCTAACTTCAAAGATAAACACTTCAATTGTCATCCATGAAGATAATGCAGCATGTGTTGCCCAAATGAAGGAAGGATTCATCAAGGGCGATAAGACTAAACACATATCTCCAAAGTTTTTCAATGCACATGAGCTTCAGAAGCTTACATAACACTATATCAACAATCCAGGTAAAGTTGTACTCTTTTTGCTTCGCTATGATTTTTTCCCACTAGGTTTTCCAAGCAAGGTTTTAACGAGGCAACTTATGTGATATGTGGACATCCAAGTGGGAATGTTGTAAAAACTGTATGGTGTATGCCCACATCCCACATGCATTTGGAAAAAGGTGAAAATGATAGTGATATATTTGTTGTTATGTAATATTGTCAAAAGTAGCCATCATATCATTTTTGGATATCCTCATGGGAGTAGCTCTATAAATAGAGTGATCCGTGTGTTAACAAAACACACGTTGCGAAAGAAAGAATCAAATAAATAATATCAGTATATCTCCCTCCTTCTCTTTATCTGTCATCCTTTGTGTTATGGCTACTAAAGTTATAGTATGATATTTTGCACCCGCTTCCCTTCGGTCTTTAGCAAAGGTTATTTCTCTAACTTTTACCTATTTATAACATTTCCTTTTGTTTTTGCTAAACATTATACAATTTATTTACATGATCATTTGACATGTTTTTGTGGCATGACAACACAGACAGCATCATCATAATTCATCACCATGCTCCAACAATGTTTTTGTGGGTTTCATGTGAACCTTCGCCTAATGGAAGGGATTAGAAATCTCCCTCGCACGCCGTCAGGTCACTAGGATGAGAGGATTGAACAAACACGTCGACACTGAGATAATTTCCATGAAATGTGAAGGGATGGAGGATTCAAAACTTTTTAGTATCCTTTTGGTGATATTATACTTTCAAAAAACATAAAGAAGCAATAATTTGAGGAATAAACATCGACTAATTCTGTACTAGTAGTCACGTTAATATAAAGAGTTCATTGAATTTTGATCTATGTTTTCTCAAGAATCTAATTAGCAAAAATTCCAAAGGTAGAAAACCTTTTAAGCACTAAAAGATTCCAAAAGCAATATGCGCAATCGAAAAAAAGTCATTGGTTGTCAAAGTTATTCATCTTTCACTATGAGGAATCTTGTAGTAAAGACTTGAAACTCAAGTGGTGGATGGGTTTGCGATACAATTTCTTTTATGGAGGCCTATAAGGGAATGGATTCCCATTTTTATATAAAAATGGGCATTAGTTGTGGAGCAATCGTCTATTTTTTAAGTTGCACCTCATAAATTATCCTTGCAAAATATTAGCCAAATCGAAAATATTTAAGGCAGCTAATTGAGTTCAAAGAAATTGACAAAAACTTTGTTCTAAGAAAACATTGAAATTTTACCGTGACAATTAAATAGACAAATGGTTTCAAATTGAATTGAATTTTTGCATAGTGTGATCTATGAATCCAGACTTACAAAATAGACGATTTCGATTGTTGAAGTTTGTTGTAGAGTTTGTCCCACAACTATTCCCTATTTTTCTTTTGGGTAAACTACAAAAAACTACCTCAACTATTGGTGTCACGACACTTTCATACCTTATCTTTTAAAATGGCAATGTCATACCTAATCTTACGAATTTGTGTCAATGTCATACCTCCGTCAGTTTTTCTATTAATTTTTCTGTTAAGTGCTGACGTGACTAGATACGGGAACCACTCACTAATCTAACTGGATTAAAATATAAATAAATATATATTTTAATAATTAAAAATTAAAAAATTTATTAAATCCCTCTCTCCTCTATCTCCCCCATCTCTTTCTTCTCTCCATCCCCAAAACCCCTTCCCACCCGACCCTCACCCCCCCTCCCCGCGACCTCTTCCCACCCGTCCCCCCCAACTTTCCTCCACCACCCTCTCTCTCTCGCCTCTCTCTTCTCTCTCTTTCTCTCTGGACACCCACCTGCATCCCTCAAACCCTTCCCACCCGTCATCCCCCCAACCTTCATCCCCTTCACCCTTTCTTCCCCTCGCTCCACGTCTTCCCCAAACTCAAAACCAGAACCACCTAACCCAGATCCCACCCCACTCCAAACTCAAAACTAGAACCACCCAACCCAGATCCCACCCCGCTCCCGTCTTCTCCGTCTTCCCCAAACGGTTTGGACCACACCTAGATCTGACAATCCATCAACCCGGTGTACAACGTCCCGTTATTCGACACTGTCAACGCATTCATGGCATCCTTGTGCGCCTTGACCGACTCGACGCAGTGAAAGTCCGAGTCTTGACAAATCTTCAGGCTTGACGCAACGGAGATCCAGAGACATTTCTCGTGGCCCGATGCGGTGTAGAAGAGGTTGTGGTTGACGACGAGGCAGGTGATTGAGAGGGAAGGGTGGCAGGGCGAAATAGTGGCTAAGCAGAGGTGGGATACGGAGAGGTCGAGGGGCTCTAGATGGGAGAGTTTTTGGAGGGAGAGGTTGCGCAGAGAAGATGGGAGTGGGGGGAAGAAAGGGTGAAGGGGATGAAGGTTGGGGGGAATGCATGGGAAGGTTTTGGGGATGCAGGTGGGTGTCTAGAGAGAGAAGAGAGGCGAGAGAGAGGAGAGAGAAGGTGGATCCACAATTTTATATTAAATTTTTTTTTTTTTAATTTTTTAATTTTTAATTATTAAAAAATATATTTAATTATACTTTAATCCAATTGGTTTAGTGAGTGGCCCCAGTATCTAGTCACGTCAACACTTAATAGAAAAATTAATAGAAAAACTGATGGAGGTATGATATTGGCACAAATTCATAAGATGAGGTATGACATTGTCATTTTAAAAAGATGAGGTATGAAAGTGTCGTGACACCAATAGTTTAGGTAGTTTTTTGTACTTTACCCTTTTTTTTTTTTTTTCTTAAAATGGGGATCCCTTCCCTTAAAGGGCTTGTTCTTTTATACTTAAACTTTGGGTAAATTACACAAAATTACCTCAACTATGGGTCGAACCACAATCTCATATCTCATGTTTTAAACATTGCAATGTCATACCTCAACTTATGAATTCGTTGCAATGTCAGACCTCCATTAAATTTTCTGTCAATTTGGCTATTAAATGATGATGTGGCAAAAGCGAGGCTCACTCCTTCACCAATTGGAATAAAAAATTAATTTTTTTATTAATTTTTATTTAACATTAAATATAAAAAAAAAAATCTCTCCACCTTCCTCGTTGACGGATTTTGCAAGGAAGAATCCAAGAATCTGTTGTATAATATGGATAATTCATAAGTTGAGATATAAACATCGACTAACTTTGTGCTAGCTTGTTCGACTAGAGCACATAAATAAGGTAGCTTGCTTACTTAGTGCGAAACGCTAAGGCCAATTAAGTAATGTTAATGGACCGCTCCCTATTACATACGCTTTCATAGGGCTTCTTTTTAGATAAAATAGGCCATAGAAATTCACTCATAACAGAAGCTAGAGGATAGTATTCGTAGGGCGATATTCGTGGATGGATGAGCGATTGGGCCGCCTATGGGACAGTTACTGGACAGATGCAACCGTTACCAATTGACAGATGACATGCAGAATAACAAGAAATCGCTCTATTTAAAGGACGAGAATTGCACATTAAAGGAAGGGAATGTGTACTAAGCTAGCTTGCCTTGAACTTGAAGTAGGTAGTCTCTCCTATATCTGATAACTTTAACTGGCCACTACAAAGAAATTACCATAGATCGAAACTAATTCGAGGCTTAGTATCCCCAAATAGTTTTGCGATACAATATGCACAACCGAGAATTTTGATCTATGTTTTCTCTAGAATCTAATTAGCAAAACTCCAAAGATAGAAAACCTTTTAAGCATAATAAAAGATTCCTAAAACAATATGCGCAACCGAAAAAAAGTCACTAGTTGTCGAAGTTATTGATCTTTCACTAGGAGGTGGTGGATGGTTTTGACTTTTGTGATACAATATCTTTTATACAACTTTTTATATGTTAGACAAACATGTGTTTAGTCAAGTTAGCTAAAACAATGTGTTTAATCTTCTGCATCTCAATCTAAATCTCTCACTTAATTTAATGTACCAATCATTTTCTTTCTTAAAAAAATAAAAGATAAAAAAATCTCGCATGTTTTTGCGAGTCCGAATTATTTAATTCTACCAGCCACAATGTTTTGTTTTGTTTTTATTTTTTATAATGCAGCATTGCGTACTTGCTTGAATTTGCACCAAAAGAAAAAGAAAAAGAAAAAGAAAAAGCAGCAATATGAACCACTTTCCATCAGTTTTATTTTATAATTTTTTTCATTTCTGTGCGAGTAATGAAAAAGATTAGAAGAAAGAAGATATTTACCCCTTTGAGTTTACTTTTTTCTTCATAAACAATTACTTCCATTTAAAGTTGAGAAATAAAAAGTATTTGATAAATTTGTCCAATTTATTTTAAGAGCAATGTGCATTTTCTTTATTTTGCAAACTCAAAAAAAATTTACGTCAAAAATTTGGGACATGCCGTAACAATTAAGAAATACAAAAATAAAAACACAAAAACAAAAACGCAATTGGGATTCTGGAGTTCCTAGAAGACAATGAACTCAAGACTCCACGAACGATTTTTTATTGTGCCAAAAACACAATCCAGTACATCAAGTATAATAATATAATTGATGAAAAACTTTAAAACAAAATTTTAACCAATTATATTATGCAATTGGTGCATTAAGCTGTATTCTTGTCACATTATAAAATTTTTCGACCCCTCATATTACAATGGAAAAATTAGGGCCCCACCCACAACTCCATTTTAATAATGCGCAATACATTAAAAGGAAAGGGATCATCTCCGGATCCTTTCCTTCTAATTCACCAAGTTCGGGGATCTGGACTGTTAAAATTTGATCCAATAGTTACAAACTGAAGCTCACTTTAAAAGTTATAATAACTTTCACCATTTGATCAAATTATTAGCCCATATCCCTGAACTTGGTGGATTGGGAGGAATGGATCCGGAGGGGATCCCTTTCCAAATTAAAATATACATGAAACCTTTCAATTTTCTTGAATAGTACTTGTGAAACGAGAACACTTGAGATTGTAAATACAAGATTAAACAGCTATGAACTCAAATTTAACGCTAAAACATAAGTAGTAATGTATCACTGAAGCCACACTGAAAGGATTAGGATTCTTTTTCCTTTTTTTTTCCCTTATCTTCCCTTTCCTATTTGAATGGTCACGGTTAAGCCACGTTAACATATTATATTAATTTTTATAAAAAAATAAAATAGAAAATATGAGAGAAAATGATGGAATGGAATGGGAAGAGGAGTAGAGAGAATCGCAATTCACACTGAAATCTCTAAAAATTTACCTGAAGTAATCTTGATTTCTTGGGAGAGCGGTGGGTCCGCTCTAGTCAACTCCACAGTCAAAACCCTCTCTCTCACATGTCGAACACACATTCTCACGGACAAATGTGTTAAAGAACTTAGCAGCGCACATAGGCGCTGGTTCTCTACACAAACCCCACTTATTTCTTCTTCTACCCCACTTTTGAGTTCCCTCTCTCTCTGGTGGGTGAGTGAGAGGAAGTTTCCCTCTTGGCTTCGACCATGGCTGCGTACGGACCTGGATTTCTTCTGGGTTTTCTTGCATTTCTGGGAATGCAGCTCCTCCCTCAAATAATGGCAGGTCAGTACAATTTCTGGGTTTTTTTTTTTAATTTTTTTTTATTTTTTATGAAGCTCTGGTTTTGCTTAGTTTTGTTCTGTATTGTGTGACTGAAGCGCTTGCATTTTTGTTTGTTTATTTAAATATTATTTTCTTCATTTTTTTTGTTGTAATTGTAATTCATGTTTTGGGCACTTTCACTTTCAGCGACCCTATTGTAGGTTATTATGTATTAATTCTGGAGATGGGTCCTTTTGAAAATTCAAGTTTTTAACTTCTTTTTGTTGAATTTTTAATTTTAAGACGCCCGCGAGTTCAGTTTTTACCTTTTATTAGAAGGAAAACAAATTGTTTGCTGTGATTTTTAATGGGGTTACTATATGTTATCAATACATGTTATTGGCATGTGTTTTTACAATTTTGAGCTCAATTTGGCTACTGGGTTTTTGTAGTTTTAACAATCTGTGTGTTCTGGTGAAATCCAACATTTTCAGTGTAAATTTTTTATCTTCTCGTTGCAAATTATAGCCTTTTTTGGGTGTAATGTAATAAATTTGTTGGTATAATTTGAATAGATTGGAGCAGGCCTTACATTTATCTTACACTCTTGTCCTTCATAAAAGCTATATAGAAAACAATTGTTGACGTTGTGAAGAGTCACATGTGCTTGCATTGGTGCTGCATCCTTTGCCAATATGGTGTGCACAATAGAGAATCGGGTAAATGCGATACTTGTACAAGTCAACTATAATAGATTTAAATCTGTCTTGGTCTATGTTCTTTATCACACTAGCAGTTCAATGAACTTTTTAGGTTTCTCCAAGAAAATGCATCTTCATTCAGGGATAGAGTACTGCTGAGTGATAATCATTTCGGACAGTGACTAATGTGCTTAGTTCTTATCTTAATTGGGAGCTACTTGTTTTCTTAAGAATAATAACGGGGTTAAGATACATAAAACAACGTACGTTTTGAGATCCAACACTGAGAAGTCCTGGTCTGCACGGAGGGTCTAAAATACTCTGTTAATACATTGGACATCACCAACAGATGCATTGTTTGTTAATTCTTGGAGTTTCTGTTATAATTGTGCATATCCTTTCCAAGGCTATTATATGTTTGCCCATTACAGACAGTTTCAATCCAGTGTAGAGATTATCAGTACGTATCGGTTCTGGTCAAACAGTCTGATGTCCCTTGTTGTGATGAATTTTAAATGAAATAAGACCATAGTATATACTTTTGCAGAATGCCCCTTAAATTTGAGTGGATCAAACGTTACTCAGGCAGCCTCTTTGTGCTCTAATAAAGAAGACAGAGGAAAGTGTTGCCGCTATATAAATGCTTTCATTGCAGTTTCTATTGCTCACTATGCAAATGTGACAAGCAACTTGGGCGTTCCTTCAAATTTATCTGACATATGCCTCCATTCCATATCACAAACCTTAGTACTGTATGGAGTTCCCAGAAATGCAACAGCTTTCTGTGGGTTTGGGACAAAAATTCCAGTAAATTATGAGTGTAAGGGTCGAACAACTGTCACACAAATGCTGCAGTCTCCAAAGTTCATTGATGTCATGGCAAATTGCAAAGTACCACTTTCAGAGGAAACTAAATGCAAGAAGTGTTTAAATTCTGGCATCGTATATCTTCATCGTCTATTAGGAACAGAAGATAATATAACTTTGAGTACCTGCCGTGATGCAACTTTTGCTGCATTGGCAAGCCAAGTTGATGATGCGTCAGCTATTGACATGGCAAGCTGTTTCTTTCAAATCAAGGGGCTCAACAACATCCTACCAGGTACGGACAGTTCTGGCTGTGGAGGATATTTTGGTTTATACTGAAACAGAATGTGACAAATACCATGTGCTAGATTTCAACTGTATTATAAAACTCTGTGATACCGTTTTGTTTAGTCTTTAGTATTTTCTTAAAAACTATTCTATTTTTTCAAATACCATGTTCTAATTTTTTATTTTTTATTTTTGTTGCGATCAATGTCATGCTTCATGTGTTAACTAAATAATTTTATACTATTAGTACGAACAAACAAGGGTATATTGTATATTTGGTAAACTAGAATAGTGAACTAGTTTTTGGATCCAGGTTTGGTGAGGTAATAGAAGGCCTCATCAAATCATATGAGTACTTCAACTATTGCCACTGTCATTGATGTTTTATTTACCTTTTTTTCGGTGGAAAGGTTGGTTGTTGGGAACAGCTTTAATGTATTTTGAAATGCCTTGAGGGCAAGCTTGGTATGAGGATAGTTAACATTATGTCATTTTTCCTGAAACATATTGTGAGAAGTGATCGTTATTTGTTTTTATCAATCACATAGACCTGTATAATGTACAATATACTATTTTTCCTACGAATAAGTAATTTTAAAAGCAGAAGATCTGGGTTCAACTATTCATGTTTGTGTAATCTTTATAAATGAGGTTTGTGGTCCATATATTTTCTTGATCCAAAGAGGTAAATTTTTTTTCTCTATGTTGAAATTGTGTTTCTAGTTTCAGAGCCATCACCATCCTCCACCCCGAAGGCTTCTCCAAGTCCTTTTGTGGCTGCTAGCCCAAGCCAACACTTGTTGGGTCCACCCCAAAATGAAACACATCATTCCTACCACCTTACATTGGTTCCAGGTATTGGCATTGCAGTAACAGCTGTCGCTGTAATGATGCTTTTAGTCTTGATAGTTCTCATTCGTAAGAAAAACAGAGAGTTACTGGATTCTGAGAGTATAGATAAAAAATCGTCAAAATCCTTTCACTCGCCTCGTCCTATGAGGAAATTTCAGGAAGGTATAATTATCTCTCTTATTTTTCTCGTAATTTGTTCTCTTGATGACTTGTATTCATGAATGAAACATTTTGTTGGGGGTCCCATCTGAGATGGTATTTAAGTGCAGGTCCTCCATCTATGTTTCGGAAATTCAGCTACAAGGAGATAAAGAAGGCGACTGAAAACTTCAACACAATTATTGGACAAGGGGGATTTGGAACTGTGTACAAAGCTCACTTTAGTGATGGTTTAGTGATAGCAGTTAAGCGAATGAACAAAGTGTCAGAGCAGGGAGAACATGAGTTCTGCAGAGAGATAGTGCTTCTAGCCAGATTGCATCATCGTCATCTTGTTGCTCTGAGGGGCTTTTGCAGCGAGAAGCATGAGAGGTAGTTAATTTATGTATGTTTCTGTATGTTTGTGGCCCTTATATACCTGCCCAAATGCTTTACATGTTCCATGGCAGGTTTCTCATGTATGAATACATGGAAAATGGTAGCTTGAAGGACCATCTTCACTGTATGTTACTCCATCTCTTGAATTCCCTTCTGCTCAGAGTAGTGTTCTAAAACTGGATTATGGAAAGGGATGACTTTATGGTGTTTTTCATCACGTTTGAAATCAATTCTTTCATCCTTTTGTCTCTCTCCCTCTCTGTTGCACTGTCACACACACTTGCGCTCGTGCAGAGTTATGACTTTATCTAACAAAAGTTTCTGAATTTTGGTGGAATCCCACTTTACTATGGTGATTTTTACCTTTGGTATATTCAGGATTTCAAAAGCTGTGGAGGACAGCATAAAGTCATTCTCTTATTTTGTTTCGAAAGCCATATTCTTTTAAGGCCACGTATTCTGATTATGTTAATTCTAATCTTTATGCAGCTCCGAATAGGACTCCTCTAAGTTGGCGGACTAGAATCCAAATTGCCATTGACGTGGCTAACGCTCTGGTAAACAGCAGGCTTATAGTCATCTTTTTACTGGCTTGTGTTGTTCATGAAATTGATTTGCTTCTAATTTGTTCTTCCATGCAGGAGTATCTCCATTTCTATTGTGATCCTCCTCTTTGCCATAGAGATGTTAAGTCCAGCAATATCTTACTGGATGATAATTTTGTTGCCAAGGTAGAATATATGGCTGGATGCAGATGTAGCTTTTAATACTCGATCGGAATCTCTTCGTTCTCAAAACAACTTAACGAAGAAAGACGTTAACCCCTCTCATATGTGACTAAACTTTTTATTCCTCTTTAAATCGAATGCATTCAAGGAGGAAGATTGCTTTTATAAGTTTTATGATATTCCTTCCGTGGTAGGGAATGCATGCCAAGAACTCTTTTAAACTCTTGAAAGAAATCTCTCTACTTTTCTTTCCAGGTTGCAGATTTTGGCCTTGCACAGGCTTCACAAGATGGTTCTATTTGCTTTGAACCAGTAAATACGGATATCCGGGGAACTCCAGGTTAGAGAATCATATTGATAGACTGACATATGAAGGTATAGTTTCTTTTTGCTAAACACCTATGTTGAATGGATGGCTTCAGGTTATATGGATCCGGAGTACGTGGTTACCCAAGAGCTGACGGAGAAAAGTGATGTATACAGCTACGGTGTGTTACTGTTGGAGCTAGTAACTGCAAGGCGAGCAATACAAGACAACAGGAATTTGGTAGAATGGTCACAAAAGTACATGGAATCTGAATTAAGCTTACCTGATCTGGTGGATCCCAGTATACGAGATTCATTTGATTTGGATCAGCTCCAAACGATTGTGTCTATCGTGAGATGGTGCACCCAGAAAGAAGGCCGCGATAGGCCTTCAATCAAACAGGTGCTTAGGCTTTTGTACGAGAGTTCGGACCCAATGCATAGTGGGTTCCTAGCAGCCGTGGAAGATGAAGAGTACGAAGAGACGGAAGGAAGAGGAAGGACTAGTAAAGGGAAGATGCATAGGACTGACATGATTTTTCATAGCGGGGATGGGAGGTATCTCGCTTCTTCTTCGAGTACATCCAGGTCTTATTGTAGTAGAAGCTTCTTGCTTGAAAATGGCTCGCCACAATCCCCTCCGAATATTCTCTCCGTTTGAAAACTTCATTGATTCGAGACTGTTCCACGGATTGAGGTACGTTCAGTATTTCTTCAGCTCAACGTTTCGAAAAACTCATCAAACAGCTTCAAGGTGTTTACCAGTATGGACCAAAAGGCCAAAGCAAATTGTGAGGGCAGTATTGTTGCAAGCTTATGTCTTTTGCTTGTTAGAAGTTTTGGGGAAGCATATGAATATATATCCTTTTGCTTGTACTGTTGTTAAAGACTTGGACAATTTTGGAACAACATTAATTTGGTATGGATCATTTTCCTACGTACAAGAAACGTTTTTTGTTTTCTTGTGTATATAGAAACCTTTAAGGGTAGGGATTCCATTTTTTATTTATAAAAATGGGGATTAGTCGTTAGGCTCACACCACATCGAATTTTAACGTTCCAAACAGTTTATTTTTTAAGTTGTATCTCATAGATCATCCTTGCAAAATATTAGAAAAATCGAAAATATTTGAGGCATCTAATTGAGTTCAAAGAAATTGACAAACACTTTGTTCTCTAAGAAACATTGACATTTTATTGTGATAATTAAACATGCAAACGATTTTGGATTGAATTAAATTTTTGTAAAGATGATTTATGTACGAGACATACAAAATAAACGGTTTGGATCGTTGAAGTTTGATGTGGAGTAAGTCTCGCAACTAATCTTCATTTTTTTAAAAAAAAATAGGAATCTCTTACCCTAAAGGGCGCGTGTGTGTATATATGGTTCCACATTGATTCAAGTTAATTGGTGATGGCAAAGCAGATAGAGTAATCAGATATAGTATGTTCATTCGCGTTCAAACTTTCCCGCGATGCGAAGATTGAACAATTACGCAGCACATCGTGTCGCAGTTGCTCAACTCCGTCAATTTTTACTTGTAAATGAGAAGTTTTAAGCTTGAATCTCTGGAATGACAAGTTGAATATTAATTTTAAACTTTCATGTGTGAACAATAAAACTTCATCAATCTAGTATAAAGAGGAGTCTCATTCCCATTAGGGAAAAAGCGCTAGAACAACTTTTTATCAGTTTAAAGAGGGCCAAGTTTAAACAAACAACAACAATACAAGCAACAAAGCACAATCACATTTCAAATCTTCAATCCAAGCAAATAAAAATGTAGCCCAAAAGTAGAAGAATAGCAAACCAGGAACAACACGGAAATATCCTCCGCAAAATTGATAACTCCGGCAACACAAGCAACCCAGGAAAGTCATTCTCTGAGATTCCCCTCCATAGTCCATACAACAATCAATTCCTCCAACTTTATCCATTTGAATTATAGGACTTCCAGTTCAGGAAACCCTAATGAGGAGAGGCAAACAGGTTTCTTGTCTGCGTACGATTCGGATCCCAACAAAAGCTTCAAGTTTGGCAACATACTGAGTTTGTCGATTGAGATTGAAATAATGGACACTTAGCCTGACGAGGTTTGGCGGGAAGTGCAGTGGATCCGGTAGATTCTCTAACTTGACTTCCCGGCAAAACTAAGCTTTAGAAGATGCACAAGCTTTGAAAGTCGCATAATGATTGAAGGTACTGGAATAACTCTACGGTGGAAATCACTAAGTTCACCCGTTCTTCTAATAAGCCTACTATCTTTAGTCAAGTAAACCAACCTTAATTATAGTCTTGGCCATGCCATATGGAAAGAGGAATGCAAGGGTTTAGTAGACGACGAAACTAGGGGTGTGCATCAAAGCTGGTGAACTGAGAAACAAGAATAAACCGAGTTGGACCCATAAGTAGTTCGAACCAACATGTTAACTTACAAGGAATCAGTACCATTCTCATAATATGATTACTTATCAACCAAGGAACGAAAAAAATAAGCAGCATTCTTTAACATAAAACATTTATTCATGAGCTGAGAATACTTCCACATTATGTAGGTCAAGGTAATTTCAGTTTCCGTATAATCAAGCACAAAAGCAAAATACAACTAAATTTACATTACCATCTCCCATTAGCAGTTTATCGTCAGTTGCAAATGACCGGGCGTGAATTGTGCATGGAAATTTCGATATTAGCTTCCCATCCATACAGGACACGTTTAACACAACAAAAAATAAAAGGTGCTTCCCAGCCTCATCGGTGATTTTGTTTTTCCCCTTTATGAAATTTGTAACTAAAAAAACGTAAATATTCAAAAAGGAGAGTGAGAGACGCTGGGCTGCGGTGTGCGTACCTAAAAAGCATCAGAAAATTACTAGAAACAGCAACCGAACCACCTTAATTTTTATAGCCACCACTTGCAGCCAGGAACTTCCTCTTGCCAACTGGCTCTTCAAGCAACACCACCACATCTGTCACCTTCTCGAACAGTTGCTCTAGCTGATTAACTCCAAACTTCTGATAGTCCAGCGTCTTTTTATACCTCTGCTGGTAGACCTCCTCAAAGCAACCCAAGAAAATCCGACAAGAGTAGCTGACAAGAATCTCTTGCAGCTCATATTTGAAATTCTCCAGACTAGGATCATCAATTCCACATTCACCTACTGTTCTCACATTGGTCTTTCCTTGGCTCGTCTCATCGTATTCTTCTACAACAACTCTTTCCTCCTCTGAGAACTCATCTGATGAGCCATTGCCTGTAGTAATATCCATGCACTCTTCTCGAGTCCCCTTCCCTTTCTTGTTATCCCTCTTTAACAAAACCAAAGGTGGTGCACTTGTGCCCGTTTTACAGTTCCGGAGGTAGACAAATCTCTTGTTCCCTTTTCCCTCTACAGCCATTGTGTCACCCAGCTTCTTGAACAGATTTACGAGCTTGAATGCACCATACTCTGATACATAAAGAGGCCTTCCAAAAACTTTCTGATACTCGGTTGGAACTTTCATAAGAGGCATGCAACCTCCCGATAGCTCAAGAAGTCTTACAAGCTGTCCCTTCAGACCATTTAGGTCCCCTGGCTGGACCCACCAAGTAGATTCATTTTGATCACCAGATGTTGTAGGCCCAGCAGAAACTTCATTAAGACCAGATGGGAGACTGTGTGACCTTGAAGCAGTAGGACAGCAAGGCACCATTATGGAACTACTGTTGAATTCAGACAGTGATTGTGAGACTATTGAAAAATCTCTCGAGTTGTAATAGCTTTGTGATATTCCCTGATACAAGATAGCTTCTTCTTCATTTTGGATATCCACATTATCATTGATATGGCAACCCATAAGATATCCAGAAATATCAGTGTGACCCCCACGAGGATGCATTAAAACTTTAGTAGAAGGTACAAAGCCGTCTCCACGAGCCACACTAGGCCAGTCCCACACGAACTTACCAGCATTGCTGAGAGCAGATGAAACACCAACTCCAGATGGAATTACCAGGATAACAATATATCCACGTTGCCCAAGTATATGAAGTGCTGGAGCAAAATCAACATCCCCGGAGATGAGCATGATGGAAGAAGGTGGAGGATTGTCAAGGGCAAACAGGAACATATCAACCAGGATAGCTTTGTCAGCAGCATCCTTTCTTCCATTTGGAACATCAATTAGTCTAACACCAGTTCTCTGGCATCCCTCACGGAGTCGTCTAGGGAAGCCATTAAAGTCCCCATAAGCAGAAAACGTCATAACTCCTCCTTTAATTATGGGATGCACCTGTAAAGCCATTCTGATATTACCAGCTACATCTTCTGGACGGACATCACTAGGGACAGGGCAGTTCTCAATATCCCAAAAGATAGCCACAGGACCATCAAAGGAGCCTCGGCTGGGCAGGTTTGTTGGAGCTTGAAACATGTTTGTGTTTGAATCTGATATATTTGCTCCTCTTTGCTCTGACAGTTCTGAAGGCACTATTGATGTTGATGTATATGGGAAAGCCATCACAGTTCAAAACTCACAGAATCCTGCTTACGCAAAGAGAAGAAAACAGAATAAGAATGGTCCTCAAAAGAATTATAACAGCAAGATTAAACAAAAGCAAAACCTGCATCCCAAAGTGTGTAGAATTTTAATACTTGAGCATAATTTTTCTACTAGTTACTGAAAAGTTGCGAGTGGAGTTATACAGAATTAGATACAGACAACTACGGCCTCCAGTGTCTTAATAAGCATAATTTCAAAGGTGAATAATCACGGGGTGAAGGCCTCTTCCAAAATAAACCACACTGGTGTACCGAAGTGGAACCCAAAACAAGCAGCATTAGTCTTTCTCTTGTAAAAATGCAAATTAAAACCAAAAGCGTACCAATTAAAGCGAATGAAGGGTACATTATCCCCACTGAACTACTTAATAGAATTTGACTGAATGTACATCAAATTGTTCATTTCTCATTATTCTTATATTGCTGTTGTTTCTTGTTCAATGAATCTTCCTTGTTAGTCAAATATAATAATTAACAGTTAGGTAATACTGGACTTAAAACTAAAATCTTCGTTTAAGTAGGTAAGAAATAAATATTAATAGAAGATGGTTAAATGAAACCTAGCCATCAAGTACAAGTGAGCCATGTCTGTCGATCTTATGGAAACGAACAAAGAGGGTGGAGCGGGAGGGAAGCCTCCTCACCCCGCACCCCCACCCCTCACTAAATCTTGTCGACCTCCAAGCTCAACGGGTAATAACACTTTGAATCGCTCGGCTTTGGTTACCCTTCCTTGTTTTCTATCTCTAACTCTCTAAACTTTCGTTTGCGCTTCTTTTAACAAAGACCAAAAGTAATCATGGTACTCGATTGACGTCTAAAATCTCATTTTCAGCCAAGTGCGATTGTAACAGTTGAGATTCGTAAACTTTTAGTGCCAGAAATCAACGTAAAATCTCCCAATCCGATCAAATCATCACAGAAATTTAACACCATGCATGGAATAAAAATTAGAAATTAAACATAAGAAATACAGAAGGAAGAAAAGGGTACCTCATACTTTGCCTGCCGCTGCTCGTCAAGGCCCAAATAAACTTAGATCCTAAATACCAAAAAGAAATCTGAAATTGAATCAGAACCCACACAAATTGGAGCCGAAAAAGCAGAAAATTGGATAGATAGAGAGCAAAAGTGGGAAGAAGGAAGGATGCTGGTTAATGGGTAATTGGGGATTTATGTGAGAAACTGAGAATTTATAAGGAAACCGATGAGAACTTATATGAATTCGATTAGGAGGACTGAAAAATCGTACCTACTCTCTGAATTTCCAGCAAATAAAAACTGTAGATTTGGGCTTTGAAGTCGATGCCCACAGAGAGAGAGAGAGGGAGAGAATTGTGATTTTTTGCGGGCTTTACTGCTGAAAGTCTAGAGAGAGAATACAAGATTATACAGAGAGAGAGAGAGAGGGAGAGAGTGTTGAGGAGGGTCAGAGCTTTTTCATTTTTCTGATAAAATTTCACGCGTATTTTGAAACCGACATCCAGCACTTTCCTAATTAGCACTTGCAAGATTCTTTTTAACATCTGAAAAATGCGTGCGCTTTTTTTTTCAATGAATTTTTATTTATTTTTTCAAATTCAATGAAAATTTATTGCTAGCTACAAAGATACGGTTTACAAATTAAAAGCCCAAAAATAGAAAAACATAAACAAGCAAAAAACAGGTCAACCAAACAAACCAATAAGAGCCCAACCAAACAATTGAGGCCCAAAAACAAAAGAGAAAAAAAGAGAAAAATCGAAAAATTTGCTGCTACCACCTCTGTCGAAACAGTGCATCTTAACATACACAAACCCACACCCACAACCGAACATCGCCTCGCCAAAGTCATCATCCAACCCGAACAACTTTGCGAGCACAGCCACAAAGTAAAGATAACTAGCAAATGAATGAAATCAGTCGGCTATCAAGAAAAAGAAGCCCATAGAAAACCATGAGCAACATTACCGGAAACAAAAGACAATAGAGAGAAGGTGGTGGTGTTGGGAACACCCGAGCTGGTTGAAGCATCGAAACTCTACACACCATCTCCATGGAAAGTATGATTGAGGATTGCAACTTAGATGAACGAGGAGGACAGACTCCAATGAGGTAAGAAGAGAAGGACAAATCGAAATGGTGAGCAGGAGAAAAAGCAGTAGAAAAAGGGAAAGGATGAGATAAAGAAAGAAAGGGGGGATCGGCCACTAACTCCAGCCAAAGTTAGAGTCAATGTCACAGAATTCGATCAGGATAGAAAACCCTCACACAATGGGGGAAATACCCTCAATCAAGATTCTAAAAGACGCTAAAAGTTAGTCGAGCGAAAGGCTGGTGCCTAGGCAGACTAGGTGGGTATAAGTAAATTTATGATATATTTTATAAATAAAGTTATACTTAAAAAAACATGTACATAGTTTTATTGGAATACATAAATTGTTAAATAAAATGACATATAGATTATACAGTATTAAACCATATTGAAAATATGGGGAACAAGCATATAATAAGTGTTCATTCAAGTATTCAACAAGTCTCTTACATTTTATTGACAAAATAAAGCGCAAAATGAATGTTATCGATTTTTTGTCTAAGTGAGAGTTGCAACCTAAGCGGGTATAGGCGGACGCCTAAGTGGGTCTAGGCGCACTTTCTTAATTTTCAAATGCCTATAGACTAAATGGGGCGATGTCCAACCTCCTATTGTCAAGATGAGAACTTTTAAAACAGTGCTCTCAAGCCGAGAGAAGGTCTCTCACAGGAAGAGAAAGAGTGTTCGCTTTTTATGCGCGCGTTTCATTGGCGGTATATATAATTTCATTCCTTGGCAAATACGATGTCATATCATGGGACATTCTTATACTAGGAAGTTTTTTAGCAGTTCATTTTTAATTATCCTATACATAATTTGAAGCATGCTTTTTTTTTTTTTAATAAGAAAGATAAATTACAAACACAATTACCACTGCCACTATCCCAAACCAAGTTGATCGAGTATTATAAAAAAAAAGAGAAAACATCCAAACTTGAGAATTTAAGGATCTCTGACCAATCTTAGCAAGAACATCACCAACGAAATTTGCTTCACGAAAAATATGTTTAAACTCCATGTTATGAAACCAACAAGCAATCTTCGGGATAACTCTTGACAGTGGAATCGATTAAGGCCCGCCCTTCAACAACAAGAATGTCTCAAATACCAAAGGCACTTGTTGCATGCAAATTTACTTAAGTAATCATGGGAAATGTTCTTACCCAACTCTGACAAGTGACGAGAAAGAACCGAACTTTTATGGCTATGAGTAATTTTTTAGGGTTCGTTATCTTAATGGCCTGTTTGGTATTCTACTAAAAAATTTTAATTGTTCCTAAAACAATTTCCAAAGAACAGCACTTAAAAACAATATTTTTTTTAAGTCTCAAAAATTCAAAAATTTGTTTGGTTAAATTTTTAAAAATAAGTTTTCTTAGTTTGAGTTCAAACTACCTTAAGCATAAATTGAAGAAGAGATGATTGGAAAATACATAATAGAGGAATTAAATGGCGAGGAGAGAAAAAGATAGGGGAGAGGGCGAAGGTGAGGAGGTGAGGAGAGAGAAGAAAGAGAGGGTGACAAGGGAGAGAGCAAAAAAATACATTGAGAAGGTGAGGACCTAGGGAAGAATAAGGTGATGAGAGAGATAAGACAAAAGGTGAGGTGAGAGAGATGGGATAAGGTGAGGACGTGGGGAGAGAAGCAAGAGAGGGTTAGGAGAGAAGAAGAAGAGGTTAGGGGAGAGAGAGAGAGAGCGAGAGAGAGAGAGTGGGCAAAGATGTGTAGGAGAGAGAGCAGTAAAAGGATAAAAAAACTCTAAAAATTCATTTTTGGTGTTTTTAAGAAATAGTCTATGTTTTTAAATTAGTTTTGAATCTAGTTTTTAAAAAGAGTCTTACCAAATAAAAATTCAAAGCCTAAAACTCAAAAAGTGTTTTTGAGTTTAAAAAGTTGAACTCAAGCATCAGGCCAATATGTAACAGTAAATTCAAAACTGAGGCGCTTATATCAAAAGATCTCTTAGCAAAATAGTGTTCATCTGATCGAGGTAAGCTTTTCTGATGGTTTCATGTGATGAAATTTAAAAGTGCATTTGCTCCAAACATGCACAAAACAAATACACAACAATGCCACAGAGAAGGAGAAAACACCAATTTGAAGATCAACAACCAACCTTTTCTTATTGGTTTCCAATGTTCATTAACTAACTCTGCATTGTAACCATCAAACATTTTTCAAGCCAATAAGCCAATGGATGAACAATCAACGACACGTTTTGTTACAGAACTATTTCAACGAATGCCTCAACCAAAAAAAGACGGGGTAAAAACTCAAAAGATAGAAGAGAGGTGCACGAAATGATGAGACGACGGTAACTAACACCTATGCTGGTAATGAATTAGGCATATGTCTAAGATATATGTGTACAACCTGTATAGTGTCATTTGAATACGCACTAAAGTGATAGGAATCCTTACGAATAACATGTTGGAAAAAATCAACTACTCTGTTTATTGTTGTTAACTTCGTTGGCACGAATTGATAAAAAAAGGTTAGGACTTCAGAACCCTCTCAATGGCAGCAACATAGAACTCCCTCGGCATGGTACCAACCAGATTCACATTTCTTCCCATTCTTGAACAGCAAAACTACAGGCACAACCTTAATTTCATAGTCCTCAACAACCTGCAAATCAACATCTATGTTAAGCCAATGTGGGAAGAAGGAAAGAAGCTGGTTAATGGGTAATTGGGGATTTATGTGAGAAATTGAGAATTTATAGGATCCCAAACCGAAAATGGGATCTCGAATCCCAAACCGAAAATTTTCGAGATGGGAATTTGCAAACCAATCCCAAGCCAAAATTTTGGTATTCCCAATTTTTGGGAATCCCGAAATATTTTCGGTATTTTGGGATGGTTTGGTATTCCCAAATTTCATACAAATTGAAATAGCAATCATTCATACCAAGTAAAATTAACATGTAACCAAAATAAAATAAGTAACAAACCCAAAAACAAAATAATAAGATACAAACCTAATATGTTAGTTTCGTGTTGAAGAAATAGACACATTTGTGGGAGGTTCGTGCTGGCAAATGTGGCGATAAAAGGTTATGGTTACTACCTTAGACCACACCAATTATATTGCTACTAGTAGTTAGCAACAATTCAAATGTATAATAATACATATATAAATAAAATAAATATAATATATAGGGAATTGTTATTAGCACTCCAAAAATCACATTCTACACTCCTCACAAGTGTATTTTTCTTTCTAATTATAGAAAGTTTGGAGTGTCAAATGAGATTTTTAGAGTGCTAATAACAATTCTCATATATATATAAGGGATAGGTCATCAGATCAAGGGACAAATACTTTTACACTCTTTTTTAGCCTTTTGATTACAGGATATCCAATTATTCTTATTTATTCATAAAATGACATGGATGCTTATGTGGGGAACTTTAATGAAAAGCTCTCGGTACTGTTCACTTTAACGAAAAATCACATTTTTACACTAAAAAGTCAATCTTGGTACTATTCACTTTACCTTTTATTTTGTCCTTATAGTTAAAACTCAAAGTTTTCAAGCCACTTTCATTAGTTTTCCTTAATATTATAGATAAAATAAAATTGAAAAAAACATAAAATCTAGAAAATTAAAACTAAAATTAAAAAAGGAAGAAACCCTAGTTGTACACAGTCCTCTGTCCCCTCCTTTGCTGATGTGGTTTTGCAACTTCATGTTGCAGGTTCTGCTGTAGGTTGGGGTTGACAAGATGGTTGGAAAATTGAAACGAGAGCTACAGAAATCGCAACTACCCCCGCTGCAGAAATTCCAACTACCCCTATTGCTCAAACTGCAAGCAGAGACACAGTTCAGTTAGCAAAACATTATACGCTCCCCAAATTCAATATAGAAGATGTGCACTGACAATAGTGATCAATCAGACGTCTCTAGAATTGTTGCTTTCTTACTTAAAACCCTAGAACATAAGTTCGAGTTCAACTGAAACACAAGAACTAACAAAACTAATTGTTTTTTTTTTTTTTTTTTTTTTTTTTTGCAAAACCTAATTTAATCACCCCGCATATATAAACAATAATATAGAACTTAGGGTTTCATTTTGCTTACCTAATGAAGATTCAAGAGAATAATAACTTGATTCCTTGTAGAAGGCATCAGAATTTCGTATCGATCTGAAACATGAAGTTGCAAAACCACATCAGCAAAGGGGGAGACAGAGGAATGCGTACAACTAGAGTTTCTTCCTTTTTTTTAATTTTAGTTTTAATTTTCCAGATTTTATGTTTTTTTTAAATTTTATTTTATCTTTAATATTATTTAAAATCCACATAAGCATCCATGTCATTTAATGAATAAATAAGAACCATTAGATGTCATGTAATCAAAAGGCTTAAAAAGAGTGTAAAAATATTTGTCCATTGATCCTATCCCAATATATAATAATATATATTATTTATTTTCAGTTCGGTATGGGTTACCGAAAGATTGAGTAGACAATACCGAATCTCGTACCGAAATTTTGGGATCGGTTCGGTATTTTATTCCGAAAATTTTAGGAATTTTGGTTTGGGATTGGGATTTTTTTGGTTTGGTTAGGATTTTTGGGAATTTTTTTCCAGCCCTATTGAGGTCGAAGCTTGAGAGAGAATTGTGATTTTTTGGGGTTACCCCTGAAAGTCTAAAGAATGCAAAGATTATACACACACAGAGAGGAACTGTGTGACAGGGGTGAGCATACGGGTCAAAGACCCGCGGGGTCGAGTAGTTGCTATTCGAGGTAGGGTTCGGGGCGGGTATGAATTTACTAGAAAAGAAACTGGGTGGGGCGTGGATGTAAATAGGGGGCGAGGCATGTCCAAAACTTAGGAACCACGGGCCCTATACCTGTCCATATAAACTGTCCATTTTTCTAGATAATATCTCCATCGTTCACCACCCTTCAATTCCAACACAAATAATTCACAATTGACACATGCTTGCTGTTTCTCTCACAGTCTCCTCAGTTTCTCAATCTCTCTCTAGTCTCTCCACAGTTAGAGCATTTCCACCTCTAAAAAGGGCCCCGAGAAATAGGCAATTCAATCCCCCAAGTGAATGGTAATTGCCTTTAGTGAATAGTAGCTGCCCAAGTGCATCTCCACCCCTAAATTGAATAGCCCAGACAATTCATATTAAAATATTATTAATTTTTTTATAATTTTTGTATTTTTAATTAAGCTTTTAATTGTAGCTGACGTCAGTTTGGCGTCACATGGCCTAGGTTAGCAACTAGGCTCCCCCATAGCCCAGTGGACTGGAATGGGGTAGAGGAGTTTTGGGGGGGGGGGGGGGGGAGGAGGAGATTTAATCCAATATCCCTTAGGGGATTTGAGAGGGTGGAAGTGCTCTTAGACACAGACAGATTCTCCTCATTTCCTCCTCTTGACTAAGTTTCTCAATCAAACTCCCATTCCGTTTGTCTATGAGTGGGAATTGCTAGTCGTCAACTCCCTCCCTCAGCTCCTCTCAAATCGACTCAACCACCACCATTAGGTATCAGCTCTTCTCAACTTGATTGGATAGCTCCCTACCCTCCCAGCCTCCTGATGATCCTAAATCTCCTGACTCATGACCCGTGCATCTCTGTTCCAAATCTTCAAAAAAAGGGTATTCAATTTTAGGGATTTAGTATTGAAGAATAAATTAGGGTTTTACAGGTTTAGGGATTTTGTGTTTTGTAGATTAGGTTTTCTTTGAACTGTGTGCACTGGCGGAGCCACATTAAAGGCTACCATGGGTTATAGCCTAAGTAGCTTTCAGTGAAAAAATAAAATTTTACATGTAATTTTCATTGATTTCCGAATGTAGTCCACCATATATTTAGTCACTAATCCTAGTTCTCTCAATTTAATTATAAAAATATATAATATAGTTTACAAACCATCTATATTTCTTACATCCTTTCTCATCGCTTCTTGTACATATATGTTTCAAGTTTGAATTTGTTTGAATTTTAACACATATTTGTTTAATAACGAAAAATTCTTGGCTCCCCTTTTGAAAATTTTCTTAAGCTAGCTGATATTGTGAAAAATACAATATCGGTTTTCTTTGTTTACAAGATTTAAATCTTTAAGTTAGCCCCACCCCGTGAAAAATTCCTAGCTCTGCCATTAACTATGTGTCTATTTTCCCTTCAATTCACTGATCAAGAATTTTCATGTTGCTCTGTTTCATGGTTTGTAAGAGCGATCAGCAACAAAGCCACCCCATTAAGGTTGTTCCTCAATTGGCTGACACACCATGGCTGCCACATATTGTGTGTTGCGTCATGCTTCATCTTCTTCATCAGACTCCTCATCTTCTCATCTCATATGCGCCCATTTTTCTTCCTATTTGGAATTGGATGAGGACCCCCAGTTGGAATCCGAAGAGGATCCAAAGTTTGAATTCATTGCAAACTTAAATTGAAAGAAATTGAATTGAAAGAGATTAAATTGAAATAGATTAAATTCAAAGGTGTGTGAATTATAGCCCAATATTCACCCTATTTATAGCCCAAAAAAATTCAAATCCAACAGCTAGCTGACGTCATACTTACGTCACTAAGCCGTTGGATTTGAATTTAAGTTGTAGTTTTTAAATAATAAATTATGTTTGGCCCTATGGTTCTTTGGTCCTCGGTTGGAGACGATTTTTTGTGACAGGGCTAAAACAAGCCTTATAGCCCTTTGGCCCTCGATTGGAGATGGTAAGAAATATGGCCATGTACTGTTCATTAAAATATTAATATCTTGGAGGACCAAAGGGCTAAAATGAGCCATCTGGCCAAGCTTTGGTTGGAGATGGCCTTAGGTAGAGGGGAGAACCCCACCGACCTCTCTCCCCCTAACAACTAACAATCTAACCCATTAAGAATGTAATTTTTTTTTATAGAAAATCTTGGTAGTACGAGGGAATTTTAATCTTATCCCTCATCAAACGGAAAAATGTTACAAGAAAAAAGGGGATATAAATCTCATCTCTCTTAAAATAGAAAAATATTACAAGAAAAGAGAGGGACGTACGACCTAACCCCTCTAAAATGAAACCTCAAAGGTAAAAAACCTACAATAATGTCAATTTAGTTTTGTGTTTCATTTTTACTCTTAGACCCCGAGCAAGGGACACATGCTTGAGTTTTTTAAGCCCTCTTTCTTTTGGATAGAAACATAGAAACGTAGAAACATAGAAACGTAGAAACATTTTCAAGTTCACTTTTTTTTTTTTAATATCGTGCAATATTCTTGTCTATTTGTTTTTTCATTTTTTATTCCCACATTTCATTGAAATATAGCAAAAAAAAAAAAAAAAAAGTTCACTGATTAATTGTGTGGTTTGTTTTAACTGCTAGCTCTGAAGCTACATTTATAGGCAACATTGTTGAGGATATCTTAGTCCGAGTACTTGATGGCACATATTTGAATGTGGCCAGACACCCAGTTGGACTACAATCTTGTGTACAAGAGGTGAGAGAGCTTTTAGGTGTTGGAAGAAATGATCGTTGAGTGGTTGGGATATGGGGAACATCAGGAATAGGCAAGACAACAATTCTAAAAGCTGTTTATAATGCAATTGCTCATAAGTTTGAAGGTAACTGTTTCCTGGCAAATGTTAGAGAAGCATCAACATCACGTGCAAGCATGATCCAACTTCAAAACACTCTTCTTTCTAAAATTCTTCGTGGTACAAAGTTGAAAGCTGTAGATGTTTATGAAGGAATCAGTCTTATAAAGAAACTGTTGAGGCAAAGGAAGATTCTCTTAATTCTTGATGACATGGATGAATTGGAGCATTTAAACAACTTGGTTGAAGTTGATTTGCTCGGTGAGGATTGCTGGAATCTTATGGTGTTGAGTTGATATATAAGGTCCAGCAGTTAGAAGACGGCCAAGCTCTTGAGCTTTTAAGTTTGAATGCCTTCGGAAGAAAAGAACCTTCAGATGATTATTTGAGACTCGCACGACGTGCAATAGCCTATGCTCAAGGCCTTCTATTAGCTCTTACTCTTATAGGTTCTTACATGCGTAATAAAAGTATAGATCGTTGGCAAGCAATATTGGATAGTTACGATTCTTCCAAAAAAGAACCTTATAAAGGTATTCAAAGAATACTTCTGAAAAGTTATGATGCCCTGGATTATGTCTTGCAACAAGTTTTCCTAGACATTGCATGTTTCTTTTAAGGGTAGAGATAAGACTATGTTTTACAAATAATAAGAAGTTCGAAGCTCAATGTACCTCAAGATTGTAGTGAAGTACTTGTTAAGAATGTCATCATAACTATTGAAGGTAATAGGATTTTGATGCATAACTTATTAGAAAAAATGGGTAAGCGTATAGTTTGTGACGAATCACCCAATGAACCAGGCGAGCAAAGCAGACTGTGGGATCATAAAGATGCCTACTATGTTCTAACTGAAAACAAAGTATAATATATGTTCTTGCATTTGATTTGGCATGACATTGAAAAGGAAAACCAAAAATTTAAAACAGACCTTTTGTTTTATTTGTTAGCTAAACGACATGGTTTGTTAACAATATTTCAATTTTCTCCATCTTAGGGAACAAAGAAAATTAGAGGCATTATTGTGAAGCTGCCCGAACCAGATGTGATACTATTGAATGCAAAAAGCTTTTTGCTCATGACAAATCTTGAAAATTCTATGTACTTTTCATTTCTTTTGTGCATATATAATGTGGCAAGCTGTTTGCCTTTTGCTTTGAATTACTAGAAAGCCTATGTTCATCTAGGACTGTGATTTTGTTTAAACAAATCATGCTTTACCCGAGAGAACGAAGATGGTTTCACCTACTACTTACATTCAATATGTGTACATGTATTGAGTATACATATTCCGCTCTCAGCTTCTCACTTCATATGTCTTTGTATGCAGTGACCCTCGACGGACGGCGCTGACTACAAATCTCAAAAACTTTGAAGGAGGCAGCAGAACGACCACAGATAATGCTGTTTTTGAACTTACAGCGACTGAGATTTTGTGGTTTATCTTTCAACCTCATGGGAAGAAACATGCTTGCATAGTTTACCTTCCCGTCTATGATTTGTTTTTCCCATAGAGAATCTGTCTGCATACCAATTTATAACAGCAATATGGGATTCATGTGTAAGAAGGCATATGCTAAGGATTCAAGAGTTGCAGGATCCACCTAATGCGCAACCAAGACGAATTGGTTTCCTTGCCTTTGGGATCAACCAGTAATCTTGGAAAGACGCCTCGTCTGCTTGGAACCTCAGATATCTTCGATCGTGATCATCAAGGGCAATGTCTTCACTTGTACCTGGACCCGAAGCCAGCAGATCATCCAAAGTGATTTACTAAAATTTTAATGCCCAGAAAGTTTGAGTCTCTCGCTCCTTTTTTAGCATTCGTCTCCTATCAATTCATCTCTCACCAGTCGCAGGCAAAACCCCCTCGTACCCATATTTACTAAGCCGGCGGAATGAAGAATATGCTCAAGTTGAGGAAGTGGGCCGAGGTCGCCAGTGGGATCACCCCCAGAGAAACCTGACGAACGAGCTCCCAGCCCAAAACCGTCGCCTTGAACGCGATCGAGAGAACAATCAGCAACGACAGCGCCACCTAAGAGAGGGGTCTTGAGAGGGAGAGGGAGCCAAAGGTGCAGTCGCACTGGGGACTTCAAAATTTTTGTCACCTAATATTTTTCTTTTCTAAATATAATATTTATATGTAATTTTTTTAATTTTATTATACAGCAATGTTATATATTCAAGTGAATCTTTAAAGTTAAAGTTTTTGAGGTTTTTTTTTTCTTGTTTGGGTATTTAAGATTGAACTGTTTTTTATTATTTAGCAGCGTTATGTTTGTAACTCTTTTTATTTATTGTTAATGATATTTTTAAACTTACAATCAGTGAGTGTTAACTTTTGTTTTGATTTAAGTGATTACCTTCTAGCGTCAATACAATGTTCTACTCTTTGTTAAAACTATCTTAAATAGGGGCATTTTTATTAATTTTGCACAGATTCCCCAAAATTTCATAGACGGTCCTGCTAAGAATGTGACAATGTGTAGGAGGATCACTGGTAGGCGGTTTTGCGCATAATGTAGCTTTCCTGGAGGAGGACAGGGAGGGCGTCGGTGCAGGTGTAGGAGTTGGTGGACATGGGAATGCGATGAAGCTGAGACTTGTGAGGTAAGAATTGGTAGGAGACGAAAGGTTGGGGAAGTAAAGATGGTATTTTAAATTAGATTTTTTTTTTTTTTTTTTTTTTTAAGTTGTTGGAATATAATAAGGGTAAATAGGGAAGAAAAAGACTCAAACCTGCAAGAGAGACCATCAAACTTTTTCACTAGAATTTGCATACGTCTGTGGTTCTTATTCGCACAGATTTATTTCTTTGCGGGTAGATAATTTAATAATTTTACACATATATATATAATAATCAAAGGTTATTTTTGGAATAATAATGGGTGGGGAAATAACATTTTAATTTTTTAACTTTTAAGATGCGTGGGATTATAATGTGGGTGAGAAAATAAGATAATGAGGTGAGTTTAGCAGTTCTCTTAAAATTTTGAGAAATTGACAAAAATGGCATTTTCTTGTTCTTGAGACCAAAATAGGACAAACCAGCTATGCATACTCTAGCTCCTCATGCACAAAAATTGTAATGACAAAAATACCCACACATAAATTGTAAAAGCTCACAAATGATGACATTATTTTTCTGAATTCGAAGAGAGGGATGTAGAGAGATAACTTTGAATTGTGGATTTTTGGATTGAGATCTGATTTCGAAGAGAGGAAAGTCGATAGAGAGTTCTGAAGAGTGAGGTTGGGAGTTTTGGGTTGAGCCTCATAAGTATGGGCTTTAATTTCGAACACAGAGATGTAGAGAGAGCTCAGAAGAGTGAGGTCGGGGTTTTTAGGTTGAGCTCATATTTGTGAGCTTTGTGTGATTCTCCCATAACCAAACACAAAAAAGTCTTCCATCCTTAGATAACACATTTGTACCAAATTTTCCGTTTTTGGCTAGAAATTTCCATTTTTTCCAACGACCGAAGTTTCGGCAAACATATTTAGGCACCCAAGCATCTGCTTCGTTTTGGAGACTACTAAGGTAGGGTGTTTAATTCCAAGTTCCTTCATTAATGATGTATTAGGTTTTTTGTAAGATTAAGTTCAATTAGGGTTTTGTTTCATGTTTGATTTTTCACATGCTAGAATTCGCAAATACGAAGTCATATCATGGGACAATCTTACCCTAGGAAGTTTTTTAGCAGTTCATTTTTAATTATCCTATACATACTTTGAAGCATGCTTAGAGAAATTACAAACACAACTACCACCTTTACTATCCCATAACCAAGTTGATTTGAGTATCAAAACGACGAGAGACCATCCAAACATGAGAATTTGAGGATCTCTTACCAATCTTAGCAAGAGCATCATAAACGAAATTCGCTTCACAAAAAACATGTTTAAACTCCACGTTTTGAAACCGACAAGCAATCTTTGGGATACTCTCAGTGGCATCGATTAAGGCCCGCCCGTCAACAAGAATGTCTGAAATACCAATCTTCGTAGCACCCGGCACACACGCCTCTGATGACAAAGGCACTTGCTGCATGCAAATTTACTTGAGTAATCATGGGAAATGTTCTCTTACCCTAGTATTACAAGTGACGAGAAAGAACTGAACTTTTATGGCTACGAGTAATTTTTCAAGGTTCGATTTCCTCCAACATAACTCCGCAAAAAGAATAAATATTTAAGCTATTACCTGGTTTGAACAGTTGTAAAGAGTTCATCCATAAAGATAACTGTGTTATACCGCTAAGGCGAATAGATCAGATGACTCAGGTTCACCCACAAAAACCAGGAACGCACCAGGCCAATATGTAACAGTAATTAGCAGAACAGTGTTCATCCGCTCGAGATAAGCTTTTCTGATGGTTTCATGTGATGAAATCTGCAAGTGCATTTGCTCCAAACATGCACAAAACAAATACACAACTATACCACGGAGAAGGATAAAACACCAATATGAAGATCAACAATCAACCTTTTCTTATTGGTTTCCAATGAATCATTAACTAACTCTACATTGCAATCATCAAACATTTTTCAAGCCAATAAGCCAATGGATGAACAATCAACGACACGTTTTGTTACAGAACTAGTTTCAACAAATACCTCAACCAAAAACAGACGGGGTAAAAACTCAAAAGATAGAAGAGGTGCACGAAATGATGAGATGACAGTAACTAAGAGCTATGCTGGTAATGAACTAGGCATATGTCTAAGATATATATGTACAACCTGTATAGTCTCATTTGAATACGCACTAAAGTGATAGGAATCCTTACGAATAACATGTCGGAAAAATTCAACTATGTTGTTGATTGTTGTTAACTTCTTTGGCACGAATCGAAAAAAAGGTTAGGACTTCAGAACCCTCTCAATGGCAGCAACATAGAACTCCTTCGGCATGGTACCGACCACAGAGTCACATTTCTTCCCATTCTTGAACAGCAAAACTACAGGCACAGCCTTAATTTCATAGTCCTCAACAACCTGCAAATCAACATCTGTGTTGAGCACATAGCACTTGAGCTTCCCAGCATATTCAGCCGCAATTTCATCAATCACCCGGTGCACCATCCTACACGGCCCACACCAGCTCGCATAAAATTCAACGAGGACAGGGGTCTCACTGTTGATGACTGATTTGTCCCATGAGTCTCCAGTAACCGCCGGAGCTGCATATATACAAACATAATACGGTTAAGAGACAAAACCGAACATCCCCAACATACATACACACCAATCTCTCTCAATTCGGATGGACAAAATGTATTTAAAAGATGCGGGTTAGGCCAGCCGGAAAGGGGCCCTCCATCCGTGTTAGAATCCCTTCCCCGTAGATTTGAGTACTTTAAAATATCGTCTTGTTAAAAAAAAATCCAGTGGGATCTACTCTCACATCAGTTCCCAGAAACAAGTAATCCATCAATTTATGTTTAAACATGTATGCAATCGCCAAAACAGGCAGATAGATAAACCCAAATCTTACCATTCAAAACCAAATTTTAAGCATCGAAGGAAAGTTTTGGGGCCAAATTGTTGGATACCCAAATGCTAAGATGCCTCGAGGAAACTACCAATCGGAGGCATAAAGCACACAAATTATTCCCACAAAACCAAAACATTTTGCATCCATAAAATTAACTTTCAGATACACAATTCAATCAATCAATCAATGGCGGACCAAACAAGAAGTGACGAGCAAAAGAAAAATGGATTAGATCTAACAGAGGAGGGAGATCAGAAAACACCTTTGGATTCGCGAACGGAGAGGATCTTGAGGCTGCGAGGAGGAACATTTGGAAGGCCGACGATGAGTCCCCGTTGGGGCTGCTGCAATCGGAAAGGGAATGAGAGATTTGGCGGAGAGTGGGAGAGGAGAGGCGAGAGCACTGAGTTTTGGATGGCGGGGGAGCGTAATGAAGTCGAACAGTGGAACGTGGAGGCGGCCATGGCAGCTCAGCAGCAGCAGCAGAGGGGGAGAGAGAGAGAGAGAGAGAGAGATGGTGGTTGGTTGGTTTCTGGTGCGATGAGGACGTGAGGGAGTGGAATGGGGATTTTGGGCAGGTATGTTTTTGATGATGAATGATCAAGTGACAGCGATTGGTGGAGAACAAGACAAGTGTGGGGCCTGCTGTTTTAAATGGGATATAATTGATGATTTGGGATTTGGGATTTGGATTTTGGATTGATGGGAAAAGACAAAAAAAACAAAATAACAAATGGTGAAAAAAAGCTGGCACGCCCGGTGGGATTCGAACCCACAATCCTTTGATTAGAAGTCAAATGCCTTATCCATTAGGCCACGGGCGCTGTTGTTACTACTACTTACTTTAATCTCTTATATTTTTATTTCTATAATATATAAGTTGACATCACATTACCCTGATGTCCTATCTCAAATTGTTAACAAACTTTCTCATTTTTCATCAAGACAAAGCTCTGGATTCGTTTTTATGGCAAACCTGTAATATCACTTGCTCTAATTTACTTGAGTTGGAATTCATACTTATTGTAAGGGAGTAAGGTAGGACTCAAACTTATGTGTACCGGAGTAAATGCATTGCCCTAACCTACTCCAACCCATATCAAAGCTCTTGATAGAAAATAGGAACATGCATCAAGTTTGTTGAATTGATTCTCACCATTAAAAAAAAAGAAGAAAAAAGGTGGTTGAATTGATGTAGTGAGATAATCGTGGCCAACAATACTTAAGAGAACATTTGAATAAACAAGCACCAAGCATTTTGGCTGCTAAGGGTTTTCATTCACATAGCTCCATTGTATCAATTCATAACTACATCTACGTTACATTCTGAATACACCGTACTTGGTTTCTTCGGGGTCACGGTTCATCGAAGCGGAGATGGAGAGACCGATGACTTTTCTTGTGTCGGCTGGATCGATAATTCCATCATCCCAGAGCCTTGCTGTGGAGTAGTAAGAGTTCCCTTCTCTCTCATATGCCTCCACTACCTTTGCCTTGAATTTCTCCTCTTCTTCCTTGTCCCACTGCATTACATGCACAGGACTCAGATAAACAAAAGCCTAGTAGTTTTCTTAAAATGCGCTTTTATCTAAGACAGGCGATTTCTACCTCAATTCCTTTCTTCTTCTTGTTGCCCCTTTCGATTTGAGCAAGGACACCAGCAGCCTGAGTATTTCAATAACGAAAAAAGATGTCATTCTACACCTAAAGCCAGCTGTCAGTGACATGGTCCAAGGAATCATCTATACTGTCTTGAATTGAAAACGGAAATTAGATCTCTCATGACATCCAAAGTCGAGAAGATAATGTCAAAGAAATACGCAGGAAAACAAATCATAGGTATGTTGTTTGAAAAGGGTCACCTGAGCACCACCCATCACGGATATTTTGGCATTCGGCCAAAGGTACATGAAATCAGGACTATAAGCACGACCGCACATTGCATAATTGCCGGCACCAAAGCTTCCACCAATGATGATAGTTACCTTTGGAACCTGTAAACATTCATTGTTATTTGAGATTCACGATTGATTAAGTCATAATCATGATTTATTATACTCATCTCAAGGTAAAATGAAAGCCATTCCTATACGTGTATCTGAACACATGGAGAAAAATTAAGATTGATGAGAAAAAGGGCTGATGCTACAATTGCAAAATCAGGCAGAACTAGTAAAGTTTAAAGGAAGAAAGTAATACCCTCAAGACATGCATATTCACATAAGGGCACGAGGGGGAATAGATTCATAATCACACAAGAACATTTATATAAACAGAAATAAGGAAGAACAAACCTTGGCACAAGAAACTGCCATCACCATTTTTGCTCCAGATTTTGCTATACCATTTGCCTCAGATCTCGAACCAACCTACCATGGAACATAATCTATCACAACTATGTAATAATGAGAAGAGCGTTTTCTCCATAAATTCGGCAGTTAACGAGGCCAAATAATCTCAAAATTGAGATATTTGAACAGGGCATAAGTAAGTTTTTTTACTGTATATTACTGAACCAAAATACTGCCAATGCATCAAAAATGTGGGGTAGAAGAGACTGCCACTACTCGAACGCATCTGAGGTGAAAATGCCAAGGACTAACTTAGACCAGAATGAGTGAATCCATTTTATATCCTTTAAGTACATTTCTCCTGTCGTATCGACCTTTATGTTCCAACTGTTCAAGTTCAAAGATGTTTTAAATACCTTCACAAATATGAAAAGGCTTGGGTAACCTTTTAAAGGATGTCATGAATATATAACCTTCCTATTCTCAATGAGCAAACTTTTGGTAAGCATGGCTCCCTCATTCTAGAATGGACCCGATAACCAAAGAAAATAAGAAACTTATTACGCAAGTTCAAAGAGTGACCCTCCAGAAAAGCACACTGACACAATGGTGTTGATAGCGTCTTCACTAAGAAAGTAAAAGAAAAGGACATCGAGTTTACAACTTTACATACCATAAATCCAGTGATATTCTGAAGGAAGACCAAAGGAATGTTTCGTTGAGTACATAATTCAATGAAATGTGCCCCTTTTAGAGCAGACTCATTAAATAGTATTCCATTGTTTCCGATAATTCCCACAGGCTGCCCAAAGATTCTACCAAAACCTGTTACAAGAGTCTGCAGAGGTGCTATTGAAATTACAAAATTCATATATTAAAGGAATAAATTAAGACAATCAGAAATGAAATTGGTGCAAATGCCCTTACAGTGCCATACAATTTCTTGAATTCATCAAATTCACTTCCATCAACAATGCGAGCAATAACCGATCGGATATCGAACTGTTGCTTATGCTCTGTGGGCGCGATGAATCGAAGCTCCTTCACATCATATAATGGTTCCTTATATTCAGAGTTTATGTTTTGCAACCCGCTTTTCAAGCTTCTCCCAGCCATGTGCAAGTTCTTAATAATATTTCTTCCAAGAGTAAGTCCATGGAGTTCATCTACAAGAACACGTGAGATTACAAACGTGACCACAAATAGCTAACCTCCCTGCTCCCTCCACATACATGCATAGAACAAATAATTCTAATAGGTAAAGATAAACAAATGTGTTATTTTAAGAAAACATTCAAATTTCTCCTTTCCTATTTCTCACTCGATACTCCTCAACTATTTCATTTGCGATTAAGACTACTCTACAACATGTCTATCCCTAAAGAATGGACCTTTGGAATTGGGAATTATATCACAAGAACTCTCCATCAATATCAAGACGATGCCTGACATTACATAAACTAGTAATCTAAATGAAGCTCAACCAATCCTTAACTTTCAATGAAAATACTTTCTTATAGTCCTGTTAGTATTTCAAAACTTTCACATGATCAACAACAACAACAACAACAACAAAGCCTTTTCCCACTAAGTGGGGTTGGTTATATGAATCCTAGAACGCCATTGCGCTCGGTTATGTGTCGCGTCTTCCGTTAGATCCAAGTACTCTAAGTCTTCTCTTAGAGTCTCTTCCAAAGTCCTTCTAGATCTTCCTCTACCCCTTCGGCCCTGAACCTCTGTCCCATAATCACATCTTCTAACCAGAGAGTCAATAGGTCTTCGTTTCACATGTCCAAACCACCGTAACCGATTTTCTCTCATCTTTCCTTCAATTTCAGCTACTCCTACTTTACCTCGGATATCCTCATTCCTACTCTTATCCTTTCTAGTGCATTTGTTAACTAATATATCAAAGGGAATTGTTATTAGCACTCCAAAAATCTCATTCTACACTCCAAACTTTCTATATTAGGAAAGAAGAATACACTTGTGAGGAGTGTAGAATAAGATTTTTGGAGTGCCAATAACACTTCCCTATATCAAATTACATATAAAGAGAGCCTAAAGTTAGCAGCTAGTTAATTCAAAGAAATGCATGTGAGGTTTAAAGTATGAAATGGCAGAAAGTAATACCTTGAGCAAAGTAGTCTGAAACTCCTGATGTCTTGCAATGCACACTAGCACCCCCCAAATCCTCTGCAGATACTTCTTCTCCAGTAGCAGCCTATTGAAACATTTCCTTGTTATACATCTAGATTGTATACATAATATTCACATATTTTTTTTAACAAAGTTTAAAAAGCAACATACCAGATAAATCACGGGACTCATGCAGAAACTATACAAAGCATATACAAGAGAAAACTAAAAATAACCTTCACAAGTGGGGGTCCTGCCAGAAATATGGTACCATTTCCTTTGACCATCACACTTTCATCCGCCATCGCAGGAATATATGCACCGCCAGCAGTGCAGGAGCCTAATACCAACGCAATTTGAGGAATGCCTTCAGCAGACATTATACTTTGATTGTAGAAAATCCTACCAAAATTCTCCCTGTCAGGAAAGACCTCTGCCTGCTTGGGGAGGAAAGCACCCCCACTATCGACAAGGTATATACACGGCAATTTGCAGTGGGAGGCAATCTCTTGCGCCCTGAGGTGTTTCTTAACTGTGATGGGGTAGTAAGTCCCACCCTTCACAGTAGGATCATTAGCTACAAACATACAAAGCCGTCCATGGACCGGACCTATTCCAGTAATGATCCCAGCAGATGGTAAGGATTCTTCATATAATTCATGTCCTGCAAGCTTAAAATTAACAAAACATACAACAATTTAGGCAAGATATCAACTGGGTCCAATCAATTTGTCAAAAAAATGAAAACTTTTGCATCAGGGTGAAGATAACAATCATAATATATATGATTTAATGGGGTTTTTTCATAATCTTATTCCAAATTTGCAACTTTTAGTGTGTTTCAATCAAAACCCAATTCATGAAAGCTACAACTTGAGGAGTTTGATGAAATGGGAAACCTGAGAAAGCTCGAGAAAAGAAGCGCCGGGGTCGAGCAGTCGATCAATGCGTTCTCTTGGGAGGAGCTTGTTTCTGCTCTTGTTTCTCTTCACAGCTACAGTTCCTCCTCCGCCAAGAACCTGCTCATCAATCACTGAATTAATCTAATGGAGAGATAGAGAGACAGAGACAGAGACAGACAGACCGACCCTTTGGATGTGGGATTGGAGGTCGGAGATCAGGACGTCCATGGTCTTGGAGTTGCGAGAGAAGGCCTCGGAGTTCCGATCGACGCCATCGGGAAGGACTCCGAGGCTGTAATTCCTACTTGTTTGTGCGATTTGCAATGCGGCGAGTGATTTCCGTGAAGCCGAAGCTACTGATTTTCTCATCAATATGCCAAGCATTTCGAGCTTCTCTGTTTCTGACTCGAATGTCTCTCGCACTCATAGAGACGCGCGTATTTACAGAGGGAGTGAGCGGCCTATCTCTCTGCTGATGTGGAATGCCTATCCGTGTGAAATTTTTATATAATTCTATAGTCTGTCAGATAAGGATGTGACAAGTTTTGGAGAGTGTGACCATTTATTGGATCAAGGTTTTGCATATGACTTGAAGAGATTATAACAACCGAATTCACGATGCCAACAAGATCGACCAAGTGTGGGGCGATGGCAGCACCCACCAGGGGGCCGATTCAAAGTCAATGTTGATGAATATCGTTGAAGGGATTGAATAGAGGTGTAGGAGTTGTTATTAGAAATGGTGATGGGACTTTCATGGCAAGTTGTGCGATACAACTATGTGGTTATTTCGATGCTTTAATAATCAAATTGCTCGTGGCAAAGGAGGGTTTATTGTCTGCATACGATGCCAGATTCACTTCTATTATATTAGAATTGGATTCCAAAAGTGCAATGGATTTTAATTGTTGCAAATGACGTTCATTTTGATTGGGATGACAGTATATTTGAGGAGATTGATATCTTGAAGAAGAGGTTATCTTCTTTGTTTTTATACGAATGACAATGATGCAAAGGAAACATGGTGACTCATGAATTAGCAAAATTGGGTCTTCACAATGGAGGTTTTCATACTTGGATAGAGGGGGAGCCACTTTGGCTAGTTCCTTTGTTGGGAGTAGATTTGGAGAATGATAATTGAATGTAAGTGGGGAGCAACTTGGTGAAGTACTTTTTTTCCCTCTACACTAGAGGTTTTGAACGAGGCTTCCCTTGCTCCCCCAATTTTCTTGTATTCTATCATCTTTACTGAAAAAAAAAAAAAAAAAAAACTCAATTTCAAATTAAAAAAAAAAAAAAAAAAAGAGATTATAACAATTTTGCTTTTATTTTTCACTTTTCACCTTTTTTTGAAAATTAAAACCAACGATTTAAATTTTGTTTGCCAGCACCTTAGGCTAAAAACTACAATTTAAGCGTCATTTGATAACTATTTTGTTTTTAATTTTTTTGAACTAATAATCATTTGGTAACTATTTTCAATTTTTATTTTTCACTTCTTCACATAAAACCCATTTTTTTACACACAAAAGCATGACTTTGAATGACTTTAAAATTATATATAATTTTTTTTTCATCAATAATTCCTAACTAAAAGCATTAAAGGTTTTTTTTTTTTTAATGACAAATATCATTTGAAGAAGTGAAAAGATCCAAATACAAAAGTTGATAGCACTCCCCTAGCTTCTTTTAAGCATTTTAGAGCAGTTCCACCGTGGGCTATTGCCTGATGGATTGGCTCTCAAACAGGGCCAGAGAGCCCGAGTGGGGACGTCCAGCGTGTGTTGGCGATGGAGCCCAAGCGGGGCCAAGGGAGAGGCCTGGCAGGAGTTGCCAGCCCTAAGGCCACTTGACGCAAGGCTAACGTATGGGCGACGTCAGCCATCATCTCCTCTACATTTCTGGGCCTCAACATTCCCAGGGATCTTGCCTATTTTGCCAAACTCGAAGGAATGCCCACCGGTGACGATGGGATCCCTGCAATCTTAGGACCCTCTACAACTAGCGAAGCCCCGACTAGATTTTTCTTGGGAGCACTCTCTAGAGTCTTGCCTCGGAGAGGCAATGGTTGGTGTAGGGGTGCCTGGAGATTAAACCGGGGATACACCATCCAGGACCTGCTCTTCGCAGGAGAAGCTGGTGTGGGAGGGGACACCGGAGAGACAATGGGTGGGGTTGCCACTGGAGGAGTGAGGGTGGGCTAAGAGGTTTTGGGATAAGGTGAAGGTGACAACTAAGTCGGAGGGCTCAAAGGGGATGCCGGAGGATTTGCAGGAAAAGATAGATTAATAATATAATATTAATTTATACAAAGTAAATAATATAATATTAATTATAAATAAATAAAATACTAATATTTTATTATCTATTGTCAGGGCTATTCAGTGTAGAGGTGGAGATGCAAAAGGCAATTACTGTTCATTACAGGGAATTATTGTTCACTGGGTGAATTAAATAGTAAATAGCCCAGGAGGGCCTTTGCAACGGTGAAGTTGCTCTTATGGAGCACATTGTTACCAAGTTATGAAAGTTTTCATGGAGTACATTTTACCAAGTAAATGAAATTACTAATTAGCATTGAAAAAAATTAATTTAGACCCACAAATTAAAGGAAATAGTTTTGCTCATTAAATAGACAGAGGAAGATGAAAATAAAGAACTTGTGTTCAATCTGGTAATTGTTACGATCGGTCCCTAATTTTTTCAATCATTTTGTCCTCATTAATGTAAATTGACCAGCTCGATCAACTCGGACCAGCATTGACCCATCAACATTGACTGTTGACTGTTTTCTAGATTCGCTGCGGGACCCTCTATGACATCCTACATCGCCCAGGGGAGCAATCCTTATATGTATATTCTCATCCCTACCTAGCACGAGGCCTTTTGGGAACTCACTAGCTTCGGGTTCCATGGGAACTCCGAAGTTAAGCGAGTAGCGCGCGAGAGCACTTCCGTGATGGGTGACCCACTGGAAAGTTCTCGTGTGAGTTCCTAGAAACAAAACCGTGAGGGCGTGGTCGGGGGCTAAAGTCGATAATATCATGCTACGGTGGTGGGGCAGGCCCAGGATGTGGTGGACCCCAGGGCGGGATGTGACACCCTCCATCAGGGTATTTCAATGCGTTGATCCCAAATCCACACTCTATTTCTCCAAACTCAATTGTTTTAATAGAGTTTTGCTATTGAATCCTTTTATGCGCTTAGATCCTAACAGTTTCAAACGTTCTAGAGGACAGACTCAACTAGATTGTTAACCAATGAGTGGAATTTTATTTTAGAAATGTGAATTTCAGTTTCATTTTGTGAATTAAGTGATTAATGATGATGACGATTTTATGAATATGGATTTTCCCTATTACTTATCTTGTGGGATGCATACACCTGCACAAAATTAGAATATTGTACTAGTCTACAACTGTAGGACACATCATGCATGTGTATGAGTTATATTTCAGTGTTTCAGCTTGTTCATACTATGTACATGTTCTTTCATCTTACACTAGCCCGTACTAGTCTACAACTGTAGGACACATCATGCATGCGTATGAGTTATATTTCAGTGTTTCAGCTTGTTCATACTATGTACATGTTCTTTCATCTTACACTAGCTAGGGCTAGTGTATGAATGTTACTCATCTTACACATATATTTAGGTACTATATTTATACTCTCGGCTTGTAAATATCTCAAAGTTACTCAGCAATGACATAACTATATTATTCAGATCATGCTAGTTGATGCTAGTGTATGGTGGTATTGTATGTTAGCCACAAGTAAAAAATCAGTATATGCAAGTACTAGTTTTTCAATTTTATAGCATGCTTAAACTTCAAAAAAATATGTGAATATATATGTAGTAGCTATATAATTCTGTAAAATAGGGGATTAATATGCCTACGTGACATCGAGATTGGAGCATATCATTAAGCAAGGTTGAAAATTTGACTAGCCCACACAATAAATTAATCATAATTTCGTATTGAACAATCATTCACGATGATCAAACTTAACACATCCAACTTACCAGCCTAGGAAAATACTACTAAATGATGCTAGTGTCAACAATACACTAAAAGCATCTCCAGCAGTGTGGAATTGCCCTCTCACCCAAAAAAATTTTGCTCCAACAGCGAAAGAACGGGAGGGCGATTGGGGGTGGGCTGCTGCCCTTGCAACTGCTGTGCCCTTGTGCTTCAAAAACCGCCACAATTTGTGGCCCACCCAAGTGCACTCCCAAAAGCCGAAAAAGCCTTCTGCTTCCTCTTCTCTCCTTGGACCAGCCACTTGGCAGCTGCAACAAGAGACCCCTATGTGCAATGCAATTCAAAATGGCTTGGAATGCTCCTCAGCCGTTCGATTCCCAATCATCCTTTTATCTGGACGGTTGGATTTCCAACCTTAAAAAAATTGAAAATTATAAATTGTTGATATATGTTACAATCCAGCGCATTTGACTTGTGAGAAACCAACGGCCTAGATTAATTTGAAAGTAAAAAAATCCAAACAAATTCTAAACACTCGTAAAATTATACACACTTAACGAACTTAAATAAAGATTTTTATTTTTAAAAAACAAACTTATTACGTACACACTTGCAAGCATAAAGCAAAAAAATATATATTTATGAATAATAATTGCTCTTGTCCTTGCCCTTCCTCATTTCAAATTGATGGAGTTGCACGAAGGCAATTAGTATTTAGAGTCAACAGTGTATCTAATCCAGTTTGTTCCCCATGCTTTCACACTCCAGTTTTGGCATTCCTTCGTAGATCTTCGGATTTCACCCCTACACATGAAATTCCACTCTCCTCTAGCTCACTCAAGCTAATTGGCAATTTTATTGCCCTTGCCCTTCAATTGTCATTGCCCTTCACTAATGAAGATGCTCTAAAAATTTGATTATGGAAATAAACAGTTTTTGCTAAACGGCGTCGTATGGTGTGCTGACACCAAGTTTCGGGACCAAGAAAGAGAATCCGACAGAATTCAGATGAGGTCCATTTTGCGCCTTCAACCGAAACTCCGATTTGCCTCAATGGAGTCTCTGTCTCCGGTTCTCTCACCGACCGCTGTGAAATTCTGCTATCCGAAGCTCGCTTCAATGGCTGCCTCTGCAGCCACTCTTCCTTCGTTCTCAGTTACCTCCATGGCCTCTGCACAGAGAAGAACACCTACTTCAATACACTCTGCAAAACCCACTAAAACCCTCTCCGCAACAGCAACAACAAACCCAATTTCGGTGCCTCCCAAGAAGGTGTTTTCGCAATACCCACATCAGCTTTTCCGTCAATGTTGTTCTCGGCAACCAAACGGAACTTTAAGTGAGAGAGAGCTGAACTTTTAGTTTTTTTTTTTTTTTTTTTTTTTTTTTTTTTGTGTGTGCATTATGCGCAGGTTCTGGTTCCAATTGGGTATGGGACGGAAGAAATGGAAGCGGTCATTATGGTTGATGTTCTGCGCCGAGCTGGTGCCGATGTTACTGTGGCCTCCGTGGAGCCGCAGCTCCAGATTGAAGCTTCTTGCGGTACTAAACTGATTGCTGACACCTCCATTTCCTCGTGTTCCGATCAAATTTTTGATCTTGTGGCTTTGCCGGTTAGTTGTTCTTGACCAATTTATGTTACGTTTCATGAATTTATAGTTTATTAAGTAATGAACTGGTGATAAAATGCGGTACATACACGTAAATTGGTCGTTGAGATTGTTAACCATTCGTAGTTACTGGTTATGGGGATACTGTGCATGATGAAACTTATTACTAAAGCAACCAAAGTTTTTTAAACTAGAATGAGAGCCACAGGAAGTTGTCTTCTTTTAATTTTCGAGCTGGAGAAAGTTTAAAAGAAGTGTAATAGTGTGCATCTATAGTTTGAATCAATACAAATTGTAGGCACAAGGTATTCTGCATTCTGGAGGTGTTATTTTTGGAATTCTTGCGATTCATTTGCACGCCTGAACTTTCGCCTTTCATTTGACTAGATCAATATATTAGAAAGTTTGGTGATGGTCTTGTGTTTAAGTTTGACAACTTATAGCATCCACTGATGATTTTTATGCGTATGACCTCAAGGGAGGAATGCCGGGATCGGTGAGGCTAAGAGACTGTGCAGCACTCCAGGAAATTACAAGAAGGCAGGCTGAGGAAAGTAGGTTATATGGAGCCATATGTGCTGCTCCGGCAGTAACACTTCTGCCATGGGGTCTTTTAAAGAGAAGGCAGGTGGGTTGTTGGTTAAATTTTCAAAATTTTGTCAATTTCAGTGTGCTTTTTCTGGCTAATGGTTGTTAGTGTGTTATGCAAGACTACTTGCCACCCTGCATTCATGCACAAGCTTCCGACGTTCTGGGCAGTCAAATCAAACATTCAGGTGTCAGGAGGACTCACAACAAGCCGTGGCCCTGGAACTTCTTATGGGTTTGCCCTGTGCCTAGTCGAACAGCTATTTGGGGAATCCGTTGCCAAGGAAATTGGAGAATCACTGGTGAGTGGTGAGCCCTACTACTGTAATAGTGTAATGTTAGTGTGTCTGAACTCATGCTTTAGCTTGATTCTTGATAGATGCTCAGTAAAATCCTGTCTCATTTTTTTGTTCATTATACAAGCGTTTGAGTGAGCATTCATGTCTGTGAAGTCATTGTATAAACTTTGCAATTCTTTTATCCAAAAAACTCCATCCTTTGTCAGACTGTCTCTAGGAAAAGCCTGCCTAACCTCTGGTTTTCTTCATCTAATAAAGATGTTCCTTTTCAGATTCTTTATATTTCTATGGTATTTCCTTCTCATATTCAGTGTCGTAATACCTTTTTCGTGATAGCTTTGAGCTAATACTCTGCATCTCTTGATTAGTTGATCTGTCCTGATGATGAGAAATCTAAAAAGGAGGAGTTTAATGACGTTGAATGGTCTTTTGATCATATCCCTCGAGTAAGTTTCTTTTATTTCTGCTTCATGACTAATCTTTTGTAACCTCAATCTATAGATATGCAATTCGATTGGATGCAGAACATCCTCCTCTACAAATAACGTATATGAACTTCAAATTTCTCTGTCATCTAATAAATTTTGAAATGGTCGTTTTGATTAACGAGAAAATATGTTTTGGATAACAATTCACCTCTACGCTCTTTTCATTTGACTCTTAACCCTGTTCACATTTCTGATTACACTTTTACATGACTGCCTACATTTATTTATTTTGGTCATGAACTGCCTAGATTTTTTTTATTACATAGTATCTTCTGCCTGTCATTCTATTTCTCTGTGTTTCCCTCTTTTTGGCGTAAGAAGCTTTTTATCATTCTATTGTCATGCAGGTTCTGATTCCAGTTGCAAATGGATCTGAAGATATTGAAGTAGTAACTATTGTAGATATTCTGAGACGAGCACATGTGGATGTTATAGTTGCTTCAGTTGAAAAATCTGTGCGGATTTTGGGATCTCAAGGCACCAAAATCATTGCTGACAAGTTGATTGGTGTTGCTGCAGAGTCAACATACGACTTAATCATTCTTCCGGTGAGACAAACCGAATAGTTAGTGATACATTTATCTTTCTTATGTTCTTAAACAAACTATCAAGATCTAAGATTAAGTTGTGAAGCGTAAATATTGAATTCTGACTTTGGTGATGGTATTTATCTTTAGCGTTGTGCGGTGCATAATCAAAATGAAAAAGCAAAATGTAGAATTATTAATTCCTTAAATGGGTTGTAGAGGTATATACTTATTCAGTATTAGATAGATAGGCACTTCTTAAGTACTGTTGCATTTATATACGCTTTTGTTTTGTTGGTAACTGTGTGACAAAAAAAAAAAAAAAAGATTTTTCCCTGTTACAAAGTAGACCATTCAATGGTTCTGGTTCCTTCTGATAGGGAGGAAATGCTGGGGCTGAGCGGCTAAGCAAATCTAGGATTCTAAAGAACCTCCTCAAAGAACAAGAACTAGCTGGAAGAGTATATGGAGCGGTCTGTTCGTCGCCAGCAATCCTACATAAACAAGGCTTATTGAAGGTACCATAAAATTTTCTTTTCTTTCTTCTATATTTTTAATGTTTATTTTTTGCTTATATGATTCCTTATGCTTTCTTTGCAAAATATAGGGTAAGAAAGCCACCGCTCATCCTTCCATTGTAAGCAAACTCACAAACGAAGTGATAAATGGCACCAAAGTAGTTATCGATGGTAAACTGATTACAAGCAGAGGACTTTCTACCGTCACAGACTTTGCGTTAGCTATTGTGAGCAAACTACATGGTCATGCAAGGGCAAGAAGTGTTGCAGAAGGCCTCGTTTATGATTACCCGAGGAGTTAGGATGATCTAGACTCATAGATTGAAGTCCTTGCGGATGGAAGGCGTTTCTTTCTTCAGCCCTTAGCCATGAAGAGTATAGTCTGCCCAACTCATAATGGGCAACGGAAGGAGAATCTAGTTACCAAGCAGTTTTGGATGGATTTTTGAGTGTTGAGTTTGTCCATCCGTTTCCCAAGTGCCCGTTCACAAAACAGATACGCCATCATTGCATTACATGACACTGCTGATTCACCGGTCCAGGCTTCTAGCTTTAGCAATTGATGTAAAAAATAATGTGTTGGAGATGGAAAGGCCTGAATATTAAGTAGAATATTTTTGTTGGTGCGGCCAGCTGTAAATGTTTTCAACTTTTATGTCTTTTGGAATGGAAAGTTGATGAAGAATTGTGAAGACTCTGAAAGAGCAGGTGTAAATAGAAAAAGAGTAGAGAAACCAAACCACAAAAAGGTTATTCCGTTGCCGGGACTTGAACCCGGGTCTCTCGAGTGAGAGCCGAGTATCCTGACCAACTAGACTACAACGGATTGTTATTCCGTTGAGCTACAAATGTAATTAATACTAAGGAAATGTTTTGGCTAGTAATTAATGATGAAAAATAGAAAGGGAATTGTTATTGGCACTCCAAAATTCTCATTCTACACTCCAAACTTTCTATATTTAGAAAGAAAAATACACTTGTGAGGAGTGTAGAATGAGATTTTTGGAGTGTCAATAACACTTCCTAGTAGAAAATATAATTTCAAATACAAACAGTATCTGACAAAAACTGACCGCACGATATATGATGAACGGACATGATTTACGGATCCTGTTGGTCCAAACAGAAGCCAATCAAGTGGTCCATCTTGCATAAGCTGGAATTGGATTGCAACAAGAGGTGATTTGGTTTGAGGAACCTCCAAATTGAGTTGCAGATGCCTTGTTAGAGGATAGTATTACGTAGTTTTCCTTTGAGTATTTGATGTATTTGGTGGCCCCTTCTTTCCTTGATTCTGAGTTGGCAGCCCCAGCAAGGCATTTTCAGGGTTCACTCTCTTTTATTCTGCTATCCTCTTGTTATGGTTCCTTATTCTCAATAATATCGTATCTTTTATAAAAAAAAATAAAAAATAAAAATAAAAAAACTACTATTTCCTGAATTATATATCCAAATATTGGTATGAAAATGGTAATTAGAATTTGAACCTTATTATATCAACTTTGTATCGTTGTAAATAAGAATTAAAATATCATAATGCACCATGAACCAGAAGAATAATGGTGAATTCAGTTAAGTTTTTTTTCCCTTTTTTTTTTTTTTTTTTTTTTTAATGTTGATGCAAGCGATAGATAGTGGTGGATTCGAACGCAAGAGTTTAGGTGAAAAGTAAGTGCTTTTAGCCAACTAAACTATAAATTGGTCCCTTGCAAGTGAAATCAATTTATATGAGCGGCAGAAACGTGTTAACTAATAAGATGAAAACTACTAAGATAGTTTAAACTTGACTTGTTCAATTAAACTAGATTCCCACTGCCATCAAACGAGGATTAAAATACTTGAATGCACCATGAACCACAAGAATAACAGTGAATTCATTGTATTTATTTTTTCTTTTTTTAATGTTGATACAAGCAATAGATAGTGGTGGAGGGGGATTAGAACGCAAGAGTTCAAGTGAAAAGTAAATGCATTTAACCAACTAAACTATGAACTGGTCCTTTTGCAAGTGAAATCAGTTTATATGAGCGGCAGGAACGTGTTAATTAATTAGATAAAAAATACTAAGTTAGTCCAAATATGACTTGTTTAATTAAACTAGACTCCCCCTGCCATCAAATGAGAAGCAAAGAGTCCACCAAAAACACAAGAAGTTTAATCTACAAGATGAGACTAATTAACTTTAATTAGTTTTATAATTTACAACTCAACACTCCTCTCCTATACAGACCAGTTACCTACTGTTTCTAGTATAAGATTGGATCCAGATACCAGATACAAGCTCCAATCTCTGTACCGTACTACCTATAACGTTCGTAAACTCGAGCACTCATCTTATATTCGCAGTCCAATTTCATCCGAGTTACCAAGGGCCTGTCAATGTTCGTCGTAAGCATTGCCTTTTGCCTCCCCCTTGCCGCTTCATTGTCTCCAACATCTGTCAACACATTCAGAAAACGGGATTGGTCAGTTTACTTTGCAGTTAAAATGCATCAAGATGCAAGTGAACACTCGAAGAAATATACTTGTTTTGCTTCATTGGTTATCTTATCTGAGAGCAATGAATTACATAGAGACTGGAGAGATACGAACAATGATGTACCTGATCTTTCTGCACTTCCATAATTTCCTCCTGCGGAGAACCAAAGTGAAGTCGAGGAGGGTTAGCGAAACTAGGACAACCAGGTTGATAGACAATTATGCTTTAATGTACATATATCATGTACCTGTTTTTTCTGTAATTCTTCGTTCATTTCTTTAAGTTTTGCAACTTCTACCTCTAGTTCTAAGGTATAGGCCTGCAGGAAACCGAAAACAAAAGGTTTAAACAATTATGAATCGTCTTTCTTAAACAAAAGGATGAACAAAGCAGATCGCCATTACTTGACGGAGCTGTTCTAGGATTCAGAAAACATCTCAAGTTCAAAATCCCTGAAGACGTTTAGCCCTCAGTGACTTTTGAAGGAAAAGATTCACGTTTGAACTTTGTACATTGGCAGTGCAGAAGGCTGCTTTATGCATTCATACAATGATACAATCATATCGACACCACAAAACCTCCTCACTGGGTTTCATCGAATATTAGTAGATGCTCTATAGATTTTTAGGTACATAAATAGCACCCATTTGCATAGACAAAAAGCTAATAAACCTTTAATTGGAGGCTACAGTCGGTTATTTCTACTTGTTTGTTCCTCACAGAGACTTTTATAGTAAAACCAGAAGACTTGTAAAAGATTAGGGTTTGTAGGGATTTCAGTTTGAACTGGATTTTGTTTAAGTCAGAAGATTTAGGCGGGAGATCATGTCCTTACTTGGTCACGAAAAGGGATCGGTAAGAATTCTACATGTGAATGCAAATATCCGAAAGTATGCATCTTTAATGTTCTCACCAAAAAACTATACATTTGTATGATTCAGCTGAAATGCATGTTGATGCACAAAGTGCCACCACTCTAGACATCAAAATATAGGTCTAAAACTACAGCTCAACCACAAGACCACTCGAACACAACAAATTAAAGTCAAATTTCAAAATACAATGGGCAACACATCGAGATAGTATTTAAATGTATGATGGTAGCAGAGCCAATGGGGTCACCTGTTTACGAGCGCGAGACCTTGCAGCAGATTCTCTGTTTTTTATCATTCTCCTTTGCCTTCTCTCAACTACTTTCTCCACAGCTCCACTGCACTTCCTTCCCCGGTTAAACATGTAAGGTACCGGCGACAATGAAGATGTATCCCCACTGCTCTTAGCAATTACATCCGGTGATATCTGATTTGCAGGAGATCTTGTTGCAACTGCACCGCCCCCAGTGCCCAAACCAACCACGCCAATTCCTGCACCCGGAAACCCTCCAGCTTGAGAGAAAGCGGTGTTCATAGAAGGTTCCACAACCCCAGCCATTGGTCCCCTAGTTCTTGGGCTACTTAGCTGAGCATTGTTTACCAAATGCATAGAAGGGGCAAAAGCCATGGTTGTGGGCTTGGGGAAGAGTGGCTGCTGTTGTGGGGGCAACTGCAGCGTTTGTTGCTGAGAAGTTCTCACTCCACCAACATTAAGTGCTAAAGTAGGAGACTGATTTGGAACTGAATTTTTGTTGTCCGCAACTCGATTCCCCAAAATACCGTTGCTTATATTCGGTTGTTGAAAGCCGGAAGCTAAACCAACGTTGTTATTAGGACGGTATATTTCACCATAGAATCCACCATTATTAGGCCTTACAACTGGTGGCTGTATATCTTCTCTCACGACCCCTGCTTTCACCAGAAAGTCCTCCAAGGTCATCTCTCCCAAAGTTTGTTGTCTCTGTGGCAAATTCGAACCGGCAGCAACATTATTATACTTATAATCAGTAGTCTCTCTAATCAAATTTTTCCAAACCTCATCAACCGTTTTCTGACTAAGCGTTCGCGGCAACGTTAACGAACCTTGTCTCCGCAAATTACCCCCCGGGGCATTTACTTCCCCTCCGACCCCAGAAGTAGCCGTCATGCCTTGAGTCTCCTCAGCGGTCCATATATTTTTCAACAGTTCATCCATGTTCATTGATCCATAATCCTTCCCAAGTCCACCTATCGTGTTCTGGAACTCATCAAACGTCAATGAGTACACCGAAGACTGCCGCGCCAATCCAAAACTTCCTGCTGCCCTCCCACCATTTCCTTCTACTGGTGGTGCTTCACCAAAACTCTTGAAGTTGAAATTAGACCCCATCTTCTAAACTTGAAAGCTAGCTGTGCAAACAACTCTATATGTACATCCAATTCACTCAGTAAGCCACGTTCATAAAAAAATCAGGAAAATGATAGGTAAACGAAACAGAAAATTTACTAGCAATACACATTTCAATAACCATTTTGTTAAAAACGAATCGAAGTGATGCAGGGTTAAACCTCAGTGGATCGTACGCGCACAACAACCACTACTGACTAGACAAACGAAACATGGGAGAGTAAGTTCCAACACACCCCTAAGTTTAAGAAACAGACAAATCAATGAAAACAATCACAACAGTGGCTTTATTCAATCCACCAACAGCCGCTTGACAACACTGAGATCATGACACAAGATTCCATTTTCAAGAATTTGCAATTATGAAGAAGCAGGATAGAGTGTGAAAAATCATCAGAAGCAAACAACTTATCCTCCACACATTTCCACAAGATTCAGATCAAATTTGCAAATTACCATTACTTTTCCATTGCATATTCTTTAGCTTCAGATCCACAAATTTACACCAAAAACAAAGTGACAACGATTTCCAAATTCTCCAGCTCCATTAACCCATGACTGTCACCCAAAAATAACCCATTTCTCTAAATCTTACTTACCCCCCAACAAATTGGAAAAAGTTTCAATCTTTCCATTAGAAACTAAGAGACAAATCAAAACCCTAATCATATTTTTGCTTCAAAATTTCACCACCAAAAATGCTAAAACAACAACCCAACTAACAAACTGCATAAATTTGCTTCCCTGCCTAACAAAAACAATTAAAGCTAAAAGAAAGGATAAAACCCAGAAAAATTCGGAGGCTAAATTAATTGAATAATGAGTAAACTCTATTAAATCAGATAAAGACAAACCGAATAAACAGAAAAAAAAAATCAGCTGAAACGAAAAATAAACTAAAAGACAGAAAGAAAAACGCTGAAAGAGAAGGACTTAATTACCTTAATTTTCTTTTTAATTATTTTTCCTTTTTTTTTGGAAAATTGAGGGAGTGACTCCTCGCTGGAGGGAGAGAGAGAGAGAGAGACTGTTTCTCTGAGCTTTCGGCTTTGTCTGCGATGCGTGGAGGCGACAGGTGTCTTCTGCCGCCTCGACACGAGTCCATATTTAAGGTCGGCTCGGAGGCTACGAATTTGGAATTTTTTAGATTTTTTAATACTGAAGTGGGTGGTTGAGCGATCAGATCTCGAAACGTGGACCAATCACGAGCTGAGATCGTGATTTGATGTCTGGCCACTGTCGTATCGAAACGTGGAGTGATCTCCGCCGTTGATGGGGCCTTTCCGACAGGTTGATTGGAGTGCGAGATCTTTTGGTTGTTTTATTGGTTGATAATGGTGGGCACAGTACGGGGATTTTATTTATTTATTTTGTTGGGGATGTGATCATGTGGACTTTCGTTTTCCTTTTTTTTTCCTTTTTTTTTCTTTTTAATTTGAAAAAAAATCTACCGTTATAAGTCAAATCCAAAAGCACTTTCGGGAGAAGGAGGTCGTGCTTATCTACAAGATAAGCAAATAAAAGAAGGTCATGGATGTTTTGTGTGTTTAGGTTTAATGATATTATGACTTGCTTAGGAAGAAAGCTTTGACTCCTCTCTTTAGTTTGTCTTTAAGTTGCAACACATGGTGATGATTTTGAATTGGATAGCGTATAGTGAGGTCACTAAATATAGATCAAAGTTTGATTTAGTCAAATATATGGAAGGTCCAATGCCTTTTTGTGTGTTGAAGAAACCTAATTGGATGTTTTTGGTCATGCCCTAACTTTCGGGTGTTGGACCCATAGGAAATGATCTAGCAAACAGAAGAAAATTATAGGTCTTGCCTCTCTTTTTAGTCTAAGTCATTAGCAACCTTCAACAACATTCTTTTGTGGATAGTCTCAGATTTTACGTTGATACAATGTTTATTGTCATCACAAATTAGAATATCTGAATATTAGTTGAGTGCATGTAAAAAATTTAAATGAGTCTTTCTTGTTTTAGTAAGGATAAGTCTTGGTCTTAGCAATTTTAGCTCTAAACTCTTGAGCCGAAGCTTACGAATTTCAATGCCTTATCATACAACGCTGAAATGGAGGCACGATCAATTTTGTTTCATTTGTTTGATGCATTGGTAGTTTGGTAGAAGTTCATCATATACATGTTGGAAAAAGTTAATTTATTTTATTATTATGTAACCGTAGTTTGATACTTTATGAGTTTTCTTGTGGGCTTAAGTTTTGGATTCCTTGCCATTATGATGGATTAGGTTTCACTTATTTGCTTATTGTTGGTGTCAAAACTTGGACGGAGTTTGGCATTCGGTTTCAAAAACATATTTGCTCTAACTATTGCTTTCGATCTCAATGCCACGAGATGATTCGTGTGAAAGAGAGAATATGCATGTCACTATTGGAGGCTGCCAAAAAAGAGTGATTGTATATGAGTGAATGTGAGGTTGTGCAGGAATGACTTCTTAACCAAACAATTATGCACCGTGTAGGATGCCGATTTGGCTAGGTTATTTTCGGTGCCTCGAGTGAACGAAGACTTATAATTCAGTGCAAATTTGTGTGTTTTTGCCTAAATGTAAATGCAAGATAAATGATAACTTAAAGCGAGAAACATAATGTAAGCATTTCAAAACGGAGTCAGAATTGCAAATGGGCCGGACTACATGGCTTAAAATGTAAATGAACTTGAAATATAAAGAAAGCAGTAAAAGCTCTTAGCAAGATTCATGCCATGAATGGCAAAATAATGCTAGAGTCCACCGAGATCACTGTCTTCGGACTGGACTTAATACAAAACATACTCCTCAGAGAGAGAATTAAAGTGGTTGTATTTGTATGTCAACCAAATCATACCATGGGGTGGCATAGCTATAACAATTTTAAATCTAAAGGAATGAGGCAGTGTTTGCTTTGAAGGAAGACTTTGAGTTTGTAGTTAAAGAGCAATTGGCTTTGTGCTGAAAAGCAATTGGGTTGACTGCAGAATCACTAAAGGTTTGTATAATCATATAAATTGAATTTGACGAAAGTCCTGAGCTCGAAGGTCTCTATTCTATTTATAGGCAGTGGAAAAGGAGCAACCTTGACTATGTCACGAGCCAGATTAAGGGTGAACCGATCATTTGGCATTGACAGTGACTGTAATTCTTGGTTGGTGGTTTTCAGCTGTATTTTGAGGCGCTTCGCACGATTGTGGTAGTGACCTCAAAGTGTCAAATGTCGTGTATGTATGCATTTACGATTACAAGATATTTCAAGGCTTTAGTACTATGTGTGTCACATCCCGGCCCCAGGGGGACCACTTCCCGAGCCCGCTCCACCACCGTAGCACGATATTGTCCACTTTGGGCCCCGACCACGCCCTCACGGTTTTATTTCTGGGAACTCACACAAGAACTTCCCGATGGGTCACCCATCCTGGGAATGCTCTCGCGCGCTACTCACTTAACTTCGGAGTTCCCATGGAACCCGAAGCCAGTGAGTTCCCAAAAAGCCTCGTGCTAGGTAGGGATGAGAATATACATATAAGGATTACTCCCTGGGCGATGTGGAATGTCACAATCCACCCCCCTTAGGGGCCCGACGTCCTCGTCGGCACACCACGACCAGGGTTAGGCTCTGATACCAAATTGTCACATCCCGGCCCGAAGGGGACCACTTCCCGGGCCCGCTCCACCACCGTAGCACGATATTGTCCGCTTTGGGCCCCGACCACGCCCTCACGGTTTTATTTCTGGGAACTCACACAAGAACTTCCCGATGGGTCACCCATCCTGGGAATGCTCTCGCACGCTACTCACTTAACTTCGGAGTTCCCATGGAACCCGAAGCCAGTGAGCTCCCAAAAGGCCTCGTGCTAGTTAGGGATGAGAATATACATATAAGGATCACTCCCCTGGGCGATGTGGGATGTCACAATGTGTGAGAAATACGCCTCAGAGATACTCATGTCTGAGCCCTCATATAGGTTGGAGAGAGATGAAATGATCATCTGAGCTCTGAGATACTTGATAGGAATTAGGGCTAGCTATATAAATATGGTGTTTTGTTATTCAATTGATACAAGTCAGTCACAATGTAGTCTTCGAGTTATGCAACCTTCTTGACTAATTTCTTGTTTTCTCCTTCCTTTTGTTCAACATAATTATATATATTCATTTGTAGTCAGTTTGTTCATCAATTTGACAGTTTGTTATGCATATTTTGATTTTCAACTATATATCTAAGGTTGTCATGCATTTTCTTGTAGTTATTCAACCATTTGTTTTGTTTTCTCTTGGCATTTGACAATTCATATCAAGTAAGACATATAGTGTGCTAATCATACTACAACAAAATTAACACACCCCAAACCCTGATGTCCAATGGGCACCGAAATTGAGGCCTTCAGGCCATCACTCGGATGGGTAACGAAACCATGATATGCATAAAGTTATAACTAAAGTGTTGAACTATTACAATTTACCGAAAATTTGCTAGAACTTCCCCTAAAACAAGGATAGGCCCAAATATAAACACCTACAAGTATCACCAATATTCCAACACCTCGCTTGAAAGGCCACACCTAATAGGTTTCTGACCCTCAATTACACGCCTGATAATATGTTTAGAGCATATTTACCAAAATACAATTTGTAATAATAAAGTTGAGTAGATAACTTATCTGATAAGAATGTGTTAGAGCTTTGGGAAGATGTATCTACGTCGAATATGCTCACTATAACTGCTACTGACCCCGGTGACATAACATACAATATCATATGCTAGTCGTAGTTAGTAAGCTGGTTAATATAATCATGTCATTATTGAGTAGTCCTGAAGTAATGACAATATGAGGGCATGACTGTATAATCATGTCATTATGGAGTAATCTACATAATGAAAAGTTGAGTATGTATCATGCACTTGTAGAACAACCTGAGTATGTATACCATACACATTTAAGTTGGATGTCATGATCATCCATTAGTCATGGCTAGTGTAAGCCAAATCATACAAACATATACTACAATGTTTGATTCTAATTCATAAAATCTATTTTCGCCATAAACGTGACTAAAATCATATTTAATTAAGCCTGCTTAATATTTAGTGTTGCCCACATATCGAAAATCAAGGTCTGGTCACCCATTCAGCTTGCTCCTCCTTAAGGAGTCTTATCCTTGTCAATCTAGTAAAGTTCGTAACTAGGCCGAAACACAATAATGTCTCATTCTGAATTCCGAGAGATGAATAAAATATTTAATTTTATTTAATCTTATGCCTGCATCTAACTTTCAAGTTAGATTGCCTACGTACATTGTGAAGGGATCAAGGTAATCGTAGTTCACCTTTTGTAAGAGAAATTCAATGTATACTTCATAATTGTTTGAAATTATTACTAATTCACCGATAGCAACTGCACATAGACATGTACAATAACCAACTAGCAAAACTCTGTTAAGACGATTAATTTGAAGAAATATGGTGCGGACTTGGAATAACACGTCGAAATACCCCAGGAGGAGTCCTAGCCTCAAGGGTTGAAACCGAAAAACTCAATGATCAATTTTAGTGGACTATTTCGCCGCCAGACGAAATATTCTATTAAAACTAACTGCTAGTGAATGGAATATTTGACTCGGATACGGGTTCGAATTAGGTCAGATTTGGGTTCAGATCATGTCGGATCCAGGCTGCCAGATCCGAACGGGGTTTTCGAGTTGAGTTGACCTGGTTCCTCACCGTTGCAATGCCAGACTTCTTGTCGGAATCTGGGTTTTTTCGTCGAAAAACCTAGAAGCTTCCTTAGCCTCGCCACTTCTCAACCATTTCACACCACTATATATGAAAAATCATCTACTCAACGAGAGGAATCTAATTATGGTAGTTAGAAACCTTACCTTCCCCCAAAAATGGAAAAATTTCGTCGAAAAAAGTGAGCATGCGGCGGAGCTTTTAGAACCATCGTCTCAGGTTTGATTTCCAAAAGCTGAGGTTAGGAACAAGTCTGAGAGGATGATGATGGTGGTCTTAAGAACTCGATATGTTGAGAAAATTGAGAAGTGATCCTTGTGTGTGTTTGCCTGAGGAGAAAACGAAAGGGAGAGGATTTTTTGAGAGCTTTCTAGAGTCTCTTTCTCCTCCCCCCCCTCCCCCAAAAAGTGAGAGAACAAGGGCCATAGAAAAATATCCAAGTGGAAAATTACTGAAATATACTTGGCATTAACGCTTCGTAAAATGTTCGTTTTAACTTCAAATTTCGTTCCACTTGCGCTCTTACATTCATAACGTCGAGTGCTATAAGAATAAACTAAAATATTGTCTCATACGTGTCATGAGCACAAGGTCAACAAAAGTCAAACCTTATCCTTCTAGAGGTATTTTGGTCATTTCACTCTTATAAGGATTAAATATTCTAAATTCAGGGACTCGTCGAAACAAAAATGGTATCAAAACAAAGGAGTACGTTGTCTATGAAAGTGAGCATCTGCATTAAGCTATAACCGTGGGTTAAGAGGTTACAGATAGTCATGGACGCTTTTTGACTGTCATGCATCACTCATGTTCTACTTCTACCATTAGTTTATATCACCTAATTAATAACATAACTTTATTATTAAGTTACTACTATAATAAAAATAACACAATGTTCCAAAGTGGGTGTAATTTGAATTTGATAATGTTGTTGGTGGTATAAAGTATACATACAAATAAAATCAAAGATATTATTAAATATCTTAGAAAAATAAGAGTGAAGGCCAATATGCACATGGGGAGTTTAACGTCACAGAGGTGTTCTGTCTCAATAACAAAAGGATATCTAAAAAAATGTTAACATATATCTTTGTATTATTGGCATGGGACACTATGTGTCGATGTACCCGTACAATGCAAGTCCCTTTTGTGCATGTGAGTATTGTGGGCTATACCCCTTGTCAAGTGGTCCAGATCCAAGGAATAGGATCATCTTCGGATCTCTTTCATCCATATCCTCTAGATCATTCAATCATATCCATTCAAACAAAAATCGAGAAGTGATCCTTGTGTGTGTTTGCCTGAGGAGAAAACGAGAGGGAGAGGATTTTTTGAGAGCTTTCCAGAGTCTCTTTCTCCTCCCCCCCCCCTCTCCCCCAATAAGTGAGAGAACAGGGGCCATAGAAAAATATCCAAGTGGAAAATTACTAAAATATACTTGGCATTAACTAGAAGAATCCGGAAGATCCGAAAGGTAGGGCTCTGGAGAGAATCCCAATCACAAATCCAAAATTAAAGGATTGTGATACTCACACACCCCTTTAAAAAAAAAAAAAAAAAAAGGTTCACGCCTCTGTGCCATCCCTTTCTCTCCTCCTCCCTCTCTTTATGAGCTTTTTGCTCACACGTCTCCAAATTATAATTTGAGTTTGAGTAATCAGTCCGAGAGGTCTTTCTTCAGAGTTCAATCTTTCAAGATTTCGCACTGCCATCGCCGATGGGCCCGAATGAACGACCTTGCACGCATTTATCAAAATCCTTAAATTTGTTGGAACTAGGTTACCATTGAAGATTGTTGGAACTGCTCTAGTGACATGTGCAAGGTTTCTTTTGAATCTTTGAATCTTGTTCTATGTTTTGGTAGGTGTACCAATAATTTGAAGTGATAAACTTCTTTCCCTTCCCAAGTGTTTTTGTTTAATTGCAATGTGCATTTTTCCAAAATCTTATTCTTGTTCCTCTCTCCTTATTCATACTCAAAAATGAAAAGAAAAAAAGGCTCAGACAGAGAGGGAGAGGGAGGGGGAGATAGAGGGGATGGAAGGGGGAGAGACGGGTAAGGAAAGAAAACGGAAAGGTTTCATGCGTGAACTCTTTTTCTTTCTCCCCTTTTGTTTCGATTTGTTTCAAATTGGATTTATTATTTTGGTAAGGTGTAACAAAGATGGTTTAAGATTATTGATTAAGTCATCGTCAGATTAATTTAAGAGTTCAAATGAAAGAGAACTTCATAGAGCTTTTAAATGAGAACTTTAGGCGAGCAACACTGGTTGTGTCAAATTCTGTAAGATTTCCTCAAGAGTATTTTTTTTTTCCTTTAAAAAATATAATTTATCATATATGGCATATGTGATACATTTGCGATTCAAATAAAGTGTTAGGAGAGCGAGAAACCAAAGACAAGATCTTGTGTGAAAAGAGTACTAAATTTAACTATCTAAGTTATAAGCTGGTTGCGAAATTTCTAAGTTTGACAATATGCTACTAAACAAGATTGTGCCACTGCATATGGCAATGTATTAGTTTTGAGATCTAAATGAGGTTGAAAGCAAGCCTAAACTAGAGTAAATAAACACGGACACAATAACTGGCAAAAAGAATTTTGATATAGCCACTTAATTACAATGACTGAAGTCTGTTTGAAATTGCTTCCCTAAAAACAATTTCAGTATAAGTGCTTTTATTTGAAATAGGACCATAAAGCTCGTCGGGCAAGTGTTTTTGAACGACTAAGTTAGTGGTTTTAGATAAAACGTTTTTAGAACCATACCTTAGTAAAAAGGCATGTTAATTTTGGAAAAGCACTTCAAGTGCTTCTAGCAAGAAGCACATAACTGGTACTTTTAGCAGGAAGCACTTCAAGTGCTTTTAAAACCAAAAAATATTTTCCCTAAAAATGCTTTACGTCATTTAAAAGTACTTACCAAACGAGTCCGTAGTGGTTTCCAAAAAAAAAAAAAAACGAGTCCGTAGTTTGTTATTTGAAATATATGGTGGTATTTCGGGCCACTGATAAAACTTGAGCTTTGTTAGACAAGAACTATAATGGGCCGCGTTGGATCAGTTCCCCACTATAACCCGGCCCATATTCCAAATCTTCTCTCAGTTACCTTTTGAATCTAATCATCGCTCCCTCTGAGTTTTATCTCTAATCTGATAAAACCCTAAACCCCTAAACCCCGAAAGGGATTTCTGGTGTATAGCATATCGAATCGAAAACCCCAAAGCATAAAAGGAGGTTGCTTTGCTTTCCAGCCTAAACCCTAACCCTAAACCCCCAATGATTGGATTCATCCGTGCTGCTAAGGAAGCTCATTGACCGTTTGGATTTCTCTGAATCCTTCATGTATGTTGAGGTAAAAACCTCCTTTTTCTCTGTTAGTTTTTACCCTACAATTTGTTTTTTGTTTGCTTTCTGGGAAATAGTCTTCGGAATCAAGTTTTTCTCTTTTGGTGTGAGCAAATGACTATTTAAGTATTTTTCCTTATTTTTATTGGTAATTTAAACTTTAGAGTAGTAAATGAATGAGAGAAATTGGATAGGAACAGTTAAAATTATCATTTGATACGCTTTCCTGATACAATGGCAGGTTTTCGAGTTTTATGTGTGTTGTAGTAGGAATTTTATATGAAGTGGATTGAATTTCATTTCACAATGTTTGCTGAAACAGTGTTTTCTTCTAGTAACCGAAAAAAATATGTGTAGTCCCGAAGGGGATATGGAATTGACATGGCTTGTTTTGTGTAATCGAAGTGTATTCTCTGCCCGGCTGATGTTTTCTATATCTGTTTCCAGGTTGGTGCCCACCTGCAGAGGTAGGCATGTTTCCAAATTTTTGTCCTCACTTCGACTTTGTTGTCAATCGTTCTCGTCAGCTACAAATACTTTGCAGCTGCCATCAGATGGCTTTGCGAATGATAACAGAAACGATAATATCGATTTTCTATTCCACTCCTGCACAAATGTTCACCATGCTAAGCAACTCCATGCTTATCTTGTGGTGTTGGGAAAATCTCAGAATATCTTTCTTGCTGCCAAGCTTGTCAATCGTTATGCCTACCTTGGCAACGTGTCATTCTGTCGCCGCACATTTGATTCGATACCAAGGAAAGATGTCTATACCTGGAATTCCATGGTATCTGCTTATGTTCGCAGTGGGCGGTTCTGTGAAGCTTTAGATTGTTTCTCTCAGTTTTCGTTGACTTCTGATCTTCATCCTGATTTCTACACCTTTCCTCCTGTCTTGAAAGCTTGTGAGAATCTGGTTGATGGGAAGAAGATACACTGTCGAGTTCTAAAGCTGGGGTTGGAATGGGATGTCTTCGTGGCCGCTTCTTTGATCCATATGTATTCCCGTTTTGGTTTTATTTACGTTGCTCGTAAATTGTTTGATGATATGCCATTTCGAGATACAGGGTCTTGGAATGCAATGATTTCTGGGTTTTGTCAGAATGCAAATGCAGCAGACGCGTTGGATGTCCTGGTTGAAATGAGAATGGAGGGGATAAAGATGGATCGTGTAACTGTCGCAAGTCTGCTGACTGCTTGTGCTCAATCAAATGACATCTCAAGTGGGATGCTGATTCATTTATATGTCATAAAGCATGGACTAGACCTTGATCTGTTTGTATGCAATGCCTTGATTAACATGTACTCCAAATTTGGTAGCTTGGGACATGCACGAAGGATTTTTGATCAAATGGAGGTTAGAGATTTAGTTTCATGGAACTCAATAATTGCTGCATATGAGCAGAATAATGATCCAATCACTGCACTTGAATTATTTAACGCCATGCAACTACTTGGAATTCAGCCCGATTTTTTAACACTAGTGAGTTTGGCTTCAATTTTAGCTCAATTAAGTGACTCCGAAAAGAGTAAGTCTGTTCATGGATTCATCTTGAGGAGAGATTGGTTTGTGGAAGATGTTGTCATTGGAAATGCAGTTGTGGATATGTATGCTAAATTGGGTGCTATAGATTCCGCACGTACTGTTTTTGAAGGACTTCCTACCAAGGATGCTGTTTCATGGAATACTTTGATCACAGGCTATGCTCAAAATGGTCACGCAAGTGAAGCAATTGAAGTGTACCGCATGATGCAACAATGTGAAGAAATAATTGCAAACCATGGAACTTGGGTTAGCATTCTACCAGCATACACCCACGTAGGAGCCTTGCAACAAGGGATGAAAGTACATGGACGGGTGATTAAGAACCGTCTCTACTCAGATGTATTTGTGGGAACCTGCCTGATTGACATGTATGGAAAATGTGGAAGACTAGATGATGCATTGTTTCTGTTCTCCCAAGTTCCTAGGAAGAGTTCGGTCCCTTGGAATGCTTTAATTTCGTGTCATGGAGTTCACGGGCATGGTGAGAAAGCTCTGCAGCTATTCAATGCTATGCTAGATGAGGGGGTCGAGCCAGATCATGTCACCTTTGTATCTTTAATGGCAGCGTGTAGCCATTCAGGTTTGGTCGATGAAGGTCAATCATTCTTTCATATGATGCAGGAACAATACGGAATCAAGCCTAGTTTGAAGCACTATGGCTGCATGGTTGATTTGCTTGGTAGAGCCGGGCATTTAAACAAGGCATATAGTTTTATAGAGAATATGTCTGTACGGCCTGATGCTTCTGTGTGGGGTGCTCTACTCGGCGCTTGTAGAATACATGGAAATGTTGAAATGGGCAAGATTGCTTCAGAACGCTTGTTTGAAGTTGATTCAGAGAACGTGGGTTACTATGTTTTGTTGTCAAACATATACGCAAATTTCGGGAAATGGGAAGGTGTAGAGAAAGTGAGATCTCTGGCCAGAAATCGGGGATTGATGAAGACTCCAGGATGGAGCTCAATAGAAGTGAACAATAACGTTGATGTCTTCTACACTGCAAATCAATCGCATCCAAGGTGCGAAGAAATATACGAGAAGCTGAGGGATCTAACCGCCAGAATGAAGAGCCTCGGTTACATTCCTGACTTCAGCTTCGTGTTGCAGGATGTCGAGGATGACGAGAAAGAGCACATCCTCAACAGCCACAGTGAGAGATTGGCAATTGCATTCGGAATCATCAGTACAGCCCCGAAAACACCCATTCGGATCTTCAAAAACTTGCGGGTTTGCGGCGATTGCCACAACGCAACGAAATTCATATCGGTAATCACGGAGAGGGAGATCATTGTGAGGGATTCTAACCGTTTTCATCATTTTAAAGATGGAACTTGCTCTTGTGGGGATTATTGGTGACAGCAAATATGAGTTAATGTTACGATGGGAGATCCATATTCTTTTGATTCTTGTAATCATAATTGCCAACTTGGTGCCAGATTACTAGAAAAGGCCTTGGTCAAAGTTAGACCTGTAAACGGGTAGGGTTTATTGGGTTTGGATCGGGTTCAATCCGACCCGTTAAGTTAACGAGTCATCCGAATCCAACCCATTAAGATAACGGGTCATCCGAATCCAACCCATTAAGATAACGGGTTATCCGAACCCAACCTGTTAATCTAATAGGTCACCTGTTTCATCCATTAACATTTTTTTTTTTTTTTTTTTGCGTTCCAATACACTTGCCCATATCAACCGTGGAAATTATGAACTTCACCTGGTTGAAAAGGATTCCCAAGAGCAAGATCAGCAGCTATATTTATATCAGCGTCATCAAAAATCACAAGGGGTGATTTGCCTCCTCGTTCAAGTGAAACTTGTTTCAGATTGCTCTTTGCTGCAGCCTGCATTATTTCAAGAACAAGCGTCAACATTACAAATCACAACATGGCGTTCAAGTATTGTCATTGAATTTCGTAACAATTTTTCGCATAAAGGATTCAAATTTGAACGAAAGAAAGAGAATTTACTTTGTCAATGTCCATATGATGGCTGATGGCAGCACCAGTAGTCTTTCCAAATCCGGTTATGACATTGAACAATCCGTTAGGAACACCAGCCTTCATAAGAATTTACAAGAGAGAGTCAACAATGGCGAGCCACATTGGCAATAAACACGAACAAACGCAGAGAATGACTGAGCTTACCAACTTAGCCAGATGCGCACAGTATAATGCAGATAGAGGTGTTTGCTCAACATGTTTGGTGCTAAGAGTTTATTTTTTTGTTGTTAAGGTTTTACTGAAATTACTCAAATATTCTCAACTAACAGGTTAACGGGTTGACCCAAAATAACCCGTTATTTAATGGGTTGTTAACGGGTTCACCAGTTAGTGACCCGACCTATTAAGCATCCATCCAAATACTAATATTAACAGGTCAGGTCCAAAATGCCAAGTCTAGTCAAAGTATACAAGAAAAGAGATTCTCTCGTATAATCAATTTTTAGTCCTAATGGCATTACCGTTCAATATTTTTTGTTGTATGTTCAAAAAATCCATTGCATGTTCAGTAAACAACTGTCAAGTAGTAAGCTGGTTACATAAGAGAGAATCTCTTGTACAACAAGCTCCAACTTGCAGGATGAAAATCCTCTCCGGATTCCTTTTGTAGGGATCTTAGGGATCCTCACATCATGATCGTTCATTGTACATCGTATAGTCAGTTTTCGTTAGATAATATTTGTATTTAATCTTAAATAAAAAAATTTAAAATAATTTCTGACCGCACAATGTACGATAAACATAAACTCTTCAGTGAAAAACCTTGTCTAGTCTTATAGATTTCGTGCGTGTTTTACCTTCTCTGCAATCCTAGTTTTATAATGGGATCCAAATCCGTATCTGATTCTTGGATGTGAAGGCAGCGTTTAGAATGCTGTAAGAATATCTACCTGTTTTTTTCTGTTGATTCCACGTCGGCTATGACTCATTCCACTTTGCCAGCTTGTGTCCAGACACCTTGCTTCACTTTGACATCATGGACTAGAGAAATAAATAATAAAGAAAAATTGACCATTAATAAATTATAATTATAATTGCAAGTGACGTTTTATTATAATTATAGCGGTGAAAAAATTACATGACGACATGGATTCGAACTTTATCCGTGACTAATCTAATAAAATCTATTATTTGATAAAAACAAAAATTATAATTCATTTAATTCAACAGTAAAAAATTCAAAAAAATGTACGGAACGTAAAAAAAATTGTATGAATAGCATCACTTTAATTATAATTAACTTATAAATAAAAATTAAAATAAAAGACTCCACCAACTGTGGCCCACTACTATCTCACTGTCATCTTTGTACGGACCCGCAAGCGGGGGGCCCACTGCGACCCTATTCTGAAGTGGCAACCAATCAACACGCGCCTATCTATAAAAATGCCTTCCCGCTGCCGCCAAACCCTCATCCTTTCCGGCCGCCACCAAAGGTCCAAAACGACGACGACGCCAACATTTCCTTTGGCGACACCATGAAAAACCCCCACGTACCACCACCTGGCCCTCTCTACAAGCAGATTTCGTGGTCGCCCGACACGATCCGGGAAGAGACGTGGCAGCGTCGTAAGAGCATTTCTGGCACGCGCCGTCTTGTTCGTAGCAAAAGCGTTTCCGGCGATGATTTGGAGGAGCTGAAGGCCTGTATTGAGCTCGGATTCGGGTTCGATTTACCCGACGTCGACCCGAAACTATCCGATACTTTACCTGCTTTGGAGTTTTACCACGATGTAAATAAGCAGTGCAGTAAGAGCTTGTTAACAGGTTTGGTTGATGTGAACCGTTGGATTGATTTGATCTTGGACTTTTTTTGTCGGCCGGGTTTTGATTGGTGTTTTTTGATATATTGTTTCAGACAGTGGCGATGCGGAGGAGGTGAAGACGAGATTGCGGCAGTGGGCCAAGTTGGTCGCTTGCTCCGTTCGGGAATCATCATCTCCTTCCATCTAATCTCAAAAATAATTTTTTGAATTTCCTAAAGTGTAAAGTGTAAATTATAAATTAAATTATTTATTTCAACAATTTTTCACTTTTTAATAAAAAGTGAAAAAAAAAAAATGGTTATCAAACGATTATTTGATTTTTATTTTTAATGTTTAGTTTCATTTTCAGAAAACGAATAGTGTTCTTGGCAATTCTTTTCAGTTTTTGGTTTTCAAAATTGAAAACAGTTAGGTAACAAGCTTTCACTTCTTAGTTTTCAATAGGTGAAAACTAAAATTGAAAATGAATTGATTATCACACGGTCACTAAAGTAGTAAAGGTGTAACTTAATACAAAATCTTTCTCATTATCAGTACCAATCATATAAATATCTCTCTCATTATGGGCCCGTAACACCTAACAACAGTTAGGCTATTTTCGAGTGAGTGATTTATGACATAGACTTCAAAATGTTAAATAAAATGGATTAGATAAGCTATCTATGTGCACTACAACGGCATGTAAGAGGGAATTGCAAAACACTACGTGGAAGTAGGCATTTACAAATCTCTCTCACATGCATTTGCAATTGCATTTCTAATCCTCTCTATCTAACTTGACCTTAATTTCTTGGGACTTATAAATCTGTCACCCAAACATATCTTAACAATTTCTCTCTTCCTTTAGTGTAGAAATATCGTGTTGAATTCGTGTCTAAACCCATATTAACTCTATCGGGTTAAGTTTAATCTCTCTAAACCCACCTCACTTGATCCTTCACCGTTGTTGGTCATGGTCCTTACCATGTCATCATATACAAGTAAAATGTCAATATTAGTAGGCTAAATCACACAATAGATTATGATAATAATTAAGTATTAAATTCGTGATGCATGTGAGTACAACTTGAGACCTTTTATTTATAAGTAGAGAAAAATAGTACAAATACACGTACTTTTGAGATGTCATCGGTAACATTAAGACAATATCCTCTGAAGATGTTCGAACATACAACATTAGACTATTCTTACATGACACAACTGTGACAATGCAAACATGTATAGGTCAGTCTTTTCCAACCTTTTGGACTCATAAAATTTTAGGCTTAAAAAGGTTAGAATTACGAAAAGCTACAAGTGACATGAATGCTAGGGAGACCAAAGTTTTTAAACTAAATTTGCAAACAAAATGATGTGGTTGTTGATGATTGGATATTACTTAAGCGTTGATTAATGTGCTTATTTTCTATTAGGAAACATCATTTGGTTTACAAATTTTGGTATTCCTAGCATTACCCTCGGTAAAATATCAAACTACAACCTACACGTGTCACCATACGAAAGCTTAAGGAGCAATGAAATATCTCATATTAAATTATGTGTCTTATTTGCAAGTAATTAGATTGACCTAGTGGATATAGCATTTCTAATTAAACTTACTCCGTTTAAGTTCAAATTCTTTCCTTTCTCATAGTTTAAATCACTTTGGTATTAATTATTTATTGTTTGATAAAAACAAAATTGTGTCTTACTATTGTTGGATATTGTGAGATTATTCCTTTGCTAGAATAGAACAATTGCAATACCATTAGGTCGCATTCTCAGTTGAATATAACATGTGTGTTAAAGAGTGTTTATTTACAACCTAGAATATATTTTATTTAAGCGGATAATACATGTTAGAGACATGTTTAAAAATATTTTTAAAATGATCAAAAAAGCGTTTTTAATGTCATATCCCGGCCTGGGACAGATCACTTTCCGGGCCCGCTCCACCACTGTAACACGATATTGTCCACTTTGGGCTTACCATTCCCTTACGATTTTGTTTGTGGGAACTCACGAGCAACTTCCCAGTGGGTCACCCATCATGGGATTGCTCTAGCCCCCTTCTCGCTTAACTTCGGAGTTCTTACGGAACCCGAAGCCAGTGAGCTCCCAAAAGGCCTCGTGCTAAGTAGAGATGGGAATATACACATAAGGATCACTCCCCTGGACGATGTGGGATGTCACAATCCACCCCCCTTAGGGGCCCGACGTCCTTGTCGGCACACACGTGGCCAGGGTTAGGCTATGATACCAAATTGTCACATCCCGGCCCGGGGCAGATCACTTCCCGGGCCCACTCCACTACCGTAGCACGATATTGTCCGCTTTGGGCTTACCATTCCCTCACAGTTTTGTTTTTGGGAACTCACGAGCAACTTCCCAGTAGGTCACCCATCATGGGATTGCTCTAGCCCTCTTCTCGCTTAACTTCGGAGTTTCTACGGAACCCGAAGCCAGTGAGCTCCCAAAAGGCCTCGTACTAGGTAGGGATATGAATATACATTTAAGGATCACTCCCCTAGGCGATGTGGGATGTCACAATCCACCCCCCTTAGGGGCCCGACGTCCTTGTCGGCACACCACGACCAGGGTTAGGCTCTGATACCAATTGTCATATCCCGGCCCGGGACGGATCACTTTCCGGGCCCACTCCACCACCGTAGCATGATATTATCCGTTTTGGGCTTACCATTCCCTTACGGTTTTGTTTTTGGGAACTCACGAGCAACTTCCCAGTGGGTCACCCATCATGGGATTGCTCTAGCCCCCTTCTCGCTTAACTTCGGAGTTCCTACGGAACCCAAAGCCAGTGAGCTCCCAAAAGGCCTCGTGCTAAGTAGAGATGAGAATATACACATAAGGATTACTCCCCTAGACGATGTGGGATGTCACATTTAAATAACTAAAATCTCTTACGACAATGTTTGAAATAAGTGGCTCAAACTGTTTGTGAATTTTAAAATTAATATTTGCCTTCTGATGTAAGCGTTCCTTTCATAAAGCACTTCTAAATAATTTTCCAAAAAACACTTGAATTTTAATAATATTTAGTTGTGACCAATATCATCAAAATATTTTAAGGGAGCTAGTATTTGTACTTTTAATATCTCAATCTGCACTCCTATATATTTTTAATTTATCTATTCTAAATTTCTTAATGTGATTTCAATTTTACCCCTATATATATATATTTTTTTTTTTTTTGTTAAATGATCGATTTGTTAGATTAGAGAACCAACAGGCTTCGAACCCACACCGTAATGCAAAGGCACCACTTCTCTCCCCCATTGTGGTAGATGACCACTTGCACCCATATATTGTTATTAACGTCCATAAAATTTCGAAACTCTCATTAAATATAATTTTGATAACATACTTAATGTCCTAATAAAAAAAATATCACGTGTTCCATATTTTTTAAAAGTCAAGAAAAATTAATAACATATTGATTATTTTTTTTAAACAATAATATATGTGTTAAAATGACACACCCCGACCGAGGTCGGAGCGTGCTGGCCGTCACACAAATGTGACGTAGCCATGTGCACGTGCGGAAGCTAGTAAAGTAGTAATATAAAAGTACGAATAATTCAAAACTAGCATACAAGGTACAAATATGTGCTAGTAAGTGATATACAAAATCAGAGTAGGTCTAGAGCAGTCCAAACAAAAACGATAACAGTAGTGCGCCCGAAGGCGACCCTACAATGTGGAGTGTCTGTCAGAACGCCGAAAAGCTCTCAAGGGAAACCACCGCAACGGCTAAGCAACTAGAACCTGGAGGGGCGCAAAACAAAAGCGTGAGTGGGCAAAAACAAAGCTCTTTTGAAAACCATTTAGCAAAATACATTATAACCCCTCGCCGTAAAACCTGTATACTTCCCAGAAAATAAACATATATACGTATGTATAGATATGCCAAACATGCTCAAGGGTATGCTAATCATGCTCAAGAATATGCCATGTCAAAACCTCATAATGATATGTAAGTGCCCAGGTATAAATCATATCAACATCATAACATCTGGCAGCCGGAGTTACCTAACGTGACCTGTACGGCTGCATTTAGAGCTCAAATCTCAATCTCAATATCTAAACCTGCCCACAAGTCGGAACCACCTAAAGTGGTCTGTACGACAGGCCTGGGTGTAATACATATATACGCTCCAGTGCTACGATCACGTGAAGACTGTGCGAATAATCGCGGGTCACCTATGAGTCGGAACCACCTAATGTGGTCTGTACGACAGGCCTATGCACCTAACTTGGATCCAAGCTGAGCGTGTGGTGCGGGAGGTGAACATCACGTGAAGGACTGTGCCCTACTCTCGGCGGGAGCACTAACACCGGGGGTGCAGGTTATGAGCTCTCTAAGCATCTCTAACCACTATTTAATGCAATCGTTAAATAACGCTTACCTGGCACTTACCTATGCCTCCACAGCACCAACATATAAATATATATGACATATGCATAATTGAATATATAAATAAACGTATATGCCACTACTCATGCATAACCACCAATTATATAAAAGAAATGGCATATAACGAAGCATTTATACTAATTTCTGGGAATTAATATGTATATAGGTATATACGGAAAACAAAAGCCCACTCACTGGTATGTAGAAGGGTCGTAGCCCCCCTGTCTCGCGTGTGCACGCTCGTCCTCTGGGTACGTGTCACCTAAATGCGAAACAACTATAAAAACGTTAACTTTTAAAGCACATAACTAACTTCTCGTAATAACTTCTCATACATTGCTCAAAATGGACAAATGAATATACCAACGTGCTCTACACAACCTCAGGATCACAACCATATTTTTAGAATAATTTTTGGACCCCACACGCGCCCCCACGCGCCAGCACAGGCACGGACCTACGCGCCCCCACGCGCGGCCACGTGCCAGGCACACTGACGGTGTCAACAGACGCCGTTAGGAATATTCCGTCAGTTTGACGGAATATTCCGTTAAATCTAACCGGATGCCGTCACTGCCGTTGGGAATATTCCGTTAAACCTAACGGAATATTCCTCTTTCTTCTCCGATCGACTCTCGCCGGACTCCGGTCGCCGGAAAACTGGGAAAAGTTTAAACTCACTAATCTCCCTCGTTTCTCAACCATTTTCTATGATTCTTGGACCAAAAGAAAGCCCTAAACTAGTAGAATCACGTTACACAACTTTTAAAAGCTAAAAACCACGCGATCATACCTGTCTCAAAACTCAAAACTCGGCCAACTTCGAACCAAGCTTTCCCGACGTCCAATTTTGTCCAACGAGCTACTCCGACTCTCCTTAGGACCTCACTAAGACACCTACGAGCTCAGAAATCCCAAAAACTCAATGTATAATTTTTGCATGAACAGTACTCAAATCGGCCATTGTTGAAACGACGTGAAAACGAAGTATTCCTCACCTGAAAATGGTATGGCTGAGCTCGCCTCGACCTCACGAGTCGAATGGTGTGGTTGGTTCCTTCGATCTGTGATGGTTTGAGTGTTTTTGATGTTTGTCCGTACGTCGAAGGAAGAAGAAGAAGAAAGGGAGAGAGAGAGAGACACGGGACAGAGGCAGAGGGAGAGGGAGAGTGTGGCAGTGTGTGTGTGAGTTGTCCAACACCTGCCACCCCACACAAACGACCCACAACGTGCCAAAAACGAACTAGGGGCAACATCGTAATTTCACACGTGCGTTTCGAAAGTTCCGGGACGGGATGTCACAAAAACTCAAAATTTTCAAGCCATTTTCATTAGTTTTCCTTAATTTTTTTTGTCGAATGATAGATTTTATGAAATTAGATGATAGATTAGCTATCGACCGAGTTTGAACTCATACCGTCATGTAAAAGCTCTCTTCCTTTCCATCATTGTGGTAAAGGGTTACTTACTAAAAAGTGCAGATAAAGATTTTGAGAGTACCAATTACAACTTGGAGGAGGATTCTCTCCCCTCCTACTTAAACGGTGACAGTTAAGACGCATGAACATTTTATATTGATTTTTATTACAGAGACAATAAGACAAAAAACAAAGTGTGAGAAAAGAGAAAAGAAAGAAACGGAAATAAGAGGGAGGAAAATGAGAAAGAAATGAGAGTAAAAGGAAAAAAAATCATATTCCTTACAACTCCTTACGTTAATTCACACATTATAATAAGAACGTAATAAAATGATGTTACATAAGCAATTGCAGTCACCCAACAAATTTATTCGTGATCATATAACCCCACAAGCTCCACTAAAACCCAGCGCGTGAGTTCTAGTCGCCCCGCACCGAATATGCCATCGCTCCCAACTTCGAGAGTACGGCACAAGAACTCGTCCCTGACGAGGAAAGAAAAATATCTGGGAGATATTTCTTGAGGATGACGTGGCATCTAGCTGATTCAACCGACGCGTGGAAAGAGCCCGCCATCTGGAGCTTTCATTGGCCCTAACCCAACAACAACAAAAGGCTTCTCTCTCTCTCTCTCTCTCTCACATTGTTCGCGGCCCTCCGGAACAGAACGACGAGGGTTTTTCTGCTGAATTTTATAAGCACATTTTGTTTTGCTCCCTCTTTTTCTTCTGCGAGAGCTTTCGAAACGCACCGTTTCGTATTCTGTCCGATCGGCCAGCTGAACTCCGGCGATGGGAGAGAATCTCCGGGAGAATACTCAGCCTCCGGATTCGGATCCCGAGTTGACTCTCACCGTCTCCAATTCGCCGTCCTCCTCCGCCATTACTCTCGACGCTTCCAAGGAGCTCCGGCTTCGTTGTTCGCATGCAGCTTTGGTAAAATTCCATTTTATTCAGCTCTGCTTTCTTACTCTTACCTCTTATTCCGTACATATAACCGTTCTTTTTTTTTTTTATTCAATAAATTTATATTAATATTTGTAGAAGAATTACTGTTATTCTGTATTTGGTTGAGATTTTGTATGCTTTTAATTTTTTGGTTTTGGATCCACTGATGGTGTTTTGCATGCCATTTTTCAGAATCAAATCTATTTATTTATTTTAAAAAATTTAATGTTTTTTTATTTACAATGGATAATGTTTTAGAAGAAATCTATTATACAGAAGAAGGAGATCTCATTTCCAAACATTTTGGAATTTGAATTGAGAAATAACTGGTGTCATTTTTGTGCAGTTTTTACTTTTGGAAATTGTTTGTGATATATCTTATTTCTTTGTCAGTTTTGATGCTCTTTTGATGTGTTTAACATTTCCAGTGGCGGTGTTTAGAATTATTTTGAGCTCTCTGTGGATTCATAGCGATGACGATAATTTGTATTTAACTCTTTCGTCATGGTTTCAATTCTATGCAAGGACGTTTGAGTGGAGAGTTGATTATAATGTAGGACTACGAGTCGAGGATCGAGCTCATGATCGATGCTTACTTTGATAGTGACAGTCCACTGTCTACTTAGGAGAATTCAGGGGCATGGAAGCATTTTTCTTTTGCTTTCTCTTTTCCTTGATACTTAAGTTATATGCACATTCGTTTTCATCTGTTCCGTGTAGTAGTGTTTTGATTTTGATTAGTATTTTAATGAAGTTTTTCGATTTTAAATCACTTAACGACATGTACATTAGTGCCCTGAAACTGCAGGATTTAAAACTTTCTTTTTATAAAAATGGAATTATACAATTTGAAATATGTGTTTATCTTTATGGTGGTTAGAGGTGTTGGAAACAATTTCTTTTAATATTTGAAAGAAGATATTGCTTTAGATTAACAAAGTCGAACTAGTTTAGAATTGGGATTTATGCAAGCTGAAATGAAGAATCTGGGACAAGATGTTGTAACTACTGTAGCGCTGTGCCTAAGCGAACATCATAACTCCTCCGATTATGCAGTTTCGAGAAATATACTTTGATAATTCGGATGATGATTGTGAAAAGAAAGGGATAGAGAACTTGATTTGTTATCCATTCAGCTAGATCCTTAGGGCGTTCATGTTCTCAAGTAACAAATTTCAAGAATGCTTTAGAGAACAAGAAACTAAAGGTTGAGTCTATTATGAATTTGATTGTAAGTTAAAGGGTAATCTCCTTTTCTTATTATGCTCTTTGAAGTTGATACGTTTTGTTTTACTTCTACTGTTGTAACTTTCTGCACAATTTAATGATGAGCTCCATTGTTTTTGTTTGGTCATATATGTTTAAACTTCATAATGATACTATTGCAGGATGCATCGATGGAGTGGACAAATGAGAAGCACAAACTGTATATTAACTCTTTAGAAACATCATTTGTTAACAAGTTATACCGTTCCATGCGTTTGAGGGAGTGGAATAAACAAAAGAACGTTAGAGGAACTCATTCATCACATGAGTTGCCATTCAAGACTCAGAATTCTTCTGAGCAGGTAAGGGATCAAATCTGCTATACGTCTTGGTTGTGTCTGTGAGCATGTGGGTTATGGTTTGGTTTGGTAATTGTACACATTTGTTTGCTTTCACTATTTCTTACCATCATGAATTATTTTGCAGTTCATGGTTCTTCAAGATGGCGGTTTGCAGAAAATCAACCTTCAAAGGAATGAAACTTTGATGGAAAGCACAGCTGATTCTCATGTTACTTTGAAGAGTCCAGGCATAAGTCATTTTCTGCCTGCAGGAAAAGGCTGCAACGGGTCATATCCTAATCTTCGAGAGCATGTCTTGTCTTGGAGTACGGGGATCCACTTAAGAGAGAGGCTGACTTCGAAAAACATCAATGCCTCATCAAGAGGTAACTATGACTAACTTGCCTATTTGTGCAGAATTTCTCCTTCAATCTCCTTATGATAAATTCTTTCAGATAATTTCTCCCAAATTTCCTTCCCTATTTCGTACGTTACTTTCATGCACATGCATACTACCTCGCTCCCTCGCCCCCAGGCACATACGCGCGATTTGCATGCATAAGTGCAGGAGATATACGTGGATTACGAAATTGTGGAAAGAACAGTAGACCTTGGTAATTGCTACATATGTACCTAATTGGGAAATAGGGTACGATGCCTACCTCATGTACCTAATTGGGAACTCAAAATTTTAATTGATCTTTCCACTTTCCCTGGATTAGCCATTTTGGTAAATACATTCTGGTCAACTTATGCCTGCGTATACATATACACCAATACACATAACAAGGTTTTTTTTCGTTTGAAAATTTGGTATTTTGAGTAAAATAAATGCTTTCACTTTTGCCTAAGTACCTGTAGTGTCACATTATTGACAGCTATGAACATATGTCATCCTTGCATTGCAGTGTTGCTAGGCAACACCATGTTATTGCAGTATTCCTTAATTTGCATGCACTGGGTATTGAGAATTCCATCATATGCTTTTATCGATTCGTGTGTTTCACTTTTTCATTTTCCTTTTTGGTTTTTGATCTTTGTCTATTCACAGAAGTATCTGGTCAGAACTTTGTGGATGAAGACGATGGAGAGAAGCTAAGAAATGAATCTGTACCAAAAAGGCATAAAAGAGCTGCGGCTGATGCTTTCAGCAATGATCAAGTAAGTCTACATTAAACACAAGAACACCAAAAAATAACATTTGGAACAAGTTCTGCATATTCCTCTTGCCTTGGTTATAACGCATAAGATCCCATGATTATTGTCCCGTCTTAATTGTTGAGGTAGCCATTTTTTTTAACTCCCTAATGTGCTTTTTCAGCTTGTGCCTTCGGGAAATTTTGATACTAAAGAGGTTTCAGTGGTCCATAATGTTCCCTTTGAAGCAGTAGAGCATACAACAAATTGCTGTTAGAGCACCAGGTGAGCTTCATATGTCCGAATTCTGATCTTCGCTATTCCTAAGAGGAAGCTGAGCTGCAACGTCGTATTGAAGTTTTGACAGGTAAACATTACAGATTCATTGGAAGGATATACTTTACATTTTCAGCTGTTGGAAGATGCCTAATGCAATCGCTTACATGGAGGGTTCTTGTTGGGAATGATGTTTGGGGTAATGGTACCGTTCTTCGGGCGAAAGTTTACATGGAAGAGGCCATCTCCGTTAGACTTCGGCAGTAGGTTTAGTTGATAATTCACATTGGTAGCGGTCGAGATAGGTTTCTCCAGTGTATGGAATTCCATTATGATATTTCTAATTTACTTTGTGGACAAATTTCAGAACAGGTGAATTTTGTTATAGCATTTGGTAGTTTCTCTTTTTCCTTTTCTTCTGATAGAAGGTTGATTAATATTCTGTAGGGGCACTCGTAATTACCAGATTGACATGCATGGGCCCCGTTTGGTGGGTCGGACAGGATTGGATGTATCTATCGTTTTATGTAGATCTTATCCTATATAATATTCCATTATGTATGTCCCACCAAACGAGGTCATACTCATTTATTTTTTTAGAATTGTTATTAACATTCCAAAAGTCTCATTCTACACTCTTCACCAATGTATTTTTCTTTCTATTTATAGAATGTTTGGAGTGAAAAATGAGATTTTTTTAGTGCTAATAATAATTGTCTTTTTTTTTTTTTAGTACAATGATATATTTTGGGAAGTGTTATTGACATTCCAAAAATCTCATTCTATACTCCTTACAAGTATATTTTCTTTCCTAATATAGAAAGTTTGGAGTGTAGAATGAGATTTTTGGAGTGCTAATAACAATTCCCTATATTTTACACTAAAAAGAGGGGGTAGCTAAGCTACAAAATAGACAACCTAATTTAGTATCGAAATCGCTATTTACGAGATTCAAACATAAAACTTCTCACTTATAAGTGAAGAGGAATATCATCAGACCTTAGTACTGGGTTTATAGGCCATACTTTTAAATTACCAGATTACCAAATTTCAACTACTCATTTATCATATAGCAACCTAATGTAGCCTAATCGTGGACTAAGTACCTTTTTTTTTTTTTTTTTTTTTGAACGCATGGACTAAGTACCTTTAGGCTGCGTTTGGTCCACCAGATTGGATATGATAAGTCAAATTAAATTAGATATTAATATTGTCCATTGTTTGGTGGAGTTAAATGGATCATGAATCGGATATAAATTTCAAATTTATATCCAAAAATAGGGGGTTTTCAATCTATTTTTTTATTGGATTTCAAATACAATCTTAGACGAATTTTCAAGTCAATTCAAACAAATGCAATTAAATACCCAAAGTTCAATCCAATCCAATCCGAACCAGTTCACTAAACATGCCCTTACCTCTATCGTGGGAGGTTATGACAAGGTCAATAACAAGTATTTGGAAGTGTATTTAAAATAAATAAAAGTGCTTTTAGAATACAAAACTCATCTAATTATAAAGTGGGTTCTAGATCACGAAAGCGCTTCTTGTGACAGCCCGTCCCGGAAATTTAAAAAAACGTACGCGTGAAAAGACGATTTTGCCCCTAGCGTAATTTTTCGTTGTGTAGTTATTCTTTTTGGCTTGGTGTGGCTGGTTTTGCACCACACACTCCTCCCCACACTCACCCTCACTGTTTTCCCCTATCCCTGCACCTGTCCCGAGTTCCCTTTCCTTCCCATTTCCTATCCAAACGTACGGACACACACACAAACCCATCAAACCTCCACAGATTGAAGAAACCAAGCACATATTCATGCTCGTGAGGCTCGTAGGAGTCCAACCATACCTATTTCAGATGAGAATACCTTCGTTTTCACGTCGAACTCACGATGCCTGATTTTGGTACTGTTCATGCACACGTAATTTCTCACATTTTTGGGAATTTCAAGCTTGTAGGAAGCTTGGTGAGATCCCTAGGAGGGTCGGGGTGGTTCGTTTGAAGGTTTTGGACGTCGGGATCATGAGTTTCGAGGTTGGGCGGAGTTGGGGTGATTTTTCAAGCGAGATTTCGTGGATTTTAGCACTTGAAAGTAGTATGATTGTGTTCCTCTCGTTGTAAGCTTCATTTTGGTACCAATTTTGTGAAATTTGGTTGAAAAATGAAGAAGTTACAAAGGTTTGAAAATTTCCCGATTTTTCGGCGCTGACGACTGCGCCGGAGAAGACGACGGAATATTCCGTCAAATCTGACGGAATATTCCTGACGCCGTTGACGGTTATCGTTAGGAATAACGGAATATTCCTGACGGCGTCAGTGTGCCAGGCACGTGTCTGCGCGTGAGACGGTGAAAAATTATTTTAAAAATATGGGGATGTTCCTGAGGTTGAGTAGATCACGTTGGTGTATTCATACACCCCATTTGAGCATTGTATGAGAAGTTATTTCTAAAGGTTGGTTATGTGCTTTAAAATTAACGTTTTTGTAGTTGTTTCGCATATAGGTGATACCTATCCCGAGGACGAGCGTGGTCACTGGAGGCAGGGGGGTTACGACCCTTCCACATACCAGTGAGTGGGCTTTTGGTTTTCCGTATATACCTATATACTTATATTTTCCCAGAAAATGATTAAAACGTTTATTCGTTATATGCCATGCATTATATTACCGTTGTTTATGCATCGTTAGCTGCATTCATATATATGTATGTACTGGTGCTGCGGACGCACAGGTAAGTGCCAGGTAAGTGTGATTTATGTTTACATTCAGTGGTGATTGAGATGCATAGAGAGCTCATAACCTACACCCCCGGTGTCAGTGCTCCCGCCCAGAGTAGGGCACAGTCCTTCACGTGATGTTCACCTCCCGCACCACACGCTCAGCTTGGATCCAAGTTAGGTGCACAGTCCTGTCGTACAGACCACTCTAGGTGGTTCCGACTCGTAGGTGATCCGCGATTACTCGCCCAGCCTTCACGTGATCATAGCACTTGAGCGTATATATATATTACACCAGGCATGTCGTACAGGCCACTTTAGGTGGTTCCGACTCGTGTGCAGGTCTAGTTAGTGAGATTGAGATTTGAGCTCTAGATTCAGCCGTACAGGTCACGTTAGGTGACTCCGGCTGCCAGATTATATGACAGTGATATGATTATACCTGAGCACTTGCATTTCATTTTGAGGTTTTGGCATAGCATATTCTTGAGCATGATTGGTATATATATATATACTCTATTTTCTGGGAAGTATACAGGTTTTACGGCGAGGGGTTAGAATTTATTTACTAAATGGTTTTCGAAAAGCTTTGTTTTTGCCCACTCGTGCTTTTGTTTTGTGCCCCTCCAGGTTCTAGTTGGCTAGCACGTTTGGTGGTTTCCCAGAGGGCTTTCCCGACATATCTGACAGACGATCACCAACGTAGGGCCACCTTCGGGTGTACTGTTGTCGCGTCGTTTTCTTTTGGACTGCTTTAGGCTTTATGCTCTGAACTTAGCGTCACACTTACGCTTGCACTTGTTATTACTTGGTGTAAGACTAGTTTTTATTTATTCGTACTATTTACATTATTATTTTATTAGCTTCCGCACTGTGCACATGGTTACGTCACTCTCATGTGACGGCCAGCATGCCCTGATCTCGATCGGGGTGTGTCACTTCTGACCATGTGTAATTGAAAAAGTTAAAAGCGTTTAATTTTTCAAAAAAAAACTTGAAGTGCTTTTTTGAAATCACTTGTTTTATGCTTCTTTTGAAAAGTACTTCATGTGTTTTTTCAAGAAACATTTACATTTTTCTTGATGATTTCAAGGTGCTTATAATAGAAATATTGTTACTTGCCATTCATTGGTTATTTAACATGTAATTGTGTAATCTTAGTTAGATTTGGATTATAGATTATCCATTATTCTAGTGATTCTTTTCTTATAGAATTGTAGTTAATCCTCTCCTTGAGTTTAGTATAAAGAGTATCACACAATCTAAGCACCCCTCACATAAATAGGGTGCAACAAATATTAATAAAGTGATGAATTATTATGATGGTTATCTTCCAATTTTAATAAAGTAATAAGTTACTTCTAATGGTTATCTTCAATTCAACCAAGTGCGTTATGGATTCACACCAAAATACAAACAATTTAGTTTGATCAAGTCGATTCTAAATAGACGAACCAAATTGAATCAAACCAAATCATATTAATTACGGTGTGGTTTGGGTGGTTTGAACAGTTCGGGCGGGTTTGGCCATCCGTAGCGTTACGGTGTCCATGATTCCATCTTCGTCGAACGCACAACAAAACGATTCTTTACGTTTGCTCCTCCAAACAACAAAAACAATTTTTCCAAAAAAAAAAAAAAAAAAAAAAAAAAAAATCCACAACAAAAACAAAAACAAAAACAAATTGAACACTCCTGACGGATATGTCATCGGACTCTTGAACCTTTGTGGTTGTTTGACTTGCAACTCAAGAAAAATCAACCACTCCACGAGTACATCACCATGATTAAACCCATTTCCTCTTTCCCATCGAAGCCCGCACCTAACCCCGTCATGTTCCTCCGCTGAAAAACCCATTACAAGTCTCGACTTTTCGGTCACCTTCGCGGGAGCGTCGGAAATTTCCCGGAAAACCAATAGAACCACCAATTTGGTTCGTTTGATGGGCTTGATATCCACTCAGAGAGGCTCGAGACCAGCGGCGACCTCCGAAGGCGGCTTACCGGTCTCTCTTGGGGTGGCTTCTGCGGCAGCGCCCAAGAGAAAATGGTCCAATCTGATGCCATTTTTTGTTGCCCTTGTGGTGATAGCAGAGATCGCGTTTCTGGGTAAGCTCGACATCGGAAATAACACAGGTTTAGTCGATTCGTGGGCGGACTTGTTCGTCCGGACGCCGTCGACTCATGAAGTGGCGGTGCCGGCGGCGGAGAGTGGGGACTTGGTGTTGCTGAGTTGCGAGGAGTGGTTGGAGAGAGAGGATGCTCTCGAGTATTCCAGGGATTTTGACAAAGAACCTATTTTGGTTTCTGGTGATGAGAAGGTAATTTGCAGCTTTTACTTAATTTTAATTGTCTTCTTATTTCTTTGAAATTTATTATAAAGTGGTTTTTTCTTTTTTAATTCAATGTGGTTTTCGTTTTATTGGATTTTTGTTTAAATTGGATTGAGATTTACATCTCAATAGTTTCATGACATGAGTGAGACAGATAGTGCAAGTTTGAATTTTTGTAAGATGTTTACACTGCTTAAGCTGTTGATCCTTGTCCTTGAAAGCTGGATGTGAAGTTTGATATTCGGTTTTCGACTGCATTGTGTTAGTCACGCCTAGTTCTTGTACTCTACTAGAGCAATTGATCCTTGAGATTTGAAGATGGATAAGCGGTTGACGCTTTTGGCTGCATATGTTCTTTTATTGGTCAATTTTTGCTGCATTATGTTAGTCTTGGTAGAAGGTAGTCTAGCGGTTGATGCTTTTACGATACTCTCTTTCTCTCTTGCTCATATTTGAAATTTAGGTATAATGAATTGAGCCTTCGTTCTGGGAGACTTCAACATAGAGTTTTGGGACATAGCTGACACAATACACTTTTGTCACGTCTTATGTTTGTTCTTAATTACTTTTGTATTGTCAACTACATAGGAATGGAAATCTTGTTCTGTTGGGTGCCAGTTTGGATACAATCCTGCAAAAAAACCTGATGCTGCTGTTGGTTTAGCTCACCAATCTGGGACAGCCAGTATTCTTCGGTCGATGGAATCAGCTCAATACTATTCAGAGAATAATCTTGCTCATGCACGACGGTGGGTAAGCACAAACAAATATGGCCTTATTGCAGTTTTTGAAGATTTTCTCTTTTTCATTTTATGTTGTTTGAAGAAATGTTATCCCTTTATCATAGTAATTGCAATCTCGTACAAGTATTGAGCAATTTTTATTTAAATGCTTTTAAGATATTTGAAGGCTTATTTTCTGGGAAAAAAGGTAACCACAAATTTGAAGAGATGAAAACAAATTATTTTATCCCATTAAACATTAACCCTTGGTTTAGAATATCTCATATGTCAAATGTCTAAACGTCTATTGACCTGAAACATTACCATTTGATGCTGCTGTGGGATATAAGCCTAAGTGTGCTGGTGGGATATACCAATTATTCATGTAGTCAATTGGAATTACTTAGTGTAATCATTTCTCGATTGCATTCTGGACAGTGTTCTTCTTTTCCTTTGGGGGAAACCCTCAGAATGAGAACTTCATTTCTACTAGAACTTGTTTGTATATCTAATATTTTTAAACCTTTACCTTTGTACTGGTAGGAAATATAATATTGTTATGACAACTAGTCTCTCATCGGATGTTCCTGTTGGATATTTTTCTTGGGCTGAGTACGACATCATGGCACCTGTCCAGCCAAAAACTGAGACAGCCCTAGCAGCTGCATTTATTTCCAACTGTGGTGCCCTCAACTTCCGCTTGCAAGCTCTTGAAGCACTTGAAAGTGCTAACATCAAGATAGACTCTTATGGCGGTTGCCACAGAAACCGTGATGGAAAAGGTGTGACATTTCAGATATGATTTGTAAAGTAATAATAATTAGACCATGTTAGTTTCTCGTGTCAAATCATTACAAATTGGAGTTGTAACTCTGTTGCTTTCGTAAGTATGTCGTGCTTTCTTGGCGTGTCGTATGAGGTTTGCAACAATCTGGGATTCAATTATCATGGCATTTATTTTGTTTGTGTTGAACATGTTCTGCGTTGGCTCCATGCTGTCTTGTAGGAAATTGAATTCTAGGTTTGCAATCACATTGGACTAGATGTTCCATATATTGGCTAAATAGTTGGCATCTTGAATCAAATCCACTAAAAGAGAATTGGAGATAAACATCGCTACCTTTTGCGAACATGTCATTTGGATATTCACGTCAAAAAAGTTAAAATTTTTTGGGTATAAAAAGAGTTTAAAGTTCGTTCATTACAATATATGAATGTGGTTGCCTCTAGGAGAGAAATCTATTGGATTTAGTATTTTTTTTTTCTTGTTCTGTATATGGCAACAACACGGTGCACAGGGAATATACTTGCTTGAAGGGTTAAGAATATATCTTCATGTATGTGTGCATATAGCATGTGCAACGTATCTCTTGGGGAATGAACGGATATATTATGGCTTGATATCTATAGTTTGATAAGATATACATAACCTGTTACTATTAAATAATTTGCTTTTTTTTTTTTTTTTTTTTTAAATGAATCTAGCAGTTGATAAAGTTGAAACTCTGAAGCGCTATAAATTCAGTTTGGCCTTTGAGAATTCCAACGAGGAGGATTATGTTACCGAAAAATACTTCCAATCTCTTGTTGCTGGTATGAAACTACTCTCTCTCTCTCTCTCTCTCTCCCCCTTCCTTCTTCCCTGGTTTGTTGATTATGTAGTTGTGATGTATAATATGGAAAACGTGTGGAGGAAAAAATCAGAATTTGGGAGCAACCAGGAAAGCCTTACCAAAATGGAAAAACAGATAAATGTTGTGTAAATACTGCGGAAGAAAAATGTTGGTAATACTTCAGAAACAAATTTAAAAGATGTTAATAAGGATGGAAGACTATTACACGCTTTCATATTTGAATTCACAGCATTTTTCCTCTAACATCTACAAGATCTAATGGATTAGATTTTCACATTTAACATAAGGATTATTATCATGCATATGAGAAAAAAATTGTTGCAAAAGAAAAGTTCAATATATGTACTCAAGTTCGAGAAAGATGCTGGGAATGGATGTTGATATTTATTATTTCAGGATCTATACCTGTGGTTGTTGGTGCTCCAAATATTGAAGAATATACTCCTGCGCCTGGTTCAATTTTACATATTAAGGAGCTAACGGATGTTGAATCGGTTGCCAAGAGAATGAAATACCTTGCAGATAATCCTGAAGCATATAATCAGTCATTGAGGTGAATAATTAGTTGTTTGTTTCTTCTCCTTCTCTTCTTTTCCATTATACGTCGAATATTTTTTTCTTTGTTTCAGTATTAAGATTGAATGAGATGTTTAATGATTAGGTGGAAGTATGAGGGTCCATCTGATTCTTTCAAGGCTCTCATGGACATGGCAGCAGTACATTCATCATGCCGTCTTTGCATTCACCTGGCAACAATGATTAGCGAGAAAGAAGAAATGAACCAAGGGTTCAAAAAACGACCTTGCAAGTGCAACAGAGGCTCAGGAGTCGTCTATCACTTATATGTAAGAGAGAGAGGGAGGTTCAAGATGGAATCTATTTTCTTAAGGTAAATTCATTTCCCTATCATCAATTACCACACTAGCATCCAAGACTGCCGGGAATGGGATTTGTCTGTACACATCGTTTAGAACCTCACCACTTTTCATCATGCTTAAAGATTTGTCTAAGTTTATTTCATATTTCCAGAAATTGAGGGAAAGAAAGTGAAAAATTTGTGTCATTGCATTTTTAGAAATTAATTGAGTATTTTTGTCTTCATGCGGCCTTCAGATGTCCCCAAATCTCTTTTTCTGTTCCTAAATTTGGAGGAAAAATCTCATTTCTGTTTTTCTGGAGCAGGTCTGGCAATCTGACTCTTGGAGCGTTTGAGTCTCTGGTTCTCACAAAATTTATGTCTCAGAAATATGTGCCCGTTTGGAAACCGGAAAGACCTGAAAGCATAAGAGGAGGAGACGAATTCAAAATATATAGAATATATCCTATTGGCATGACACAGAGGCAAGCTTTATATACCTTCAGATTTAATGGGGATGCTGATTTTAGAAGACATGTTGAAAGCAACCCCTGTGCAAAGTTTGAAGTCATATTAGTTTAGACTGAAATATGCATTCCGTCAACTGTAATCATGGATATGCTGATTTTAGCAGCTCACCACTGATATATATGTCTAGGGATACCGAGGTGGTCTCGTTCGGGTAATTGTTATGCCCTTTTTCTACAAACTGATTGTTGCGGGAGTGATCTGCAATATCATTTGGGAAGAAGGAAACATATGGTAAGCCCATTGTTGCAGCTAATTTAGTTGTGAGATTCTGTATTCCCTCCAGCAGAGTATATCGAAGCAAAAGTGTTCCTTTCTGCTTTCAGTCCATCAACAGTCGTAGAAGGAACACAGTGTTGGGATGCGAATACTGAAATCAGAATTTCATCTTGGAATTTAGAAAATGGTCATAGATTATTTTTAGTCTTTATTTAAAGGATTGCGAAATTATGACGTTTTTTCTTTTACGTGAAAAACTGGTATATGATTTATTTTTTGGAAGTTGAATTCTGAATTCTTAGGTTATTATGTGTGTGTTTTTTTCAATTGATGAGTATTTGGTTAAGAAATTGGGTTGGAAAATTGATCAACAAATACCTTGATGTCATGATTGATAAAGCTAGGAAGGGATAGATGTGAATTTGCATTAACTGTGAAGTTGTGATATAGTTTTGTGGCTCAATATTTGAGGATTTTCGGTTCAATTGTTTGGAATTTATGACAAATTGAAGACGAAAGGTCAAACACTATTGTACGTATATTTTTTGCCTTAGAATAACTATTGGGATCAAGGTCTATTTGGGGTTATATTGTGTCTCATTGAATCTGAACTTTAGCTGCTATTGAGAGAGAATTGACAGAGGATCAGCTAGCTAAATTGTACCTCTCCCTACCAGCTTACCTCTTCCTCCAGCTCAAACCTTGTCGCACTCTTAACTGTAAGATTTCTTTATTAAACAGTGGTAAACAAGAGCTGTTTGGCTTCGGGATAGGTTTTGAAAGATGCCTTTGCGGAGCCTTTGGTAGGCTCTCAGGCTCTGTATCAAAACGAACGGATGCTGGGCGTGCCACTGTTGGTTTAGACCAACAGAAATCACATGGGTTGTACTAGCCTCGCTTGTTGTCGACATAAAGCAAGGCTATACGTCAAAATACACGGTAAAGTTAAAGTCCCGACATGACTTTGAATAAAAACGTGGTAGAGTTAAAAGTCCTGACATGCCAAAGTGTTAGGAATTTTTGCCCAATTGTCGACTAATAGCCTAGCCTCTCGAAACATGAGTAAATTGAGAAGAGGGGGAGGAAAGGGGAGGGACGAATTGAAGCGACGCAGGGCTAAATCTCAGTGGATCGTGGCAGCAAGGCCACTCTGCCACTTACAATACCCTGTCGCGTATTTAAGTCCTCTGCAAAGGATTCTACCCGCCGCTCGGTGGGAATTACGATTCAAGGCAGCCGGCACGGCTTGTCCGCCGCGACGGCATGACCATCGACATGAGCCTACCACTGTTGGCTTAGACCAACATATGGGATGTTGAGCGTGCCACTGTTGGCTTAGACCAACATATCAAAGTTATTTAGTCATGAATAGATTGAATACTTGTGCCACAAGTTACTTAAACTTCTTTGTTTAAAGAATTGTTTATGGATGAGTTAAATCCATAACGAGTTCTTTTCTCTGCTTTGTGGTCAAGGACTTTTAATTTGCATTGTATGCCAGTTCTTGAGAAGGTGTAAGTTTATTAAAAACAACAGTTTATTAAGGTTAATTGAACGGTAAGAAAAAGCAAAGTAAACTGCAGGGAAATAAGTAATAACTTGAAATGAAAAACTCCTAGCAAACGTTAGAAATAAATTCAAATGACAGTGTAAAGCATTGAGAAAGCAGTAAGTGATACAACTGAATGCAAATGTGAAGGATCGAGCATAGTTTCAACCTTGTCGGGCAAATTTTGTTGCCTGTCAGGCACTCTTTGGCTGGTTACAATATATGAACTACCTTTGGAGGGAATAACGTTACATGACTACTAATGAAATCGACTACACCAAGAAATGTAGCAGACCACCGTAAACTTGCTGTACACTAGCTCCCACATCATAACATTTTTAGAGTATTTAGGTCGCAGAACTGCACTTTAGTAAAAAGTAAATACCCAACAAGGGTTTAGTGTTTTCCAAAGTGCCTGGGCCTAATTAAACTAGGTCCAAATAATTCTCAGCCCAAACAAAAGCGACTCTTAGTTTTCCTTCTTCTAAGAAGCAAATTTAACTATATTTATTGTGATCATATTAAGAAACTGAACCACATCTAACCATGAGTTAGGTAGTGCTACAAATGAATCAAACACTGTAGAGTTTCTGTTTGTATTTTAAAATAATTAATTATATAGTATTAGTTTCCTCCAATATCTTGATAAGTAAACAATTTTTGAAGCATTAGTAGCTATAATAAAATAATACCTCACTCATTTATACCCTGAAATAACTCACAATTGCTTATCTTCGTTCTGAACATATATATCTAAACACTCACATCATTCTCATTTATGAATGCCCCTCACACAAATCTATATATACTAAAACTCAGTAAGGTGGTACTGTGGATGACCAATGGGCAGACATTTTTGCCCCTTGATTTCTCCTCGCTCACCCGCTTTGTCGCCCGCATCGTACAGTGGAAAGACGGTTTTGCCCGTTCTTTCCACGCGTCCGTCATCGTTGATGTCGAGGGTCTTCTTCTGCATTTAACCCTTTGTTTCTTCTGGTCCTTCTCTGATTCCTGCCTTATTCTAGCTGTGTTCTTCTGCGATTGTTTGTTCTTCTTAAATATTGTGGTCTCTGCATCAAAAAATATTGGGGGAAAGTTCCTGCTTTTCGTGTTTTAAGGGATCTTATTTCTGGTCTCTGATTTGAGGAGGGTTTTGCATCTTTTTAAACCTAGAGTTGTGGGTGTTTTGTCCATCCTCATAAAATTGGTCTCTATTTCTAGAGTTGCGATCGGGGGGCAAATATTTCGTAGTTTTTGCGTTCGTCTTTGTCTGGGATTCGCAAATCTTGGCCGGATCTGTTTCCTGTTTTCTTCTTTGTTTGAGCGCCGACTGTCTTTAGATTGTTGGGAAATAAATTTTATACAATAATTAATTATATAGTATTAGTTTCCTCCAATATCTTGATAAGTAAACAATTTTTGAAGCATTAGTAGCTATAATAAAATAATACCTCACTCATTTATACCCCGAAATAACTCACAACTGCTTATCTTCGTTCTGAACATATATATCTAAACACTCACATCATTCTCATTTATGAATGCCCCTCACACAAATGTTACTCTAATATCAAGTTGATGTTCGAATAAAACTTATAAAATCATATCATTCTCATTCATAAATGCCCCTTCACACAAATGTTACTCTAATATCATCTATGATCTTAATTCGATTAAAAATTATAATTTGTTCTTATTAATCTAGGTGACGTAAAGACTGTTAATATCACAAAAAGAAATTGGCCACCAAGTATGACGATGCTTAATCGCAATTGTGTTTTATTTGTTTACCATTTTAGTAGAAAATATTCACACGGTGTTCCTAAGACTCAAAATTAAAAACTTTCAACTTAAACCGTATATAGTAAAATTTTTTAGAGTTGTTGGTGCCAAAACTCGGACAGAGCTAGCTTGACTGAGTGCAACACGTATTTATCCCGAGTGTTGCTTTCGGTTTTAGTGCTACGAGATGACTTGAGAGAGAGGAAATAGGCATACCATTAGAGGATATCAACAGACAGTGGTGAGAGTAGAGTTGTGTTGTGTTTGGGCTTAGATCTGACTTCCCAAAAGATTGTGCACTGAATGGGACGCTGATTCAATTAAGTTCTTTTTATGCCTTGACCAAATGAGGACTTGAAATCCAGTGCGAAATAAGTGCTTGTGTAAGTTATAATTGAAAATGAAAGTAGAAATGGAAATAGAAACAAGAAGTTGACTATAATCATTTCATGACGAAATCGAGATTACAATAACCTACAAAAAAGATTTAGGCTGATGAGCCAATCCACATGGCTTGAAAAGTAAATAAACTCTGAAATGTAAAGAAAGCAGTAAACCCTAACAAAACTCATGCCATATAGGGCAAGATAATGCCAGAGGAACCCACCGAGGCCATTGTTGTGGTGATCATGGTTGTTAGAATTGCACGTCAACCAAATAATACCATAGGGGTGGCAAAGCTGTAAAAATATTAGATCTCAACGATCGTATGGAGTGTTCCTTGGCTGCTTCAGAGAGGGTCGTCCCATATCAAGCCTTATTTATATTTATGGCACAAACATGACTGAACTATCCTTTTCGTTTTTGATTTCTAGTGGTGATATTGTACATAACAATAAGTATATATCGATCATATTAAGGTTGGTTTGGAAGTAGTTCTAATATTAGTCATAAAAAACGTTTTCAATCATTTTAAAAGCATTTTCAAACTAGTCTTAAAAAATTGAGCCACATTTAGGTATGACTTTGATAGCGCTACAACTTAATCAAAATACTGAAGAAAATTTATAAGTGATATATATTTTTTATACAACGATATACTTACACTAGGGGATGGGGAAATAAATTAGTTGCGAACTCACCATTCACGATATTCGAATTTAAGACATCTCCTTATAAGTGAAGAGGAGTACAAGTAGATCATATTGCTAAGTGGCAAGCATATTCTTTCTCAATACAATGATATTTTGCCAAGGAGGGACTGGGTTGGGGTGGGATGGAGTGGAAGGAAGGGGAATTTGGATAAAACCACATAGTAAATTAACTATTTGGGAGATTATATTCACACACTTTAAATTACTTCTCCCACATATTTTTAACTTTTTAATATTTTTCTATCAAGTGTTAGTGGTGTGTAAAAAATATTAAAAAAAATTAAAAGAACGTGAAAAAAGTAATTTGAGGTGTGTGAATATAATCTCTCTAATTATATATCAAACTAAAAATTGCCGTCTTCTTCACCCATCAACTTGCTCAATTGTTTAATAGTTGCTCTAAGGTTTTTTATTGGTAAGGGGGCAAGTGTTTTGATAAAATGCCTCAGAGAGGAGGCTGAGGTATGGAAAGGTGACCTTTCAGGCTTTGGCCTTCCAAGTATGAACTGTGTTTGGAGTCTTGCTGCTTGAAGCCATATAAGCCAAATACAAATTCAACTATTAAATTACGAGTTCTCTTTCATCTAAAGGGAAAAAACCTAATTAATTAGAAAATATAATAATATTGGTAATGTCGTAATTTTCTAAGTAGTATATTCATAGATTTGACATTCATGTCGTTTTTGTGACATATCTAATATTTTGATGTGGCGTGTTGTATAATACTCATTAAAAGAAGGGTAATATGACTCGATCCGAACTATTAATATTAACAGGTAATATGACTCGACTTGTTACTCGTTAAAGAAAATATATTTTAATTCAATAACTAATCAAATGAAAAAACTAATTAGTATTTACATATCACATTGTTACATAAATATTACTTCATATTTTGTGGAGAACATTAATTATTATGAATTTTTATTTATTTTGCCCTCCCTTAAAAATACAGTTCACGAGATTTTGTAGGGTTTTAAAAATCCAAAAGATGATGTACCCATCGTCAAAGCGTAGAGATGCGAGTGTTTGCATATGTATATATATATAATTTTTTTTTCACATTTTTCACGCTTGTAAATTAATTATAATGCATTTTTTTTAATATGATTTGGTATTTTTAACGGCCTTGGTTTTTTTAATGTGCTTAGGAATTTTTTAATCTCACTTATGAAGTTACTATAACTATTTAATAATTAGTAAGATTTATTCAGTAGTTGAAAATTATCAAACTAATTTTTTTCTTAAGAGATTACTTGCGAGTAAATATGTTAAGAACCCGTATCTTATCAGGTGAATGATCCGATTAGTTAGTGTGTTGATGTGAGACCCGTTATTTTCATGTCCTTTCGTGTTAGGTTATAGAGTCATGCAGGAAATTACCATGTTTAAGTATTTGAGACACATTGAGTTAAAGATAAAGGCCCTAACCACTAGAACAATTCACATTTGCAGTAATGTCGTAATTAGTTTTTAGAAGCCTTAGTTTTTTAGTCTTTAGTCTCCCTTTATTGCCTAAAATTGAATTTGTCTCACTTTACTCCTGAAACTGTCAAATTCGAGCTATTTCTCCCCACTTATGTACACATTGGCAGAGATTGTGCATTTTTTTTTAAAGGTTTAAGACAATTTGCAAATTTCATACTTCGCCATCCACAATGACTTATCTTTTCCAACATGATATGAAACGTCCGCTTTAACCGACTTAAACTTAAGAAGAGCATGGAAAAATAAGTTTGATAAACACATCTCCATAACGTGGCACATGCTTGACAGCCCCCCATTATCCAATTGGCATTTGGTATGAAAAAACAAAACAGAAACAAATTGGTGAACACAAACTCAAAACACAGATGACCCTTGGCACCACCCAAGAGTCCACTCTCAACAAAAAAATGAACCTCTCCCTCCTCCTAAGGTCCTCACCAGCCACCGCTGATCCTACACCCCTCACCTACAAAAATGAACACCCTCCTCTTCTCTCTGTCAATTCCCACTTCACCACCACCACCACCAAAACCTTCAGCTCTTTGCTATCATTACCTGCGGCAGCATACTACTTGTACTATCAGCCATGTCACCATCCCTCTCTGTTCCATTCCTATCCCCTCCCCTGTCCTCAGCAGCTCCCTGCTGCAGGGCAACAAGGCTGGCAGCTGCCACCACCCCCGTGGCGCCGGTTTCTGCGGAGGTGGAGGCGGCGAGGCTGGAACCTAGAGTGGAGGAGAGAGATAGGTACTGGGTTTTGAAGGAGAAGTTTAGAGGAGGGATTAATGTTCAGGAGAAGATGAAGATTGAGAGGGAGCCTATGAAGCTTTTCATGGAAGGTGGGATTGAAGAACTTGCCAAGATCTCTTTTGAGGAACTTGACAAGGCTAAGGATACCAAGGATGATATCGATGTCAGGCTCAAGTGGCTTGGGCTTTTCCACAGGAGAAAGCACCATTGTAAGTTAGTTTGATATATATTTGTTCTTTTTATTCATTTTTTACATCTACTTATTGTTTTATGATTTGAATGACTCAGTTCAGCAAATTAGTTCGCATATTCGTAGGGGTAATGGTCTTTTTTGTCGATATTGCCATGTTATGTTGTTAGATTATTAATAAGGATCGCACCTTAGAACATGAATTCATTTAATTAATGTGCGAAGTTGAAAGTCCGACAAGAAGATTGGCAGATTGTTTGACATCTTTTAATTACACCCATCAAGCATCTCATGGTTTCCATATGTTCTTAATCAAATTTTCTTGACCAGATGGTAGATTTATGATGAGATTGAAGCTACCAAATGGTGTCACAACAAGTGCACAAACGAGATATCTTGCCAGTGTGATAAGAAAATATGGTAAGGATGGCTGTGCGGATGTCACAACAAGGCAAAATTGGCAAATCCGCGGAGTAGTACTGCCTGATGTGCCCGAAATTTTGAAAGGTCTTGCCGAAGTTGGATTGACGAGTCTGCAGAGTGGCATGGACAATGTGAGAAATCCAGTTGGAAATCCTCTTGCAGGCATTGACCCACTCGAGATTGTCGATACAAGACCTTACACAAACTTGTTGTCTCAATATATCACTGGGAATTCACTTGGAAATCCAAATGTCACAAACTTGTAAGTGTTTTGGCTCCCGCGCATGCTGAAAATACTGTTCCGTTCTTTGTATACAATTAGGGGCTTAGTTTTTATATGAGTAGAAATACTTGGTTTCTTAAGTTTGGTTTTCATCTGAGCAGGCCAAGAAAGTGGAATGTGGCTGTGGTGGGCACTCATGACCTTTTCGAGCATCCCCACATCAACGATCTTGCTTACATGCCTGCAACAAAGGATGGCAGATTCGGATTCAATTTGCTCGTTGGAGGATTCTTCAGTCCCAAGCGATGCACAGAGGCAGTCCCTCTGGATGCCTGGGTCTCCGCGGATGATGTGATCCCAGTTTGCAAAGCAATACTAGAGGCCTATAGAGACCTTGGCTTCAGAGGGAACCGACAAAAAACAAGAATGATGTGGTTGATTGATGAACTAGTAAGTACTTGTTGTCCGGATTATAATAATACTAGTTTTAATATGCGGTAACAAGTGTAATCTCCCACTTTACTGAATTTGGTGTACAATGTTTCTATATTTACACAGAAAACCCTCACAAAATTTCAAAGATCTACATTATACAAAATTTCTGTTGTGCACTAAATGTATATTGCCGAACTCAAAAATTTTTGTTATAGCACTTGCCTGACAGTTTTTGAACATTGTACGAATGCAGGGCATAGAAGGATTTAGATCCGAGGTTGTGAAAAGAATGCCTTTCGAAGACCTGGAGAGAGCGGCTTCTGAAGATCTGGTTAAGAAGCAATGGGAAAGGAGAGATTATATGGGTGTCCATCCGCAGAAACAAGAAGGTTTAAGCTATGTGGGACTTCACATTCCTGTAGGCCGGCTCCAAGCAGATGACATGGATGAGCTAGCTCGTTTAGCCGATGAGTATGGCACAGGGGAACTCCGGCTCACTGTGGAGCAAAACATAATCCTCCCGAATGTAGAGAATTCAAGAATTGAAGCATTACTTAAAGAGCCTCTTTTGCAAAATACGTATTCCCCCACACCTTCAATTCTCATGAGAGGATTGGTGGCCTGCACTGGTAACCAGTTCTGTGGGCAAGCAATCATCGAGACAAAAGCAAGGGCCATGAAGGTGACTGAGGAGGTGGAAAGGCATGTGGCAGTGACTCGACCGGTGAGGATGCATTGGACAGGGTGTCCGAATACCTGTGCACAGGTGCAAGTGGCGGATATTGGTTTCATGGGGTGCATGGCAAGGGATGAGAATGGGAAGCCTTGTGAAGGGGCTGATGTTTTCTTGGGAGGAAGAATAGGGAGTGACTCACATTTGGGAGATGTTTATAAGAAGAGTGTCCCTTGCAAGGACTTGGTGCCCCTGGTTGTTGACCTCTTGATAAGCCACTTTGGAGCTGTCCCTAGGGAGAGGGAAGAAGGGGAAGATTAATTCAAACAAACCGGAACGTTGGAGGGTTCGATGCAGATTGCAATCGTTGCAGCATGAAGAATTTTCATGGCACCGACTTCTGGTGGCCCAAAATGATACGGACGAAGAATGCTTGGCGTTTTGGAACAAAATAAGCTGACTTTTACATTGCTTTAGGGCTCGTTTGGTTGTGCTTTTGAAAGAGTCAAAAGCGCTTCCTAATGAGTAAAAGCGCTTTAGTTTTAAAAAATGGTTGTTTGGCAAATATTTTAAAAGTACTTTTAGTTAGAAGTAGAAGCACTAATAAGCTTTTTCTAAGAAGCATCTAGGAGGTGCTTCCTCCTAAAAGTGCTACGTGGAGAAAACAAGGGAAGCACATTACTCCCTTTAATGAATTTTTTTCAATTCCCGAATTATCCCTATTTTTTAATTTGCAAAGTCTAAAATGCCATTACACTTGGAAAAAAACATCAAAATTGCCATCACCAATTTTTTCTAGGTTTGTACGTTAAAAACCCTAAAGTCTTTTATTTTCATATTATTTTGGTGGCTGGAGAAGTCATCTTGGTCTCCATCTCTTCCTCTCCATCGTCCCCAAATCTCTCTGCATCTTCATCACCTGAAATTCTTGTGGAGGTATGTTAGCTATTTCTTATCTTAAAATTTGTATGTAGTGTGTCAATTTGATTGTTGATAAATGTTATTTTTATCAAAATTGTTGTGAATTTTGAACTACACGAAAATAATTTTAAGGTTTAGTGATCGTTCATTGACATTCCAATGGTATTTTCTGCATTCTTCAGAGTAACTCTAGGTAGGGGCATGTCATCTAGTTTTGGTAGGTATCATTGTGAACATATATTTACAACTTAGTTTGCTTCGAAAATTAATTTGTAAATACTACATGCACTTGAGCAAGTCAAATATTTCTAATCAGGTTACTCAAAAACCTTCATGTTTGAAGGCTTGTATTGCTGTTGAGATTTGATGCCGCATTAACGATTGTATAAACTACTAATAGTAAATTAACTTCCAATGACAATATAAAGCAACACTAATGAATTTATTGTTAATGGTTACATATCCTGCATTATCTATACAAATACTAGATAAATATGCAGTGGTGTTAGCAATGGTATAAGCAGTGGCGCATTGCAGTGATGAAGCAACGATGTACTGGATTATTATATATAACAAATACTAGTTACAAATCTTGCATTATTGCTTTTAATTTACTTTCGTGTTGTTAGCTAGGACGTAAGTAGTGGTGTATACTCTTATTACGTGCTATGGGTTTTTTGTTCTATTTCTCTTTATATATATGTCTAAGGATACAGTTAAAGGAAGGTATACAAGGTCGTGGAGAAGGTAACCAAAAAAAAAACAAAAAAAAAAAAAAAATGAGCAAGGCAATGTAGGATGATGCAAGGGTTGAGATATTTATAAGTGTTTGTGTAGCTGAGACATTAGCTGGAAATCAAATAGGTGGTCATCTTAATAGGATTAGATGGAAAAATGTTATTAAAAAAATTTAATGACCTTACTCAAAGGTATATGTTCATAAACAACTCAAGAACAAATGGACAACCCTTAAGAAAGAGTGGCAATTGTGGGCATCATTAGTTGGAAAAGAAATTGGCTTATGATGGGATCTTGTGAAGCAAACTATCATTGCAAGTGATGAGTGGTGGGAGAAAAAAGTGAGTGAGAAATTATCATCTCATATCCATGGCAATCTTCTTGAATTTCGACGTGGAAATTAGCCCAGAGGGAAAAAAGAGATATTTAATCAGAGGCATTCATCCCTAAGATGCACAATAGAAAGAACTTTTGGTGTTTGGAAAAAATAAATGGACAATAATTCGTCTCATGCGTAACTTCCTTTTGAAAAACAGGTACAAATTGTTGTTTCTTCAATGACCTTACATAATTTGATTAGGAATCATTCCATGACAGATCAAGAGTTCCAACCTTATGATGATGATGATGAGCTACTTCCGCCTGGACATGAGGAAGATCATAGAGATATAAGTAATCCTAAGCCTGTAGGGTTTACAAGACCTAGCCCAACATAATGATAAACGGATTCTCCTACAGCATGGTGACAAGTTTGCACCTCAAGAGTGCGAAGCATGGTGATGAAAGCCTCTTGGTAAGAACATCCACAAGTTGGTTGATAGAAGGAATAAATTGCACCTTGTGGGTACCAATTTTTACATGTTAACTAACAAAGTGATAATCTAACTCAATGTGCTTCGTTCGAGCATGAAAAACCGAATTTGCAACCATGTAGGTAGTGCTCAAATTATCACAGAATAAGAAAATAGGTGAACATACCGGATGACGAAGCTCACAAAGAACATAGGAAAGCCAAATCATTTCAGTACAAGCATGAGCCAAAACCCTATAATTAGATTTAACGCTAGAATGGAAGACTGCTGGTTGCTTGGTGGAACTCCAAGAAATTAAATTAGGCCTATGAAAAATAAGAAATCCGAAAGTGGAGCAATGAGCGTCTGGACCCCCAGCCAATCAACATCGGAATAGCCATAAAGGGTAGGAGGAATAGAAGAGTGCTGAAAAGTAATCCATGGTCAATAGTCACCTTACCATACCGGAGAAAACGTATAAGTTTTACCGCAATCAGATGTGCGTGAGTAGGATGAGACATGAATTGAGAAAGATGATTGACTGCATAAGCAAGATCTGGACGAGTAAGGTAAGATACTATAGAGATCCCGATAGATGATGAAATTTCGAATGATTAGAGAGCGGAGTACCATCCTCATTGGATAACTGTGCATGAGAGGCAATCAGAGTACTGCATGGTTTACAATTAATCATACTTGTCCACTTAAGCAAGTCGAGAGCATATTTAGTTTGAGAAAGATCAATACCAACATAAGTAGGTCAGACCTCAACGGCCAAAAAATAATGAAGCAGACCAAAATCCTTACATCAAATGCTGCAAAGCCACAAAGTTATTCCCAATTAAAATAATATCATCCACATAAAGTAATAAGATAAGATGAGTAGTACCATGGTGAAATGTAAAGAGAGAGGGATCGGCCAAGCTTTGTACAAAACCATGGCGAAGTATAAAATTACTAAAGCGGTGAAACCAAGCACCGGGAGCCTATTTGAGACCATAGAGTGCCTTGTGTAACTTACAGACATGATGAGGGCAGTTAGGATCCACAAACCCATGGGTTGGACCATAAAAACATCATTTTGTAAGTGATCATGTAAGAATGCATTTTTGACATCCAGTTGACGAATGGACCAACCATTTGTGACTGCTAAATTGCGTACAAGATGAATAGTAGCTGGCTTGACAACTAGACTAAACATCTCATCATAATCAAGCCCATAATGTTATTGAAAGCCCATAACAACTATACAAGCCTTGTAGCTCTTAATATAACCACTTGCATGACGCTTAATACGAAAAACCCATTTGCAACTAACTAAATTTTAAGAGGGATGTGATAGAACAAGAGACCATGTACCATTTTTAAGCAATGCATTAAATTCATCTGCCATTGCAGCACGCTATTCAGGGAGGCGAAACGCCTGCATAAAATAAGTAGGCTTGGGCAGATCAGAAGTAGAGACAGTGAGTGTATGGGGAAGCAGATGGCAGACGGTGCCATTGTTGAATTGTTTGGGTTTGAAGTGGCCAGTGCGAGGACAAGTGACCTTGGGATGGACTAATGTAGGCATGGGAAAGCTTGGAAAGTGCACAACTTGCTGATCAATTTTGGGCTGCAGATCAGTAGACCCATCAAGCGCGGCCTGGTCAATGAGAGGTTGCAGAAGTGGGTTTAGAGCACTAGAGAGAAGGGGCAGCCCAAGTACTGGCGTGTTGGGTTGAGACATAATGGACTGAGGCATACTGGGCTGAGGCGTAGAGTTAGCAGCAATAAAAGCAAGAAATGGCCCGGGGCTGGCTTGTCAAGGCAGGAGTGACTGGAGCAACTGGGCTGGGCGCTGCAGGCCAGAGTAGAGGTGAAAGCTGAGTGTTGCTGGGCTCTAGGAGGGGCACAATGTTAGACGAGGTTGCAGGGGCAGCAGGACAGGAAAATGGGAAAGTGGTCTCGTCGAATGTGACAAGATGGGAGATGAAAACCCAATTATTCGCCCGGATCAAGACACCGATATCCTTTTATTGCATGCTTTAACCTACAAAAACACATTTTTTAGAATGAGGTTCCAATTTGTTAGTAACATAAGCTCCTAAGTGCGAGTAACATGCTCAACCAAACGTACGAAGAGGCGACAAATTGGGGTGACGACCAAAGAGACGAAAATAGGGACTAGACCAACCAAGACTCAAAGAAGGAAGAAAATTAATAATAAAGGTGGCTGTGAGGGTAGCTCCGATGTAGAGAGAGTACGGGGCATGAAAGGTGTTAAGGAGAGACATGTGACAGTGAAGATGTGACGATGTTGGCGCTTCACAAGTCCATTTTGTTCTGGGTGTGAGGGCATGATATATGATGAACGATTCATGTATTTTGACAAAAAAATTTAAAAGAAGTATTAATGTATTTTGTACCACCATCAGTTTGAATAAATTTAATGGACGGATTAAATATATTTTTCACCATATTGTAAAGTGATTAGAAGTGTGTAAAAACTTCGGATTTGGCATGCATAGGGAAAATCCATGAGTAACGAATATAATCATCTGTAAATAACACATAATAATGGAAGTTGGAAAGAGACGGAGTAGAGGACATCCAAACATCATAGTGAATTAAATAAAATGGAAATAGAGCACTAATTTTATTAGAATTAAAAGGAAGTTTCTACAACTTAGAAAGTGCACAGACAGTGTCTTTGTTTGTCCACCCGTTTGTGAAAAGGGAGGACATGAGCAAGGGCGATCACTATTCACACATTTTTTTTTCTTTATGTTTTTATGGCATTCTCCACATGTCATTTTTTTTGTCAAATAAAGTCAAATTCTAATAAATCGGTCCGTCTTCGATCCCTTGGAGGGTATGGAACTTCCTCATCTTTTGTGGAAAACCTTCTTCTTATGATGTGATTTTTTTCACTTCTCCAAAAACTTTTTGAATTAGGAGACTCATCGTCGAGGCGTCGGGACATGGTCTCCTAATCCTTCTCTTCATTTTCTTGCCTATTTAACTCCATTTCTCTCACCTTTGCTTCATCTCTAGCCTTGTCTTGCTCATACGTTTAACTTGTCTCATTCCATATTCAGTGCATGTTGGTGAGCCAGTTTGTCACCTATTTTGAATAATCATTATTTGAAGAACTCCCTCTTGAATCTTTTTTCTTAGCAGCCATCTTACTAATAGGCCCTGAGGTTTCTTCAATTCGTGTGACCGATTTAATTGGGGTCTCCAATGATGACTCTTCAGTAGTTGATTTGTGCAATGGAGTCTCGTTCAACTGAACTTGTGGACCAATAGGCAGAACTTTGTACTTCGGAGTATGCTTCACATGTTCCAACATTCGTGCCTTGTGAATGATTTCTTGTTATAAAGATTGAACCTCATTTGAGCTTGTAGTTGCTGAAAAAATTGTGAAACAACATAAAGATTTACATAACAAGTTAAAAAAACATATAAATTACATTTTAAATTTATTAAATAGTAAAATCATATTGCCACGCTGGCTAAATTATTACCACTTCGATAAATTCCTTCCGCTTTTGCAAGGGCTTCTTGCCAAGCTTTTAAATCTTTGTGCAGGTGTTCGTACCTACTCGACATAGATTGCTTACTCCGGGGAGTGCCTTGAATCTGCTCGAAAAATTGTGCATGAATCTTTTTCCACATATGTTGCACCCTCATCTCATTTCCTGTGATCGGGTCATGAGTAACAAGCATCCAAGCCTGAAGCAAAGCATATGTCTTCCCCAATTGCCAATTTAACTTCTCATTCATTTTTCTTGGTAACAAAAGGATTTGGGAGGTAGAAAAAAATTATAGGAGATTGTAGTGAAAATAAATATTGAGTTGTGATGTGGAGAATGAAAATTATGATTCGGTATTTGTAGAAAAAATGTTGGTATTTTTTTAGATTTTTTACTGTTAGAATAATCTTAACCATTGGTTGTCAAAATTATTATTGTTGGATGCCCAAGATCTTGCCATGTGGCAGTTGAAGAAAAAGCTACAACTTTTTATCATTGGAAATCTAACAGTCTAGATGCAAAGACCATTGCAAAGTCCAACGACTGGGTTTGCATAGAAAAAAAGTTGTTTGACTTTGTGTTGTGCCAGGTTGGGGGGCAGGGCCGGAGGGGGGCTCTGTCTCCTGCTGGTATCTGTCACTCTAAGGGGTGTAAGCACGGGCTTCAGTTGCAAGGGAAGCTCAACGGGTTGATGCTTTTGGTCCAATTGCCTCTCTTATTATTATTATTTTTTTGAGCCAAAGGGATTGCATTACCAGAGATAAACCCCAGATGGGGTATTTATATTGTGGGGAGATAAACCTTTTCAAGATAAAATCCTTGTTCTTTGTCGGTAGAACCCTACAGGATATCTAAAAATAGATATTGCACCCTCTTAGGAGTTGTGACTACTTGTGGTACACTCCAATTCCTAGATTGTAGGAACTTTAAGACTTAATAAGGATTTGATTATATCCATATCCAGATCATATCCTGTGTCTTGCAAAACAAGTATGGTTATCCAATGAAGTCACTCGGACTTTGCCTATTGCCCCGGAACAGGGTGATGGTTCCACCGCTGCTTCATTGACAACTCATATATTTCATACATTTACACCATCCATTCCTAGTCCCTTTGTGATATTTTTGAGTTAAACTGTTGCATTTTACCCTTTTTTGTGTTAGTATCCGGCTAATTGTATTTTGGAGTTCAATTGAGGACAAATAAGGCAAAATGGTGCTAAAAGTGGAGAATTGAATAAGGATGCTGATGTAGACAAAGAATTAAAAGTGGAAATTGAATATCGTGATGAATATGGCTCTTTATAAGACCAATAATAACAAAAAAAACATGGGAATTAAATGCCCAATTACTGGGATGTATTGGCAATCTGTAACAGCTCTTTAACATCATAAAACCTAGCCTTTTAGCCACTTTTACATACACCTTTCATTCTGAGCGAATTTCACAACTTCAGTCATTATTTTTCTCTCTTTTCATCTGCACTCAAAACTCCACCCATTCTATATTCTCCAACATCATGGAAGACTTATCCTGATAGGCTGTTCTTGGAGAAGTTCAACATCAGAATTGCTTCAAGGGTTTCCTCTCTCTTTGATTTATTTTCTCTCATATTGTGTATTTCCAATTTCATCTCTGTGAACATGATGTGTAACTAAATTCATAGCTAGGGATTTCGATGTAGCCTTGCACAATTGATCCATGTTTTTATGTAAAAATATTCAATTCATCAATCTGTCTCTTGTTTCATTCGCTAAATCTTTTGTTAAATTTGTTTGTTAATTTTAATGATTGGTCACCATTAGTATTTCTTACAGATCATTTGATCAAGATTATAGTAAACATCATGCTTAATCTTGGTAGACATGTGAATGAATGAAGAGAATGCTATGCAAACATCCTGCCATGTAGTTTCTTTGGTTCTTTAACGTTTTCTTGCATGCTAAAGACTCTTAATTTGGAAGCGAAGTTGAACATCCCAATTAGGTTTTAGATTAGGAGAATTTGATCAAAACCACACATCATATGGCTGATCATATATATGTAAAACGAACCCTAGTCGTAGATTGGAGAGTTGACTGCGTTTTAACTTTATAAACATGGAATTGGTTTTGGAATTGTGAACTCAAAATCCTTGGACCCATCCTCATCGTTTCTCAATCAACATATCATTCGTTGTTACATTTTTCTTGCATTCTTAGTTATTCTCATTAACATCACACAACCTACATTTAATTTGTTATTGTTTAGTTAGGGTTCTTTCAAGGCTAGTAATTTATAGAGGTCTAATTAGTCCTTGTGGTTTGATACCCTTACTTGTGCCATTATACTAACCATATATTGCACTCGAAAGGAACACAACATCCGTTTGATATAGCTCTGATCAGAGCTGGTGAGTCCATGACTGGACTTTTGAGGTAATTGTATTTGGATTAGCCTTAATCTGGCCCTAAAAAATCATGATCCCACAAGAATAAAAATAAAATAAAATAAAATAAACAAAATATATATTTTTCATGTTTATTACTAATCGCAAGCAAATATATAGCTTTAAACCTACCAGATTCTTAGATTTCGTAAGTAAATATGAAGTTATGTAAAAAGCTGGGATTACTACGAGCTACGTTGCATTTGGTTCGCGATTTTTTTTGCTCCAACAGACATGAAATCATTAACAAAAAGGAAGCTTAAAGACGACATGCCAGGCAGAATAAATCTTACAAAGAAGTGGCGATATGATACATGTATAGAGAGACTGAGAAGGAGTAGTTCAGAAACAGATTCGTCTTTGCTACTGACCAAAGGAGATTATAAAATGGGCTCAACTTGAAATGCGATCCATCGATGATGAATTGGGGGGCAAGAGTTAAACGAATCTTCGGCCACTCTATTGATACAAACCATCTAGTTTTAAGATCCATCATTTGAAAATCATCCCTCCAAATTAGACTTGACAATTTTTTACATGACCTGTTAACTTGACATGAAAATAACGGATTTTAGGTCAACTAGAGAAGAAAAAAGTTAGTTTGATAATTTAAAACTACTTATAAACCTTACTACAATAGCCATAGAATTTAAAAATACCAAAGTGAGATTAAAAAAGTTCCAAAACACATTAAAAATACCATATCAATTTAAAAATACCAAAGTATTGTAGGCCTAATTTACTGAACAATTATAAAGGATAGAGATGGGGGTGGCTGGCGACACAGAGAGAGAAGATAGAGATGTGTAATTGTGAGGTATGTAATATTCCACCTCATTGTGTCTTTATTTATAGTAGTGTGGAAGGTAAATTCCTTACCCCAATAGGATTACAACTCTAATAGTGACACACCTCGACCCGAAATGTCCACTAGGACTTCGAATTGAGCTATGCTGGCCGACACCTGGAAGGTGACGAAGCCATAAAGTGTAGTGATGCAGAAAATGTGAATAAATTTAAACCTAAAAGTGCCTAAGTATAATAGTGCGCTGTGAGCGGGAATGAACCCATTTCACACGTGATGTTAGAGCATAAGTACAATACAATAAAATTGAGTGAGAAATTGGTTCATTCTAGCTCACAACGCACTCTTATACTTAGGCACTTTTAGGTTTAAATTTATTCATATTTTTCACATCACTACATTTTATGGCTTCGTCACCTTCCAGGTGTTGAACAGCACAGCTTGATTCAGAGTTCTAGTGGACATTATAATAAATAAGACTGTAACACTCCCCCTTCAGCGTGTATATACTCAAACAAAACATCACACTAGGTCTTCAACGAATGAAGTCATCGGCACAACGGACGAATGTGAGTATCAAATTAAATAAAGTATACATTGGCAGTAAAACTCAAAAAACCTCACTATGGGAAAATCTACAGTAGGTACAAAAACTATAGACTAAGAAGAAAAGTGAGAAGTATGCATAATGTCAAAAACAAACGTCATACAGGCCGAAAGTAGTAAACCTCAAAAAAGTATGATCATCCCAGGATGAGTGCCTCACCAAAACCTCGTTAGGTAGCAAAAATCCAGTGGGAAAAATGTTCCTAATCATAGGGGAAAAGAGTACACTAAGATAAAGTGAGTATGCTTTTGGATACTCCCCCTGAGTTTGACATAACTTCCAAATAAGAGAACTATAAGCTATTTAACTCAGAAAGTTTACGCATACCGATTCCTTGGACCAACTTCTGAAAAATAGACTTGGACAACGACTTTGGGAAGAGATCAGCCAGGTTGTCCTGGGAATGGCTATGCTTGACTTAAATGTTCTAATGCTGTTATTACTGGTGAAAATAAAAGAACTTCGGCACAATGTGCTTGGTCTTATCTCCCTTGATGTACCCCTTCTTCAGTTGATCGATACATACGACATTGTTTTCAAAGATTGTCGTAGGAACGTCAACGAAGGTAAAAAGACCGTTAGTGCTTCGAATATGTTCCATGATTGTTCTCAACCAAAACATTCACGTTAGGCTTCATGCAAGGTAAAAATCTCAGCATGGTTTGAAGAAGTCGCAACCAACGATTGTTTGGTAGACCTCCAAGAAATTGTGGTGTCTTCAACGGTAAAGACATAACCCCTTTGAGAAAGTGCCCTATGTGAGTCAGACAGATAACCTGCATCAACATAACCAATAAGGCGAGAATGAACCTGAGGACCGAAAGGGGTGGCAGCTCCCCTCGAGGATTCATGGGTGTAGAATAAGCCCAAATCCATCATACCCTTGAGGCAGTGGAAAATGTCTTTAATACCATTCCAGTGTCTACGTGTAGGTGCATTACTGTATCTTGCCAACAGATTCACAGTGAAGGAGATGTCAGATTTAGTGCATTGAGCCAAGTACAATGAAGCACTAATGTCACTTAGGTATGGAACTTCAGGCTCCAAAATCTTATCCTCATCCTCTTTAAGACAAAAAGGATCTCGTTTAGCATCTAAGGTTTGAACGACCATAAAAGTACTCGAAGGCTTCGCTTTATCCTTATTAAAACGTCGCAACACCTTTTGGGTAGAGTTCAATTGATCTATTAGGATTTCATTCGAACGGTGCTCAATTTCTAGGCCGAGGCAATATTGAATTTTCCCAAAATCTTTCATCTCAAATTTTGATTTCAAGTAAGCGGCAGTTTCCTCAAGCTTTTCGGGAGTCCCTATGAGATTCATGTCATCGACATAGTTTGCAACGATTGCAAATTTGAAATTTGACTTCTTAATAAACACGCATGAGCATAGTTCATTATTCACATAACCCTGACTTGTCAAATATTCACTCAGATGGTTATAACACATCCGTCCAGATTGTTTCAATCCGTAGAGTGATCCCTTCAATCGAATTGAGAGGGTGTTCCGTGGTTTAGAATTATTTCATCTAGTCAATGTAAGTCATTCGGGAACTTTCATATAGATTTCCGTATTAAAGATCCCCATAGAGATACGCGATTCCATGTCCATAAGCTGCATATTCAATTTTTCGGAAACTACTAAACTGATAAGGTAGCAGAACATTATGACGTCCATTAAGGGAAAATACTTCTCCCAGTAATCAATCCCAGGGCGTTGAGAGAAGCCTTGCTACGAGGCGTGCTTTGTATCGCACTATTTCATTCTTTTCATTACGTTTTCTTACGAAAACCCACTTGTAGCCCATGGGCTTAACATGTGGTGGAGTAGGAGCTACAAGCCTAAACACATCACGTTTTGCAAGCGAATAAAGTTCGGCCTGTATTGCTTGTTTCCAATTTAACCAGTCAGTTTTACATGAAAATTCATCACCGGAACATAGTTCAATGTGATCGTTAAGCATGATGTCGGTAGCTACTATGTATGCAAAGGTGTCGTCAACGATCATCTCATTTTGATACCAAACCTGATCCAAAACTGCGTAATGGACCAAAATCTTACGATTCTCGAAAGACCGGTTTGTTTCGTCTAAGACATCAATGTAATCCAAAATAACCTCATGCGTTGGAATGGATGAGTAAGCGATGGTCAGATTTATACTAAGATCACTAGTTTGTGCCATTTTCTTATTCCAAGGTTGTGAATCCTTTGAACCAAAAGGTTTTCCACACTTCAGGGTAGGAGCATATGATTGGCTAGCTGCCAGCGTACAGGGTTGCGTAAGAGGTACATCTGACCCTTATTTGGGGACGACCTGTCATTCTAGGACAATGTTACGGAGTACTTTAGTATGTCGATCATTGTAGGTGTGTTTGTAGCTGGTATATGTGATCTCGTCATCTTAACTAGATCAGTAAAAGCATTCGGCATGCTTTGAGCAACGCTTTAAAGATCTAGAAGACGACGCACTCTAGCTTCAAACTGGGCAATGTGGAGATCTAAATGAGACATAATGGGAGCAAACCACGACAATTTGTGGTGTTCTTATCTCCCCCTAACGACAGGAAAATTTTCTCATCAAAGTGACAATCCGCAAAGCATGCGTTGAAGAGATCTCCTGTCAAGGGCTTTAAGTAGCGAATAATTGATGGTGAAACATAATCGATATAGATTCCCATTCTTCTTTGAGGACCCATTTTGTATGTAGTGATGGCATTATTGGCACAAAGATAGCGTACCCAAACGCACATAAATGTGAGACATTAGGCTTGTATTTAGTAACCAACTGTAATAATGAATGAGATTAGGTAGCGGTGGGCCTTAGGCGAGCCAACATAGCTGCATGCAATATTGCATGGCCTCATGTAAATACTAGCAATTTGGTTCGCATAACCAAAGTTCGAGCTATCGATTAAAGGCACTTTATGAAAGCGTATGCCAGGCCGTTTTGGGTACGAACACGGGGTACATGATGTTCGACTTTAATTACAACTGACATGCAATAATCGTCAAAAGATTGTGGTGTAAACTCTCCAGGGTAGTGAGCCCTAAGTTTAAAGACTTTAGCTAGCAGTTTCACAAAAACAGCATTGCGTATGGACAGTAAGCAAACATGTGACCAACATGTCGATCTATCAACCAACACCATGAAGTATCTAAATGGTCCGCATGTTGGTTGGATAGGTCCACAAATATCCCCATGAATCCTCTAAAGAAACTTGGGAGAGTTTTGATTAATCTTTGTAGATGAGGGTTGAGTGCTCAACTTCCCCAAATGGCATGTTTTGCAAGTCGGGAGTCCAATATAAGAGGTTATATGATGCCCGTGTGAAGATTTGAGGATACGGCACATCATATCTCTTCCAGGATCTCCCATACGAGCATGTCGAAACAACAAAGTGCTTTGGAACCTAGGCTAAAGGCCAGCCCCACATGGTGGATCTCTATGGCTCGAATGGTTGTGATGTATAACCCATTCAGGAGATGTTCCAGCTTCTCATGAATATGTTTTTGACCATATTCGTAAGAAGTGATACAAAGAAATTCAGAATCGTTCTCTTTAGTGGTTTCAATATGATATTTATTATCTCGAATATCTCTAAAACTCAACGACGTTCTTCTGGAACAAGGAAAATAAAGGGCCTCTTTAATGGTTAATTCGGTACCATTGGACAACATTATACGGGCCATTTCGTATCCCTCAATCAGGTTGAATGAGCTTGAGAGGGTTGTTAAAGGTGCATTTTTGGGTACGAAGTTAGTAAAATAGTGTTGCTCATGCAAGATGGTGTGCGTGGTAGTATTATCAGCCAGACAACTAACTTCCTCATTAGTTATACCTAGAAATAAATTAATTGAATTGGTCACATGCATAAATAAAATTTCATTCATTCAATTATTCAATCGAGAAATAATATCCATAATTCAAAACAAACCAAACCAAACAAATTATTAAAAAAACTTTAGAAAAATTGATTGAAAAATTAAACCACAAGCTAAAAAAATAAGAGGGGTTCAGCCACTAGGGGTAAAAACCACCTAAACATATCTTAGAAAAATAAACTTTATTCTTCCATAGGAGTAGATGTCTCCTGAATGCTGAAACATCCATAGTTATGGTAATATCTTCAGGATGTTCCACATGTGCAAAGTTAGACTCACGACGATGATACTTGGCTATAGCCTCATGAGTAGCTCGGCATACGCGTGACTAATGGTCCTTTGATCCACAGCGGTAGCACATGTCTAATTCAGTGGAATCAATTGAACAGTAATTTTCCCTTTTTGTTGAAGTTAGTGGCCGTAAGGGCAAATGAATGCCTTTCTGGGTCGAATTTCCTCCCTTGGCAAGGCCTCTACTTTGTTGACCTTGGGCCCATGGTTGGGATTTCTTCCCATTTCTATAGCCATGACGGTTTAGCTGTTGTTTGTGACTGCTAGAATTAGTCGCATGTGCTTTAGGTGTAACGTTTGAGCCAGTGGGTCGAGCTTGAAGATTCTTCATCAAAATCTAGTTCTGTTTTTTAGCGTGAAGTAAAACAAACATCAAATCCAAAATTTTGGTGAACTTCTGTGCCCTATATTGTTGCTGCAGGACAATATTGGTGGCATTGAAGGTTGAATAGGTCTTCTCCAAGAGATCATGTTCAGTCAAGTCCTCGTTACAAAACTTGAGCAGTGATTGGATTCTATAAACTTCAGAGTTGTATAGTGATCAGATTTTACAAACGTCAGAGTTGTACACATTCACGGGCTTAATGTCCTGGAAGCGTAGATGCTGCCAGTCGTGCCTTACTTCAGGCAAGTAAATGTCTTTTTAGTGATCGATGCAATCAGCCATGGCGAGTGAGAAGGCGCGTGGATCCTCTTTAGGGAGGTACTTGGTCTGCAGTGCATTATGAATGTGTCTTCGGATGAAGATCATAGTCTGTAGCCTCTTCGATGGTGGGTCATAGACTTTTAGCGGTGAGATGGAGTTTCACGTCTTGAACCCACTTCAGGTAGTTTCTTCTAGATACTTCCAAAGTGGTGAAATCAAGCTTGTTCAAGTTCGACATTTCCTTAAAGTAGAGGGTAAAAAAATGTGGTTAGTCATATGGGAAGCCATAGACATACAGTTTAGAACATTCAAGTTTTATAGACATGTATAGGTTTAATTTAAACATGAAAGCTTCAGGTTTCATGGTGTATGTTGTGAATGAAAACTTCGGGTTTCAAAGACACTAAATTTGAAACTATAAGTTTGGTTTTAGTTATGTACATCTAGTTGAAAAAAAACGAGGTACCTACAAGAACACAGAATACAAGGTATAATCTTAAGTGCAGTGGATTTGTGCTGCTTCAGGAACTCAAGTGTGACCGCTTCAGGACTCTAAAAGAGAGTCACGTTCAAAGAAGAAAAATAAATTATTGAATTGTTAATGGCCAAAAGTTGGCTTCAGTCCGATAATTTTTTATCTCTTATTATATTAATGAACTGCTGGTCATTGTTAATTAATTTAATAGATCGGGACTATTCAGGGTCGACCGTGGAAGTAAAATAATGACATTCAGGTCATATTAGCTTCGATTAGTTGCGAGCCAAGCAATAAGAAAATTATAACTTAATTAGTGTTAACCGAAATGTCCCAAAAAAATATATGGGTATGTTATGAAACGGGGATGCCAAAAGATGGCATCGGGTTAAAAATTAACTGCACGGGGCAAGGCCCTGCAACTCAGCTACAGGCCATTGGGCCACGGGAAAGCTGTCGGGTCGTGGGTCTGGGATAAAACCTAGCAGCGCAAGGCTGCTAGAGGTGGGCCAAAAGGAGCGGGGCCAGCAAGCCCAGCTTACGCTGGCTTAGGTTGGTGCGCGACGAAGCCCAGCATGCACTGGCTTCGAGTTTTGGGCCACGACATTGCAAACCCCGCAGCGTAGGGGCTGCTGCAGGTGGTCCGAGACGCAGGAACAAGTCCAGCAAGCAACAAGCTTGTTGGTTTCGGGTAGGGGTACGAGGACAGAGCCCAGAAAACATCAGGCTTACTAGAAGTGGGCCAATGTGCATGGGACAGGCCTAACAAAGGCTGCAGGCCTACTGGAGTGGGTTGGGGCTTTAGGCCCATGGAAAACCCTACCCAGGCCGAAGGCTTGGTTGTCGGTGCATGTGCAGCAAGCTTAGAGGGTTGCTATTGTCAGTCCAAGCGCCGCATGGTGCGGCTTGGCGGCAGGGCAGTCGGCGTGTCATAGTGCCAGCGGCGGTGGGGTGTGGAGCCATGGCTTAGTCGTGAAAAATCCTAGATAATTTTTTTCGGTTCTAGGTTTGAAAAATCCTAAATTGCTTCTACTTTTTTTTGATTCTTTGATTCACAAATTCCACATACTAAAAATAGCGTAATGCATGAATGTCTATATATTGACAAATATATGACCATATACGATGTATATATATATATATATATATATATATGCTTGCTGATAACGTGTTACATGCTTAATTTACTTAACAATTGTAAAGGGCAGGGGGTGGCCGACAACACATATAGAGAAAAGAGAGATGTGTAATTGTGAGGTGTGTGGTATTTCACCCTATTGTGCCTTTATTTATAGTAGTAAGGAAGGTAAATTTCTTACCTCAATAAGATTACAACTCTAATAGGATAATATATAGTCTAAAAGATATGATAGAATCTAATGAGGATATCCTATATATGATAGGATTTACACAATCACATTCTTATAATAAATTGGATTGCAGCACAAAGAACATTAGTGAAATTTCGTAATAATTAATTTATAAGGTGAAAAAATGTGAAGAAAATATGCAAACGCTCTTGGTCGCATCCTCCACATTTTGATTGTGGGTATATCGTCATTTGGATCTTTAGAACCCTACAAACCCTCGTGAATAGCGTTTTTAGGAGGTCAAAAAAAAAATCATAATAATTAATGTACAAGTGTGAAAAATGTAAAAAGAATATACAAACGATTGTGATTGCATCCTCTACGCTTAGACGATAGTTACATCGTCGTTAAATTTTTAAAATCCTCCAAACCTTCATGAATGGTGTTTTTTGTTTGAGTGCAAAATTAATAATAATTAATATAGAAGTGTGTAAAAAATACACACACACACACACACACACACACACACACACACAAAATCACTCGTAATGACAAGGTTTACAACTTTGGTGGAGGGGTCAACCCCAAAATTAGACACCATAATCCATAAAACCTAGATTTATATTTAACCATCGATTGTTGTTTACGCTCTATTCTTCTCACCGAGATTTTGTTTTGTAGAATTTCTTTTTAGAAAAACATGATCTTTTAGCAGATGTAGAAAAATGAAAATAACTGATCATGTTCCGAAGTTTATGGTTATCTAAAATATGAGTTGATGTTATATAATTTCTAGAGACTTTATAAACTCCAAGCAATATTTTCACTAACCGTAAAAATTTGAATGTGATATCAATGATTCGAAACGGTCATCTTTCTGCATCCGCCAAAAGATCATGTTTTAAAAAAAATAAAATCTTAAAAAAAAACGAAATTCGGTGAGAAGAATGTAGCTTATTGATTTAAAATATATTTTTTAACATGTAACAAGTCGGGTCATATTAGCCTTTAATATTAACGGTCAAGTTCGGGTCATGCCATATTAACTATTCATTTTAATAGGTGTTATAGGACACGTCCCGTTAAGATATTGGGCATGTCACGAAAACGGCACTAATACGAAAAACATGAAACGAATTCCAGATCTATTGCAAATAATTAGCAAAACTGAATTTTATTTTGAATCCTGAGCACTTAATTTGTTGTTTATCCCCACAGAGTTAATTTATTATAATTAGTGGACTAAATGATTTCTGATTTTGATAATCTTTTTATGTGGAAATTGATCAAGTGCTTGAATTTAAGCTCTCTCCTTTTCCCCTTACCAAGCATAGAAGTGATTGCAAAGTAGAATTGTGAGCCAGAACAACACATAGATTAAGCATATAGGATTTGAACCGTGAATCAAAAGGTATTGCGATAGAAATCAAGAAAGCAGTAACAGATGAATAGAACATGGCAAATACCAAAAATATAAATTAATATTTGAAGAATTTCATGTATATTTGTAAATTTCTAAAGTAGAGTATATATAGGAGTTACAAATGGTATTACATATGCACTTTGTTGATGTGGACAAGACCATTATTTACCTTTACCTAATATGTGTGTGTGTAACTTGAAACACTCCCTATCAAGTTGGAGCCAAGATGTCAAGCATGCCTAACTTGTTAACCAAGTCACAGCCTTAGTGAGCACATCATCGAGTTGATTTTCAAATCCCACAAATGGAAAAGCAATAGCTCCAACATCCAATTTTTCCTTGATGAAATACCGATCCATCGCCGATTTTTTTGTATGATCATGTTGTACTAGATTATGAGCAATCTCAATAGTAGTTATGTTATCACAATGGAGTTTCATAGCACCCTTGGTTTCAAACCCAAGATCCCTCAACAATTTCTTCAACCACAATAACTCACATACACCATGAGACATACCACAAAACTCAGCTTCTCTACTTGACCTAGTAACAACTTTATGTTTCTAGCTTCTCCAAGTAACCAGATTTGGTCCCATAAAAGTAAAGTATCCAAATGTAGATCGCCGGTCGAAGATAGAACCTTTTGCATCTGCGTACCCTTTGTGGATACAAAATGAATCCAAAAAATTCTGGAGCTGACACGTGAAATTTTATCGGCAACTGAGGAGAATGCCCTTATTGAACTGGCAAGGCCCACATTTATTACACGATCAATTCAACCCTCTTAAAGACCTGAGTGCTCTGCTGGCCAATGGCAAGGAGATAAGACAAGAGAATTAAAGATAGGATTAACAACTAATCCTCATCTTTAAGCTTTCCTTATTGAAGATCAACACAATCAAGTAAGAAATCACAACCATATCCAATCAAAGATACTGCATGATAATCCCCAAGATACTATTTAATTAATAATATCTTCTTTTCTCCATCCAATAGATAACACAACTTGACCAACTTAATAACGACACATGGCATGAAAAACCTATACATGTGGCCGGCCATAGCTCAAGAAAATAGTATAAAGAAGAAGATTAGAGAAAATAAAGGAAAACTTTAAGAATACAATTAGGCATGAAAAACAAACGAGGAAATTTTGTGACTCACTACCATGGAAGGGTAGACTAACTTTTAACATATTGTTGACCCTAAAAATTACAAAGCCTACATGGCGCGCATGCCGAGTAACTAATAAGTTAACTACGTCCTTCGGTTAAATGCGGGGCGTGCCAACTTGTTGGTCGAGCTCGACCGAGGAGTAAAATTTGTTGATGTTGCGTTGAGCGCGTTGCTGACTTCTTTATCTTGCAATTACGGCCAAGGGAGGAACAAATCTTGGCTTTTGGATTCTCGAGCCTGAAGACAAGGCTGCTAGTTCTGCGAAGTTCACAAATTGTCGGCGCCAGATTCGGTCACAGTGATTATATTCGTGAGAGTATAAGCACGTCGAATCGACACCAGACTGTACGGACACAAGTATTTAAAGGTGATGTATGTCTTGATGGTGAATGTGGTTCAGCTGTCAGAACGCCGAACTGTGAAACTCACTTGTGAGTATCCAATCATAAAATCACTCGGCGTTCAATGTGCCGAATGTCGTAACTCGTAACACCTTACTTCGCCGAGAAGGCTAATAAGATGACCTCTGCGAATAAGGATTCGGAAACCCTTCTCGATCGAGACTTGGATAGGTAACCAGTTGGCCTCGACCCAGTGTTGTTTATCTAAACTAAATGTGCTCCTCGGTCGGCTGATTCTACGACAACATTGTTGTTTATCTAAACTGAAGGTGTTTGCTAGTTGCCTTCACAATGCTGTTTATCCAAACTGAAGATGTGTCGGCGGGAAAAAGAAAATAAAAAAATCTCAAGATGTTTGAGAGGTTTTGCGCAGAGTAGTTGTGTGTTGAATTGGAGCTCCTTGAATTGCACTCTCATTTCTCTATTTATAGCAACAAAACCCAATCCTAACCATACTCGAACTAGGACTCCTTACCCCGATCCATCTGATCTCGGCCAATCCTACGTCTATTAGGATTTTGAATCCAACCTTTTACTAGGCCACATTCACTTTCACTTTCCGGTATCCTTATTTGGCCGAGAATCCTTACTACATCAGGACTTAACCACTTCATTCATCTACTTCGCAATAGGGCCCACCTACTTCCTATTCATCTGGAATATTCTTTTCTAAACAGGGCTTGGCCAACTTTTAGTTAGGCGGCCCATGAACCAGCTGTTTGTAGAAATCCTCGAACATGGCTTCTGGGTCGAGGGTGAATAATTGATCTTCGATGAATTCAGATTTCGGCTGAGATGAAAGATAGTTTGTTCACGCCTAGCATCCTTATCTTGTGCGAGAAGTGATGCGTGAATTATACGCACACAAATTAAACCCTCTTTTCGTCAAATTGTAGTATATGTATAAGTAGGGATCGTTCTAGACCGGGGATTAGGAGGGATTGTTAACCACTTGGATTTGACTCAAAAACGTAAAATAACAATATGAAACACTATACTAGACTCAAAGAATGCAAAACTAAACTTTAAAACACTAAAAAAAACGAAAAGACTCAAACATCACCCAAAACACTCAAAACTGCCTTAAAATCACTTTATGGGCAGTTTTGAGCACTTTGGTGAATTTGGACGAATTTGGGAAACAAAATGAAACAAAACACTTATAAACACATGGTTAATGTAATTCTAACTAATCTAACACTTTAAAATAAATGGGGGATTGGTTTTGACGAATTTAAACTAAAAGAACAGATTGTAAGTAAAAACAGATAGTAAAGATGAATGTGATGAAAATGAACGGATGAATGCTAGCTAGAAGGTTCTTCTCCACACATGTTATACTTGCATAATAAAACGATTTCCAATTGCATTTCAATAAACCATGAATTCTCAACACCCCAAGTTAACCGTGATGCACTAATTAACCTTCAAATCTTCCTAACGTTATTGAATTGGATGGGTTAGCGCATACAACAATTCAAAACATTCCCCACAAGTCCCCTACATGATTGCATAATAGAGATACAAGCAAGAATCATTACGCTCTATGAAAATTATAAGTGTTGACGAGGCATTCGTTACTATGATTGCATGAAACTTATGCCAAGAATTCGTTTAACGCGATTGTTTATAAGCAACCTCCACTACTTGTGAATATAAGTTCGTAACTATTAGGTGAAACTCATTTATATTCTAGCGTCATATTCATGCATGAAAATTAAGCGTGCACTCTCAATAAACATACATAAATAAGTTATCAATCAAACAGTTAAACGAATTGAATCCACAACTTATGAAACGCAATTAGAAGTAATCAAATCAAAATGCAAGCATAAACATATATTTCGAATTACCCCCTAACCAAGGGGGGTTTAGTTCCTCATGGTACAAAACAAAGAGAATCAAAGAAACACCTAAACATTCCAACAACTCAAACTTGAATTGTATGAACGTTTAGGTCCTCTTCTCTTCCATTCCTCATTCGTACAAAACAAAGAGTATTGAAATTAAACATTGAAATCAAAGAAACACCTAAACATTCCAACAACTCAAACTTGAATTGTATGAACGTTTAGGCACTCTTCTCTTCATCTTCGTTGTAGCACAAGGTCTAAGGATAGTTTGATGGTGTGAATGGTTTGGGGAGTGGTGAAGATGGAAGGATGGTGTTTGGATTGTAAGGGAGTGGTGCCTCAAGGCCACGGCACCAAGGGCAGTTTGTGATGGTCTACATTCTGAAAATGGAAGGGTTTGTGTTGTGGTATGTACAATGGATGAATTTCTGAAATGGAGGAGTCAATGAGAATGAATGCAATGGATGCTTATTTATAGGTGAAATGGGGGGAACATGACAGCTAGGAGGGAATGTGGCTGCATGTTTGAATGATTAAAGGATGCATGTGGGTTGGAATTGCATGTGCAATGAATATGTGGCTGCATGTGCAAGGGGACAATCTGAAAATGCATGTGAAAGCATGTGTTGGCTGCAATGATGAAATGGATAGGAGTGCATGTGGCTTAATTAATTAAAGGGAGTGCATGTGCAATGTTTTAAAGGATGGAATGCATGTGAATGTGATGGAAATCTGATATGGTGATGGGAGATGCATGTGGCTGATTTATGCATGTGATTAAAGGGAGTGCATGTTTGAATGATTAAAGGGGGAAGTGCATGTGGGTTGGAAATATAAAAGGGGAATGCATGTGGCTGCAAGGAGTGGTGAATGATGATGAATGCATGTGGATTAAAGAGTGAATGGTGGCTGCAAAGTGAATGAATAATGAAATGGGAAAGCATGTGCAAGGTTTTGGTGTGAATGATTGAATGTGCATGTGGCTGCAATGGATTAGGAATCCTTCAATTTCGTCCATCCTCTTGGCTCCAAGCATATGATATCCATTCCAATCTCTAATTTGCTCCAAAATGCTCCAAAATGCATCTTTTTGCTTCCTTAGCCATATGAACCTAAAAACACACGAAAATGGCTTAAACTACTAAAACAACTATTTATTAACAATATAAATGCACGAAAACAAGCTAAGTAAGTCGCCTAAATATGCTCCTATCAAGAAGGCAACTGATGGACTCGTCGGCTGTCGAAATGTACAGTTTGAGAGGTTTACCGCGACGAGGCGGTACTAGTATTGGTGGCGTGGTAAGGGAAACCTTGATTTGCATGGAAGCCGTTTAATGTTCTTCGCCCCACTCAAACTTGTCGGAATCCTTAAGTTTTAGGAGTGTAAAGAATGCTTTCATTTTGCCTGCCGAATTAGCTATGAAATGGCAGAGAAAATTTATCTTCCCGAGTAACGATTGGAGTTGCTTCTTGGTTATCGGGGGTGGAGCGCTAATGATTGCGCGAGCTTTATTTTCGTCGACCTCGATGCCACAATGGTGCACCAGAAAGCCCAAAAAATTACCGGCCGATAAACCGAATGCGCATTTGGCCGGGTTCATTTTGAGATTATGTTGACGCATACGAAGAAATGCTTGCCGAAGATTATCCAGGTGCGTTCGGCAGCTTTTTGATAGATTAGGAATCCTTCAATTTCGTCCATCCTCTTGGCTCCAAGCATATGATATCCATTCCAATCTCTAATTTGCTCCAAAATGCTCCAAAATGCATCTTTTTGCTTCCTTAGCCATATGAACCTAAAAACACACGAAAATGGCTTAAACTACTAAAACAACTATTTATTAACAATATAAATGCACAAAAACAAGCTAAGTAAGTCGCCTAAATATGCTCCTATCAAATTCCCCCACACTTATCTTTTGCTCGTCCTCGAGCAAAACAAAAGAACAAAACAAACAAAACGACACTAAACAAGTAAAGCACAACCTAAACCTTCCAACAATCGTCTCAGGGATTTCCAATGCACATGACATGTTAAAAATCATTATTCCCACAGATTTTAGCCATCTTTACACTTAAGTACATTCTTACTCATAATCACCACATACTAGTTCGCATTTAAGCATTTAAAACACATTTCGAATGTAGTAACATGCCTTAGAGAATTTCCTCAATTCCTTACTAGAATGCACTCTATTTTCACACAGATTTTCTGACTACACACCCTACACTAGTTATATGTGAGAGATTGATGTAAACATGAAAGACTAGTATCTCACATATGTTATAACAAAGAAAGCATTTTCTGGATTTACGATAATGACATGAATATGATCTCATGAATAGAATGCTACTACTTAGAATGAGAACCAGTGATTCCATAAGCTCATATCAATTCCAAACTCCACATATTGAATACATAACATCAAGATAGAAGTTGAGGGTTGTAACGGGGCTAAGGGTAATGGTTTAACAAAGAAAGGTAAAGTAAAACAAAGGTTCTTAAAGTAATAGGAAGCGAAGTAATGAAATTGACACTTAAACTCACTTTTAATGGCAGAAATCAACTTTTAAACACAAGGGAAGATTCATGCAACAACTAGGGTCAAATTCACTCTTTTGGACCCTTCCTTCAATAATCAATGCTTGTGAGATCATTCTCACTTATTTTCAACTCTTTTTTTTTTTTTTTTTTTTTTTTTTTTTTTTTTCTTTTCAACAATTTTTTTTTTCTTTATTTCATTCTTTGGCCGTGCCCTATTATCTTCCCCCACACTTATTTTCTGCAGTATATTGATCAAAAGGAGTTCATTCTAAGTCATGTTTCACTATCCTTTAAGAACAAGGGGTTAACAAAGAAAATAAGCTTGAAAAGGCTCAAAAGGGGTAATCCTACAATACATGTGAAAAGGGATAGGCTTTTTGGCTTTGGCTTGACTAACAACTTCATCTTATTGTATGTTATGCAATCAATATCATGCTTTGAATGAAACGGATATAAGTTCTAGCATTTAGTTCTATCATGATACAATTGCATTCTAAGTAGCAACCAAGCAAGGAATAATGAGATCATGCAACAACTTTAGAAAACAAAGAATCACAGAAAATAACTCTCCAAACAAAGTAATGGCTCGAATCTCACAGGGATGTAGCATTTGTTTGAGTTCCTTCCTTCAAGCATGTTACAAAAACGAATTTTTCTTTTATGATTGCATGTGAAGTCATACATTATAACCATAACCAAGCATATACCAAGAGTAAATCAAACTTTTCTCTATGTTAATAACTCTTTTTAACCGTCATGCAATTACAAACCAAATCCTTATCATTGTGTTGGAAGGTACCCTAAGACACAAACACACAAAAACGACTCAAAACACACTTTTTAGGCTTTTCAAAACATGTTTTTCAAATTTTTATTTGTTTTTCGGAGTTATAAAAACAAAACATACTAAAACACTCTAAAACATCTTAAAAACACCTTAAAACAGCAAGGAACAACATTTGAAGTTATGGGTGATAAAATCCCACGAATTTGCATTAAATATACTTAGTTACCCCCCCACACTTAAATCAAACATTGTCCTCAATGTTTTAAGCATAGATTCACACAAAACATAAGTAAACACACAAAAAGCACTTAAACATACTAAACATGGCAGAATGTAATTAACAAAGAGAAGAGTTTAGGGACGCAAATCTGGTTATGGAGTGTAAATTCCCTCTTCTCCTTGGTGATTGCATTGAGGCTTTGATCTTTGTGATTCCACAGGCTTACTCTTGAACTGGGCTGGATGATTCTTTTGGTCTCCTCCACTTGTTGATTTTCCTTTGTGCTACTGGGCTGGAGGATTCTTTTGGTCTTCCCCGAAGGTCTGAGCTTACCCCTTTGGTCTGTTTCTTTGTTCAATCTTTCCAATTCGTATTGAAAAGGGTTGGAGGATAACTCAGCCTATGTTTGTCTCCACATGCTTCAATGTATCATTTTCACTTGCCTTACTCGCTCCCCTTTGCAGAAGTGGTCCCTTCTCCGGAAGTGTATCAACCGTTGAAGATGACTACTCGAGAGCAACGCTAGGTAAGCAATCAGGAATAGATTCCAGGCAGTTGGCTCCAGATTGGAAGACTGACTCCAAGTGCCGGCTGATTGCTTCTTTTACTTTGCCATGCGAGTAAGAACAAGGACAAAGAAAAAGACAGGGAAAGAGCATGATATGAGATACTTTTGCTTTTGACCTTGATGATATGAGATACCTTTGCTTTTGAAGAAGCGGTGAATGAATCAGCACACTTCAATCCGCTGTTTCCTCCTGGGTCATATGTACTCCAGGCATCTGGTATCATCTTTGGGGAAGAAGAAAGAATTGAGTATTTCAAAAGGCTTTGCTGGGAGTGCGCCCTCAGAGGTGAGGGAGAGTTGGGCATTTTCTTCAGGTTTGCCTTGCCATAAAAGACGAAGGTCGACATATATAGAGATAATATCAAGTGGTGGTACTGTTCTTTTACCCTTGTCGACAAATGTTTCTTCGATATCAGAATGACGCCTCTTCGATTTCTGAGCAGGCGCCCCTTCGATTTCTGAACGACGCCCCTTTGCTTTCTGAACGACACGTAGTAGTGCGGATGCGGCTCCTTTTGACAAAGCTGCACGCGTTTTCTGAAAAGCAGAGAAAGCGTCGCCGAACTTTGCGCTTGTCGGCTAAAGACGTGTAGTTGCGATGATGGCCTCCACGTGTTTTCAGCTTTGTCAGAAATCTTTTGACAAAGTTGAACGCGTTTTCTGAAAAGCCGAGAAAGCGTCGCCTAACTTACGCCGGAAATTCCGGCTCTTTGAATCGGTGGACGCGTCGCCTTGGCCTTTTATAGAGCTATCGATCACCGCCAACATACACACTCTGAAGATCTCCCATTCTTGAAAATTCGTCTCCGGCCCTTTGAAAATTTACTCCACAAAAAATCCGCCCCTTCTCTTTGAACACTTTTGAAAAATGGCAAACTCATCGAACCTTAGCTTGGAATTGAGCCTTAGCAGTGATACGGGCGCGCCGCGTCAAGGTAACGTATGGCGCCCTTCTTTCTTATCTTCTAACGGTCTTCTTACAGGTGAAGACTCCGTGATGCAGGACGCCACAACAGCTACAATAATAGCTAGGAACCTCCTCACTCCAAAAGACAGTAGGCTGCTGTCAGGACGGTCCGATGAGTTGGCCGTTCAAGAGTCCCTCGCACTTAGTGTTCAGTGTGCGAGTTCTGTGTCCAACATGGGCCAACGCCTGCTTGCCCGCTCCCGTCAGGTGGAATCATTGATGGCAGAGGTGGAAAGTCTTAAGCAAGAGATCCAGCAGCTTAAGTACGAGAATAGAAGTTTGCACGTGCTTGCCAACAACTATTCGACGGGCATGAAGAGGAAGCTTGATGAGCTGCAAGAGTCTGAAGGTCGGATTCACAGTGACCGTCAAAGGTTTTCGTCTTTCCTCCAGAGGCACCTTTTTCCTGGCTCATCCAGCGCTTGGCCAAGTATTGAGGCCTGGAATGCTCTAGCTCCGATGCCTCCCGCTCCGATGCCTTCCACTCCGATACCTTCCGCTTCGATGCCTTCCGCTCCGATGCCTTCTGCTTCAAAGCCTTCTGCTTCTATGCCTTCCGCTACTATGCCTTCCGCTCCGACACCTCGTAGTGGGGCTTCACGTAAACAACCTTTGTGAAGCTCCATCTTTCTCCATGTTTAGTATTTTATTTAATATATGAAATTTTTTTTTTTTTTTTTTTTCAGTGCATTGGGTTGCCTCCCAAGTAGCGCTTTCTTTTACGTCTTGCAGCCGGACGAAGAACCCAATCACTCCAGGACATGTTCACGAATCGGATGAGAACTCCGAGTCATGAACTAGTACCTAAAACAAGAAACAAAACACTGGTTAAGAATCTGGAATAAAAACAAACAAAAATAAAACAATCCAAGGGATTAGCAAATTTTCTAATCCCCGGCAACGGCGCCAAAATTTGATGCGTGAATTATACGCACACAAATTAAACCCTCTTTTCGTCAAATTGTAGTATATGTATAAGTAGGGATCGTTCTAGACCGGGGATTAGGAGGGATTGTTAACCACTTGGATTTGACTCAAAAACGTAAAATAACAATATGAAACACTATACTAGACTCAAAGAATGCAAAACTAAACTTTAAAACACTAAAAAAAACGAAAAGACTCAAACATCACCCAAAACACTCAAAACTGCCTTAAAATCACTTTCTGGGCAGTTTTGAGCACTTTGGTGAATTTGGACGAATTTGGGAAACAAAATGAAACAAAACACTTATAAACACATGGTTAATGTAATTCTAACTAATCTAACACTTTAAAATAAATGGGGGATTGGTTTTGACGAATTTAAACTAAAAGAACAGATTGTAAGTAAAAACAGATAGTAAAGATGAATGTGATGAAAATGAACGGATGAATGCTAGCTAGAAGGTTCTTCTCCACACATGTTATACTTGCATAATAAAACGATTTCCAATTGCATTTCAATAAACCATGAATTCTCAACACCCCAAGTTAACCGTGATGCACTAATTAACCTTCAAATCTTCCTAACGTTATTGAATTGGATGGGTTAGCGCATACAACAATTCAAAACATTCCCCACAAGTCCCCTACATGATTGCATAATAGAGATACAAGCAAGAATCATTACGCTCTATGAAAATTATAAGTGTTGACGAGGCATTCGTTACTATGATTGCATGAAACTTATGCCAAGAATTCGTTTAACGCGATTGTTTATAAGCAACCTCCACTACTTGTGAATATAAGTTCGTAACTATTAGGTGAAACTCATTTATATTCTAGCGTCATATTCATGCATGAAAATTAAGCGTGCACTCTCAATAAACATACATAAATAAGTTATCAATCAAACAGTTAAACGAATTGAATCCACAACTTATGAAACGCAATTAGAAGTAATCAAATCAAAATGCAAGCATAAACATATATTTCGAATTACCCCCTAACCAAGGGGGGTTTAGTTCCTCATGGTACAAAACAAAGAGAATCAAAGAAACACCTAAACATTCCAACAACTCAAACTTGAATTGTATGAACGTTTAGGTCCTCTTCTCTTCCATTCCTCATTCGTACAAAACAAAGAGTATTGAAATTAAACATTGAAATCAAAGAAACACCTAAACATTCCAACAACTCAAACTTGAATTGTATGAACGTTTAGGCACTCTTCTCTTCATCTTCGTTGTAGCACAAGGTCTAAGGATAGTTTGATGGTGTGAATGGTTTGGGGAGTGGTGAAGATGGAAGGATGGTGTTTGGATTGTAAGGGAGTGGTGCCTCAAGGCCACGGCACCAAGGGCAGTTTGTGATGGTCTACATTCTGAAAATGGAAGGGTTTGTGTTGTGGTATGTACAATGGATGAATTTCTGAAATGGAGGAGTCAATGAGAATGAATGCAATGGATGCTTATTTATAGGTGAAATGGGGGGAACATGACAGCTAGGAGGGAATGTGGCTGCATGTTTGAATGATTAAAGGATGCATGTGGGTTGGAATTGCATGTGCAATGAATATGTGGCTGCATGTGCAAGGGGACAATCTGAAAATGCATGTGAAAGCATGTGTTGGCTGCAATGATGAAATGGATAGGAGTGCATGTGGCTTAATTAATTAAAGGGAGTGCATGTGCAATGTTTTAAAGGATGGAATGCATGTGAATGTGATGGAAATCTGATATGGTGATGGGAGATGCATGTGGCTGATTTATGCATGTGATTAAAGGGAGTGCATGTTTGAATGATTAAAGGGGGAAGTGCATGTGGGTTGGAAATATAAAAGGGGAATGCATGTGGCTGCAAGGAGTGGTGAATGATGATGAATGCATGTGGATTAAAGAGTGAATGGTGGCTGCAAAGTGAATGAATAATGAAATGGGAAAGCATGTGCAAGGTTTTGGTGTGAATGATTGAATGTGCATGTGGCTGCAATGGATTAGGAATCCTTCAATTTCGTCCATCCTCTTGGCTCCAAGCATATGATATCCATTCCAATCTCTAATTTGCTCCAAAATGCTCCAAAATGCATCTTTTTGCTTCCTTAGCCATATGAACCTAAAAACACACGAAAATGGCTTAAACTACTAAAACAACTATTTATTAACAATATAAATGCACGAAAACAAGCTAAGTAAGTCGCCTAAATATGCTCCTATCAAGAAGGCAACTGATGGACTCGTCGGCTGTCGAAATGTACAGTTTGAGAGGTTTACCGCGACGAGGCGGTACTAGTATTGGTGGCGTGGTAAGGGAAACCTTGATTTGCATGGAAGCCGTTTAATGTTCTTCGCCCCACTCAAACTTGTCGGAATCCTTAAGTTTTAGGAGTGTAAAGAATGCTTTCATTTTGCCTGCCGAATTAGCTATGAAATGGCAGAGAAAATTTATCTTCCCGAGTAACGATTGGAGTTGCTTCTTGGTTATCGGGGGTGGAGCGCTAATGATTGCGCGAGCTTTATTTTCGTCGACCTCGATGCCACAATGGTGCACCAGAAAGCCCAAAAAATTACCGGCCGATAAACCGAATGCGCATTTGGCCGGGTTCATTTTGAGATTATGTTGACGCATACGAAGAAATGCTTGCCGAAGATTATCCAGGTGCGTTCGGCAGCTTTTTGATTTCACAACCACATCGTCGATATAAACTTCTACGACCGTACCGATCAAATCATGGAATATCGTATTCATAGCTCGCTGGTATGTGACAACGACGTTCTTGAGGCCTGAAGGGCATGACGACTCATTCGTAGGTGTCGAGTGCCCCCGGGCAACGAAAGGCGGTCATGTGAACGTCAACTTCAACGATAAAGATCTGGTTGTAACCGGCATGACCATCCATGAAGGACAACATGTCATGATTGGCTGTGGCATCAATTAGTAAATCCAAGATTGTCATTGTGTATTCATCCTTTGGATTCGCCATATTTAAATTACGAAAATCGATGCAGATAAGTAGGGCTCCATTTTTCTTTAACACCGAGATGATATTGGCTAACCATTCAACGTACCGAGCGGTTCGAATAAACCCGGCTTTCAAAAGCTGAACTAATTCATCCTTTATGTCGAGCTAGACCCCTGTTGAGAAACAGCGTGGGGGTTGTCAAAAAGGCTTACACCCTTCTTTGATGCATAACTCATGTTCGACGAGGTTTCGGTCAAGGCCTGGCATCTCATGATAATCCCACGCGAAACAATTTTTAAATTCATGGAGCAGTTTACAAAGCTCGACCTTCATAGGGGGTGGCAACAACGCACTGATAAACAACGATCGAGGCTCATCAGCTGTGCCAACATTTATTTTCTTCCAATGGGCCATTGACTTGGGGCCGATTGTCTTCGAGTTCGGCTGGTGCGGCCTAAACTTTGTCGAATGAAAAAACGGGGCCGTTATTCGTTTAGGCTAAAAATTCTGTTAAGTTTATGCCTGAGTGTGGTTGCTCGGCAATGGCATACCAGTGAGCCAGCAGACATTCCATGGTGGATGAAACCGCGGCCACACGTCTTTCTGGTTTGGCGGTGTCAGTCATCAACGTTGGTGATTAGATCAGCCAAGCTGAGTCTTGTCGAATCCTACTGTACAGTCTCGGCGCCTACCTCGATGGCTTTCTGAACTGAAATTTGAGTCGGCCGTCCGTCCTCATTAAAACCCTGTAGGGTGATGTAGCCGACGTGATCGTCATAATAACAAGCCTGAATCATGTTGGTTTCAAACGGCTGGTTATTAGCTGGATGGATTATGACCGATTTGTCATCCCAAAATATAAGAACCTGGTACAACGATGAAGGAATGCAACTTGTTTGATGGATCCAATCGCGGCTGAGCAATGCATTATAGTTGGTCTTTGAGTCAATTATAAAGAATGCAGTCATGTGGTTGCGACCTGCGATGCTGACTTCTAACAAGAGTATTCCTTTGGTTTGAGACTTGTCGCCGATGAAGCTGCTCATCATAATCCCTGACGGTATGAGCTCGTCATTGGAACGACGTAATGCCTTCATGATGGAGATCGGCATGATGTTGATGGTGGCTCCATAGTCGTCAAACACCTTGGAAATGAGAAATTCTTCAATATGAGCTGTGACGTATAACGACTTTAGATGTTGGAGATTAACAGAAGGAGAACGGGGAAACAATTCGGCCAGGGATGCCTTAAGTTTGTCACCTTTACTGATTTCCCCATCTTCTTCAGTAGCGATGATATCCACTTGTGTTGCTTATTCGGTAACCACGTCCCTATCCAAAAAATTTGACTAATGGGTTCTTGGTTGAAATTCAGCCGGTAGGACATAGACTATACTGATCTTCATATGCTCGAGGACCGAAGGACCCATTGGGTCTTGGTCGTTGACTTCCGGAGTAGTAAATGTAGTATCAATCGTTGGAGTGTCTTCAATTAGATTATTTAGCGCCTCAGTATGTACCTGTTCTTGGGGCGCGTGGACTGAATCTATTCTATTTTGGTCATCTTCCACGAGCGTGTTTATTGCCGAAGATTGATTTCATTCTTGTAATGCTTTACGGGCACGTTCTTCGTTGGCGATTTGGGCGTTCCTTGTGTCCAGGTATGCATCTAAATGCGTCACACGAATTTCCTCATTAGCCGTGTGGCCACGGCCGAGAAAACTTCGAAATGATATTGCAGATGCTGAAGGTCTTCGAGTGAAAAGGGTAACTCGACGGTGTCTATATCTGTGTATGGGTCGACCTCAAAGTCGAGGACTCGAGCTTCACGTATATGCTGGAACCTAGCTTTCATTGCCGGATCAGAAGTTTTCTGGATAATTTGCTCAACATCAGGGCAAGTTAGTGCTAGGTCGAGGGCTTTCTAACATGCCTTGGACAGTCCGTACAAGTCATTGGCGGAATATTTCTTATGAAATTCCAGCATGTACTCCAAGGATTCAAAGAGGAATGGAGGATGCAGATTGCGCTGTACTTTTACTAACGATTCCTGCGATGGTAACGGGGGTAGTTTACTTTCAGGTTCTTGTCTAAAATGCTCTAAACGAGCTTTCATCTCTCCAGACCCAAGGAGTTTGATGCGCTTTCTCGGACTCTTTAATGGTGGTTTCAAAGTCGCGATCAACTGCCTTTTTTCTTTTGAAATAATTCGGCCATAATGGTCGGGGTAGGCCTATCGTCGCCGCTTCCTACTGCCTCTTTTGGCTGCCACCGGGTAGTCGAACTAGCCTGTGCTTCTTGTCGTCGAGCCATGGAATTTATCCACTGGCGATGACGTTTTTGAGATTTAGATAATGCTGTATACAGGCTAGTTAGAGAATTGTAACTGTACCAACGTTGGTTACATGGCTTTGGTGGCTTAAAGGTTTTTCGACTTACTGATGAACTCAAGCTGCCTGAGTTGAGCGAGTAATAATCCTCATTATAGAATGGCGCGTCAAAGTCAAGACGTCGTCTTACTGGGGTTGGGTCTTTTGCTTGTACCTGTGGGCCGAGTCTCTCAAACACTTGTCGTCGTGAGCCGGCACTGAGTTCCTTCGACGGTTTGGCTGCGGCCGTGGATGGCGGGCATGAAGTTGGTGCCGGAGATGTTTTCTTTTTAGGTTCAATTTGTGTTTTACAGTGGTTGCACAAAACCATTATTTCATCAGTTTTTTCGGAACTATAACCTGACATAGGTTCAACGATAGCCGGCCCTGAAAACTTCGTGGGTGGTGCATTTGAAAATAAATCAATCTTAAGTCTCGGCTAACCACCCTTCTTACAGATGTTGAAGGGATTGACGTCAACTGCAATTTGTTTCTCAGGGAATTTTAACTTACCCTTCTCAATCCAACTTTGAATCGCATCACGGTACAAGACGTAATTATTGGTAGCATGCTTGTTTGAATTATGGTACTTCAATATGTTTTTCCCTTCAATTCTTCGGCCTTAGGGATGTTGTATCCTGGCCGAAGTTTGATGATCTTTGCTACCAACAACTGGTCGAAAATTGCATCGACTTTGGTAATATCGAAAATGTAAACTTTTGATGTTTTAATCATCTATTCGGAGGTTGAGCGGGTCTTGGTATCTTTGGGACCGATTTAAGCTAATGCCTTGCAAACGTATGGTTTATCTATCACTATTTCAGCCGCGTTCACACTGGCGTATTGGGGGTCCTCGCTTTCGGCTAATGCGTAGCTGACCGTGGGATTCTTGTATATTGTTCCCCGGGATAGGGAATTTGATATTTTTTTCCTCTCAGAACAAATAATCATACTGCTTAACGTGCTGAGCAAGTTCATACATATCTCTAATATTTGCCCCCAGGAATTTCTTTTTGTATTCCACGTCTAGGCCGTTTAGGGCAATTCTGACGAATTCAACTTCAGGGAGAGGTACTCGGCACCAATTCCTGGTCGACTTGAACCTTGTTAAGTATTCCATTGGCGATTCGTCTGAAGCTTGAGCCATCCTAGCCAGCGATGAAACGGACATTTCCATCCCTGGTCGATAGAATTGTTCATGGAAATTCTCAATTAATTCTTCCCAACTCTGGACGGAGTTTGGTGGGAGATTAATGTACCAAGAAAAAGCTGAACCTGTCAGTGAAAAGTTGAATAGCCATAGTTTATGGAAGTCACTATTGACGTCCCCACATTGCGCCGTGAACCGAGCTACATGTTCTAACGCAGATAAGGATGATTCTCCGGCAAAAAGACTGAAGTCGGGGATCTTGAAGCCTTTAGGGTATTCGAACTTTTCCACATAAGCCGGGTACGGATGGATGAACTTTAGGAACTTCGGCCCCTTTTTTAAGGCCGAGTCGATCATTCTTTGGACCTCGGTCATATTAACAGATGCTGCTTCTACTCCCTGGTTAGGTTCATCAGATCTGCTGCTTGATCTGCCTTTTTTTTTCGAAGTCAATTAGTTGTAACCGAGCGGATCCTTTCTCGGCTTGTAAAGGAACATTCTTAAAGGGAGGCTGTCGAGGTTGGCCGACGTGGCCATCTTCGAAGGCTTTACTGACCAATAGTTCAAGCATCCTAGTATGTGTATCACTATTGCTTCGTATTGCGTCAAGTAAATCATTCATTTTCTGGCTAATCGATTGCTCGACCTGCCGAGATTGTTCATTAAGTCGTCTTCGAAGAAACGACCTAGTTAGCGGATCAGAACCTTCCCCACCATCTTCGTCGTAATCTTCCACTATTCCTTTGATGAAAATGCCTGCTGTTTGGTTGAGAATTTCTGGGTTGCGAGGCTGTCCGCCGAGACAAATTTCCTTCTCTTGGCGTGTCGCACTTGTAGCCTCGGGTGGCTCAACAATGAAGGGATTTTGTGCCTGAGACAAATCTTGTCTAGGGCCTTGCACTGGTAAGTCAGTTGTTGACTTTCCCATGATTGTTTTCTTCTTTACGGACCGTGTCTCAATGGTCATGAACTCCGAAGGTCTAGCACAAGGTCCCACAGGATGTGCCAAAATGTTGACCCTAAAAATTACAAAGACTACGTGGCGTGCATGCCGAGTAACTAATAAGCTAACTACGTCATTCGGTTGAATGTGGGGGGTGCCAACTCGTCGGCCGAGCTCGACCGAGGTGTAAAATTTGTTGATGTTGCGTTGAGCGCGTTGCTGACTTCTTTATCTTGCGACTGCAGTTGAGAAAGGAACAAATCTCGGCCTTTGGATTCTTGAGCCTGAAGACAAGGCTACTAGTTCTGCGAAGTTCACAAATCGTCGGCGTCGGATTCGGTCACAGTGATTATATTCGTGAAAGTATAAGCACGTCAAATCGACACCAGACTGTACAGACACAAGTATTCAAATGTGATGTATGTCTTGATGGTGAATGTGGTTCGGCCGTCAGAATGTCGAACTCTGAAACTCACTTGTGAGTATCCAATCATAAAATCACTCGGCATTCAATGTGCCAAATGTCGTAACTCGTAACACCTTACTTCGCCAAGAAGGCTAATAAGATGACCTATGCCAATAAGGATTCGGAAACCCTTCTTGACTAAGACTTGGATAGGTAACCAATCGGCCTCGACGCAATGTTGTTTATCCAAACTGAAGGTGCTCCTCAGTCAGCTGATTCTACAGCAACAATGCTGTTTATCCAAACTGAAGGTGTTCGCCGGTTGCCTTCACAGTGCTGTTTATCCAAACTGAAGATGTATCGGTGGGAAAAAGAAAATAAAAAAAATCACAAGATGTTTGAGAGGTTTTGCGCAGAACAGTTGTGTGTTGAATTGGAGTTCCTTAAATTGCACCCTCCTTTCTCTATTTATAGCAGCAAAACCCAATCCTAACCATACTCGAACTAGGATTTCTTACCCCAATCCATCTTATCTCGGCCAATCCTACCTTTATTAGGATTTTGAATCCAACCTCTTACTAGGCCACATTCACTTCCACTTTCCGGTATCCTTATATGGCTGAGAATTCTTATTACATCAGGACTTAACTACTTCATTCATTTGCTTCGCAATAGGGCCCACTTACTTCCTATTCATCTGGAATATTCTTTTCCAAACAGAGCTTAGCCGACTTTTAGTTAGGCGGTCCATAAACCGGCTGGTTTGTAAAAATCCTCGAACATAGCTTCTGGGCCGAGAATAATTCTATACTCGGCCTAACCCAATAATTTTAGGTTGAAACACATATACACCTTTGTATGTAGACTGCGGACTAAATACAGAAGGGAAAACACGTACAGTATAATGATGGCAGATGAACTCCCTGGAAACGTAGACACGACCAAAGCATTAAAATCGTCGTCGGCACCGAATCATGGATTTCAGAATTGATGATCTGCCGCCGTATGTTCCAAAAGTAGCATGTCAGGTCAAAGTGACGTGTCAACTTTGCGTACCGTTTAGCTGTATTTAGGTGGATACGGCAGCATCATTCTGGATATCCGGGAGAAATTTGAATGGGTTTTGTTCTTGTTTTGTGGGATGATTCCAAAACATCTTGCGAGTTGGGGAATTTGATTTCCTTTCTCAGAATCTTATCAAAATCTGCCACGCTCTTTCAACCATTACTTTGACGCTTCAAAGTGGTTCTCTGAATGCCAAATCATGCATGCATGGAAGACCGATTTGACGATAAAAGAGAAAAGAAGAAAAGATAAGTGAATCCGCTGCCCGAACATTGATTCCATGCCAGTGCCGTCTTATCATCTTTCGGCTTTCAATGGGATATTTGACTACAAGACATGAGATTGGACGTCAGTACTGTGATACGCGTTTTTTCGGCACATTTTAGTTAGCCAAGTGATTTATCACTAACTTATGCACTACTTCCGTCCTTCATTTTGTTTATTTTCAATTCTTCTAACAAAAATAAATTAGAAAAAGTGAAAGGTCTTAAATTTGAATTATATGAATAGTAAATTTTATATTAAATTAAACTACTTATTGTATAGCTTAGCTGAAATCCTCATTCTCTTAATGTAAAAATATCGATGTAATAAAAATAAATTGAAAAAAGTGAAAAGCGGATTGAACAATTCACTTTCTTTATGTATACACACACATACATACATATATATATATAATTAAATAATTAAAATATTATTCTAGCGAGTAGGCAAATATTATCCTCAGTCATGACTAAAGAGTTCACAATAAAAAGAAACAACAAAGGAGAGAAAGAAGAAGATGCCAAGTTTGGGTCTCGGTAAAAAAAAAAAAAAAAAATCCTTGGACCTGAAAACCAAAGAAAAAGAGCGCTTTCCACTTGCGCATGTACAAAGATTAGCTCAAGTCCACCTTGACCTTTTGGGCTAAAAGAGCGAAAAAAAAAGGCTAACCGCATTGTCTTAAATATGTGAAGCAGTAGCCCCGTCGGTCTCAATCCGGGGGCACTTTGATCTTTTTTGTTGATTACTGCAGATGACAGTCTTTTAGAGAAAGATAAGGATATTAACAAAAAAAATGTACCCACTTGTCCCCTTTTTATTGTGAGGGAAACAAAATCTTTGCGTGGATAAATAAGATCAGTGGCTGCCTTGTAATGCTGTGAAAGTGACTAGTATTGCTTGTGAAGACTCTGAAATATCCATGTGTTTGTCTTTATTGCTCAATCATGATCCGCACAAGGATTAGATTAAGATATTCTTTATAGTTTATCCACATGGTATACTGTTGACCATTTTCCGCCTAGCTATACATGTTTAGTCAAATATAAAGAAAGTAGATGCATTTGGGGTTAGTCGATACTGAAATTAGTATCACGTACAATGTGGATTACTTATAGATTGTGTTGATAACATGTGGTCGTTGAAAGATATGTGCATTTTTTGGTATAATACTATAAAGAACTAACAAGAACATTCAACTCAAAATCAATTTATGGTAGTTTGTAATCTTAATAATTTAGTTGTATTTAAAAATGTGATTTTATTAACGGTTTAGTATTGATCAACTTGTTCAAATAAAATTCAAACACTAAAACAATGATAATTTTGAACTTCACACAATAACAACACATGATTGAAAATCAAAAGGACCGATAGATTCGGAATCTAACAATGGATCGGAATTTGGTAAATTACTTGTTGGAAGTGAAGAGTGTAATTAGTGGGAGGTCAGAGTCATACGTGGAAAGTGGATCCTGAAGAATCATAGGAAAATCCAAGGGAGAGGGATGAATCAAAGCCGTACCGCAGTGGCCTTTCTCTTTGCCAAATCTAACGAAAGATTATTATAAGAAAATGCTATCCACACATCTATTTTTACTTTTTACATATTTTTTATTAATTTTTATTCATTGATTTTTTTTAACTTGTCCAATCCGATGATAAAAAAATTAGAAAGATGTATAAATATCACATTCCTTATTATATTATATCTGCAAGCGTGCTTAATATACGTAGATTTGCCATGATTGCTTATTGGTTGCTGGCATGGAGCAAAAGCAGAGGGAGGCATGTCATTCTTCAGATCACTGCTCACTAGCTACTGTACTATCAACTATTCGGATTCCACATATCTTGATGAACAGGCTAAAAGCTACATTTTCCGTTTCTTGGTTTAACTAATCAGGTCATTTTCATAACTACCTTTAAGGGAAATATTAAGCATGAATGTATCGTACGCTTTGCTTTTAATGGAAAAGCATGTCCGTCTCATGTTAGCAAAGCTACGGGTGTAAAATCAGCCTCCTATGAGATATTAATCATATTTTTCATTGAATCTCAGTCAACCATAAATATGGATCATATTTGTTAGCTGATGATAATTTATAGAAGAACCACCATTGGTAAGAATGATAATGAATACGAGGAAAGAAAATCAATGTTGGCGCTGGTGATGGGTTAAAGATTAGGCGAGTCAAGATCAGGGCCATTAATTCCTAAACGTACACTGCATTGTCCGAACTGCCCATGTTTGCCATTTGGTAAACATAATTGTAATGGTAATGATATTACTAACATGAATAAAAGTAAATGTTAGGGAGATCACGTTATGACCACTTTTCGAATAAAAGAGGAACTACGTGTACTAGATCCTACTTTTAATCGAGAGAGGTGAAACAATGTGTACTTATAAATGTAAATGTGGTTTCCCTAACATTACTCTATAAATAAAGAGAGGTGAAACAATGTGTACTTATAAATGTAAATGTGGTCTTCCTAACATTACTCTATAAATAAAGGTATCATATGTGGTAGCAATAATCTGCCATCTTTAGTCTTGATAAATTTGCACCTACAAAACAATTAAACACATTTGATCAAAAGACCAAAGCAAAGTGCCAGTGGAGTTGGGGGGGGGGGGGGTGTTTGGCCAATGGAACTCAGATGCCTTTCTTTGAGAAGAGTGAAAGTTTAGGACTTAATAGCATAACAAAAGCTTACTAGAATTTGCTGGAGAATAGGGTATTTATAGCGAGATAGCCGGTCACATGTGTAGGGATTTCCATGTCATGTGTGGACGTCCAGTTGGCCAATTGTGTTATCTGTTGGATGTAGTAGGAAAGTACCTTTAGATGCTAGAATATCTTAAAGATGCTTGAGAAATCATCCCAAAGATATTATTTAATTAATAACATCTTGGAATATCTTGGAATATCTTATGGATTCATTGATTGAATTTTATGGTGATTGCTTACCTTAATTAAGTTGGTCTTCAATAAGGAAAGCTTCAAAGATAGGATGTGGTTATTAATCTCATCTTTAATACATTTGACTTTTCTCGTTGCTATAGGTAGGAGAGCTTGGAGAAGTCGTAGTTAGTAGCTCAGGTCTTCTTAAGGGTTGAAAAACGCGTGGAATGAATGTGGGCCTTCCTAATTTATTGAGAGCATCTCGTCACTTGTGGGTAAAAGTCCACATGACAACTCCAAAATTTTCTTCATTAGTTTTTGCTCTACATCATCTATTCTAATAACTTATAAATAATTTGGAGGTGGTTTTTTTTTTTTTTTTTAAATATCGCAATTGATCCCTAAATTGATCCTCTCTGCTCACTTTGGTTTCTCAATTCTAAAATCGATTAATGTTGTTCCGGAATATTATTACCGCATATCATTGTTGTTATTTTATTAGAGTTTGATATAAAAATTATGTTAGTGTGCTTATATGACACATGAGCAGGACCAACTACTTAATTTTTTTCCTAACGAATTCTGGGATTACTTAATACCACAATATTGGTCACTGTGTATTATGAAGAAGACTATTTTAAGTCTGGTGGGAAACTGACCATAATGTTTATGTCAATCTTCATGCGTCGTCTAATCCCCAACATCCTTGCACCAAAATTCATCCATGGTTCTTAGACCTAGTTCTAAGATTTCGTTTGCTCGACCTCCAGAAGGGCATCTTGGTCAACTATGACATGGCTATTTACGACCTAGCCTCAACCACCTTCATATCATCATGTGTTTCAAGCTTCTCAATCAATGGTACGGGGCTAATCTCGGCCTTCAAGAGTTTAAAGTGCTATACAGGGCATAAAAAAATTATGATGGCTACTATTACTTCACGCCAAGACCTAGCCTTATTTGGGAACCATACATCCTAGATGTCCCTTGGTAGGATAAAGATTGGTTCAAAGATATTCTGGTTGTTGATAGGGATTGGGAAGAAGATATAGCAGGAGTTAGAGTTAGGGCTACTCCTTCTCCTAATCCACAGTTCATCAATGAATTGGTAGACATAGGGGTGTGTCGGCTGGAGCTGATCAACCGAGCAATGTAGATTCCTACCAAGCACTACAACTGGAAGTGGTTATCTTCCCCAGTCTTTTTCTAAGCATGGGAAAAGTCTTGCCGTCAACCATTGCTCAAAGTTCCCCATTGTGGATCTAGAATGGATTGAGGCAAAGAATATCCATGAACGGATCCATTTCTTTAAGTCCAAAAATTTTCCCAACTCCAGAAAAGAAAAAAAGTAAACGATCCAGTTCTACCTTTTCAATATTGCTAGCTCCTCCTTACCAAGCATGTACGCCGATAATAGATACGGTACCTTAGAATCAAGAAACGGAGGAAGAGACTCTGATGTTGAGGAAAAAGAAGCGCGACACCACCTTTACAACTACAATATTATAGCAACTTGCTTTGTAACTTCTCATTGAAGTACCTCAATTTCATCTGTCTTCTTCTAAAGAACCATCGCACCAGCAACCGCCTGACTCCAAAATTGATGCCTAATAGTCACAGTAGCAGAAAGCTTCATCACCTTGTCCCACAGAAGTCTACTCCCCATAACTTCTTTTTACTCCAACTTACACTCCTTTGGTGGCAAGAGATTTACCCAAATCTGTGGAGCTCTAGGACTGATACTTCTTCCCTAATTGCTCCATCTAGACCTAAGATAAGGATGCAGCCTCCGTTCGTGCTTAGACCTACAATAAACCACGTCGCTCTTTCAATGGATGCCAGTAGTCTTCAAAACACAGATTATGCTTGGGCTCTTCTTGGCACCGTGATTTCTCTTATGGATTACAAGAAGTTTCACATAACCTTCGAAGACGTTATGATGTCGTGTTACGGAAGCTGTTATAAAGTAACTCTCTATTCCCTTCTCGTAAATGATTTCATTAATTTGGTCTTTTCCTTCTCACTCATGTTGGTCAGGCTTATTATGGACAAAAGTGGCCCTCTTTCGACAAGCGGAGCATATTCATCATCTCGAGTGGTTTTACAGGAATCAGATGCTAAATTGAAGCTTAATCAACAAGTACAAGCTCAGTCAGTGGAACTTAGAAGAATGCAGGCGGAACCAAGAGCCATGAAAAGAAGCCCATAAGAAGGAAGTAGAGAAGTACACAGACGAACGTACTCTTGATGAAAAGAAGGTGGATGACTATAAGGCGGATCTCACTAAAGCCCGAGAAGAGTTGGAGCAAGAACATAAGGTCAAAGCCGAAGTGGAGCAAGCTTTAACACATCTTAAAGTTGGATTAGAACGGGTGCTATGACACGCCTCGACCCGGAATGTCCACTAGGATCTCGAATCGAGCTGTGCTGCCGACACCTGGAAGGTGACGAAGCCATAAAGTGTGATAGTGTATAAAATATGAATAAATTAAAACCTAAAAGTGCTTAAGTACACGAGTACGCGATGAGTGGGTTTGGACCCATTTCACGCGTGATACAAAGCATAGGAATAGTACAATAAGGTAAGATAATGATTATACCATCATAAGAAGACATTTGTACTAAAAAGTGCCACGAATCCTCGTCGATACGAAACTCTGTTGCTAGAACCTGGAGGGGTGCAAAAATAGAAAATGTGAGTGACCGAAACAAAACTTTTCAAATTAATTTCAATTACCAAAAGCAGTAACCCCTCGCCGTAACACCTGTATAATTTCCCAGAAAATAACAGGCGTGACTATGACTCAAAACCATAACCAAAATAACAGTCTCACAGCTATGCCATGTCAAATATCTCGACAAGAATAAGTAACCCAGATGGTTGAATATATTGCTGGATTGGAGAATTTAGTGTTTAACAATCTGCTCCAATTGATTCTATTCAAGAATATCATCTGAACCCAAGAGTTCAGATCCAAGAAATACGAAATCATACTGCTCAGCCCCAAAATATGCCACCTCTAGATGTGGTCAATACTCAAGATTTAGAAGGTGAGGGTGAGGAAGACAGTGAGGAAATGGTTGAGGAACTTAGAGGCGATGGATATAATACAAGGAACATTTGCTTAATTTTTCATAAGAAAGATATATCATAATGTGGAAAACCGTTACCCAATGGGGAATTCGTTACCCGACAAGTTCGGTTACGGGGAATCCCCATTTGAAGATTCTATGGTTTCGGGTTCAGAGAAACTAAACGAGCTCGGTTATGGGGATTGCACATCAAAACCCAATTTGTCCCTTGCCATCTCTACATGTGTGAAATGGCCACCCAATATGTGTTGTCTACGTATTAGGCTTGAAAATTCGTCACACGTGAGGGTGCGTGAGTATGAATCTCACATGGGATAAAGGACGGAACTTGCATGTACTTATAAGTAATTGTGCTACTCCCCATATTGCTAATTGGTTTTTGATGGAACCTCAACTTTCTTCATGGTATCAGAGCAGGTTGACACATGTGTAAAGTCCAACGGCCACACATGCTACGCGTCACCCTATTGTCCACGTGTTTAGCTTGACAATTCACCACATGTGAGGAGGCATGTGAGAATTTGAATATAAATGAGTCCTACATCGATGAAAGGAATAACTTTGCAAGGGCTTATAAGAGATTTGACTATTCCCTATATAGCCAATTGGTTTTATCGTGAGACCTCCTTTCTTGACCAAGACAACCCTGGTTAGCCGCCATGCATAATAAATGGAAAAGGAATTCTCACTCATGTGAAAATTTCATCTTAAACCTCTCAGAAGATTACATTTCTTAGCATGCGAATACATAAAATCATTTGAAGTGACATCCATGGATTATTATATAAATCACCTAACAGCAAGGACTATTAGATCTTTAGCATACAACTTATATCCTCAACCAAAATTTAGTGACAAACCTATAACTGTCCAATTTAAACACCATTTCTTTCACTGAAACAAAAAAAGGAAAGGAAACATTTTCTAGCTGTCAGAAGCTTAACATTAGATGACTATGGCAATCCAATTTGAAAGCTACCTCGTATAAAAAAAAAATTCCTATTTCATTGAAAAAAATAAAAAATTTATAAGATGATGCATTAATTCTTATATATTCTGAGGGATGACATGTTGATATGGCTTAACCGTGACCACACAAATAGAAGGGGAGAGAAGGGAAGAGAAAAAAAAAAAGAGAGAATCCTACTCCCATGTTCTTATCCTAAAGCAACATAGTATAGGAGCAGCTGTTATTCACAAGTCAGAACATTGAATCTCATGGCAAGAGTAACTTCTAGTACCCACCATTAATTTCACTCTTAATTTTTAAACCCAAATCAGATTTTGTCTTCTGCAGCGTCAGGCCACCTCTTCCTTTTCACTCTATATATACCCCAACCCACCTCATCTCTTCTCATTGACTTCATACTTGTTCTCCGCAGCCATCATCCATCATCCATCTTTTTCTTCGTATACACACTCATCTAATTATTCATCAGAAACCCTACTAGTATTCAGAGAGAGAGAGAGAGAGAGAGAGAGAGGTGCTACATTTGTATGGAGATTGCTTCTGTTTTAATATGCATATTCCTCTTCCTCTCAACTCTTTTCTCATACCACTTGATAAAGAAACAAAAGAGAAATTGTATGCACAAAGCTAAACTCCCCCCAGGCTCAATGGGGTGGCCTTACATAGGGGAGACTCTCCAAATGTACTCTATGGACCCAAACGTATTCTTTGCTACAAAGCAGAAAAGGTTCTAATCTAATCCAATCAATATTACCAAACCCTAATTGCTATATATATATATATATATATGTTAATGTTTCTTCTACATGAATTTGATCTTAATTTGCTGTATCTTTCCCTTCTGTCTTGTGTTCATCAGGTATGGAGATGTATTCAAAACCCACATACTTGGATGCCCTTGTGTCATGCTGGCAAGCCCTGAGGCCACAAAGTTTGTGCTGGTGACTCATGCCCACTTGTTCAAACCCACATACCCGAAGAGCAAGGAGAAGTTGATTGGTCCTTCTGCTCTCTTCTTTCACCAAGGAGATTACCATAGTAGCCTTAGGAAACTCATTCAGAACTCTCTGTCCCCCAATCCCAACACTATTCAGAAACTAGTTCCTGACATTGAAGCATTGGTCATTTCTGCCTTGGACTCATGGGCTGAAGGACGCAAAGTCATCAACACGTATCATGAGATGAAAAAGGTTAGTAGTACATATTTAATTTGACTCCAAAAACATTCCTCTTTTCTCTTCAACTTCTTTTTTTTTTTCCAAAGTCTTTGGAATGAATAAATCAAAGAAGAATCAAAGAAAATGAGTGCAGAAGGAAAAATCGGACATGTGATAATCACAATCCAATTTTTTTTTTTACCAACATGCTGAGTAATTAATTAGAAGCTAACTACTTTTTAAACTAGTCTTTCGCTCTAATTAACCCCATGTTGCTTAGTCTTTTTGGTAGGTGGGTTTGTTCTAATATGCTTTTATGTGTTTGTCTTATGTAGTTTACACACATAAGCACATGTCATTGATGTGTTTTTTACTTTTTTATTGTTTATTTATTTATTTTATGAGTTACTTCCTTCAGTTTTGTTTGGATCAAGTAAATATTATTCTAATTATATGGATTTCATTTTGTCCCTTTACAGTTCTCCTTTGATGTTGGCTTTCTGGCTATCTTTGGTCAGTTGGATGAGACTTACAGAGATAAGCTCAAGGAGAATTACTGCATAGTTGATAAGGGTTACAATTCCTTCCCAACAAAAATACCTGGAACTGCATATCAGAAAGCTCTCTTGGTAAGCAACACTGGTCTAAATCTATATTTAAATTTAACATATTACATATGACTTTTTAAACTGACAGAACCCTTTTTATTTCGAAAGGCAAGGAAGAGGCTTGGTGAGATTTTGAGTCAGATAATTTGTGAGAGGAAGGAAAAGAAAACCATGCAGAATGATTTATTGGGTCATCTGCTGAATTTCCAAGATGAAAATGGGCAAACTTTAACTGAGGATCAAATTTCTGATAACATCATTGGAGTTCTGTTTGCAGCCCAAGACACTACAGCTAGTGCTCTAACATGGGTTCTCAAGTACCTCCACGATAACCCGAAAATTCTTGAAGCTGTGGAGGTAAAATTTTCGTGCTATAAAGTTTGCAAATTTTACACAAATTATACAAGTGAAAGATTGGTTTATGTTGAGCTGTGATATATTATTGCAGGCTGAGCAGAAGGCCATATATGAAGCTAATGAAGTATGTAAGAAGACCTTGAGTTGGGCACTGATTAAGAACATGCCACTCACATATAGGGTAACCCAACTCACACTAGCCATCCAAATATTCAAAAGCGAAGTGATTTTTGTACTCATTTTCTCCTCTACCCTCTCCGGCCGTTGAATAAATCAAAGAAGCATTAATGTACAGAATTAATAGGAGAGTGCAGAGTGAAAAAATGAGCCTGAAAATCACTATTTTTTTTTTTTTTTAAATGGGAAAAATTTTACTGAGCTGGATATGTATGAAATTTCAGGTTATATTGGAGAGCTTGAGGATGGCAAGTATAATATCTTTCACATTTAGGGAAGCTGTGGTTGATGTAGAATTCAAAGGTGAGGAATTTAAGTTCATTTTTATGCCATTTAAGTAGAAAAATACAAGTAATTAAAGAGGTTTTATTTCCATAAATTTCGTTTCAAAGTTGATCAAAAAAATATTGCAGGATATCTTATACCAAAGGGTTGGAAGGTGATGCCATTGTTTAGGAACATACATCATAGTCCAGAATTCTTCTCAGATCCTCAAAATTTTGATCCATCTAGGTTTGAGGTATGTAGAGACACTGATATCAGCTGGATTCTGTCATTTTTTTTGCTTTTTTTTTTTTTTTTACCTTCTCTCTCTCCTCAAACAAAAACAAATTCTATGGAAAAGATCAAACTTGATTTTTTTTCCTTATATTTTATTTTTGTGGTTGTGGGCAAAATAGGTTGGTCCAAGGCCTAGCACTTTCATGCCATTTGGGAAAGGAGTGCATGCTTGTCCAGGAAATGAGCTTGCCAAGTTGGAGATGCTCAGTTTGGTCCACCACCTTGTGACCAAATTCAGGTACACAATGCAAATATGCAAATATCATTTTTGTTTTTTTTTTCATTAGAATTGTCTACATTATATCCTTAGGTTCTTAAAAAGAATAATATGTATAAAATTTGATGCAACTTACTATTGTTTCTGCATCTAATCTTTTTTTTTTTCTCGAACAAACTTTCATTAGAGTGATGATCCTCAAAGGACAGAAATACAATCATAATACATGTAACGTGTAACAAAACAAGATGTGTGTGAAAACCAAACTAAATTATTATGATATTAATGTTCAAGTTCAGCTATTGCATTGCATCCGCTGTATCTAAAACCGTGTTGGTAAAACAATCATGTTAAAACATTTTCACTGAAATGTGTAAAGATTGTGTGTTGATCCCAAATTAGAAAGCTCTTGTTGTTGATATAATGATTTGTGATTGCAGGTGGGAAGTGGTGGGATCACAAAGTGGGATTCAGTATGGTCCATTTCCAATTCCTCAGCATGGACTACCAGCCAGATTTTGGAAAGAATCCAACCAATCTCAAACAAAACTTGGGGGCCACTAATTGATCGCCTTCCCCAACCAACTTAATTACTCATGTTAATAACCTTCCTAAAACCCAATTAATTTTCACTAGTCCTCTTGTTTTTCAGATGGGGATCTCTGTCTCTCTATGTCTTTAGAAGTAGTCTATCATTTATCTTCCATGTAATTTTTAAGGGTGATTTTGATCATCTCTATAAGAAACTTCAATGATTAAGGGGTAATCCTTTTATATTACCCTATGAGCGGATTTGTTATTGCCTATTATTGTAACTTTGTTCTAAGCTAATCAAATGTAGGTAGTGATAACAAAACATGTTCAAGCTATAGTTTATAAAAATTAAAAAAAAATAAAAAAACTATTACTTTATTCACTTGTTGTTGACGATGAAATTTAAATTCAAAACATCCAACAAATAGATATTGAATATCATTAAACCAAATAGTCATTGGCACTATTATATCAAGAAGGAAATGCTTCAAGCTAGATGTGCCTTCTCAGTACAAATATACAACATTACAACTGCAAGAAAGAACATATTTTTCTAGAATATAGTTTAGAAATGTTTTTAAAATGACTGAAAGCGCTTTTAAAGAAACTGTTTTTGAGTTCCAAAAGCTCTTCAAGCTGGTACTTCTAATAGAGTGAACACTAATTAAATTACTACACACTTGGCCTCTTCGATCAATAAGGTGGAGATCAATAGCTAAGCTTTGTTTAAGATATCACTGTTTATGACACATTGAGAATCAGATTCCAACATGATGGAAGAGAAGCCAACCTTTTATTGTCATTTGCAACATGAAGGTGACTTCCATTCACATGACAAGACAACAAAAACGAAGGGACCATACTATAACTCAAAACGCCTAAACCAAGCAATTGAATGGTCATGCTTCATGTTAATAGATAAAATTTCCACAATACAATAAAAGACGTATGTAAGATAGAAAAAATATTAGGCCAAATAATACAACAAGGGCAACGAACAAAGCAAATGCCGCACAAACAACCATGAAGTCCACATCTCTCTGGTCAAATCCACAAAGCTTTAAACAACGCATGGGCCTAAATGTGTCACCACGTAGAGCAATATTTGCCATCAAACGCCGCATCTTGCCAAGAAGATACTGGATAACGTCTAGTCTATTCCAGGAGCATCTCCAATTGGGTTGTACCGAAAATGCTCATAACTACCCTATTATGAACAGCTTTAAAATATACATTGCTTTTTCAAATGTGCTTTCGTTTTACTTTAATCAACTCTTCTAACTTTGCAATTTATTGCTTTAATTTCTAATTAAGGGCACGTTCACTTAGCAGAAACGAAAAATTGAAAGAATCAGGAGTTTAAAAGTAGGAGAAGTAACAAAAGGGAATCAAATCAATTAGCGCCCCCCAGTTGATTTGATTCTTGATTTTTACGTATTTGATTACAGACAGCTAATTTCCTTACGTGTCACAAAAGTAAACGTAAGGGAAAGTTAAAGAGTAAAAAGATTCACTTACCCATTACTTTAGTAAACACATGAAACTCAAGAATCAAAACTATCAATTTAAATTTCTTGTAATTAAACATGGTTGTATGGAAAATATTTTCAAAGACGTCTTTCTTCCGCAATAAATTTGCTTTATCCAAATGGGTTTACAAAAGTTTGCTATCTCATTTGATGTATTGGACTGGAGGTGGAGGCCCATCGACCATAATAAGCACTAGTACAGACGTTAAACCTCACATTTTATACCATGTATTTTCTCTCCCATACTTTACTCTCCTTCTCTCATCTCATTTCATCTTCCATCGTACTGCAATGACATTTGTTGCACATTCAATTCTAACGTATACCATACGAAAATACACACACGCAATACATTTTCTTTAAATTGACTGTGGACGTAACAATTTGTTGGTTTTCTTGAAAACAACCGTTTCGTAAGAACATTTCGAAAAATACTTCCGTGTGACGGGAGTGATAGGCAAGGTTTTTTATTTCTCCGGAAAAATTGTTCCACCTATCTCATGAGATTGGCATTGTTCGCCTGATGGGAACTTGCACATTGCTTCACGTGGGGGGGTCTTTAGCAGTGGCCACGAAAGAGCCAATTGTCAGGAAGTCGGTTGGCCGAGAAATAGCAAAGGTGCCGTTGATTGGACGAAAAAAAAAGAAAGAAAGGCAGGTGCCCACCACAAGGGCAAAGAGGTTGAATGATTTGTGAGGGTGAGAGCTTGAGAGGCCTAGCAAACTACACAATGATTTGTGAGGGTGAGAGCTTGAGAGGCCTAGCAAACTACACATTGATTTCCCTATTTTGCACGGGTGGCATTAGACCGACCAAACCGACTGATCCGAATCATATTAGTTGGTTTCATTTTTTCAGCAAGAAAAAGCTCAAATAATTTAAAAATCAAACCGGACCGATTACATTTTGAGTTGGTTCGATTTTGATACTTTTAAAGCTGATCAAAATTAAACCGAAACGACTATGTATTTTTTAGCTATTAACTTATTCATTTTACATGTATCAACTTATTATAGCTTATTTGGAGGTCTTACCGTATGTATAAGTTATAGTGATTATTAACAATTAGGAGATTTAAATGTATCTTATACTTATGTGAGGTTATAATTAATAAATCGTTTGCTAATAGGAGATTTTATTTAATTGAAACTTAGTTCTATTTGACTTGATGAACCTTTTATATTCGGAAAAAACTAATCTTTCAATCAAGTTGAAATGTATGAGATGTGTGGATGTTTAGAAGATTAAAACTCTTGAAATGTTGAACGTTTTATTTATTTATTGTTGAATAAGCTCAAACCTACCGAATCAAACTGATTAACATTGGTTTCATTTGGTTCAGTTTCAATGGTGGTATGGGTCAAAACTAAACTCAAGCAAACCATCAAATATTAGTTAGTTCAGTTATATTGTTAGTGTCAACCCGATCCGCACCCACCCCTACTATTTTGCTTACAAATTGTGAAGCAAATGTGCTTTTGCTGGTGGTCCCTTTTGGCCCCAAATTTGATATTTCAATTAAAGGACATACATGGATAAATAAATAAAAAAGTTAAACGGATAAACATAATTGTCCTACAATGGGGCGCCCCCACCCTAGTTTGAAATTGGAATTACCCTAAATTATTATTGTCTGAAAGATTCCTACCAATATGCCCTCCACCTTCACTACCCCCCCCCCCCCCCCCCCCCCCCCCCCAAAACCCAATTTCTACATGCTTCCAATATAGCTCTAATATCTTTTTATTTTTGGGTCCGACCAGCTCTAAATATGTGGAAATTCTTGGGCACAAACAACATGACCATGTGGTCATCTGACCGCGCACACACAACACAAAACACCCCACCCCTAGTATTGGGCCCCGACAACCTAACCACGTGGCCATTTGACCGCACACATAAAACACCCTTACCCCCCCCCCCCGGGGCCGGTGTACCGACTGAAGAATATCTCCTAATATGAAAGTCAAAATTAGCACTAACAGACCAAACGCATAGTAAGCATAAGCTTTTTGAGAACATTCAACAAATACTATTAACTATTTTTTAGCATTTGAATATTTAGTACTGCTATTAAAAATATTGTGCCTTGAAAGGAGGAGAAAGTTGCCTAGGGTTTGGCTTCACAAGTGCTTTTGGCGGGCAATTTTCGTTCTGGATCTTGAAGATCTATGGCGGGCGGTCGTGCAAGCTGGACCTATCAAAGACCAGCAAGAGGCCGGGAACTATGGGCGAGCCTGATCTGGCAGGTGACATGGAGGAGCTGGGGTGAAGCTAGGATCCAATCTCAAGTTATTGGAGAAGGAAAGGAAAGTAATTGTCATGGGAAGAAAGGAAGTTGAGGAGGCCCTGATTGGGTTTCATTTTTGTCCTATTGTTGAGGTGTTCACGACCAAGGAGGTGCATAGGGATGTGTTTATCGACATATTCGCGTCTTTGTGGAGAGGGAAGAGTGGGGTCTTGATTTGAGATTTGGGAGGTCGGCAGTTCCTTGCCTGCTTTGTGACTGAACAAGACCTGATTCGTGTGATTGAGGCTGACCATCCCTGGACTTTCAAGGATGACTTAGTCATGGTGGAGAACAGAACACACGCTGGTAAGAATCGATGGGAACCCCTTACTCTTGGGTCATTTTGGATGCAATTGCACAATATTCCCCCTCTGAGTATGACCGAGGGGGTTACCAGAGTGGGGTAGGAGGCAATGGCACCGGGAGGAGTGAGGGTGCGGGTGATGGTGAAACGCATGATACAACCAGCTAGCCTCTAAAAATGAAGCTTTATTTTGGCACAGAAAGTACCAGATTGACGACAAAGGAGAAGATCAGGGCCAAAAAGGAGAGGGATGAAGAAGTGAGGGGAAGCAAGGGAGAGAGCTTTCGATGAGGTCTGATTGGACCGGGGGGAACTGTGGCACCGAGGGTAAAATATATGGTCTTGATTAGTTTGGTTGAGGGTGAGGAAGGTTCCACAAGAGGGAAGGGCTGTGAGGGGGTGAAAACAAAAGGGGATTATGGAGGTAGGATTGATTTGAATCTCATGCCGATGGAGGAGGATCCAATCAGTAACTCTAAAAACGATATTGGGGATTACTCAAGACAGGCGACTGGAGTGGAGGGGAACTCACATGAGAATCAAGAGCTGGTTTCAACGGTGGACACCCAAGACTCAGACATGTTTAAGTTGGGGCCAATTATTGATGTTATCTTGAGGGAGGGAAAGGCTAAAAAGTGAGGACTTATGCAAATGGAAGAGTCTGATGATGCAATAAGGGTGCTGCCCAGGAGTGTAAGACAGCGCTCGACTAAAGCCACAACTAAGGCAGAGGAAACTAGCCTTGAGGGGTATCCTAAGTCCCTATGAAGCTTATAGTATGGAAATGTCAGGGTATCAGGGGTGACCTGACAGTTGACAACTTGCTGGAGCAAAATAAGCTCTACACCTCTGACATAGTGATCCTGCTTAAAACAAAAAACAAGAGCAATCGCTATGGGTAACTAAAGAAAAAACTAGGAATGACGTTTATCCATGCAGTGGAACCTAGAGGAATTGGAGGTGGTTTGTGTTTATTCTGGAAAGATGTTTCACAGGTTCTCTTCGTGAAATATACTGATTTTGTAATTAGATTAGGGCAAAAAGTGTCACTGGCAATTATTTTCCATATACACTAGTACTGATGAGAAAAAAAGGTGAGACCAATGGAAGGTGCTTAGCAATCAAATCGAGAAGGAAAATGATCTCTGTCTCCTAATAAGAGACTTTAATGATATACTGTGCAATGGTGAAAAAGAAGGGGGAAATCATAGATTAGTGGCTAACATGAGGGATTTCAGGGAGTTTATGGCTCATAATGAACTGTTGGACTTAGGTTATGAAGGCTACCCGAAGGAATAATAGAGACTTCATGCCTATTTAATAAAGACTTGATCGTGGCTTAGCAAGTTCGGGATGGCATGACCTATACCCGGACACAAAAATCTTAAATGTAGCTTTGGAAGGGTCAGACCATTCAATGCTACTACTCACCATAAGGAAGTCAGAGGAATGGAGGGGAAGAAGGTTTATGTACGATGTAAGATGGAGCAAGTTGGCAGAGTGCCGCAACCAGGTAGCTAAAGATTGGAAGGAAGAGGCTAGGGGCTCTTATGCTTTCGATTCTGCGAAAAGCAGAAGTCCGTCAGGAGGAGTCTCAAGGGGTGATATAGAGAGCAAGCCAGAAACTCTAAAAAAACCATTGACAAGCTAAAAGGTGAGTTAAGGGAAGCTTACCAATCAAAGGAATTTGCCTCGGTAGGGGTGCACCTAAAAGAAAGAGAGCAAAGGAAAGCGCATAAGGAGGAAGAGTCTTTCTGGCGAGTTAAATTCGAAGGTCCAATGGCTTAACAAAGGTGACAAGAATACCAAATTTTTTCATGCACAAACGATGAAATGAAGGAAATCAAATAAGATAAATGGCTTGGAGGATCCGCAGGGGGTATGGCATAAGAGTGAAGAAGAGATCTGTTCTCTCGCGGTGGACTATTTGTCTGACCTTTTTCAGTCCAATAAGGTGTACCAAATTGATGAAATTATGAGTTGTGTGTAGACAATCTGTTATTGACAGCTCCGGTACTTGATGGCAATATTCAGGAGGCTGTTTTCCAAATCCCACCCATGCGAGCTCCGGGGCTAGATGGTTTCTTCAGAAGCTTTAATCAGGACCATTGGGAAGTGGTGAGAGTGGATGTGATCAACACAGTCAAAACCTTTTGGCATTCAGGCAAGCTCTTAAGGAAACTAAACCGTATAAATTTGGTTATCATTCCGAAGGTGTCATGTTCGAAGAACTTGCTGCAGTACCGGCCTATTGCTTTATGTAATGTAAGCTATAAGGTCATTGTTAAAGTTCTCACGAATAGGATGAAGAGGGTGATGCCTAAGGTGATTAGCGAGAATTAGTCAGCCTTTGTGGCTGGGAAATATATACAAGATAATATTCTTGTAGTACATGAGATTTTGCACTCTCTTATGTATTAAACAAAGAAGGATAGGGTGGGTACGGCTTTAAAGTTGGATATGGCAAAGGTGTACGATTGTGTAGAATGAGATTTCCTCTTAGTCATGATAGCTAAGATGGAGTTTGCTCTAGTGTTTTGCAGTTGGATTAAGAAGTGTATTTCATCTGCTTTCTACAGCATTTTGGTGAATGGGAACCCAACGGGGTATATTTTGCCACAAAGAGGGCTAAGGCAAGGTGACCCTTATTCCCCATACATGTTCCTTCTTTACACTGAAGGGTTCTTTACCCTAATCCAGAATGGTATGAAGAGAAGAGCTTTCCACAAGGTGAGGGTGGTACCACATAAGATGCCTATTTCACACTTATTCTTTGCTGATGACTCAATGTTATTCTGTGATGCGACCTTTGATGATATGCAAGGGGTGAAGGACATTTTGAACATTTATGCGGAGGGGTTGGGTCAGGAGATTAATATGGCAAAGAGTTCTATTTACTATGGGTCAAAGGTTAAGAAGCGGGATAAGAAGATTATTGAGCGTACTTTGAACATTCAAAGTAAGGTGGGGTTTGGAAAGTACCTTGGGCTTCAAGCTAATTTTGGTCGTTCAAAAAAAGTTGTCTTCAAAGAGGTCCGGAAGCGGATCGAGACAAAGATGGCGGGATGGGCTGAGTAGTTTTTCAACCAAGCAAGGAAGGAAGTCCTTATAAAAGCAATGGCAATGGTTATGCCAAATCATGTGATGGGTTGTTTTAAGTTACCGATCAGGGTTTGCAAGGACATTGAGAAATCTATTCAAAGCTATTGGTAGAGGGGAAATGAGCACCGTAAGGGGGTTCAATGGGCCTCCTAAGATTGCTTATTGAAGAAAAAGCCATGGGGGGGCTGGGGTTCAAAGATATCCAGTGCTTTAATCTGGCCTTCCTGGTGAAGATTGGGTGGTGACTGATCTTATATGGGAGACATAGTCTATATACATAGGATGGAAATCTATAATGATAGATTTCAAGACATAATTGGATTATCTCAATCCCTATTGATAAACGATATATGTAGGAAGTTTCTCGAATGATAAACTTCAAATGAAATGACAATTCCAGTCAGAGTGCGAGTTGCTCTTCAAAAAGGGAATGTACCCTTTTTGACTCCCAAAGAAGCATAAAGCGTAAATATAATCATTTATGCATACGTAGAAAGGTGATTTACGTATTTCATATTGTATGAAAAACATTGATATGAGTTGTGCCAAGATCGGTACAAGACAATATCAGTGCAAGCCCAAGATCAGAACCATGGCAACTGTCGATTGAGTTCTTAAGTATTTAAGAAATACTAAAAGATAGATTCCTCAAGAATGAGGAAGAATTAGAGTAACGCAATGGAAGCGTAAATGTATTAGATTATGAATCTAATATCGTATCCATCATTGAATGTCTTTTCATTTTAAATGAAGAGATAATTAGATATCTCTTTATTATGACTAAAGAGTTATTTGGGTGGAAACATTAAAAGTAATGACTTTAGTGTGTTCCATCATGCAAAATATATCGCCATATAGAAGCTTGCAACAATGTTGTTTGGATGGGAAAGTTCATTTATGAACTCTCCATTCGGTTCCAACCAGAAAGTGTCTCTAGTGTACCGACACTACGACACTAATGGGGTGATAGGTCAAGCCAAGGAATCAAGGTCTCATCAACATCCGAACTCAAATAAGAGACTGAACCACATGATTGAGAATCATGTATAATGGTGATGTCGTTATTCTCAAGGTTGCTTATGTGGATAACATATAGATATCCATTGTTAAGGCCTACTACTCAACTATTTTTGAAATGAATTCAGAAAAGGTATCATCACCGATGACCAAGCTGATTGGCTCTAGTGCAAATGGAAGATTGTTGGAAATGTGCCCTAAAGCTAATCATATGATGATGCTTTATAGATATTTCACATGTTAAACTAATCTAGTTTAATATAAAGGGAAAAGATTATTGTTTAAAGCCCTCTCATATAAATGTTGTATGCTTAAACGATAAGTAGGAATATGTAATTGGGAGAATGTGATCTAAAGAAGTTAGATTCATGAGACCATTCTCTTTCGTATACATATCCTAAACGTTCCTGATCATAGGATTGCTAATTGGGCATTGACGATCCGTTAAGATCAGTACGTGATATGTCTTCTCTTAGAAAGAGTGACTGGTCTCGAATCATTGGTGTGACTGACACCAAGACAAGCATGTAGGTGTTCAATAGAGAATGAGCCCATTGAATGTGATTAACAAAGAGTTCTCATATGCATGTCACATGAGAACTCATGGTTGGGATAATGCAAAGTAGCCCTTTAACCTAAGGCATCATAGTTGTTTTGTGGATAGGTCCTTGATCTTTGACTATGTCAAAGTCACTCCGTCAAAGGGTGTCCACGACATAGTTGGGGTTAAGCCACTTAGTCATGGAGGCAAGTGAGTGCACAACAAGGGATCTCTAACCTTCAAACCATTTGAGTTAGAATACTTTATGATATGATTAAGAATCTCTGGCCAGAATATGAGTAAGATTTAGGAAGTCGTTCCAAATCGCATTCAAGGTAATCGTATAAGTAAAAGAATCACTTTGGATAGTAGACATGAATAAATTATCAAACCAAACAATGTGGTCAAGAGTATTGTATTAGAGAAAAACCGTATTGCATTGTAATCCTAAATTGAATAGGTTCTCCACCTCTTTTGATTAGCTTGGGTAGCCATGATATACTGTTAGGTGTCACTCATGGTTTGTGGAAGCCCTAAAGGTGTATAATCACTAAAGGGAGAATTGAAAGTACGTTTCAATTCACAATCAATTTCAAGAGTTCTAATCGCCCACTGCCTCGCTAAAAGGAGCCTAATGGATTGTACACCGTGTAAGGTAGAAATTGAAGAAACAACGAAGATAAGTAAGGATAATTAAATGGTTTAATTATTTATGGCTAAGATTAATTAATATGTTAATTAATCAAATGAATAAGTTCGTATTAGACCTCGAGTTAGTTTTAGGCCTCAAGGTCCAATGGGATTTGAATGTCAAGTCCAAATACTCAAGTTGTATGACAACTTGAAAATACAAAGGGCTTGAAAGCCTAATAAACCCATCAAGGGCAGCCATAAGATTAAGAGGTATAAATGCATCTTTATAGCCATTTCATCATTAGGGTTTTCTTTGAGGAAATTGGAAAGAACACAAGCTCTCATTTTTTTTCTCTAAGAGGTCGGCCACCCTAGAGGAAAATAGCTAGCAATCTTTCTTCCTTTAGGTCACTCATCTCTTCCTCAATGCTCTCCTTGGTGTGGAGACTTAGAGGTTCCCCATTTTGGGAACTTGGAGAATCCATTCCTTCATCCATCCAAGAAGCCATGGAGCCAAAAAGCAAAGTTCCTCCATCCAGATCTATGGAGTCAAGGAGCAAGGAGACTAAGGAAATAAGACCCTCACATGGGTGAATATCCTTTGCTAAGCAAAGAGGTGCTTCAAAGGTATAAAAGTTTCTCAACTTTTTTCTTTAAGATTTAAGTTGAGTCTTGGTTCACCACAACTACTAGGCCTTGAATTTCATGGGTAAAGTTTTGTTTTTGAGTGCATACAAGCATGATTCCGCCTTTCAATTGTTAATTGCATGCATAGATGTTGCTCAAATGAACTAGTTTTCACAAATATATCCTTCAAATGAAAATACGGCAAAAACTATACTTAGTCTAGTACCTTGGGCAGTTATGAAGCAAAACTTTTCAGTACAAAGGTGGCCGCCAAACCTAGCGTTGGAAGAAATAAACCTAGAGATGGTTCCTTTTTTGATACAGTTACATGGGGTTCCGTTGAATGTTAGCTCTAGGGCTAATGTCTGTAGAATTGCTTCAAAAATAGGGGAAGTGATGGAAGTAGAGGACCCAGCTATTGCACCTGATTTTCTCAAAGCTAAAGTGGTAGTCAATACTCTAAATCCTTACCCCTCTGGTTGTTGGCTATCGAGAGATGCTAATGAGCAAACATGGATATAGTTGTGTTATGAAAAACTTTAGGATTTCTATTAATGTTGTGGTCAAATTGGTCACTCAAACACTGAGTGTGCTTTTGAGCCAATGCATGGGTGATGCTAACTAATTAAGCACACAAATTAAAACCCTCTTTTGACAATTGTAGTAAAGATGCAAGTAGGGATCATTCTAGACCGGGGATTAGGAGGGATTACTAAATCACTTGGAAACTGACTCAAAAACGTAAAACAAACGTTAAAAACACTAAACTAGACTCAAAGAATGCAAAACACTTATAAACACAAACTAAGACACTTTCTAACTAAATTAGACACTAAAGTAAAGGGGGATTGAGGTTTTGACGAAATTAACTAAATGCAAAGATTGTAATTAAAAGGCAGAATATAAATATGAATGTGATGAAAATATGGATGAATGCTAGCTAGAAGGTTCTTCTCCACACATGTCACACTTGCATACAATTTGATTTTCAGTTGGTCTTTCGATGAATTATGAAACTCAACACCCCGGGTTAATTAGGTCCGCTTAAATTAACCGTCAAGTTTTCCTTAAGTTAATGAATTGGATGGGTTAGCGCAACGCAATTCAAAACATTCTCTAAAAGTCCTTTACGTGAAAAGCACAATAAAGATACAATCAAAGATCATTAAGCATTATGAAAACTATAAGTGTTGACGAGGCATTCGTTACTATGATGAGCATGAAACTAGTGCCAAGAATTCATTTAACGCGATTGTTTATAAGCAACCTCCACTACTTGTGAAAATAAGTTCATAACTATTAGGTGAAATTCACTTATATTCTAGCGTCATATTCATGCATGAAAATTAAGCGTGCACTCTCAATCAACATACATAAATAAGTTATCGATCAAGCAGTTAAACAAATTGAATTCACCATTCATGAAATTCCAACCAAAAATAATCAAATCATATTGCAAGCATAAACATGGTTTCGAATCACCCCCTAACTAAATAGGGATTTAGCCTCTCATGTTCACAACAAGAAAAATAAAATTTAATTTAAACATAATGAACAAAGGATTGATTACACCTAGAACGCCCAACGAATCCACTTGAATTTCTGCGCGTCGAAGCTCCTCTTTCCTCTTCTCCTTGCTGCGGCAGTGAGGTTTTTGGGAATTTCTGGATGTTGTTTTAGTTTGGGAATGGGTTTAGGGTGGTAAAGATGTGCGGCAAGATTGTGGAGTGATGGAGGAAGGCACGGCAAAGGTTTTGGGTGATGGTGGCTGCACGGTTTTGGGAGGAAAAATGGGAGAAAATCTGTGATGGTGGCTGCACAGTTTTTGGGAGGAAAAATGGGAGAGAATGGGTGATGCGGCTTGGTTGTAATTTAGGGTGGATACGGCTTAGGGAGAATGCTGGAAATTCATGGGGAAGGCACGGATTGCAGGGCCAAATGGAAGGGTGGCTGCGGCTGTATGATTATGGAATGGGAGTCACGGCTTAGATAGAAATTAGGGTGCATGGCTGATTAGTATGTATTATTTATTAGGGTAAATGATGCACGGCTTTTGGGAGAGTGGAGAGAATAATAAAATGGTGGAAGGCACGGCAAAATAATGGGAATTGGCTGCAAGGTTTTGTTGTAATTTTGGGTGAATGATGAATGGAATAAAAAGTTGGAAATTAGGGTCAAATAATATATGGGGGGCCACGGCTAGAAAGGGAATAAATGGGATGGAATTAGGGTGAATGGCTACGGCTTATGGAGGAAATGGGAGAGAGTGGCTGAATCAATTAGGGTGTGACGGCTAGTGAATAAAAATGAATTAGGGTTATTAGGGTTAGGATTTTTGTGCATAAAATGGGACCAAAGTGCCCCCCCTTGCACGGCAAGGGAAGGAAACAAGGGGAAAGGCACGGGTTAGGGCTAGAATTTGGACTAGGGCCTTCATTTTGTGTTCTAAAGCGCCTACAAAGACTTCAAAGTGGCTAGAAAATACGGACGTTTAAGATTAGGAAAGGTTACCAAAACGGGAAACTTAGGGTTAACTTTCCTACTTCAAATAGGAAACCTTGTTTGAGTAGGATTCCTCGTTTTGGTAAGAATTCATCGTTGGAGTAGGAATTCGTCGTTTCTTCAAATCTTCAACTCATTCATTCCTCTTTCGCTCCAAAATACTCCAATTTGCATCTTCTTGCACACTTTGGCCTTATAATCTGAAAATACACAAAAGTAGCCTTAAACACTAAAATAGCTAAGTAAACACAACATAAATGCACGAGAACAAGCTAATTAAGTCGCATGAATATGCTCCTATCAAATTCCCCCACACTTAACTTTTGCTAGTCCTCGAGCAAAACAAAACAACTAAAATAAACAAAACGAAACAAAACAAACAAAACATAACCTAAACCTTCCAACGTTTGCCTTAGGGATTTCCAATGAAACATGACATGTCAAAGATCATTACTCACATAGCTTTTAGTCTTTCTTCCCCTCGAGCACATACTTAATCATAGTCACCATTCACTAGTTCGCATTTAATCAATTAAAACACATTTTGAATGTAGTAACATGCCTTAGAGAATTCCCTTAATTCCTCACTAGTTATGCACTCGATTTTCACTCAGATTTTCTGACTACACACCCTACACTAGTTATATGTGAGAAGATTGATGTAAACATGAAAGACTAGTACTCACATATGTTATAACAAAGAACGCAATTTCTGGAGTAATTAAACATGTTTAGATATGATCTCATGAATGGAATGCTACTACTTAGATGCGAGAACCAGTGACACCATATGCTCATACCAAATTCAAACTCCACAATTGAAATGCACAACACTCAAGATAGAAGTCAAGGGTTGTAACGGGGCTTGGGGTATTGGCTCACAAGGAAAGGTAGGGATAAACAAAAGTTCTTTAAGCAATAGTAAGTAAAGTAATGAAATTAAGACCTAGAATTCCCTTACAATGCAGAAATCAACTTTTAGACATAAAGGTAAGACTCAACAACTCTTAGGGCCTAATACATTGTTTTGGGCCCTTACTTCAACAAACAATACTTTTCAACTCTTTTTCACTTCTTTTCCTTTCTTTCTTTTTTTATTCTCTTTTTTTTTTTTTTTTTTTTTTTTTTTTTTTTTTTTTCTAGCCGTGCCTATGGCACATAACTCACATCAATAATCCTTCCCCCACACTTATTTCCTGCAGCACATTAATCAAAAGGAACTCATTCATGCTTACTATGCTTCAAGAACAAGGGTACGGATGGTCCTAATCTATGCTAGGTGAGGATGAAATGTGTTAACAAAGAACATGGCTGACACGGCTCAAAGGGGGTTAAACTTAAACACAAAATGAGTGAAGGGCACATGGCTGTTTGGCTTTTGGTGGTGGTCACTACACAACTTCATCTTGAATATGTGTTATGCAATTCAATAACATGCTTTGAATGAAATGGGCATGAGTTCTAGCATTTGGAACTAAGTGATGAAACGCCTTCTAAGTAGTAACCAAGCAATGAATAATGAGATCATGCAACGACTTTAGAAAACAATGATGCATAGATTATTACTCTCCAAATAAACGTTTAGGCTCAAGTCTCACAGGGATGTAGCGTTAGTTTAAGTTCATTCCTTCAAGCATGTTACAAAAACTAATTTTTTTCTTTTGTGATTGCATGTGAATTCGTAAACTATAACTACAACCAAGCATAAACCAAAGAGTATATCAAACGTCCATCCATGTTTGTAACTTTCTTTAACCATCATGCAATTAAAAACCAAATCCTCATCATTGTGTTGGAAGGTAACCTACGACACAAACAAACACACAAAAACAACTCTTTTTTGGGTTTTTCAAAACAATTTTTCAAATTTTTATGGTATTTTCGGATTTTTAAGTCAACACACTCTAAAACACTCTAAAATAGCCTAAAAACACTTAAAAACAGTGGGAAACAAGTTTAGACATGTTAGGTGGTAATTCCCTACGAATTTCATGCAAAAATATCTCAAAACAGAATGTTACCCCCCCACACTTAAACTAAACATTGTCCTCAATGTTTTAGACACAATTAAACACTTTACACATAACATAAAGTAAACAACAAAGGAAAGGGTTTAGGGACGCAAATCTGAGTGTGGAGCGATTCCCAAGTTCTTCCTTTGTTAATTGCATGGGTTGCCTCCCACGAAGCGCTTGCTTTAACGTCTTCCAGCCGGACGAAACCTTCTTTTAATCTTCACTCTGGCTCACGGCATGGAGGGGTATGTCCTCCACGGTATACTTCTTGAAATTTCTCATAGTATGGCTCACTGAATGGGCGGGGATAATGATCCTCCCTGATGGTGGTGTTTCGGTTCCGACAATCCATATAACTGCTCCCACCACCTTTATATCGATTGGGCTCCTGCACCAACGAAGGTAACAACCTATTAGTTGAAATAGGAATTGAGATTGGAATTGAAGACTTACAAACATAATGCGGTGAGGGCTCAAAAATGGCAGCCCTTTCAACAATGTTACTATGGCTACTTTCGGCCATATTGGGTGGTTGTAGACCAATCACTCCAAGTTCTTCTCCAATGGTGGTGCTTGATACATCCTTCGTGGTAAGTGTGGATCCTTTCGGCCCTTTGTCCTTATGCACATCTACGACAAAGCAAGAACGGCTATCGTTAGGATTCTTAATAGAGTCATAAACATTAAATTTAATTACATCACCACCAAACTCCATTGTTAGTGCTCCTTTGGCCACATCAATCTTTGTTTGGGCCGTTTTCATGAACGGACGGCCTAGCAAGAGTGGCAATGATGGAGCATCGCTCGAATCCTCCATTTCTAAGACATAAAAATCTGCAGGAAAGATGAGATGATTGACCTGCGCTAAAACATCCTCAAGGACTCCCTTGGGATAAACATTAGAACGATCGGCCAATTGAATTATAACGCCATCTTGTTTTAACTCACCCAGGTTCATAGATGCATAAATGGAATATGGCATGACATTAATAGAAGCACCTAAATCTAACATGCATTGTTTAAATCTAGTGTTTCCAATTGTGCATGGGATAGTAAAACTCCCTGGATCCTTACATTTTGGAGGTAACTTTCGTTGCAAAACCGCAGATACATTTTCACTTACTTTCACAACTTCTTTGTTTGAAATTCTTTTCCTAGTTGTGCATAACTCTTTTAAGAACTTGGCGTACCTCGGGACTTGCTTAATGGCATCAAGTAAAGGAATGTTTACTTGGACTTTCCGAAACGTCTCCAGAATGTCTTTTTCCTGCTCCTCCTTCTTTGTTTGCATAAACCTGCTAGGAAAAGGAACATCGGGTGGAACAAAGTTATAATTAATCAATTTTGAACCCAACTTACCTTTGGTGGCCGAATGGGATGAGTTGGGTGCATTAATGTCCCTAGGTAGTTGCGGCAAGGGTGTTTGTACCCTTGCCGTGGGCTTGCTTGCCTCCTCCTCTTCATGTTGCAGCTTTTCATCCTCTTCTTCGCTTGATTTTGGTGGTTGTGGGGTGGTTCCAACTTCCTTGCCACTTCTCAAGGTAATTGCGTTGGCGGTTTCAAAGCCTCCCTTCGGGTTTGGAATGGTTGAGCTCGGGAGCTTGCCTTGGTCTCGGAATTGCCCTACAAACTCCGCAATCTGCCCAATTTGCTTCTCCAATTGATCCACCCTCTTATCTTGGTTTTGCATGGCTTTGGCTTGGTTTTCTTGCCCCTGAGACAAATTAGTTAGTAACTTAAGAAGTGTATCATTATCTAAGGTGTTACCTGAACTTGTTTGGGCAGATTGTGGAGGTGCTTGTGTGGGTGCGAATGGCTTGGTGAAGAAGCCCGGGGGTTGTTGCCTAAAGCCTCCTTGTTGTGGTGGTTGTTGGGGCTCCCTCCATTTGAAGTTCGGGTGGTCTCTCCAACCTGGATTATAAGTGTTCGAGTACGGATCGTTCCTTGGTTGGTTTTGGCCCTGAAATCCAATTGCATTGGCGCTTTCCCATCCACCATTTCCTATGAGTTGTGGGCACTTCTCAGAAGCATGTCCTTGGATCGAACACACCCCGCATACAATCGGTCCTTGCACCCTCATTCCTTCGGCCATCTGAGACACAATGGAAGTAAGATTAACTAACTGTGAATGAATATCGGGTGTGGAACTTACCTCATGCACTTGCTGCCGTGGGGGTCCTCTTTGGCCTACTCCTTCGTATTGTTGAGCGTTCAACGCTCGGTTAGCGATCAAGACCTTGGCATCCATGGGCGTCTTGTCCACCAATGCTCCACCCGCCGAGGCATCGAGCATTTGACGTTCGATTGGTAGGAGCCCCTCATAGAAGTATTGCAGAAGTAACTCCTCCTTCATCTGATGCTGTGGACAAGAAGCAACAAGAGATTTAAAACGTTCGTAATACGTAGGAAAAGACTCACCATCTTCTTGCTGAATGCCACTTATCCTTTTACGCAAAAGGATGATTCGAGAAGTTGGGAAAAACTTCTCCAGAAATGCCCTCTTCATGCTCTCCCATGATGTGACGGTTCCGGGAGCTAAATCATACAACCAATCTTTGGCTTTGTCCATCAAAGAGAATGGAAAAGCCTTCATCTTCAATATACTTCCGTCAACGTTAACGGGAGTCATGCTTGAGCACACCACCTCAAATTCCTTCAGGTGCTTATTCGGATCCTCCATGGCCAACCCATGGTATTTCGGAATATGGTGGAGCAAGCTTGACTTCAACTCAAACTCCTCTGTCTTCCCTTCGGCAGGTGGGGGATATTGGATACACAAAGGTGCTGCATTACCCAATCCCGAAGCTGCAAGCTCCTTAAGTGTCCGAGTGTCCACGGCCATGACTTGTGGTTCTTCAAATACTCTTGCCGTGGGTTCCTCCTCCTCCTCTAGGACTTGTTCCTCGAGGTCAGATTCCGGGCTTGGTGGATTTGGTTCGTGTTGCTTCCTCGTCCGTCTCAAAGTCCTCTCAAAATCGCTGTCAAAGTCCGAAATATGCTCACGAATCGGTTGAGAACTCCGAGTCATACACTAGTACCTAAAACAAGGAAAACAAAACAAGGTCAGAATTTTTAACAAAAACTAAATTAAACAGAAAATAACAATCCAAGGGATTAGCAAAGTTGCTAATCCCCGGCAACGGCGCCAAAAATTTGATGCTAACTAATTAAGCACACAAATTAAAACCCTCTTTTGACAATTGTAGTAAAGATGCAAGTAGGGATCATTCTAGACCGGGGATTAGGAGGGATTACTAAATCACTTGGAAACTGACTCAAAAACGTAAAACAAACGTTAAAAACACTAAACTAGACTCAAAGAATGCAAAACACTTATAAACACAAACTAAGACACTTTCTAACTAAATTAGACACTAAAGTAAAGGGGGATTGAGGTTTTGACGAAATTAACTAAATGCAAAGATTGTAATTAAAAGGCAGAATATAAATATGAATGTGATGAAAATATGGATGAATGCTAGCTAGAAGGTTCTTCTCCACACATGTCACACTTGCATACAATTTGATTTTCAGTTGGTCTTTCGATGAATTATGAAACTCAACACCCCGGGTTAATTAGGTCCGCTTAAATTAACCGTCAAGTTTTCCTTAAGTTAATGAATTGGATGGGTTAGCGCAACGCAATTCAAAACATTCTCTAAAAGTCCTTTACGTGAAAAGCACAATAAAGATACAATCAAAGATCATTAAGCATTATGAAAACTATAAGTGTTGACGAGGCATTCGTTACTATGATGAGCATGAAACTAGTGCCAAGAATTCATTTAACGCGATTGTTTATAAGCAACCTCCACTACTTGTGAAAATAAGTTCATAACTATTAGGTGAAATTCACTTATATTCTAGCGTCATATTCATGCATGAAAATTAAGCGTGCACTCTCAATCAACATACATAAATAAGTTATCGATCAAGCAGTTAAACAAATTGAATTCACCATTCATGAAATTCCAACCAAAAATAATCAAATCATATTGCAAGCATAAACATGGTTTCGAATCACCCCCTAACTAAATAGGGATTTAGCCTCTCATGTTCACAACAAGAAAAATAAAATTTAATTTAAACATAATGAACAAAGGATTGATTACACCTAGAACGCCCAACGAATCCACTTGAATTTCTGCGCGTCGAAGCTCCTCTTTCCTCTTCTCCTTGCTGCGGCAGTGAGGTTTTTGGGAATTTCTGGATGTTGTTTTAGTTTGGGAATGGGTTTAGGGTGGTAAAGATGTGCGGCAAGATTGTGGAGTGATGGAGGAAGGCACGGCAAAGGTTTTGGGTGATGGTGGCTGCACGGTTTTGGGAGGAAAAATGGGAGAAAATCTGTGATGGTGGCTGCACGGTTTTGGGAGGAAAAATGGGAGAAAATCTGTGATGGTGGCTGCACAGTTTTTGGGAGGAAAAATGGGAGAGAATGGGTGATGCGGCTTGGTTGTAATTTAGGGTGGATACGGCTTAGGGAGAATGCTGGAAATTCATGGGGAAGGCACGGATTGCAGGGCCAAATGGAAGGGTGGCTGCGGCTGTATGATTATGGAATGGGAGTCACGGCTTAGATAGAAATTAGGGTGCATGGCTGATTAGTATGTATTATTTATTAGGGTAAATGATGCACGGCTTTTGGGAGAGTGGAGAGAATAATAAAATGGTGGAAGGCACGGCAAAATAATGGGAATTGGCTGCAAGGTTTTGTTGTAATTTTGGGTGAATGATGAATGGAATAAAAAGTTGGAAATTAGGGTCAAATAATATATGGGGGGCCACGGCTAGAAAGGGAATAAATGGGATGGAATTAGGGTGAATGGCTACGGCTTATGGAGGAAATGGGAGAGAGTGGCTGAATCAATTAGGGTGTGACGGCTAGTGAATAAAAATGAATTAGGGTTATTAGGGTTAGGATTTGTGTGCATAAAATGGGACCAAAGTGCCCCCCCTTGCACGGCAAGGGAAGGAAACAAGGGGAAAGGCACGGGTTAGGGCTAGAATTTGGACTAGGGCCTTCATTTTGTGTTCTAAAGCGCCTACAAAGACTTCAAAGTGGCTAGAAAATACGGACGTTTAAGATTAGGAAAGGTTACCAAAACGGGAAACTTAGGGTTAACTTTCCTACTTCAAATAGGAAACCTTGTTTGAGTAGGATTCCTCGTTTTGGTAAGAATTCATCGTTGGAGTAGGAATTCGTCGTTTCTTCAAATCTTCAACTCATTCATTCCTCTTTCGCTCCAAAATACTCCAATTTGCATCTTCTTGCACACTTTGGCCTTATAATCTGAAAATACACAAAAGTAGCCTTAAACACTAAAATAGCTAAGTAAACACAACATAAATGCACGAGAACAAGCTAATTAAGTCGCATGAATATGCTCCTATCAATGGGGTGTGGCTGGGTATAGAGACTGGACTCGAGTGCCACCGGTTAGAGACATGGTGGAAACTCAAAGACTTTTACCTGTCAGTCAGGGGGATAAGAAAAGGGCAGAGGCTCAACGAAAAGGTGTTCAAGCTTCTACGTAGGAATCTGTAGAGAGGAAGTCTGACAACGAGAACAGGCATCCTGCCAATGTGAGCATGTAACCTTCTACTATTGAGACAAGTGGTCCGAGAGCAAGTCATAAAAGATGGCGAAGGTTTGGTAGACAAATGGCAGTTCAGTTCCTATATCCGGCTTATGACACTTCGAGTACTAGTACTTCTCCGATAAGTCAACAGGTAATGGTGGCTATTAGATCATCGAGCTCCACCAATCTTCAAGATTTGGATACTTCTAGCTGGTTGGCCGAACACTCGAATGTGAAGATTGAGGAAATTCCAGGAAAAAATATTCCAGCTATGAAGGCTCTGTAGGCTTACCAGGAGACAAGATATTCTTTTAAAAAGAGGCGGGGTTAGGGGTGATGGATATTGCTTGGCATCAATCCCTACAAAAGAAGTGTCGACCTTTTACTATGTCTAAAGATGTAGAGGAGAGGAAGCAGAGAGTGGCCGAGAAATTCAGGAAAATGAGTGTTAAGGAAAGATGTTCGATGATAGAAAGAGCGATTTATGCAGATGAAGAGTCGCAGGAAATTCCTTTTAAATATCATGATTTATGGGAGTATTTGGCGGCGGAGTTAGAAAAAGAAATGCAGGCATCGACTAGGACCGAGGCAGGTGGTTCTTCGAAAGGTGGTGACGGTTAGCTTTCAACAGCCGCACGATAACCATGATTACCATATTTTGGAATTACTGTGGTCTTGGGTCGGACAAGGTAATTCGGGCCCTCTATGGGCTAATTAGAAAATACCGACCTCTATGATCTTTCTATCTGAAACGAAGATGAAAGATCGTCAAATCACTGGTGTTAGAAAACATATGGGTTACTCGAATGGTTACAATGTTGCACCGATTAGCACAACTGGTGGCTTGAGTTTATGGTGGGATGATTCCATAGAGATTGAAACGATAGATTCTTCGAGATGTTTGATAGATGCCCACGGCACGGTTAGGGACTCCCAATCTGTTTTCAGATTCACCAGAGTATATGGCACCTCTTACAAAGTTGAGAATGTGGGTTTTTGGAGGAGTGTGATTAATGACTTTTCTCCATCTAACATTCCCTGGATTTGTGGTGGTGATTTCAATGATGTCTTATGGGATTGGGAGAAGTTGGTGGCAATCGAGCTTGGTTTGAGGGTGTGCAGGCGGTTCTATAGAAATGACGTAATGTTTGCTTAATTCAAGTTGGGTTCAGAGTCCTTATTTCTCCAATAGTCGACATCATACTTCCTTCCCCAAAGTAAATTTGAAATTTGGGACCCTAGAAATAAATTGTTCTATTTGTGTAGATTTAATTAATTAATTTAGTGTTTAAGGTTAATTATGCATGTTGGTTGACAAAATTAGTTGAAATTAGTGGATATTTGTGGAACTTTTGGAAAATTTAGGTAGGATGTTAGTTCAAGTCTCACTACCAGCAATCCTAATTGGTGAGCGATCTATAAATTCCTATGTAAATATATACCGGTGGCAGTTGGCAATTAAGTGTTACATGTAAATCCTTCTGCTTCGGGGTTGTAGATATGTCCTAATGTTTGTGGTGAGAGTAACCAAACTCCCCCTAAACTTTTAGCAAACAAACAAAATGGGCATGAATATGTACCCCCACTATGAATTTTCCTCGAGAGACGAATGATATACAGACTTTGTTATTGGGCATAAAATACGTGCAAACTAATAAATTTTCTAGAGTGACAAATGATATTCAAACTTCCATATGAAAATGGGCACGAATTTTGTGTAGAGAAATATGATATTTTCATTATAGACTTGGATAATTGAAAATCTATAACCATCAGATGAAGATTTATAATCAATCTTAAACTTTCCGGTATAAACGTAAGCTTCAAGATGGTATACATGGAACACTAAATTTGAGATAATTTCATATGTAGCAAACCAAACTAGCCTTCTGACTCCCAAAAAATAACAATTGAAAAAGTTCTTATTGCCATGTCGGAGACATCTTTATTTGAGGAGGAGGCTTTGTTGTCCGGCTCTTCATAAATGAAGTTACGATTGGCCAGCTCATCCTCATAATTGAAAATAAAAAAAGGACAGAGTGAATTGTTTCAATGACATATGTAGCAGAGTAAGCAAGGTAGCTTGCTTACTCTCATAGTAGTGCATGTTGGAAGACAGTATACATTGCTTACTCTCTAGTGGTGGAGCTAGCTGCTTACTCTCTAGTGGTGGAGCTAGCTGATGTGAAATAAACTAACACATAAATTAAACTCTCTTTTTGATAGTTGTAGTATGTGAAAGTAGGGATCGTTCTAGGCCGGGGATTAGAAGGGATGCTAATCTACACCAATTAAACTCTAAATCACTAAACTAGACTAAAAAACAGAAAACTAAACTTAAACAACTCAAAACAAGCTAAACTAACTCAAATAACCCAAAACAAGCACTAAGGAATGATTTGGACGAAAATCTAACTAAATTGCCTCAAAACATGAACTAAAGAGAAGTTTGGACGAAATTTAAACTAAAAAGACTCAAAATACTAAATGGGGATTTGTTTGGATGAATTCTAACTTAAAACAAGTAAATTGCAGAAACAAAGTAAAGGGTACGAAATTTGGATGAATTAAAGAGTGAAAGGCTAGCTAGAGGGTCCTTCTCCACATATGACACATATGCATACAAATCGATTTCCAGTTATTATTCATATAAACCATGAATGACAATGCCCCAAGTTAATTGTGAACTGCACAAATTAACCATCAGATTTTCCTAAATTCATTGAATTGGACTCAGCGACGCAATCAAATTATTCTTATCAAGTTCCCTATATGAACTGCATGATAGAGATACACATCAAAGATCATTAAGTTTTATGAAAATCATAAGTATTGACAAGGCATTCGTAACTATGAACTGCATAATACTTCTGCAATGGATTTACTTAACACAATTATGACTAGTGATTTCCACTACTTATAAATATAAGTTCATAACGATTAGGTGAAATTCCCTTATACTTTAGCATCAAATTCATGCATGCAAACTAAGTATGCATCCTTATTCAACATACAAGAATAAGTTATCGATCAAACAGATAAGTAAATCGTATTCATGTTTTACGAAACAATAACTGGAGGAAATCAATTCATATCACATATATTCATGGCTTCGAATTCACCTCTAGCTAAAAAGAAATTAGTTCCACATGTTTGCAATTAAACAAAACCAATTTAATTTAAACATTGAACTAAAACTAAAGATAGAAAGAACCAAGAAACGCTTCAGCACTCCAATGGCAGGCTACACAATCCTTGGATGCAAGGCACGGCACAAAGTTCCTTCTTTCCTTCCCTTCTTGCTGCGGCACAATGTAATTTTTCTAGTTTTTTTCTCTAAGGTTCTCTAATGTGTAGTGGTAGAATTATGCAGCACTAAGTGGTATTTATAAGGCTAGATGCGGCACAATTTCTGAAGGAAAAATGATTGCACGGCATAATTTGTAAAGGAGAAGGATAGCAGAATCCTAGGAGGAAAAGGACTAGGGTTAGGTGCGGCAGAAATAGGGCTTCTAGAAAGAGGGAATTGTGACAGGTTTCTAGAAGGACAAGGGATAGGGTATGCGGCAATAATCTAGGGCAGATGATAAGGCTTCTAGAACCAGATATTTAGGTGATTTAATGTGAAATTGAGTCCTCTTTGCAGCTGGAAGTAAGGTAGGATAAGATTAGGTTAGGATAACATAAGATAAGGTTGGATAATGTTCCTTCCTTTTAGCTGATTCCTTATCTTCAATGTCTTGAATCAATTCTTTCATATATTAAGCACATTCCTAGCCTCTTTTGATCTTCAAAAACGTCCATCCACCTTGCTCCATGCATGTGCTATCCATTCCAAGCCCAAAACTACTCTAAAATGCTCCAAATTGTCTTTTCTTGCCAACTTTGCCGTTTGGACCTACAAACACACGAAAATAGCTTAAATCACTATAATAAATAGAAACTAACTGAGTAAATGCAAGGAAATAGACTAACAAAGTCGCATAAATATGCTCCTATCAGTAGCATGGGTCATTGGTTACTTTTGACCCCAATGACTTCAAAATGCCCATGTATATTTGTTTGTGTATTGTATTTGACCTCTATAAACAGTTAAGGCAAACTAAATTACAACCTCTTCCTACTTCTATTTTCTTCTATCATATTTGCCTTTCTTTTATCTCTTCTTATGTGCGACTCTATTATGTGCACCATGTGCTCAAGGAAATACCATAGTTAAAAAGCCTTGGCAGTCCTCAACATTACTCGACAGCTAAAGAGGTAGTTGAAAGCCTTTTTGGTTTATATGATGACCCCATTAATTAAAATTCCTGGCTCTGCTGCTGCTCCTATCCATAAATCTCTTTTAGTCCCCTTGGAAGATAAGTTTAATCAGCTAAAAAGGTTTAACAAAAGTAAAAAAATATATCAATGAACAAATACTTTCACAACTAAAAAGTCAGTAACCAGCACAGTTACATGAAAATAAGTACGTGGATAAAGATGCAGGTAAAATCCTTGGTAAACAATGGAAGGTAGTTTAAAATGATCTTAGGATCTTAGATGGCCAAGATGGATTTCAGAAGCCAGGCCGAGTAGCAATTGACAGAAGAGCATTGCCTGCACTGGTCACACACTTATTGCACTTCTGAGGGGGCACTAAAAGAAGTACATATATGGGGGGATTTATTGGTATATTATCTAGTAAAATAGAGAAAGGAAACTCAAGAAAATTATAAAATCTATCGTTAAAAAAATGATTATTAGAACTAATCTGATACCGCATATCTTAAAATCTAGAAGAGATCATATTAAAAGAGATGAATAAATACATTATTTTGGTGATTCCCCTCAAACACTTTAATGGGATTTGGCGATTTACTATCGACGTCCCTAGCAGACTCTTTGTGCCATCTCACTACGAACAGTACATTGTTTCTGCTGTCAAGACTCCAAATTCACTCTTAATTCATAGAATTTGCATTTCTTCTTCCTTTTCCTTCCAATGACGTCGATTTGTATCTCGTCTTCGAGCTGGACAAACATCATCTCTATCAAGTTTGTCGACAGATGTGTATTCAAATTTTGTAAGTTAAAAAACAAAATGACAGAGTAGCCGCACGGTAATTTAGAACAGGGTTGGAAGGGTGTACTTGGCGTGTGCGTGCAGCGCTTATGTTTCCTTGGGCTGGGGGTAAGAAGATAGTAAGCAGAACAAATTCTAATAAAATGGCGATGATTGGACTATCACCATTCCAACAATGGAAAAGATACATATCTGAAACAGCAAGAATGAGTCAAGTTGCTAAAATTGTTTACAGCCTCAGAAGTAATCTATTTCAAAGACAGACGTACCAAGTAATCAAAATCCCTCAACAGTACTGCTGCAAGCTGTGGCCAAACAATTTCTCTGTCAGACCATTACTAATTCATATTCCATGGTGTTTTTATTCAATGTTTGAGAAGTATGACTATCATGGTGGTGATTCTGAACAAAAAGCATGGTGGTGACTATCATGGTGGAAGATAATCAAAACATGTGTTCGTGTTTGAACATGATGTGGAAATCCACAAAAGAAAGCACTTACAGGTCTCTGGTGCTTTTGCTTGGTCCCTTACTGCTATGAAGCACACTAGTCGATTGATACACATACACTAGTCGAAGGTAATATTTTATTACAAAAACAAGACAAGTACATACAAGGGCCCAATTACACTTTAAAGCACAAAATAAAAAGTGAACCCCAAGGCAACGCCAAACGGAAGCCCAACCAAAAGTAAGAGCCCAAAATATGAAACCATACAAACAAAAAATACCCCAAAAACCAACACCCCATGCCAAAGATCTCACCAAACACAGCCCATAATCACAAAAGAAGAAGTCCATCTTCCTCCACCAAACACCACAAAAATTGAATCCGCATTCACCGAAGAAAAGAAGCCAGTGAAAAATAATTTTCACCAGTAACAATGCTGAAAACAACACACGGTTGGAAGGTGCGGTGTGCACACCTGAGCCGTAGCTCTACACACCTTCCTAGAAAGCTGCAAAATGCAGGTAAATGAATCTATGGAAGTTCATGAGTATTCAATCAAGATTTTAAGTGACTTTATATAACTCCATAAAAATTTGAGTGTCTTCATTTCGAATTTTAAAATACTTCATGAAACTCCATGTGTATTCAATTAGGATTAACGTATTTTGAAAGATGATGGATTTTAATGGATATGGAAACAGTGTTTTTTAGGCTTTAAGAAATTAGGCCTATCCCTCTAAGATTTCTAAAGATTTCACCAAAACAATTCACATGGAGTAACTCAGTTGAATACAATTTTTCCATTTTACACCATAAAATATTGATATTGTATCAATGTGTATCTTTGACTGGATTAGTTTTTACCTTCATTAAATTGACGACATGGTGAGCGTGAGATTTTTATATAGGCTAACATGTAAGCCACATTTACATAATGTTGACAAAAAAAAAAACCCATCAATTTAATATATGATTAGATGTTCAAAGAGATAAATTGATTCCATCTCAAAACTTCATGGTGCAATGTGAGAAAATTAGAACTTCATGACTCATTTTGAAACTCACTGCAAACAAAGATTAAGCATGTAAAATACAATTAGTCTATATTTTAATTAATACTATTTAAATTTAATACAAATAAAATCTCACAGCTGAGAGCACATTACTGTAATCAACTTAATTGCGATGTACGGTACATCAATATCACTTGCATTATATTCCTTAGGGAAAATGAGATCAAGTATTATTGCCACCTTCTTTGACCATTCAAGCAAAGTGTGCAAGAATATATTTTTTAATAATTACACTTCAATAATTTGATTCATAATGTTTAAATAATCAAAATTCAAGTGGCTTTTGTAATTTTCCCACATGTAGTTGTCGAATGCAGTCTTATAAGAACATTATGTGGAAGTGGAAGACAACTACCACCGACGTGTGTGTGTGAAAAAAATCATTATGTGCATCCTTGTTTTCCATCGACTTGTCAAAAGGTAGCGTGTTCTTTGTCTACTTAATAATATGTGGAAAATTCTGTTGTTATTGTGCGGTAGAGGACCATGGGAATGCAGACTTTTCTCTTGCTTTTCTTCGGCAGCCGGCAGCCTTGCCTTATTAAACAAGTTACAACGTCAATACTTTCAAACGTAAGAAATAAGGCACAACGTCGCCTTCACGACCTCTTATCCTAGCCATTGGTTTCAAAGGATGACTTTATCCTAGCTATTGGTTCCAAGGGATGACTTTAACCTCTTCACCTAAGAGTCACGTGTGTTTATTTACCAGAGCTTACAACATGATTTAATTGATAACTTTTCACCATAGAAATTACGTTAAAAATGCAATATCACCTCACAGATCCTCTATTTGTAAGCCTGATTGGGTGAATACGATATTAGGGAAAAGGATCCTCGCCATATCCTTTTCTTAGGGATCACGTGATTGGAAGTTGGAACTGTCCATCGTAAATTGTGCGGTCAAAAATCATTTTAAATTTTAAAATTTAAAATTAAATATAAATAGTACCTAACAAAAACTGACCGTACGATGTATGATGAACGATCACGATAATAGTATTCCTGCACCTCGAAATTGTCCCATATACCTGTTTAGGATCTTAATTCAATAGAGTAGTTTTCACTTTTTGGTTTTCAAATTTTAGTTTGAAGATTTTATTTAAAAACCAAAAGTAAAAGTTGAAAACAACTAAAACAGCTAAAACTAAAAGTTGAAAACGAAATAGTTATTAAGCGGTTTCATGAAAAAGTATAACATACATGCTTCTCTCTAAAAAAAATTTGACCCCTAAAGTCATAACTTTCCTGCGACCACTTAAACTTATAGGACCTGATTGTCATGATAAACAAAACAACAAGAGAAATGTTGAGAAAACTAAAATGACAGGACCAAATAGCAATATCATCACTTTCAATGGTATTTTTAATATTTAATTTTGTTTTCAATAAATTGACTCCTGTTTAATGGTATTAGATGAAGATTACTCCTAAAAATGGAATTCCTGAAATTCTGCAAATAGCAATATCTCTCTCTCTGTCTTACATGCTCACACACTCCCCTCCCTAACCAGCAAAATCCAGATTTCTCTTCCCGCACTGACAGACAATTAGGGCAAATACAGATCCCCAAGATTGGGAAATGGAAGAATATCGCCTGCAATTGTTGCTCATTGATCCATTCCATTGAGGTCGGAAGCTGTACTGGAATTTGATCCGCTGATTGATGCTCTTCGCCCGAGCTGTGGTTCCAAGACACCGCCCATGGATTCGTTCTGGAGCCACAATGCCGCCCCGGGCTTATGGGATTTCCTCGTCGCTGTCTACTTCGCTTTCGGCTTTTTCGCTGCTCGCCTCATCTTCGACAGATTCATCTTTCGCGTAAGGTTTCGAGCTCTTTGTTGCCATTTCAAGTAGCTTGAACGTTAGGTTTCTGTTCAATTTTCTATGACAGTTTGGTGGGTTCTGTTTGGCTTCTGAGAAAATTGTGGGAAAAAGAGAGAGAGAGAGAGAGAGAGAGAGAGAGAGAGAGAGAGAGAGAGAGAGAAGGAAATCTTGAATTTTATGATCACATATCTTGTCCTGCTTTACTTTCTTGACTTTTAGCAGTATTTTCTTTTTCTTTTTGTAGAAAAATCTTTCCTTTTTCATGTTTTAACTGCGTAGCTTAGTTACAGTGGCGCTTTTGTTTATTGGACTCCATTGATGACGCGTTTAAGTAGAGGCATTTAGCAGGACTTTTAAGTTTCTAACTAAGCTATGCGTTCGAATAATTGAATTCGGTCTTTTAATGGTTGAGAAAGAATCTTAACATAATTGGTCCCTTAATGGGTGAGCAGGTATGTTTTTTATTATGGTGATCTGCTTGAGTTGAGTTAGTCCAGTAATTTCGGTGATTTGGAGCACAAAAAAAGAAAAAAAACAAACAAACTGCCCTGTTTGAGGATTATATGGTTTGTGGCGGAAATCATCCGGAGACTTTGAGATTTCCATGATTTATCAGATCCGTGATAACGGTTGTGAGGTTTTATCATGAACTTGGTTTGATGATGGGATGTTTAAGGTTCTGTTAGTGCTCGTTTCTGGTCTAGCATCTGGAAACGGTGATTTTCATAGGCCTTAAACTTGATAGTTGCTTAACTTTTTCTGATTCTGGGAAAAGTTGAGATTTGTTTGTGCTGAGTTGTTAGATTTGGTCCTTTGGAGTATAGGTTGACTAGTTAGTAATTAAATATTAACTTGCTGATGTCGGGCTGTTCAAGGTTTTGGTACAGTAAGTTTTGGTATCTGAAGGGGGTGCTCGTTATGGACCCTTAACCTGTAGATTTTAAGGTGATATAGATGATACCCTGGGAATTGTAATTTGGTTTTCCAAGTGTTGGTAATATAGGCTGTTTAGATTGGCTTCATCCCAGTGTTTGGTTTGCTTAATTTAATTCTATATCCTAGGAGAACTGATATTTTTGTGTTCTTTACTGTATGTACAACGATGTACTCTATTCTTGATCTATAAAAATGATCTTCCTTTAATTCTATGACATCTATTTCACCATGGTAACAGAGGAATATGGTCGTTGTAACTTCACATCTGCCTCTCGAAACCTTATCTTACCTTGAAGGCTTAAACTTAGACACCCCGCCCCCGCCCCCTGCCCCCCCCCCCCCCCCCCGACAAAGCACAAAAAAAAAAAAAAACCCACCACACCATCTGTAACTAGAATGCAGCTTTACCAGATTTATATGTTTTTCACATGATTCATAAATGAAATGCAAAAGAAGTGAGATTCAAATTTAAAAATTTTCATATCATAATCATCCTAAGTCTGACAAGTAGCATGTCTTTGGCAAACAGAGTGATCAGATCTTAGGTTAAACTATAACCTTATCTTACCTTAAAACTGTATCTCTCATACTACAATATTTTATGTTTTTCTTTTCTGCTTTTCAGAATATTTCCGTTTGGTTGTTGAGGAAGGGATCTGCTCCATTGAAGCTTGATATGGCCACACGGGCAAAGATTGTAAAATGTTCGGAGTCAATGTGGAAGCTAACATACTATGCCACTGTTGAAGCATGCATTCTCAGCATAACCTACCATGAGCCATGGTTCAGAGATACAAAAGAGTACTTTAAAGGCTGGCCAAACCAAGAGTTGCGGTTAGTGATTCATACGGTTGGGCTTAATAGTCCTAAACTCTCACTACTGGTTAGATAAACCATTTTTTTTTTTTTTTAATTGCTGAAAATGGCTCAGTTATGTCTTTAATTTTGCATATTGTTTGGAATGACTGAATATGTAAAACTCGAGATTTATGATGAGTTGAGTTTGACAGATATAGCAGGGCAAAATCGTCTATTCTGACCCTATCCTTTCTCATTTCAGGCTTCCCATAAAGCTTTTCTATATGTGTCAATGTGGATTCTACAGCTACAGCATTGCTGCCGTCCTTACATGGGAGACTCGAAGGAAGGATTTCGCGGTGATGATATCTCACCATGTAATTACTGTTCTCCTGATTGGGTTCTCATACATAACAAGGTATATTTCAGGTTTTCTGCAAGTACTTATGTTAGTACTGCAAAAAACAACTTTTTAGCTGTGTTTATTTGTGTGATGTGAAGGATCTCATGCAATTACTTTCATGTTATTATCCACTTTCAGTTTTTTTCGGATTGGCTCAATCATTCTTGCCCTACATGACGGAAGTGATGTATTTATGGAAACTGCTAAGGTTTTCAAGTATTCTGAGAAGGAGCTTGGGGCAAGTGTGTTCTTTGGATTTTTTGCTGTTTCGTGGGTCATACTGCGGTTAATATTCTTCCCTTTCTGGGTCATAAGCGCATCAAGGTCTGCTCTCATAGTAGATCATTTTATTAAACCGCGTTTACATGTACAGTGCCTCCTCCAACTTATCTGTTCTTATGGTTGATATTTTCCAGCTATGATCTTTGTGACTGCTTGGATCTGTCGAAGCCCTCTCCCACAGCTCTGTATTATGCATTCAATACAATGTTACTGATGCTTTTTGTGTTCCACATATACTGGTGGGTTATGATTTGTTCAATGATAAGGAGACAGGTGAACAATAGAGGACAAGTTGGAGAAGATATTAGATCTGGTAAACCATATATTTTTCTTGAGAGTTTTAAATATTACAAATCCTAATAGTGCTTATGAAATTTACTTTGTGAAGCACGTTATTATATTTTGGAAAGTATACTTTCTGTCTCTTGATCTCATTAATTTGGTAATGGCTGGAAGCATTTAGTCAGAGTTTCTTCCGTAAAAGACACTTTGTTAATAAGTGTGTGCCTTGATATTTAATAAGACCGCATGCAATAAAAAATCCTCATGTTACTAATCTTATTTGAACATGGTAAATTTGGGACGTACGTTGCCTATACTATATTTCAATGACTACTTAGAGTTTGTTTTAGTTGTAAGTACATGGATAGTTTAAGGAAATTTGATCAGGGTCCAGGCAGCTGATCAAGAAAGTAGCACGTAGTTCTCCTGCAATGTAAGTACTACTTAGATTGTATATATTGATATGAATGGGTTGGTGGATAGGATACATCATATTGAATTAAAATTTTCATGATTGCTACTAGTCCTAGTAATTTAATTTTCAATTCACCTATAGTAGTTGGTATGGCTTGTCCCAAGCGGCCTGATGGTTGTCGGCTCATGCTGAAATAGCTTGTCAGAAAATGGGGATATGGCTAAGGACAATGCTACTTTTGCCAACCTTTATTTCCTGACCTAATGTCAAACAATATAGTTGATTGCATTAGAAAAGGAACACGATGTTACAGAACCCAATGTGAGCATGCATGTAAGTTGGGAAAGAAAAACTGGGAAGTAAATTTGGGTTCTCTGGCATTGTCTGATACGTTTTGCTATCCCCCGATTCCCAGACCAAGTATTGGTGAAGGCTCTGCCCATATCTAAGCTAAGGATTTTGGTTTGATGGCCACCTTTCAAATTTGTCACTTTATTGTTGTACTTGGACTAGGCATCTTGTGTTCTCTCAACCCACCGTATATAACATCTACATTAACGCACAATGGAACACAGTTTAGAAGTGAAAAGTGAAGTCTCTCGTGTTTTTTAGATGGGATTTTTTTCTCCCTTTTTCTAAAGATTTTGTTTTTGCATTCTTACAGATTCAGAGGACGATGATTAGGCGGAAGATTTTCCCAAGTTCCTTTTGTGTGGCTGTTCTAGTATGATGGGGAGACTACTTTTGACTCCTTGGTTTATCGCTGCACTCTAAAATGATCATGATCTGTAGGAAGGGCTTTGATAATTTCTTCCATTTACAAATTTTCTTTGGTGAGTGCGGATAACCGTGGAGAGGTAGGAACGTGGAGGTAGGGACATGGAGCACATCTCATGATATATTTGTTTTCCTTGTACGGTGGAGTCTCTGTTAAGCTTTCGGGTGTATAAATAGAAGGCAGTTCCTGTATAATTCTTCTCTGGATAATCACTTGTTTCGATTTGGCCTTTGTATGGGGAAATGAAAGGTATTCACAATATAGAAAAGAGAAATTTTCTATGGCATGCTATGTTATTTGATTCAAGACCTCCTGTGTGGTAGCGCATCGTACTCTATATTCTCTCTCTCTCTCTTTTTTCCCTATCTTTAACGGAAAACAAAAATGGAAACTTGTTTTTTTTCTCTATCTTTAACGGAAAACAAAAATAGAAACATTTCAAAGCGGACCCTTTGTTTTTCCATCCTCGGTTTATGTGTACAAGTGTTTTTTTTTTTCGTGAAATGCAAAGCATTTGTGAGCAGAAGTGTTTTCTAGAGATTCTCTTTCAACCAGGTTCTTATTTGATTGAGAGAGAGAGAGAGAGAGAGAGAGTTGTACTATTAAACTCTCTCTCTATCGACTTAACTGCAAAAGCACTCCATTTGGATGCGTGACATTGGTGTTGTGGGAAGTGTCAACTCACCACAAACAAAACTGTAGCCAATTCAATATAATGCTTGAGCTTATCTTGTAAGGAATTCCAATGAATTGACTCATGACGCGAAGACTTGAAGTGGAATATGAGTAACTTTTTCACACCTCCAATCCAAATTATCGAATCCATCTGAATTGTTAAGAGTTAAGAGTTAGATCGATCGATAATCTTTACAATTTAACCTCAAACAAACATTCTGGTAATAAATTCTGCAAGGAAAGAGACATGAAAGCTCCAACCACTTCCCTCTTCTTTCTCCTTTTCTGTATACCTCTACTCCCCAACTTCACTGCTCCCCAGATCCTATTTCAGGTAATCTCTCTCTCTCTCTCTCTCTCTCTCTCTCTCTCTCTCTCTCTCTCTCTATATATATATATATATATATATGTATGTATGTATATATGTGTGTGTGTGTGTGTGTGTTTGTGTGTGTTTGAATGACTAACCGGTTTTTCTGGGGCTGGCCGGCGAGCGATGATCAGGGGTTCAATTGGGAATCATGGAAGGAGGAAGGAGGATGGTACAAATCTTTAAGCAAGTGCACACCTCAACAACTAGCTTCTTCTGGGATTACGCATGTTTGGCTTCCTCCACCTTCTCATTCTGTTTCACCTCAAGGTATATGCTGTTCTTTCACCTCCCCCATTTAGCACTTTTCAATTCAGTTACTACTCAAAACCAGATTACAATTTGATAAAGCAGCCGAATTAGTTTAACAAATCTGTTAAACATCAGATAGGATGCATTCAATTCGATTCAATATATTTGAAATGAACTTTGATTTATACGGAATCGATTTAAATCCATCCGTTTTCATCTTTTGGTCTAATTCAATTTTCCATATATAGGGCTAGTTTGGTACCTAGAATTCGTCAAATAGGTCATATAATTCATGTGTGTAGGTAAAGGTGAATGATTTTTTTATTTTTAGGGGATTAAAAGGGATAAATTTTCTTCGTGAGTAATTTATCTTCTGCCTTCAAGTTGGACACAAGTACTTCCTTTATTTCATCGACATATATACCTTGAGTACAAGAAATTATTAAATTATATTCCAATCCTAGGCATCAAACAAGCCCAATATCCTATAGCCCAAACGGCACTGAACTTTAGTTTTATAACATTCTTCCTATCTAGTCATTAGCTACTTGCAGCAGCTGATGACTGTCATTTGACTCTTCACTTTTCCAAGGATACATGCCTGGAAGGCTCTATGATCTGAATGCATCAAGATACGGAAACCAAGATGAACTCAAGGCGCTGATAAACACCTTCCATGACAACGGGATACAAAGCATTGCAGATATAGTCATAAACCACAGATGTGCAGAGAAGAAAGATGAAAGAGGAATATGGTGCATCTTCGAAGGAGGAACTCCAGATGATCGCCTTGATTGGGGGCCGTCTCTTATTTGCAGCGATGACACAGCTTATTCCAATGGCAAGGGCAACCCTGACACTGGAGCTGACTTCAGTGCTGCTCCTGACATTGATCACATAAACACAAGAGTCCAGAGAGAGCTCTCAGATTGGATGAATTGGCTAAAGACTGAAATCGGGTTCAGTGGATGGCGATTTGATTTTGTCAAGGGATACGCTCCAGAATTCACCAAGTTGTTTGTGACAAACACAAGGCCTAGTTTCTCAGTAGGGGAACTTTGGAACTCCCTTGCTTATGGAAGTGATGGAAAACTCGAGTACAATCAGGATGCTCACCGTCGAGCACTTGTGGGATGGGTAGAGGGTGCTGGTGGAGATGTTACAGCATTCGATTTTACTACAAAAGGGATACTTCAAGCCGCAGTCCAAGGGGAACTATGGCGGATGAAAGATTCGAATGGAGGGGCACCAGGAATGATTGGCTTGTCGCCAGGAAAGAGTGTAACTTTCATAGATAATCATGATACAGGTTCTACACAGAACATGTGGCCATTTCCATCAGATAAAGTCATGCAGGGATATGCATACATTCTTACTCATCCGGGAATCCCCTCAATCGTAAGATTCTAAATTTGATTTACTTTCTTACAAGCTGGAAAGCTGGCATCTTCATAACCGCTAAAATTCATCTAGCTGAGTACAATATGAGATTTATAATTATTGGAACAGAAATCTCTTTGGACAGAAAAGTTAACTTTGTTAGCATTTAGTCAACAACTATGTTGATTTAGTGAACTTATGTTTTTTTTTACTTATACATTCTTAAATTTTCCTTATCTGAACATATTTGTAACAGTTTTATGACCACTTCTTTGACTGGGGCTTGAAAGAGGAGATCACTAAACTCGTTGCAATCAGATTAAGGAACGGGATCGGACCTGACAGTGCCTTGCGTATTCTAGCATCTGATGCAGATCTCTATGTAGCTGCCATAGATGAGAAAATCATAGCAAAGATTGGTCCAAGGTATGATGTTGGGAACCTTGTACCTCCAACCTACCAAATTGCAACTTCTGGAAATGATTACTGTGTGTGGGAGAAAAAAGCAGGAGCCTTGTTGGAATGAACTAATTAATTACAAATTTCTGTATTACAAGTGTATTATATGCTTAATTATTGAGGATAAAGCAAATAGTAGTCCTCAACCAAAATAGAAATTGGGGTCTTTTAAGCCCCGATTTGAGACTATAACATGTGTAGATTCTCTGGAAGCAACAATTTGGCGGAAGTCAGGACAGTGTTAATGTTGCCTGATTTGATTCAAGACCTCCTGCAAAGATTCTTATCGAAGGAGAACCCAGTTAAACCGTCATTGCTAGCAAAATGGGGTTACTAGTAGACCCGAATCTGAATCAATGAACACACTACCACTTTACTTGACAAACAAACTTTAGAAATGCTAGCGGCATTGCTAAAGCTTTCACACACGGAAGCTTGTATCTCTGAAAATTCCATTCAACTCTCTCTATTCAATTGAACTTTGATGCATTCTTGCTTGAAATTTGATGCGTGGAAGCAGCAGATGCAGCAGACTGCACTTTTAACTTCGCAAACCAGCACACAGAAAGCTTAACTAATGGTCCATGATCCGCGTTGAAGTAGGAACGGAACCTTAATCATTGTTTTTTAGGAAAAATAACAATCAGGGTTACAGTTAAACAGAACAGTCGGGATTTCTCTTAACAAAACAGTCGAAGTTTTTTTCACATCTTTCGGCAAGGTAACAGTCAGCTTTCCACTTACCAAAATAGTCAAGATTTTGGAACCAAGTCAAGTCTCCTCCCAAGATTTTTCTCCCATGATGGATCATTATCCTTGGTCTGACTATTCTCGTTAATCTCGTACCTTAGTTTCTTTCCTTACAAATCAAATCACTTGCCTAAAAAGTCCAATTTGCACCTCTTTTGGGCCAGATAACAGTCAAGTTTTCACACCCTCCATCTTGTTATATAACATTGAAAAACAGTATTGAACCATAACGTTCACAAAGCAATTCAAGCTCAAAGGAGACATGAACACTCGAATCGTTTCCCTCATCTGTTTCCTACTCTCTATCCTTCTCACACCCAACTTCACTGCTTCACAGATCCTCTTTCAGGTATTTATCTGAATACTTTACCTCTCTCTCTCTCTCTCTCGCAATGGGACTAACGTGTTTTTGGGTGCATGATGGTCAGGGGTTCAACTGGGATTCAAGCAGGAAAGGAGGATGGTACAACATTTTAAAGCAGTCTGTACAAGACCTAGCTAGTTCCGGAATCACACATGTTTGGCTTCCTCCATCTTCTCAAGCTGCTTCAGATGAAGGTATTTCTATGTCCTAAACTGTAAACTCCCTTTTGAACTTTGTCATTAGTCCAAACCAGATTTTGTTCAAAGTTTTTGAGCCAGAATATGATCTCAAAGTCCGGTATTAGGTGTTCACTTTCAAAAGAATAGTCTTGTATGATGGTTATGACAATTCTTGTCCTGAAGCTTCATCTCCTATCTTTCCTAAGGATACATGCCGGGAAGGCTTTATGATCTCAATTCAAAATATGGAAACAAAGATGAATTGAAGTCACTGGTAAGCGCGTACCGTGACAGTGGGATACAGTCTGTGGCAGATATGGTTATAAACCACAGAACTGCAGAGAAGCAAGACGAGAGAGGAATATGGTGCATCTTTGAAGGAGGAACTGACGATGATCGCCTTGATTGGGGCCCATCTCTTATTTGCAGCGATGATACAACTTATTCTGATGGCAAGGGGAACCCGGACACTGGAAAAGACTTCGGTGGTGCTCCAGACATTGATCACAAAAACACGAGGGTTCAGAAAGAGCTCTCGGATTGGATGAATTGGTTATAGACTGAAATCGGATTCAGTGGTTGGAGATTTGATGTTGTCAGGGGATATGCTCCTGAATTTACCAAGCTGTATAAGACAAACACAAGTCCAAATTTCGCAGTAGGGGAACTTTGGAATCCACTTTCTTATGGAAGTGATGGAAAACCGAACCCAGATCAAGATGCGCATCGTCGAGAACTAGTCGGATGGGTGGAAAGTGCTGGAGGAGGTGTTACAGCATTTGATTTTACAACTAAAGGGATACTTCAAGCTGCAGTCCAAGGGGAGCTTTGGAGGCTGATGGACTCGAATGGTGGCGCTTCGGGGATGATTGGCGTGAAGCCACGAAATAGTGTCACTTTCATTGACAATCATGATACAGGTTCCACACAACATAAGTGGCCATTTCCATCTGATAAGGTCATGCAGGGATACGCTTACATTCTCACTCATCCAGGGATCCCATCAATCGTAAGCTCGTACACTTTCATTTAACTTTGAGTAATGCTATAGGCACGCAAACCCGACATCATTGTTGACATATTCTTTTCTACTGGCCTGCCCCATATACAAATGATTTAGGGCCCACCTATACTAGAGAGTGTCAGCAATAGTGTCAGTTTTGCGTGTGGACATAGAATTATTATTTACGTTTTTCTCAAGCGATAACATTGCCATCTTTCTTTATAATGAATTTGTTTCCCAACCTATATAAATATGAAAGAATGTGAGAATTGAGGCAGAGTCAAGCACTCACTGTTTAGCATTTGAGTGCTTGCTATTGCCCTGGTGAACTTATTTATAACTGATGCCTATGGTCCATGCTTAAAATTTGTTTATCTTGTTATCGTTTGTGACAGTTTTATGATCACTTCTTTGACTGGGGCTTGAAAGAGGAGATCGCTAAACTCACTGCAATCAGATCGAGAAATGGGATCAAACCCGACAGTGCCTTGCGCATTCTAGCAGTCGATGCAGATGTCTATGTAGCTTCCATAGATGAGAAAATCATGGTCAAGATTGGTCCGAAGATGGATTTAGGCCAACTTATACCTCCAAACTTCCAAGTTTCGACTTCTGGAAATGATTATGCCGTGTGGGAGAGAAAGGCATGAGGGTCTGTATCATCTGGAATAAGACTACTTTTGAATTAAATAAACTCTCTGTTATAGTAATTTAAAAGTTGATCATATATTTTATTTCCTAACGTTTTGTTTGTTTAAATTCCTCCAAGACGGAGAATAATAACCAAGAAAGTGGAGTTTTCTCCTATATATGTTTGCAGTCCATCAAAATTACAACACCCTTCACGTAAAAAACATGACAATTAGAGTCACATTTCAAAGACTTCCCAGGAATGCGGAAAGTGTAACTTAGATGATAGGGTTCTTCCGAGACACCGAATTATCTTGAATAGGATCCGGTTTACAACAAAAAGGGACACCTGCTGATTTATTCAGTGCTAATTCTTATGTATTTCTGTGCACTGCAGAGGGTGAGTGTTCTTCGAAAATGTGTCAAGTGCTGTGACATCGATGTCGAAATTGATGTGAACCGAATAAAAAAATCCTCATCGAATAGGACATGGCGAGACACATACATGCGTCTTGTAGGCAGATCCAAGCACTTGTAGCCGTGATGATTCAGTGAGTAACCTAAGAAAACACAAGCATTTGATTTTTGTTGAAGTTTATTTTGTGTATAGGGCATTAACCAGGGAAAACGTCGACAGCCAAACACCTTTAAAATGTCATACATTGGTTTTTTTTTGAAACACTTTCTCATAGGGTGATGCATTAGACAGAAGTCTAGTTGGCATGCGATTTATCAAGTAAGTAGTTGTGGAACATGCATCAAACCAAAATTTATTAGGCATGTGAGATTGAGAAAGCATAACTATACTTGTTTCAACAATATGTCGATGTTTTTGCTATGCAATTCCATTTTTTTCAGGGTGTTTAGGACATGCAAATCGTTGTGAAATGCCATTAACAGTGAGAAATTTTTTAAATGCATGGCTTTTATATTCTCCGCCTTCATCACACTGAAGGGTTTTAATTTGCAAATTAAACATCTTTTCAACATTTGCCTTAAATTTGACAAAGATTTCAAATACTTCACTTTTGTTTTTCATGGGAAAAATTCAAGAGTAACGAGAATAGTCATCCACAAACAACACATAATAACGAAAACCTTTATTAGAAATAATTGGAGAGCACCACACATCAGAATGCAAAAGTTGCAAAGGAAAACGAGAAACTGATTCACTCTTTCAAAAGTAACTTAGTACTCTTTCCTAAGGGACATGACTCACAAAAGCTTACATCTGAGGTACCATGAATTGGTACCAAATTATTTGAAATTAAAAACTTAATTATTGAATTGGTAGGGTGACCAAGCCTAGCATGCCATTTTTTTACTAAAGACCGAATCCCTACAAAGGCTGAGATTGGATACTTGAGTTGTCCACTGCCACTCAGAAATGGGTATATGATAAAAACATATTTATGCGACTTTGTTATCTTATTTCTTTGCATTTACCTAGTTAATTTTCATTTATTGTAGTGATTTAAGCTATTTCCGTATTATTAAAGGTCCAGTTGGTAAAGATTACAATAAATGGCAAAATGGAGCAATTTGGAGCAGTTTTGGACTTGGATTGGATAGCATGCGTGGATAGCATATGGGCTGGATGTTTTTGGTGTTTAAATGGTGTTAGACATGTGCTAAAATCTGGAGAAATTAAAGTTGAGGCTTGGAAGGCCAAGAATTACACAAGAAAGAGGAATCCTAGTTAGAGAGGAACATTATCTTATCATATCTTATCCAACCTTATCTTATCTTATCTCTAGCTGCAAGGAGGAATCCTAATCACATTTTAACACTCTCTACCTGATTCTTAGAGTCCTAAAATAATTCAAAATGCCAAAACCTTTTCCTCCGTAGATTTAGCCGTTCCCCTCCCTATATATATGAAATTTATGCATGTTTTAGGGTGTGCCATGCCTCCCATTCATCCATTGAAGTTGCTGAAATTTTCAAAGTTCTTTCTATCTTTGTTTTAAGTTTCAATGTTTATTTTAGATTGTTTTTCAGTTATGATGAACATGTGTAACTAAGTTTCTTTTTAGCTAGAGGTGAATTTGAAGCCATGATTATATGTTTTATATAAATTGATTACATCCAGTTATTGTTTCATAAAACATGAATGCGATTTACTTATTTGCTTTGTAGAGAACTTATTCTCGTATGTTTATTAAGGATGCATACTTAGTTTGCATGCAGGGATTTGATGCTAGGATATAAGGGAATTTCACATAATCGTTATGAACTTATATTTGTGAGTAGTAAAAGTCACTAGTCATGATTGAGTTAAGTAAATTCTTGGCAGGAGTACCATGTTTTTCATAGTTACGAATGCTTTGTCAGTACTTACGATTTTCACATAACTTAATGATCTTCAAGATGTATCTCTATCATGCTTTTTATAGTTAGGGAACTTGAGAAGAATAATTTGGTTGCGTCATTGAGTCCAATTCAATGAACTTAGGCAAATCTGTGAGTTAATTAGTGTTGTTCACAATTAATTTGGGGCATTGTCATTCATGGTTTATAGAAAGAACAACTGGAAATCGATTTGTATGCATATGATTCATGTGTGGAGAAGAATCCTTTAGCCATCCTTTCATCCATATTTCCTTCACAACTTAATTTACTTGCTGCCATTTACTTTTGTTTCAATTAAATTCATCCAAAATCCCCCCCAGTCATTGTTTTGTTGTTAGTTTAACTTAGTTTTCAGTTTTATAAGTTTGATTTGTGTTGATTAGCATCCCTTCTAATCCCCGAAATAGAACGATCCCTACTTACTCGTCCTACGATTGCATAATTTATAGGGTTTAATTTGTGTGTTAGTTTCTACCATATCAGTATAACCCATTCTCACATCTCCCTCGGAAAAACGTCTTCCGGGTCTTGAGGTCCTTAACAAGGAAAAAATATGGAAAAATTAGTCGGTAGCAATGGTTGTCTAAAGTAAACCTATGGGCAAATATAATGTTTTGTGAGGCAGTGGGACAATGAAGGATATTGTGCAAGTCAAATGAGCAAGTTGTAGTATGTAGTTTATTCGAACCAGAATGAGAGATAGAGATGCCAGAGTCATTACCTACACTTTCAATAATGTCATTACTATTGTACTTTTTAGGATTGACCAGGTTTTGAATTTCAAGAGTGATGTGAGCATTGGCGCCTATGTCTAACAGCCAGGTACCATTTTGTTGTTTGTTGAGGGTGATAGGAGAAGACGACATTGCTGTGAGTCTTTTTGCTGGAATTCTTCCTTCAAAGGCAGCATTCATTCTTTGATAACAGTCAAGAGCCAGATGGCCTGGTTTGCCACAAGTTTGGCCAACAATTCTCTCACCATTGGAACCAACTTTCTCTCCATTACATGGCACACTACATGGGTTATTGTTGTTGTTACGAGGACTGTTTCCTTGTTGGTTGAAAGGAACACCTCGATAGGATAAAGAAGCACCTCTCCTAGTCCCCTGAGTGCAGCCACCACCTCGGCCCCGAGAAGCAACAAATGCATTGATTGACGCAAATTCCACCAAGGGATTAGTGTACTCAGTCATTCTACGCTCAGTGGTTAACAACAGTGCCTTAAGAGTTGGGTAAGTGAATGGTGAATCATGAGCTTGAGCAACACTGACAGTCATCTCGAAGGTAGGTCCTAGATTATTCAATAAATCTAGACCAGTTCATTATCACTCACTGGTTGCCCGGCTAGGTCAAGGTTGTCAGCAATCGCGTTCATAAGATCCAGATAATCCGCCACAGTAAGATTACCTTTCTTTGTCTGCAGCAATTCATTTCTCAAAAAAAAAAATTTGTTTTGTGAAGTAGAAGCATACCTTTGCTCTAGTGCTTCCCAGGTGGCTCGAGCAGTCCTCTTACTCGCCATGACAGACAATATAGAAGCAGTCAAGGATCCATTTATCCAACTGAGGATCATTGGATCCCGTTGGACCCACAAAAGGTTCACGGTTGTTACACCAGGCAGGTGTTTTGGAGAAGACATCAAGTACCATCAACATATCCCATATGATCTCTGTTTTTTAGAATTGGGAGAATTTGGGCCAACCACAGTGGGTAGTTGGTCCTGTTGAGTTTGATGTTGACAATAGTGGAGAATGGGTGGAACAGATTATTGGGAATGGGGGGAGTGGGATCAGAGGATGAGGAGATAACATTGTTTTCAGCCATTGAAGCGTGGAAAAAAAAAAAAAAACAAGGATCGTTGTCATTAGACAAAAGGGCTTAATACCATGTTAAACTTACTAACTCAATGTTTCACTTCAATTGCATACCCAATCAATAATGCACTACTACGAAACCATTTATTAGTGTCGCTATGATCACCGACAAGAAACGTATATTATTGTCGGATATTAAGCAAAATCCAATAGAAAATGGATGCAGTGGTGGATATAATAAGCGACAGAATTGTCAGCATCAGGAAATGAATTTTTCGACAGAAAATACTCTAAAACCGACAAAACTTGTGTCGAATATAACCGACAGAGAATATATTATAATGAATAAATAAGAGCATTCTCTATCGAATAAAACCGACAGGGCACAATTTTGAAATTTACTCAATTTAAAGTATTCTTTTTCTCGTTTCCTTTACGTACAATGTCCTCTCATTTACGCTACTTCTGTTCTTGATTTTGTACTTCACTTTTCGTGTGAATACAGAGAGGTAAAGCTTGGGCGGTACAATTGCCGACAGCAGCCAAAGTAAATTTAAATTGACAAATCCATTCTTCATCCATTTAAAAAAATATATTTTAAATTTACTTGAAGACGTTGAATTTACTTGAATGTTTACACTAGGCCAAACCAAATCTGAAAAATAAAGTAAAAGAAACAACAAACATTTGTTGACAACTTCATCTTCCTCAAAAGACTTGCACCTCACAAATAACTTCATCTTTCTCAACTTCATCACAATTACTCAAGGCAATATACATACCAAAAAATAATAATAATAATACATGAGTATAATGAAGACTATCAAATATATGGATACATAAACCATGCTCATTCTGCTTTAAGCATTTATACCTGTATTTCTAAGATCTGTGGACATCGTGGTTGCCGCTGCTCATTTTTCTTGCGGATCTAAAGCCTGACGTTGCTACCGTTCCTTGTGTTTGCCATCATCTCTGATCATCGTCTACAACACAACCTCACGGACTAGGCTTGGATTTCACTATTGCATTTGTGCTGGAATTAAGAAATTAATGAGGAAACGAGATCGATGCATTTTACCTTTATGCGTCTGCAAACCGAGACGGCTGAAATAGGTAAGCTGGGCTCAGGTCTCTGAAGAAATGAATGCAGATTTGTGTTCAGATTTGTAGGTTTCAGAATATGGAGCTGTAATATGAAACCAGATAGAACTGATGGATGCTTTCGGCTTGGATGGATTGGTTTGACAGAAAAGAGGGAAGCTTTGGTTTTGAATGTAGGCGGGTAAGGCTTTTCTAAAAGCAAGAGGAATGGAAGAAATTGTAGGAGAAAGTGGAGAGAGATGGGGTAAACGGCGCATGAGAAAAGGGAAGCTGATAACTTAGTTTGTATACTAACTTGCTAGGGTTTCTCTCACACTAGAATCTGAATAAACAACAAATTGAAAAACTTTTGGCGTAAAAATAATAAAATAGTCAATTTATGTCGGTTATAACTGTCAGAATACTAAAATAATAACCGCTAGAAACTAAAATAATAAAATAGTCAATTTCTGCCGGTTACAACCGCCATCATTAACTTAAAAACTGCCATAATATGTTAAAAATATTTTAAAAAAAATGTTCAAAAATACTAGTGGTTGCATCCGACACTAAATATCCGCCAGGAATTTATGTCGGATACAAACGACAAGATTTCATTGTTATCCGACACTAACTGAATGATATGTCGGATATCTTTTATCCGACATAATGGCTTATTAAACCACCACCATCATCTGACACTAAAGCTAATATTGTAGTAGTGATAGGATGCATGTATTTATAATACTTTCACGATTATAGCTTGGGTTTGAAAACCCTAGATACAAGGAACTTTTGAAAATAAAAAATACAAACAGAAACAATAAGATTACATGCTCAGCTTCAGATTACAACAGAGTATCAAAAAAAAAACAAGTCCTATAAACTAGGAATAACTAAAGGAATAAGAAGTTTGAACTAAGTCAAACTCCTCAAGTTGCGGTGATGCACTTAGCATACTGACTTCGTCTAACAGAGAACTCTTCTATTCTTTAAATTATTGTAATAGTTTCGAAACCTTTCACTCTTTTTAATAATAATAAAATTTAAAATAATATGTGTGTGTGTGTGTGTGAAACAAAACTTGTCAGAAAAGTTTTCAATTTTCTTATTTCAGCAAGTGCATACATTGCATGTAAAATCAGTTTTCTAGATGGCAATTGGCAACACAATTACAAGTTGGGATTAGCTGATACTAGACTGTAGACTTATTTGTTTTTCATTAATTAGTCGTGGAAGTCTTGGCACACCAGTTAGTCTTTGGTGGAAAATTCATAGGCAGGAGACCTTGAATAGTGAGTCACCAGCGTTTGTTAGGCAGAACTAGAAAATGTGCCCGCGCTTTGCTTCGAGCGTTGAATGTATTAGTCGCAACAAACATGAATAGTTTCCACACAAAGCAACTAAAAAGACACAGTACCTAAGAATCATTGAAGTTGAAGTCAAACTTTGCTTACTATATATGGATAGCTATAAGAAACATTCATTTGTAAATTGTATTGTTTCATTGATATCATAGTTTCAAGTAATCAGCCTCCTACATAGGGGTGGGCAAACAAGTCTTGGACCCGTGGATTGAGATGGGTCTAAGAGATTTGGGGAGGGTACGGGGCGGTTCCAAATTTTTAAAATTCAACATAGGGCAGGTCCAGGTTAATAGCAGGGTGGGGCGAGTCCAAATCCTGGAAGAAACGGGCCCCTGGCCGGAACCGATTTCCACCCCCAATGATCTTCAAAGACATCGTAAAGAGCTCCACCACCATCTTCTCCCTATCCACCCTCCTCTACTTTAAGGAGCTCTACATCCTACTCCAAAGAATCCAGACCTTCATCGAAAACTCTTCAAACGAGAGATGGATCTGGCTTCTCTTCCAGACAGAATCCCTTGCCAACAGTTTCCCTAAGCTATCCTCGACCTTTCCACCTTGCTTGACAGCCTCCCTATCAAGGAGCTATGATTAAACGACGATGTCAAAGAGGCCATATCCCTCCTCCGCGCCCAATGCTCCCGTAACACCACAAAATTGCTCGTTGATCTAAGAGACGATGTCTTCCACCTTAAGGTTTGCTCCATGCTCGACAACCACAGAAGCAAAATCGTCCCCGACCATTTCAAGCTCTGGAATCTTCGCGCAATTAGGGATTTACGATGGTTCAGATTACAGATAAGAGCTAGAGAGCCTTCAAGACGAGTTCCAAAACCAGAAGGAAGACGAGTTTCAGTGGGAGAGGGAATGATGAGTCAGATCGTCACCTTCTGCTTTAAACACGTATGACTTCAGGTAGTTGTCGTCGATGGCCCTCAACATGGTGAGAACTCCAAGAACGCTCACGCCATCCCAGTAGATCACGCGCTCACACACTGCTTCGATTCGAACGAGCTCGTCAAGAGAGCTAAAGAATAAGAGAACCCAAAAAAAAAAAAAAAGGACCCGTGAACCAGTCCCGTTTCAAAAGGGCCAGGTTAGGTCCGGTTCCTGTATTAAAATTTGTTGTACCCGCCCCGACCCGACCAGTTTCTTTTAGACCCGGATCTTGTCTGGTCCCTTCAAAATTGGGCCCGGCCTGGCCTGTGCCCAGCCCTACTACTACACGGAGGAAAAACACAAAAAAGGAAAAGTAGAAAAGTAGATGACATAATACTTGAGGATCAGGCAGGAATAGTAAGTCTAAAAAAATTGCTAAACCGTCTTACAAATTCAATCGTTAAACGTTATACTGTAACCCAAGACAAAGATAAAGTATATAGTTTGTTTACAAATCAAAACAAAGTGCTGCTATAATCCGCAACAGCTATGCATCATACAAAAGCACTGCAAATCCACCATCACACATTAGCCAAGAACTAAGGTTAAATCTAGTGCAACAACAAAGAAATACAGTATAGGATCAAACAAAAGAAAGTTGTATAGTTAGATACTACATAGATACCTAAAGAACCAATCAGAATGCTCTTGAAGGTGTTCATTAACTGTCTACCCAATATACATTACAGTCACCTACGTCATAAACACTTTAAACTATCTATAAGTTGAAACAGCCAATACAACTTTTCAATTGTGAGTTGAAATTTATTATGAATTCTTTGAGATATCAAGATACCTTATAAAGTAATCTCTGGTCCTTTGAAAAAATTGGTTGTACATAGGTTTTTCTCTCATGCTGTATTGTATGAAGTCCGCTCTTCTAGCTTGAAAAAAGATACAGATAGAACTGATAAAAAGCAAGAAATGAAACCTCATGGCAATTCATTAATGGCGGTCAAAAGGGGAGAGTATAGAGAAAGTCTTGGTCAAAATGGTACAGTGCTTGCAAGGGATAAAAGACAAAAAATTGTAATGTCTCTAAATGCAATCGTAAAAGAGAAATTTAAAAAGAACAACAACAAAACATTATCCTACTAAGTGGGGAAAAGAGAAATTTAAGAACAAACAATAAAAATGATGATCGCAGACTTCTCGGGGAATTCGGAGGATCAATTATCCCAACAGACAATGCCCTTTGGTCCTCCGCCTTCACCATTTCCTCCTCGTCGCCTAATTCCTTATCATCTACATGCCAACACTGCCTCTAGAAGAGCCTTACCAATAACCAAGTTAATAAGCATAAGTTGAAATATTAAACGAATATAAAATGATATATATATACAAAATAATGTTCCATTTTTACATGAACAACTAAGCAAAAGCATTATTAAAACTAAGCATAAATTTTGAGGACAAACTTAAACTAGATGTTTTTATCGTTAACACGAATAACCATCTATATGAATACTAATTGCATACTCCCTAACATATGATAAGCATGGTGTGTATAGGGTATTTATATAAAAGTATTTACATAATGTTGTACCAAACGACAGTTTGACAGAATAACATGAAAAACTTTATTTTGATTTGGAAGGTGAAAAACTATCTAGCAACCCAAATCTGCCAAGAGATATCAATTCTCTATATATATGTATATCAACTTGTCATATTTAATAAAACTAAAAGTATGGACAATTCAGTGTACCTTGGTTGCACATTTGTCATATCTAGTAGCTCACATCGGCCACCCCCTACTGGAATCCAAGGCTGAGAGAAGCCTTCTGCGGGAGTTGTCATCTGAAGCACTACTCTTATCTTTGCCTTTGTCTGATCTGACATATTGCTTATTATTGCATGGATGCCAAGTTGCTCCAACAGCCTTCGATGTACATATATCTAAAATGCGGTCTTGTCCTACTGTTAGAAGCAAATATAAGAGCCCTAATGGCTAATAGCATAAGCTCCGCTTTGATATTCTCAAGAGCTTCATAGAGAGCTCTTTTGTTTCTCTTTGGCAACCACCGGAACGAGTGCAATTAAAATTTAATCAAAATACCTCATTTCGCATTCATAATAAACCCGAAAATGACTTCATAAGGTGAAATTAACCTAATTACATGTGAAAGGAAACCTTTCCAATTAAATGAATGAAATATTCGACTCCAAAGGTCTTCCTCCTTCTCCTCCTGCCATCCTTTAATTGAAACCAAATTTACCTTACTACCAAATAATGCTATTTTTTATCTATTTCTTTCGGTATGTAAACTTAATACTAATTCTCAATAATTTTCAATCACTTCATCTGTAATTAAAATAAGTACTGAGTATACACACTCATAAACACAAAATTCAGATTTCCATTATATAAAATGAAACGAAAGCACATACGTCAAGTCAGTGTTCCTACTGTATTCATTAATTCAACGCTGCATCAAATACAAAAATTAAATTATACCTCTAATTTATAACATTTTGGATCTCGCTTCATCTGCAGCTAAACCAAAATTTAGACAGTCCCCAAATAATTTTGTCCAAAACCAGATAGCAACACCATGTAAAAATCATATTGGGTGTCTACACCCACACTTCAACAATTTACACATAAATTTGAAATTTGAATCGCCTGGCCTTCAAAAATATTTGCACACAAATTCGAAGGAAGATGAAAAAACTAAATTAAAATCATATGTACTGGGCAATTGAGACTCACCCAAAACTGCTATTGAGCTATGCTGCACGGTAGTGGTGCGCTGTGAAGAGAACTCCACGTGGTTGACAAAGTCCTAGAATAACTTGGAAATATACAGAGGTCAATTTTACAACCGAAGGAGCAATCATTTACTGAATTATAAAGAAAAATCTTCACAAAAAAGTGTCTAGTTTCACAAATAAATGAAACCCAAATTAAATTTTTAGATAAAACTAAGAAGTTGAAAGCATAAGAAAAACCCATGAATCCAACCATAAAAAAGACGCAAACTTTCGCATTGGCAAACCATTCACAATCCCAAAATGAAATCTTAAACAAAACTCAAGAATCCAACTCAAAAAAGCTCAAATTCAAATCACCCAAGACCAACAAAATATCAAACACGGTTCAGTGTCTCTCTTAGCATTTTAAATCACGTGGTGTTGCCCAATATATTATTGTCTTAACATTTCATGCACTCATGCATTAGATAAAAAAAGATATAAAATGATATCCATGTTAAAATTACTTGGACTCCTTTATCATGGTTTAAGAAAGCAACCCCAAATCATAGTATCCATGATTACCTAAAACACTAAAACAAAACCCTCACTTCTCACTACATGTTTAAGATACATGAACCCATACAAACCGCTTCACCATTCACCTATACGCTTGGTGCTATAAATCCAAATTAAAAAAAACAAATAAATAAAACAGGCTACTAACCAAAGCATCCTTTGAACAAATTAAGAAATTCAAATAAAATTAAACACCAAGGAAACAATAAACACATAAAAGATATATATGCTTGAACTGTTAAGCAAATCAAGATACTAATACAAATAAAGATATGCTCTCAGTAATTCACCAAGGTGGTTGTGACAAACACAAGGCCTAGTTTCTCAATAGGGGAACTTTGGAACTCCCTTGCTTATGAAAACGATGGAAAACTCGAGTACAATCAGGATGCTCACCGTCGAGCACTTGTGGGATGGGTAGAGGGTGCTGGTGGAGATATTACAGCATTCGATTTTACTATGAAAGGGATACTTCAAGCCGCAGTCCAAGGGGAACTATGGCAGATGAAAGATTCGAATGGAGGGGCACCAGGAATGATTGGCTTGTCGCCAGGAAAGAGTGTAACTTTCGTAGATAACCATGATACAGGTTCTACACAGAACATGTGGCCATTTCCATCAGATAAAGTCATGCAGGGATATGCATACATTCTTACTCATCTGGGAATCCCCTAAGATTCTAAATTTGATTTACTTTCTTCCAAGCTGGAAAGCTGGCATCTTCATAACTGCTAAAACTCGTTGCAATCAGATTAAGGAACGGGATCGGACCTGACGGTGCCTTGTGTATTCTAGCATCTGATGCAGATCTGTATGTAGCTGCCATAGATGAGAAAATCATAGCAAAGATTGGTCCAAGGTATGACATTGGGAACCTTGTACCTCCAACCTACCAAATTGCAACTTCTGGAAACGATTACTGTGTGTAGGAGAAAAAAGCAGGAGCCTTGTTGGAATGAACTAATTAATTACAAAATTCTGTATTACAAGTGTATTATATGCTTAATTATTGAGGATAAAGTAAATAGTAGTCCTCAACCAAAATAGAAATCGGGGTCTTTTAAGCCCCGATTTGAGACTATAACATGCGTAGATTTTCTGGAAGCAACAATTTGGCCGAAGTCAGGACAGTGTTAATGTTGCCTGATTCGATTCAAGACCTCCTGCAACGATTCTTATCGATGGAGAATCCAGTTAAACCGTCATTGCTAGCAATCTCGAATAATATTAGAGACACCTAACTTTTGTACTAAATTTGTACACCAAATGGTGTGTGCGTATTCATGTCCCTATCTTAGTTGTTAAAAGCAAAATGGGGTTACTAGTCGACCCCGAATCTGAATCAATGAACACGCTACCACTTTACTTGACAGCTTTCACACACGGAAGCTTGTATCTCTGAAAATACCATTCTACTTTCTCTATTCAATTGAACTTTGATGCATACTTTCTCTATTCAATGTATCTCTGAAAATACCATTCTACTTTCTCTACTTTACTTGACAGCTTTCACACACGGAAGCTTGTATCTCTGAAAATACCATTCTACTTTCTCTATTCAATTGAACTTTGATGCATTCTTGCTTGAAATTTGATCTGTGAAAGCAGCAGATGCAGCGTACTGCACTTTTAACTTCACAAACCAGCACACAGAAAGCTTAACTAATGGTCCATGATCCGCGTTGAAGTAGGAACGGAACCTTAATCATCGTTTTTTAGGAAAAATAACAGTCAGGGTTACAGTTAAACAGAACAGCCGGGATTTCACTTAACAAAACAGTCGAAGTTTTTTTCACGTCTTTTGGCAAAGTAACAGTCAGCTTTCCACTTACCAAAATAGTCAAGAGTTTGGAACCAAATCAAGTCTAATCCCAAGATTTCTCCCATGATGGATCATCATTCTTGGTCTGACTATTCTCATTAATCTCATACCTTAGTTTCTATCCTTACAAATCAAATCACTTGCCAAAAAAGTCAAATTTGCGCCTCTTTTGGGCCAGATAACAGTCAAGCTTTCATACCCTCCATCTTGTTATTTAACGTTGAAAAACAGTATTTGAACCATAACGTTCACAAAGCAATTCAAGCTCAAAGGAGACATGAACGCTCGAATCGTTTCCCTCATCTGTTTCCTACTCTCTATCCTTCTCACACCCAACTTCGCTGCTTCCCAGATCCTATTTCAGGTATATGAATACTTAACCCCTCTCTCTCCCTCTCTTTCTCTCTCTATCTCTCTCTCTCTCTCTCTCTCTCTCTCTCTCTCTCTCTCAATAGGACTAACGAGTTTTCGGGTGTATGATGGTCAGGGGTTCAACTGGGAATCAAGCAGGAAAGGAGGATGGTACAACATTTTAAAGCAGTCTGTAAAAGACCTAGCTAGTTCCGGAATCACACATGTTTGGCTTCCTCCATCTTCTCAAGCTGCTTCAGATGAAGGTATTTCTATGTCCTAAACTGTAAACTCCCTTTTGAACTTTGTCATTAGTCCAAACCAGATTTTGTTTAAGGTTTTTGAGCTAGAATATGATCTCCGAACTAGTACGCAAAGTCCGGTTTTAAGTGTTTACTTTCAAAAGAATAGTCTTGTACGACTCTTATATGACAATTCTTGTCCTGAAGCTTCATCTCATATATTTCCTAAGGATACATGCCGGGAAGGCTTTATGATCTCAATACAAAATATGGAAACAAAGATGAATTGAAGTCACTGGTAAGTGCGTACCGCAACAGTGGGATACAGTCTGTGGCAGATATAGTTATAAACCACAGAACTGCAGAGAAACAAGACGAGAGAGGAATTTGGTGCATCTTTGAAGGAGGAACTGATGATGATCGCCTTGATTGGGGGCCGTCTCTTATTTGCAGCGATGATACAAAATATTCTGATGGCAAGGGAAACCCTGACACTGGAGAGGACTTCGGTGGTGCTCCTGACATTGACCACAAAAACACAAGGGTTCAGAAAGAGCTCTCGGATTGGATGAATTGGTTAAAGACTGAAATCGGATTCAGTGGTTGGAGATTTGATTTTGTTAAGGGATATGCTCCTGAATATACCAAGCTGTATATGACAAACACAAGTCCAAATTTCGCGGTAGGAGAACTTTGGAATTCCCTTTCTTATGGAAGTGATGGAAAACCGAACCCAGATCAAGATGCACATCGACAAGCGCTAGTCAGATGGGTGGAGAGCGCTGGAGGAGGTGTTACAGCATTTGATTTTACAACTAAAGGGATACTTCAAGCTGCAGTCCAAGGGGAGCTTTGGAGGCTGAAGGACTCGAATGGTGGCGCTTCAGGGATGATTGGCGTGAAGCCACGAAATAGTGTAACTTTCATTGACAATCATGATACAGGTTCCACACAACATTTGTGGCCATTTCCATCTGATAAGGTCATGCAGGGATACGCTTACATTCTCACTCATCCAGGGATCCCATCAATCGTAAGCTCGTACACCTTCATTTAACTTTGAGTAATGCTATAGGCACGCAAACCCGACATCATTGTTGACATATTCTTTTATACAGGCTGGCCCCATATACAAATGATGTAGGGCCCATCTATACTAAAGAGTGTCAGCAATTGCATCAGTTTTGCGTATAGTATTATTTACGTTTTTCTCAAGCTATAACATTGCCATCCGTCTTTATAATGAATTTGTTTCCCAATCTATATAAATATGAAAGAATGTGAGAATTGAGGCAGAGTCAAGCACTCACTGTTTAGCATTTGAGTTATTGCTATTTCTCTGGTGAACTTATTTATAACTGATACCTATGGTCCATGCTTAAAATTTGTTTATCTTATTTATCTTTTGTGACAGTTTTATGATCACTACTTTGACTGGGGCTTGAAAGAGGAGATATCTAAAATCACTGCAATCAGATCGAGAAATGGGATCAAACCCGACAGTGCCTTGCGCATTCTAGCAGCTGATGCAGATGTCTATGTAGCTTCCATAGATGAGAAAATCATAGTCAAGATTGGTCCGAAGATGGATTTAGGCCAACTTATACCTACAAACTTCCAAGTTTCGACTTCTGGAAAGGATTATGCCGTGTGGGAGAGAAAGGCATGAGGGTCTGTATCATCTGGAATAAGACTACTATTGAATTAAATAAACTCTCTGTTAGAGTAATGTAAAAGTTTATCATATATTTTATTTCCCAACGTTTTGTTTGTTTATATTCCTCAAAGATGGAGAATAATAACCAAGAAAGTGGAGTTTTCTCCTATATATGTTTGCAGTCCATCAAAATTACAAGACCCTTCACGTGAAAAACATGACAATTAGAGTCACACTAGCAATGGTGCCCGCGTTGCTGCAGGATTGAAAATTATATGTACAACATCTTTACAATCCTATTTACACATAATATCCTAATCAGCATTTAATAGAAATGAATAATTAGTGACTTACTCAATAAGGTCCGAGTACTTTTCACTTAGCCAAGAGTAATGGCCTGCATGAGGAAAGCTGAAAATGGTGACATCAAATTTCTTCCATTGGAGACGGGATGGATGTCCATCTAATGCACATCAACTTCATGCAACACCAAGAACTCCACCCTCGTTTGCTCTTCTAAATATGACCAACTGCTCCGATGTTTTGCCTACAAAGAACATAGAACATCAAATCGATTAATCTTGGACCACATTAAACAAATTTAAACAACCCCAAAATTTAATTTGTAGCCCAAAAAACCAAAACATTTGATGAGTACATATATGAAAAATGTACTTGAAGATTGAAACTTTCATCAAATAAATCACAAAAAAGCAGAAAATTAGATAAACCCAAAATTATAAATTGTATAAAATTAGATCATCCATTTCAGTCATGTGTAAATACACCATCACACATAACAAATTTGCCTATATGATGGTGATGCACAATGTAAATGTTCAGATTCAAACCACACACAAAGCACTTGTAGCTCCCAAGTATACCTGTATTACATTCCGATGGTTGCTTGTTGACTTTGCTCCTGGAGTCATGACTAATGTGATCTCCTTCAGTGGTGCATGAGCTTTTTCCTCCAAAGTTGCTTCCTTAAACATCCCTCTTTCCTGAAAAAAAAAACCCAAAATATATCATATTAAGCATCAACGCTATTAATACTTATTAAAGAAATTGGTCGCAACAGGTTTCACATACATCAGTTCTAAACCTAAAAGGCTTCAGATTTGTAGGCTTTGGTTTCCTATAACCCCATGAGCATTGCTGGCAACAGATGCGGAGTTTTCTTTCCAAATCTTATCTACTTGATTGACCTGCATCATTGTTTAAGCGTTAACAGGCATAAAAAACCGTAAGGGAGAAATCACTAAACATAAACACTATATAGATACGTTACTCTCGTATACTTTGTAGCCTTCTTCAAGGCCTGGAATTATACAACTATTTTTTCCACTAATAGCTCTTATTTACATCTTTACTGGATTTGCATCACTTCTTTTATATTAATAAAATTAGAGGATTGCACATGCTTCTTTTTGGACGCCAAAACATTTTTTTCAATTATTCTAGTTCCTTGTGGTTGAATGGGATTCTAAGCTTCAGACTTCGAAAACGGAGAGTTCGAAAAACCTCAGAGTCAGCACCAATGAGCTTAAACAGAACAGATGAGAGCTAATGGGATAGAGCTAAGCTACTTCACCACTTCCATAAGTCCACGTCTCCGCCCAAGCCTAGACATCCCAACATTGCCCAGATAGGTGTCCCATCTTGACCTACAAGATTTACAGAGAAATGCAAAATTGGAAGAGGTTTAAGCATGAACAGATTGTAAAACACAAAACTTTACAGCAGCAAATTGGGTTGCAAGCGAGCACTAACCATCATGAATAAAAAGTGGGTACACAAAATTGGCAAGAGACAAACTTGTTTCCTGAAACACAGGTATGAGTGACGGCGATCAATCTCTCCATTTTTTACACAATTAAACTTGAACCTGTGCATAACCAAGGTTTGGAATCCTACTGAAATCAGGAATAGGCCACTGTAAGTTGCAATTCCTCAAACTCCTGAAAGAAACAACAAAAACACAAACATATTCAATCTTGACATGATTCGTCATGTTAAATATTAAGAGCTACTTCTCGATTGTCATTCCAAACAACCAGCACCATCACCTAATGTGATATAACATCAGATAGAAACAGGAGATGTTCCCTGCAGTGGTTGGAAATATGTGTTTCCCAACAAAAACTATGATTCCCTCTATTGTTGCTATGATTAATCACAAATCTTTTGGATTTACACCTCCATAGTTGGAGTTTTAAATCTGATGTATGAATAAATAGAGATTGTAGTCCTTAGATCACACAATTTTACCTTTAAACTTACTAAAAGACATAGAATCAGAAGCAGCACTTACAACTTGAACAGTTTAGACATGTTGCTATACGAATCTGGAATTGTAGTCCCACCAAAGTTGTTGTCAACTTGACTGCAAAACAAATAAGATTATAGGGCTAGGAAACTTGATACGGGATTGCATCCCTCAAATTATGTTGTAGAAAAAGGAAAGTCTAGAGAATTGTTCCCAACAGTACGAAAATTTAAGAAAGGAAAGGATGAAAACATAATTAAGGCACAAATTTATGTTCCGAAGTAAGAAAACATACAATATTAATAAGCTTGGCAACTCCGAGAACTCTGGCGGAAAATACCCAGATAAGTTTTTGTCAAGAAGACTGCAAAAAGGTATTGGTCTATAAGAGCAGCTCCAGCGGGAGCTTTTGCTCTGGGGACAGGCCCGTGAACAGGGCTAGAGAGTCCAACTGATTTGGTCTAGCGTGTGGTAGCCCGAGGGACAGGCCTGGCACGAGTTGCCAGCCCGAGAGCCCGAAGTGAGTGTGACGTCAGGGCGACGTCAGCTGCTTTTTTATTTTTTTTCTGTCAGGTGCATGGCCTTCAAGCGCGCGTGGGAGTGTGTTAGGAGACATAAATTCAGAAATGGGGCCGGCGGCCCACTCAGATTTCTTACCGTTGGGGAGGCCACGTGGCTTTCCCATGTCCGTTGGATTTCAACGGCTATATTTTATGGACCGTTGGATTTTCAAAGGTAAAAAAAAAAAAATTAAAAACCTCATTTAATTTCAATCGTTGGATCTGAGATCAACGGTCCACGTTATTAGGCTATGGAAATTTAAAAAAAAAAAGAAAATAAGAATTTAAAATTTTGAAATGTTACAGTTGTGCCACGTGGCACAATCTGGAGTGTTGGAAATTCCAATTTTTTAATCCAACGACAGAGATTAACTAGGTGAATAAAAATTAAAAAAAAAATGTAAAAAAATATTATAAATCAGAAAAAAAAATTAAAAAATTAAAAATAAAATTGATTTTACTTTTCTATTAATACCTTCTCATTATCTTCTACCTTACACCACAATTTCATATTTTCTCAACTAGTTTCAACCACATTCCTATCTTTCTTTCAAAGTTTCAATCCAATTTTTTTTTCCATCAATTGTCTTTTCGGATTTTATGACAAGTAGGGCAACAAGAACGATTAAAAATCTTATTTGAAATTACAAATAAAATTATTTTGTATTATTTTATAACTTTTCGGATAATAACACGTGGTGCAACAAAAACGATTAAAAATCTTATCCGAAATTACAAATAAAATTATTTTGTATTATTTTATAAATAAAAAAAATACTAAAATTTTATTGTCTATTGTCAGGGCTATTGAAGTGCAACGGTGAAGATGCAAAAGGCGATTACTATTCATTAAAGACAATTACTGTTCACCAAGTGGATTGAATAGTGAATAGCCTGGGGGGAGGGCTCCCAGGCTGGAGTTGCTCTAATGTGATTTGTTTTCTTTTCAGTGGACATCTGATTAAAGTTAAGAGTTTTTCTTCTTTTTTCACTTCACATAGAATATAGGGGGTGATCTATGACATCTACCAACTGATAACATATGCATGCTCTAACCCAAGAATAAAATAAGAACATACAGTGTTGTGAGCTGCAGAGCCACCATACTGCTGCGCAAGAGCATCTCCCATGCTCTGGTACATATCTATTTGAGCTACAGCAACGGTGCTATCAGGATTACACAACAATATTTATTTGAATATTAGAAAGAAATCAAACAAACAAAAGAGGAGAAATATTTGACGACCAAACAATCGTCAATTTCTTCAGCCATTAAATAAACCTTCTTCGACTGTTTAAGTTCACAATAAAAAAAACAAACCCTTCATAGAGTTTTAGGCAACAAAAATTAAGAGGAAACCAAATAAAAAATATTGGAGATTTTTAAGAACCAAAAACTCTGCAATCAAACAAAATATATTCCACAAAAAGAGTTTAGAGAGAAAAAAAGGAAGAGAGTGAAGAGGCTTACAATCCTTCAAGGCAACCAGAACTTTCAGATAAAATCACACCAAAAAAACCCACAAATTTAACGAAAATTTGAGCACAACCCAGAAATTTAAATTAAAAAAATCTACAAATGGATTTTCAACTTTCTCCTTGTGGGAATCCATTGACTTTCAGCCTCCACTTTCTTCTCCTCATACTCTGCAAACGCAAACAGACAAAGATAAAAGTCAATAGACTCAAACGTAGGCGTAGTCATATTGGTTAGAGCAGATACACACCCCTATGTACCCGAGTTCAAACACCCTACTTGCAACCGCATATTAGATTAGTTTAAAGCAGATCATCCCTTGTATCAAAAATAAAAATAAAAATAAAAATAAAAAAACTGAAAACCATCACTAATACCATTTCTTTCTTTAGTTTCGAACTTCGAAGTTTTTCAATTTGGGTTTGCTTCCTAAGAGTCTAAGACCATAAAGAACGTCAGCTATCTCAATCTCAATGTCCTCATCTTCTTCTATAGGCGTGAAGATTTTGAGGATTTCAAAATACCAATCTTGGGACCATTTGATTCCCAAAAAATATGAATTCATAAGCTAAAAAATCTCAAAACTTTCCAAAAACTTCTTCAAAAATCATTTTTCGAAAACATAGTACCAACTGACCATCGTCTTCCTCGATGAAACATTAAGAGGGAAAAAGCGACGTAGCTTTGAAGCTCAGTTGCTGAAGACTCTGTTCTTCCTCCCCAACTCCTCGATAACTGCTAGAAGAGAAATTAAAAAAATATATATATCAAATTTAAAAACGAAATCCAAAAACAGAGCAAACAGGTTGGGTCACTCTCGAGTTTGGGTGCGAGCTTATCCCTAACCTTCTCACCAGAAAAGAAGAACATGTAAAAATTAATCAGAGTTTTCATAAAATATACTACCTGATTACCTACTGGAAACAAATAATAAATATACAGGGAATTTTAAATTAATTCAACTGCATGCAATTTGTAAAGAAAAAAAAAAGAACTCAAAATATTAGTAAAATTAAGAAGAAAAATTATTAACCACACAACCAAATTTAATAAAAATAAATTACTGAAATTAAAACCCAAATCCCAGAAATAACCAAATTTAAGAAAAATGGAACCTTCATATGGAAATTGAAGCTTTACCTGCAGATCGGCAACAGCGGCAAGTACCTCAAGACTGAAAGAGACAGAGCTGAAGATGCGTGAGAGAACAGAGGGTGAACTGTCTTGCGATCCATAGCTTTGTGTAAAGCTTGAAGACCTTGTAGAAATACGTGCGGTACTCGTGTCTGAACAAATTAAAAATTTTGAAATTAAGAAATAGTTGTTTGGAAATTAGGATTTAGGATGAGAAATGGGGAGAATTTGAAGAACCTCTGCTGCAGTGGTAATAGGGGAGCTCTCTGATTTTAAAGAATCACAGGGAAGCTCTGCCCTACAACGGAAGGAAAAAGTCGGAGAAGAAAAGTGGAAGCAGTCGATGCACTACGATGATGATCGACGCGTGGAAAGCATGTACTGAAAAGGAACGAGAGATGGGCAACCATCAAGGACAAAACTGACTTCTTACTGTAGCAAAGTGTGAACAGTAAGGGGACCAAAGCAGAAATCAAGGGTAGTTCCGCCCTTTCACTATTTATGAACAGTGCTTACTCTCACATGATGAACGGTGATTTTTTGCTGAGCTTTAGTATATAGATAATTTCAACTTCTAAGAAATGCGGAATGTGTAACTTACATGCTAGGGTTCTTCGGAGACATTGAATTATCTTGAATACGATCTGGTTTACAACAACAAGGACATCTGCTGATTTATTCAGCGCTAATTCTCAAGTATTTCTGTGCACTGCAGAGGGTGAATGTTCTTCGAAAATGTGTTAAGTGCTGTGACGTCGACGTCAAAATTGATGTGAACCGAATAAAAAACATCAAACATGTTTTGCGCTTTCAATTGTAGCATATTTTAACTTGTCACAAGCATGGGTGCAAGCATGGGTTTACACCCATGAGTCCCGAGTTCAAAACTCCTCTATTCTTTTTTGGAGATGAAGTACAATATTCATTGAATAGTGAAGTAAGTACATACAAAATCAAGGATAGGGTGCAAACAGCGGGCCTCAATAAAAACCTTGCCGAGACTTTCAACCTGATCGAAGGGAAAAAGATTGTCATGCACCAAAATTAACTACGAATACTATCCTTCAATAATAAATCAGAAATTACATCTGGAGGTTCCTCGAACCAAGAAACTAGATGATCGAGAGCTGAACTAGGTCTTGCTAGGCAGTGAGTCACTTTATTTGTATCTCTTCGACCAAACGAAAACTACTCTATTCTTTAAATTATTATACTACTCTATTCTTTAAATTATTATAATAATTTCGAAATCTTTCATTCTCTTTACTAATAATAAAATTTATAATATATATATATATATATATATGTGTGTGTGTGTGTGTGTGTGTGTAAAACAAAACTTGTCAGAAAAGTTTTTCAATTTTCCTGTTTCAACAAGTGCATACATTACATGGAAAATAAATTTTCTAGGTGGCAATTGGCAACACAATTACAAGTTGGGATTAGCTAATACTAGACTGTAGACTAATTTGTTTTTCATTAATTAGTTGTGGAAGTCTTGGCACACCAATTAGTCTTTGGTGGAAAATTCATAGGCAGCGGAGACTTTGAATAGTGAGTCACCAGCTTTTGTTAGGCAGAACTAGAAAATGTGCCCGCACTTTGCTACGAGTGTTGAATGTATTAGTCGCAACATACATGAATAGTTTCCACACAAAGCAACTAAAAAGACGTAGTACCAAAGAATCAATGAAGTCAAACTTTGCTTACTATATATGGATAGCTATAAGAAACATTCATTAGTTTCCACACAAAGCAACTAAAAAGACGTAGTACCAAAGAATCAATGAAGTCAAACTTTGCTTACTGTATATGGATAGCTATAAGAAACATTCATTTGTAGATCGTATTGTGTCATCAATATCTTAGTTTCAAGTAATCAGCCTACTACATGGAGGAAAAACACAGAAAAGGGAAAGTAGAAATGTAGAAGACATAATGCTTGAACATCTGGCAGGAATAGTAAGTCTCTAAAAAAATTGCTAAACCATCTTACAAATTCAATCGTTAAATATTATACTGTAACCCAAGACAAAGATAAAGTATATAGTTTAGAAATCAAAACGAAGTGCTGCTATAATATATCCACAACAGCTATGAATCATACAAAAGCACTGCAAATCCACCATCACACATTAGTCAAGAACTAAGGTTAAATCTAGTGCAACATCAAAGAAATACAGTATAGGATCATACAAAAGAAAGTTGTATTGTTAGATACTACATAGATACATAAGGAACCAATCAAAATGCTCTTGAAGGCGTTCATTAACTGTTTACCCAATATACATTACAGTCACCTACATCATAAATACTTTAAACTATCTATGAGTTGAAACAGCCAATACAACTTTTCAATGGTGAGTTGAAAATTCATTACGAATTCTATGAGATATCAAGATACCTTTATAAAGTAATCTCTGGTCCTTTGAAAAAATTGGTTGTACATAGGTTTCTCTCATGTTGTACTGTATGAAGTCCGCTTTTGTGGCTTGAAAAAAGATGTAGATAGAACTCATAAAAAGTGGGAAATGAAACCTCATGGTGATTCATTAATGGCTGTCAAAAGGGGAGAGTATAGAGAAAGTCTTGGTCAAAATGGTACAGTGCTTGCATAAAAGACTGAAAATTGTAATATCTCTACATGCAATCGTAAAAGAGAAATTTAAGAACAACAACAACAACGAGGTTTTATCCCACTAAGTGGGGAAAAGAGGAATTTAAGAACAAGCCATAATAATAGTGATCCCAGACTTCCCGGGGAATTCGGAGGACCAATTATCCCAACAACCAACGCCTTTTGGTCCTCTGCCTTCATCATCTCCTCCTCGTTGCCTAATTCCTCATCATCTACACGCCAACACTGCCTCTAGAAGAGCCTTACCAATAACCAAGTTAATAAGCATAAATTGAAAAACTAAACGAATATAAAATGATATATGTACAAAATAATGTTTCATTTTTACATGAACAACTAAGCAAAAGCATTATTACAACTAAGCATAAATTTTGAGGATAAACTTAAACCAGATGCTTTTATCGTTAACACGAATAAGCATCTATATGAATACTAATTGCATACTCCGTGTACATGGTATTTATATAAAAATATTTACATAATGTTGTACCAAACGACAGTTTGACAGTATAACATGAAAAACTTTATTTTGATCTGAAACGTGAAAAACTATCTAGCAACCCAAATCTGCAAAGAGATATCAGTTCTCTATATACATGTATATCAACTTGTCATATTTTATAAAACTAAAAGTATGGACAATTCAGTGTATCTTGGTTGCACATTTATCATATCTAGCAGCTCATATCGGCCACCCCCCAACTGGAATCCAAGGTTGAGAGAAACCTTCTGTGGGAGTCGTCATCTGAAGCACTACTCTAATCTCTTTGCCTTTGTCTGACCTGACATCAATTGAATATCAGAGTACAGAATAAACAAGACTACAAAATAATAAGAATATTATTAATAGAAAAGAATGCTGGAATAGCTACAAAACCCTAAGAGTCTACATTATGACTAACTTATTCTTTAATGAATAACAAAGCACTCTATTTATAATAAACTAACCCTAATCTCTAACAAAACCTAATTCTAGCGGGCTCAGCCCAAATCCTAAATCTATTATTTTCCAACACCCATCATCAAACTCATAGCTGTAAACAACATGAGTTTGCCAACAAGTAGATTTGGATGTAGGTTTCGTTAGTTGGACATATAGGCAGGCTTCGCAACGTGAACAGACAAACAGGCAAGCTCCACAACTCGAACAAATAGACAGGCTCCACAATGCGAACAGACAAACAAGTTCCGACAAACGAACAAACAAGCTTCGCTACAAGCGGATAGGTAGGTATGCAAACAGGATCTGCTACAAGCGGACAAGGCAAGATCCGCTACAAGTGGACATGCACTAATGATAACAGATACAGATTTCGGCAAACAAATGTTGGAAGTATAGAGCCTATCACTTAACGACGAGATTCCTATAACCCAACAACAAGAAACAAAAAGATAAAAACTTTGACAATAATCACTCGAGTAGTCACTGATCCAAGCACTCGAGTGATTGCCAAGCAGGAAACATCATACTTCAAACAAATCACATACTTCGGACAAAAATCCAACAACCCAATATAGGCAACCTTATCTTCTTAGCCCATTTTATCGGTCCAATCCAATAATTAAAGTAGCCCAACAGACAAACAATGGCCCAACTACGGCAACTTCATCCTTTTCTTTTTTTTTCTTTCTTTCTTTCTATGTGGTCTTATCCAGAAAGAACCTGCAAAACACGAGAGTGCAGAAATCTGGGTTTTCATCAGAAAATGGTGCATGTTATATATGTGATTATCTTAATCATAGTTTCGCAATTAAATAAGCATTTTGATTAAGTTGTTTTGTAATTAGTTATGCTAGCTGGTTTTGAGAGTTTTGGGGAACCATATATGTAGTCACTTGTGAAAGGGAAAATGGGACGAATATTCGTAAAAGAAATATATTTAAAAAATACTCTTCTCTTTATCTCTCTAGCTCTTCTCTGTATTCCTCCATCCACCATTGTCATATACTTGCAGGTCTGAGTTAAGGTTCTGAGTTTGGATCATATCAATTGGTATCATCTTGCTTGATCCTCGATTCCCTCTTGTATGCCCCGTCACGCTCCGACAACTCATTTAGCAACCATAGATGCACGTCTCACTGTCATTGAAGCTATCTTGGCGGACCTCCCCAACCTCCTTCGAAATTCTTTCGCAGTCGCAAACGCTGACCTCTCAGCCATGATATCTGCTGACTTCGATGCTAAGTTAGCTTTCTCCTTCGAGCAATTCCGGCGAGAACAGTCCTTTGTCGGTGGTGTCGGATCTTCCAATCCAGCTTCCTTTGCCGCCGATCCTATCCCACCGCCAGTTCCAGTCACGGATGATGCTGATTTTCGTCTTTGGGAGACTCATCGACATCCTCTTCATGATCAGTTTGAGCCCGGGGGCGAGCCGCCTAAACTTCTATGGCAGCAACTGGTGGATTTTCCTTGATTTTTTTATGGTGATGATCTTATCACTTGGATCTACAAGGCTGAGTAACATTTTGCTTGTTACAACACTCTAGATCCACAAAAGGTCTTTACAGCTTCCTTTTACTTGGAGAATGAGGCGATGCAGTGGTTCAAATGGTGCAATTGCTTACTCAGTACTCTTACTTAAAAGGAATTTACCAATGCACTTTGTAGAGAGTTTGGACCCTCTGAGTTTGAGGATTGTACTGAGTCATTATTTAAGTTGCACCAAACAGGTACTCTGAAGGAATATGCAACTGAATTTCGTCGGCTTGCCAATCGTGCTTCCAATGTTGGTCCTGCTCTCCTCAAGAGTTGTTTCCTTGGGGGTTTAAAAAGGGAATTGGTTTATGATGTCAAATTATTGAGGCTTGCGTCCATTCATGATGCAATCTCTATAGTTATTCAGGTTGTTGATAAACTTTCTGCATTGCGTAGCCACAATCTTAGAACTCTTCCTGCAACTAAGGTCACTCCACTACCCATCATGCTACCTCGACCTAAAACTACCAATTTACCATATCGTAAGCTCACTCTTGAGGAAGTACAGAGAATGAAAGACCGAGGGGAATGTTGGTTTTGCCCTGAGAAATGGGTAATGGGGTATAAATGCACACATAAACAGTTGCTTTTGTTAGATGTGTGTGATGATGGGGAATTGTGTGAGGAGAATGACGAGGCTGTGCAAGCTGAGTTGCAAGGAATGGCACTGAGTGAATGTGCATTTTATGGCATGAATGCTAAGCGCTTCCTACAAACTATGAATGTTTTGGGTAGTGTTAAAGGCCAACCTGTACGAATCCTCCTCGACTCGGGTTGTACCCACACCTTTATTGATTCTAGGTTCACTAAGACATTGGGGTGGTCTTTATAAACAACCAAACCATTTGAAGTAATGATAGCAGATGGAGGCAAAATCAAAAGTCAGGGTTGTTGTAAACACATTCCGTTGGAATTGGGAGGATACCATTGTCACACTGATTTGTTTGCATTGCCTTTGGGGGGTTGTGACTTGGTGTTAGGAGTGCAATGGTTGTCTACGGTGAGTCCTGTACTCTAGGATTTTCAATTACTCACAATGGAATTTCAAGTGGGCCAAAACAAGTTCAAATTGTCCCATAGCATACCACCACAGCTGGTTATCCAGGAAATGTCATTGCAACAGCTTAACAAGGAATTATATGATTTTAACTTGGGAGTTTTATTGTATTCATTGGAGTATACACCAGAGGATACTAGCATCATCAGTGCTCAACAAATGGAAGAGTTACAAGCAGTCTTAATGAGATTTGATGCAGTGTTTCAGATTCCTTCACAGTTGCCTCCACATAGAGCACAGGATCACAAAATCCCTCTTCTCCAAGGGTCTAAGCCTCAAAGCATTAGGCCTTACCATTATGGCCCTGCACAGAAAGATGAAATTGAGAAAGTAGTGCAGGAACTTCTAAAATCAGGGTTCATCAGGCCTAGTCACAGTCCATTCTCATTCCCTGTACTGTTGGTGAAGAAAAAGGAAAGGACATAGAGGTTATGCATGGACTACAGGGAATTAAACATAATCACAGTCAATGATAAGTATCATATTCCACTAATTGATGATCTTTTGGATGAATTATATGGAGCTCACTATTTCTCAAAGCTTGATCTAAGGTCCGACTATCACCAAGTTCGAATGCATAAGGATGACATTGGAAAAACAACTTTTAGAACTAATGAGGGCCATTATGAGTTCCTGGTTATGCCCTTTGGCCTCACTAATGCCCCTGCAACATTTCAAAGCCTCATGAATGACATTTTTAAACCTTACTTACGGAAGTTTATCTTTGTGTTTTTCGATGACATATTGATATATAGTCAGTCATGGGATGAGCACCTAGTGCACTTAGAAAAAACTCTAGAATTATTGCAACAACATCAACTGTTTGTCAAGAAACAAAAGTGTTCTTTTGGGCAGCACCAAGTGGAATACCTAGGCCATATAGTATCCAGTGAGGGAGTCTCTGCAGATCCTGCAAAAATCCAAGCTATATTGGAGTGGCTTGCTCCTAAGAATGTGAAAGAGTTAAGGGGATTTTTGGGGTTAACATGCTACTACAGAAAATTTATACATGGATATGGCAAATTGTGCCAGCCCTTGTACAAACTCACTGGAAGTGAAGGATTCCAGTGGCCAGAAGCAACTGAGGCAGCTTTCCAGAAATTGAAGCAAGCCATGACTTCACCCCAATTGCTAACTCTACCCAACTTGCAAAACCATTTATAATTTAGTGTGATGCTTATGGTTTAGGTATTGGAGCAGTTTTGCAGCAACGTGGGAGGCCTATTGCTTTTGCCAGCCAAGCTTTAGGTCCAAGAAATCAGGCATTGTCAACTTATGAGAGAGAGCTAATTGTCATCATTTATACAGTAAAAAAATGGCAAAACTACTTACAAGGGCGCCATTTCATTATCAAAACAGAGCACAACAGTTTGAAATATTTCTTGAGTCAAAGAACCAACACCCCATTCCAACAAAAATGGGTGTCCAAACTGTTGGGACTTGATTATGAGTTGCAATATAGACATATCAAGGAAAACATTGTGGCAGATGCTCTCTCTCATGTTCCAAGGTCACCACCTCTTTCTGAGCTACCTTTAGAGGAGAAGGGAGAATTGCTGGCTGTTACTTATCCCTATTTTGGGTGGTTGGATGACCTCAGGAGAGATTTAGAATAAGATCCGTGTGTGAGATCAAAGAAACAAGAAGTAGAGGTGCGAGGTCAAGATCCTAGAACTGCTATCACTGCTTCTAAGTATCACCTGGATAATGGCTTCTTGAAATACAAGCATAGGATTGCATTGGGAGTTAATTCTAGCTAGAGGAGAAAAGTTTTCAAGGAGCATCACTCTACTCCCGCAGCAGGTCATGAAGGGGTATTGAAGACTTACCAAATACTGAAAAGAGGCTTTTATTGGGTTGGGATGAAAAAAGATATAAAAGCTTGGGTGGCGGAATGCAGGGCTTGTCAACATAATAAGTATGAAACAATATCACCACCTGGGTTACTGCAGCCTCTTCCAATTCCACAGCAAGCCTGGACAGATATAAGTATGAATTTCATTTGCGGATTACCTCCATGCAAGGGGAAGTCAGTCATTTTAGTGGTGGTGGACAGGCTCTCTAAGTATGGGCATTTCATAGCATTGGGGCACCCATATACTGCTAGCATGGTAACATAAGAATTTGTGGAAAACATTTTCAAATTGCATGGCATGCCACTAACCATAGTGAGTGACAAAGATCCTATTTTCCTTAGTGCTTTTTGGCGGGAGTTTTTTAGACTACAAGGATCGAAGTTATGCAAGAGCTTGGGTTATCACCCATAAAGTGATGGACAGACGGAGGTTGTCAACAGATGTTTAGAAACCTATCTAAGATGTTTCACTAGCTGCCAACCCAAGAAATGGCTCCAGTGGCTTCCTTGGGCTGAATGGAGTTACAACACTTCATTTCACACTGCCTCCAAGTTCACACCTTTCGAAATTGTATATGGCTACTTTCCTCCACACATTGCCTTTTATGAGCTTGGTTCTGCTAAAATGGAGAATGTTGAATAGGGATTGATGGCAAGAGACAAAATGTTGACAATGCTCAAAACTAATCTAATCATTGCTCAAAACAGAATGAAGGTGCAGGCAGATAAAAACAGGAGTGAGAGAACCTTTGAGGTGGGAGATTGGGTTTACTTGAAGCTTATTCTTTACCAGTTGCAGTCACTAGCAACTCATGCATACCACAAACTCCACCCAAAATTCTATGGCCCCTTCAAAGTATTAAAGAAAGTTGGTAATGTGGCCTACAAGCTAAAGCTTCCTGAGACTTCTAAGATACATCCTATCTTCCATGTTAGTTGCTTGAAGAAACATATGGGTCCTGATGTTAATCTTATGCCACTGCTACCACTAGTGACTGATGATGGACTACAAGCTCAAGAACCCGCAGCAATGCTACAAAGAAGAGTCTACAAGAAGAACAATGCAGTTGGTGTTTAGCTGCTCATTCAGTGGAAGGACAAGAACGCTGAAGAATCTACTTGGGAAGATTATGATGAGTTCATTGCAAAATTTCGAGGATTCAAGTTTTAACAGCAACATTGAGGACAAGGTTTAATTGAAGGGCAAGGCAATGTTATATCTGTGATTATCTTAATCATAGTTTAGCAATTAAATAAGCATTTTGATTAAGTTGTTTTGTAATTAGTTATGCCAACTGGTTTTGAGAGTTTGGGGGAACCATATATGTAGTCACTTGTGAAAGGGAAAAAGGGACGAATATTCATAAAAGAAATATATTGAAAAAATACTATTCTCTCTATCTCTCTAGCTCTTCTCTGTATTCCTCCATCCATCATTGTCATATACTTGCAAGTCTGAGTTAAGGTTCTGAGTTTGGATCATAACAGTGCAAGTGCAGGAACAAGGTACAGATACAAACGGGTCAGACTGCAGCAACATGGGGTCACGGCGGCTACAAATCTGGGTGCGGATGCAAGCGGGTTCGATCGGGGTCTGATTCATGGTGTAGTGGGCCTGCGGGTTAGAAACAGCGGCAGTGATCCAAGGGTTAACAAATCTGACTCATGGGAGTCGACTGCGTGTACGAGTGTAGGCAGCAGCGGAAATGCAATGGGAGACGGGTGTGCGGTGGCGGGATGGATCTGGGTAGCAGTTTGCAGTGGTACGGCTTCAAAACGGTGAATATCAGTCTGCAGAATAAACAAGATTACAAAATAATAAATTCCAAAGAATCGAACCTGCTAAGTTGAATATCAGTGTGCAGGATAAACAAGATTACAAAATAATAAAATTATTATTAGTTCTTTAATTCTTTAATCTTTAATATTAGAAAACCAGAATGAATTGTTTGATGTCTTAAGGTTTCACCAAAAAAAATTGGACTATAAAGACCTTCAAACAAAAAAATTCACAACTAACTGAAAATAATAGAAACAAAATAGTAAGGATACTTTTATCAAAACAAAAAAGAAAAATATTTTAAACAAAAGGAGAATTAAAAATTAGAAGAAAAAAAAAGATAACAACCCACAACCCCTTCTTCTCCCTCTTTGTCTCTCTACACACACAATCGCTCCCATGTTTTCCTGAATACAACCACTCTACTTACTTCAGTATTTTTTTTAATCAAGGACAATTTCATTAAAACCAACCAAACGACATAGGTTTTGCATCAGCTAAAGATTTTGCTTCCCTGGAAATCTAGCGAGAAATCGTCCGTACGTTTTGGTTTGTAAGTTCTTCTTTATTGGTTACAGTTTAAATTATTTCATTTACTTTCTCAATTTTGCTTCCATGAATCCAACGCCAAGCATTCATGGTTGATTTGCGATTCTTGAATTGACATTCTAGACTATGTCAAAATTCAAGTTATTGATTATTTTTTTAAGAAAATTATGCAGTCTTTCCCAATTTTCTAACCACAATCCCAAAACCAGCCCACAGTGACCACAACAATGGCGTTCACATCGTTCTCTACACCGCAGCCACAACAGCAGCAGCAGCAATCGCCATTTCAAACTCAACATGTAAGAAACCACATCGCCCAGGGAAGGGGATCCTGTAAGCTTTATATGTATATTCCAATCTCTACCTAGCACGAGGCCTTTTGGCAGCTCACTGGCTTCGGGTTCCATCGGAACTCCGAAGTTAAGTGAGTTCGCACGAGAGCAATCCCATGATGGGTGATCCACTGGGAAGTTCTCGTGTGAGTTCCCAGAAACAAAACTGTGAGGGCCAGGTCGGGGCTCAAAGCTGGGAAGTTCTCGTGTGAGTTCCCAGAAACAAAACCGTGAGGGCCAGGTCGGGGCTCAAAGCGGACAATATCGTGCTACGATGGAGTCGAGCCCGGGATGTGGTGGAGGCTTGGGCCGAGATGTGACAATTTGGTATCAGAGCCAATCCCTGGCCAAAAGTGTGCCGATGAAGACGTCGGGCCCCTAAGGGGGGTGGATTATAAGATCCCACATCACCCAAGGGAGTGGATCATATAAGCCTTATATGTATATTCTTATCTCTACCTAGCACGAGGCCTTTTGCGAGCTCACTGGCTTCGGGTTCCATCGGAACTTCGAAGTTAAGCAAGTTGGCGCGAAAGCAATCCCAGGATGGGTGACCCACTGGGAAGTTCTCGTGTGAGTTCCCAAAAACAAAATCGTGAGGGCATGATCGGGACCCAAAGCGGACAATATCGTCAATTAGTAGCTCCACCATAGGTTGATTACATACTAGAGCCCGCTCGGGTAGGTGATTTTGGACGACTAATAAAGAACTGGTCATGTGAAGGGGTTCCATAATTCTAAAGGGAATGCTCACTACTTCAAAGATTTTTGTACTAATCATAGGTATAATAACTCGTACTTCGGCGGGGAGTGGATCCTGTAAGCCTTATATGTATATTCCCATCTCTACCTAGTACAAGGCATTTTGGGAGCTCATTGGCTTCGAGTTCCATCGGAACTCCAAAGTTAAGCGAGTTCGCGCGAAAGCAATCCCATGATGGATGTCCTACTGGGAAGTTCTCATGTGAGTTCCCAAAAACAAAACCATGAAGGCGTGGTCGAGGCCTAAAGCGGACAATATCGTGCTACGGTGGAGTCGAGCTCGGAATATGGTGGGGGCTTGGGCTGGGATGTGACAGAACAACCTTTTCAGCAAAGCAACTCCTTCTTCTCCCAACAACCACCACAGCAGAAACAGACGCCGTTGTTTCAACAGCCACACAAGACTTCGGCGAGTTATGGTACCTAGTGGGGGGATCTCTATCCGGATTCCTATAAAATTCTTCTGCAGATTGAGTAAGTTTTCTTGAATTTTTGTGAAGAAATTTAGCCTGTTATTGGTTTTTCATTGTGATTTTTTGGGGTGTTTGGCCTAATTGGTTACTGAGAAAATGTAGGAAAAGAAAGCGAAATTTTGAGTCTTTTTTTGTTGTGTAAAGTAGTATTATGCAAAATTGCTGCATTAGATTATGTAAAGTGAATTTTTTTTTTTCCGATATTTGTTGGGTTTTAATTAAAGTTCAAAACTTGGGTTTAGTTTGTATTAAATTCCAAGTGTAAAGTTCAGAACTTGGGTTTACATTTTCACTCTTATAATTATGAGCTGACCTAAGATATATGGTTTTTGAGGTTCTATTCTGAACTATTGTTTGCTCGCAGGGAACGGATACTAGGGTATAGGGATGAAAGTCAGCATTCTGGAGTGATGAAGTGAAGTTGCTGGTTGCGGCGGAGGAAGGATTTACTCTGGTTCTTGGCAGTGGGAAGGAATTGAGGAGTTTTAGAGAGATGAGTTAGTGAAGGTTGATGGCGAGGGGCAGTGTGTTATGAAAGATCATGGGTATTTTGGTACATTTAGCCTTAGCTCCACGCTTTAAGTTCGAGTCCTGTGATTTCATTTGTTCGAGAAAGTTTAAAGCTTTATATTGCCCATGGTTGCGTAGTTCTCTTCAATTTGTATGGTTGTGATGATACGGAAATAATAAGTTTACGTTCAAATTTTCTAAGACTTTAGAGGTAACCAAATTGACCCTTTTAATCTTTTAAGTTGCCATTGCATTGATTATTTTTTTGGTTTTATCATGCGAAAGTTAGAATTGTTACTCTCTTTGATTTTTTTAATTAATGTTGAAAATTTTTGTGTAGAAAAGGTGGGAGTCTCTCCTCCGTCAAGGGAGGAGTTATTTGTTGTTGGTGATCTTATGCGCAACCGGATTTTGAGAACAACCAGTAAGATGCTTGCTTGATCTGTATGGAGTGGAGTGGGTTATCTGCGCATGTAATTTTATGCAGAGTTTCATAAGTGGGGTTCAGTACCTAATACATCGTCAAATTTCTAATACAATCGTTCAGACTAATTAATTATTTAATTCCTTTACCCTTGACCGCTAATTGATTTTGAGGTTCAATGGAAGTAGAATTCACAAGGAATTGCTGAATGATTTTTAAAAGCAGCCATTGCATGCTTCTCTTTGGGCGCCAAATTTTCTCTCAAAACCTAGGATGCGGAGGGACTTGCGGAGGAAGCTGAGGATTAGCACCAAGATTAGATATTCTTTTGGCCATTGTCGTTTCTTTTATTCATCGAGGTGGTAAGCCTAATACATAACTGTTTCCTCTTATATGTACGGTTTCTATGGCTTTCACTCATTCTTTAATTTGTCAAATTTTGACAAATTGAGAGCTTCAACAAAGTGAATCCATATTTATTTTCTTATGTATCGATCCTCTTGCTTTTTATGACCACTACTTAAGCCAGCCCTTCGAAAGCTAGACAATCATCCTTACTTCTTTATTGTGAATACTCTTCATTTCAAGTTATATATTTTCTTGCCACTTATTACTACTGTAAAAGAGTGAATAGGTAGAAAAACTAAACATTTGTGATTTGTTTTAGCACAACACTTGTGACACTCTGTTTTCTCCAGGTTGCTACTCCGAATTAAGCGTTTGTTTTTGTTTTTTGAGTAAAAAAATCTTCCTTTTTTGGATTAGGAGGAGGTTCGTTGATTGAAGTTATAAAAGAGCCAAACAAAGAGTACGAAGAAAAACCAGTGCAAACATCCGCAATTCGGCTTAAGAATGGTGATTCTTTCTAACCGGATCAATTTCTTCAATTAGTGCTCAACTGTTGAATCTCTGTTTGTTCCTTTGGCGTTTTCAAGTATCCATGTATTTGTTTATCATAAGTGGTGAATTTCTAAACATATATGTGTGGATTAACATCCTTAGAAGTCAGGCAGCCCAAAGGCATTTTGGAAATTTGTAGAATTAGCCAACACTAGTAAATTTTACCCGCACGTTGTTGCGGGAGTGAAAATATAACTATAAGAGTATGTTTTAACATGTAAATATGCAAAGTGTTATAAATACTAAACAGAAAATGGAATAAATATATTTACAAAGCTGTCAAAATTTATGTAACTTACAGAAAAGACATTATCAAATGCCTTATTAGTATACAAAAATGATTAACCTAGTATTCCACCTTGATAATTCATGTTTGGATCAACTATTTACACACAAAAAAATGTGATCCCGTACTTGTTTGTTTTGGATAACAGATGCCAACATCCTTTAACACATGAGCAAAAGTTTTTTGGTTGAAGCAGTCACTGCAGAAAAAAAAGTTTTGATCATTAGAGAAACAAAAGAAAGAAAGAAAAAAAAAAAAAAAAAAAAAAAAAAAAAAAAGAAGCTAAAAATGAAAGAAAATGTTAATACACATGTAATAAATAGTTTGAAACAACCAATAATAAACAACAGTTACCAAATAGAAAACAAAGCTTACAACTTAAATAGAAAAGAACAATCTACTGCTAACGTCCACTTTGCAGATTTTTGTGGAACCACTTTGCAGGTTTTGTGGAACCACTTTAAAAAATTCAAATCTTTAAGCACCTGATGATAAGTTGAGAGATTACTTTTTGATTATCAAAACCACTACTGGATTTATGTAGACACAAAATCTCACAATATTATAACCACGACCTTATGCATAATAGGAACAACATTATAATCATCTGTCTACCAGAAATTAACTCTTCTACAACAGCAGCAAGTGTAACATTATGTCGTGAAAAAAAATCGTCTTTAATTGAAACCATGTCAGAGACCAAAAGTTAAAATTAGTAGACTCCTTTGTTTGGTGTCACTCAAAAAGTGAATAATCATGCAAATAATATTAAAGGTCTATGGGCTGCTTACTGTGGTGTGGCCACTGTCTGAAGCAGCAAGAACCATTCTGACTTAATACTCCACATGTTTCCTGGCTTAAGATTGGAAAGAACACACTCTCCAGTTCTGCCACGGAACAATTAATATGAATAAACATTGACAAAAATTGATAGTAACTTAATACCCCCAAAAAAGTAATGAGCAAGTATGAAATTGTGAGTCACAGTAGGAGTAAGAGTAAGACCAAGAGAAATATTATATTGTGAGATTGTGAGCAAGAGTGAAAATAAGAGTGAGAGTAACACACAGAAATTCTACAAAGAAAACAAAAAAACAACAAAATCACACACACTGAGTGAGATTGGGAGTGTGAAATAAGGAAAATAAATTTTAAATAAAATTGTTGCACTCTCACCATTTAAAATTTGGCAGGAATGGACAATTTAATAAAAGAGCAAAAAATTGCACCACCAATGATTGTACAACAGGATTCTTTGGCTGCTTTCCTATGTACCAATCCTTAACTGCAAGCCATGAAAACCAACGTTATCAAACAAAGTATAAAATTGTTTTGTAAATCAGAAAGTAAAATTGATGATAGTTCTCAAACAAGATACATTTCAGAGAAGAAGAGCCAATTCTACATTATAGGTTTCCTGTCTGTCCATTTACATTAGCCTTTTATTTTACAACAGAAGTTTAGATTTGAATTTATGTGGTGGCAGTTGAGTGCAACATTTCATTATTTTGAACCATATTATATAGTCGTCCTGTATTCAGGTTATCCTTAATCCAACACAACACCATGTTATAATCTCTGTCAAATAACAAACTTTAGAGCAAAAAGAGTCTTCTCCAATTGGGATTAAAAACATCCACCAAATGATTTCAGATCAGTGTCCAAAAAAATGATTTCAGATCAGTCTCCAAGCTTGTTAAACATGTTTTTATGCAAACAGAACAACGAAAAGTACAAAAAACTTAAAACCAACCAAGTGGTTTTCTTAAAGGAAGCAATTGGAGCTAACACAAACAGAATGTATCAAATTAACAATATGCAATCAACGACCTATTTCATAACAAAAACAGCTAAAGGCTTAGACCCAAATGAGATTAAAAGTTAGGAATTCACAAACCAAATTGAAAATCTAATTCCAAAATTCCAAACACCCACCAAATGGTTTCGGATAAAGTTCTAAAGTTGAATACATGTTACCGATACATAAGGGTACATAAGAATGAGAAGTATGAAAATTTTAAAACAAAGGGCCAATCGTGCTCTTTGGCAAATTACAATTTAAGTTTGGCTGCTTTTCAGTTTCACTCTACCCTTAGATTTGTTCTTCTTTATGAGTAGACCTTCCAACCCAACATCTATCCACAGATATAATTGTCCCTAGCTACACCAACACAAATCCAAAATCATATATATTGTCCAATGTAAACTAATTCTTAGCTAATTAACATGTTCAAATCCTTATTTTCTCATAATAAAATAACAGAAAATTAAACAACCCAAAAATCAAAACAACCCCACTTGTAGTTTTAGCTCACTAATCCATTGGATAAATTGATGCCAAATTCAATCAGAAAACATACAATTAACAACAACCCAGAAGAGCCGTCCAAAAACCCAACAAATTAACCAAAAAATACCACTTGTACTTTTAGCTTAGTCTTCCAATTGAATCAGATATACCATCAAATTTCAATCAGAAAATAGAAAATTCAAAACCCAGAATTTTCACTCACCTGCTGTGAAACTCGTCCCTGTTGAGGAGCAGTAGGAACAGGTAAACTGGGTGATATATACAACTGATTAAAACACTCAACTTTAGCTGCTTCAGCTACATAACAGAAAAAGAAAAAAAAAGTTAATTTAACTATAATTAAGTAATCTGGTTTAAGATATATACCTCATCCCCAACATTCATACCAAAATCGATATTGCACAGTATCTTATTCTCAATCAAATACGGTCCACCTACATGTTTCAAAATGCCTACAGTGTCAGTAATGATTTACCCTTTGTTTTGGCAAAAGGCTTTTTGCATACGCTAACATTTTAGTCAACCAATTTACATGATAGGAACCGTAAATTGGCAGCAAAACAAAAGAGGATCAACAAAAATCTCGACAATTACCTGAAACTACCATTCCTCTTCTTTTCAATTGTGAAGCACTATACATGTTTCACTACCAAATGCTCATATACATGATCAAACCTAAAAAAAAAAAATTAAATTAAAAAAAAATAAAATAAAATCGTTGGAGAATCTTAAGATGAATGACTCACATGGTTTCTATCTTGGCAGCTTAGTTTCAGGAAGCGAACATGTGCACAATGGGACCGTCTATGCCTTCAGTTGAATGTGAGTTGAAAAGACTATTCGCAATAGCTTAAACCAACTCGGTCCCTCTCTTTATACATTCCTTCACTAATTTCTGCCTAAATACCATGAAAAAAACAAATCAGAATTTCACCCACTGAACAAAAACCCATCAGCATAGTGTGATAAATTCATTATTTCACTTATGACTGCCACTTTACTGATGGGATTAATCCAAATAAAATCCCAATTTCCAAAAGTAAATTTTCAATTAATTTCTCAAAAGCAATAATTTCAAAAAGCCCAGAAGTATACAAAATATTACCAAAAAATTGTTAAGAGTTGTTTAGTTAAGTTTAATTATTTTTAAATTAAATAAAAGCTGACTGGCCATGCAGAGACCAAGTCATGCACAATCCCTAGTAAGTAGGAGACGTGGTTGAGCATGTTCACCACTGTTAGGATTGCTTCCGTTGTTTAAGGTTATACTCTCCACAAAATCTGCATAAGATCGTGGGAGAGTTGCTGTCATTTGTTTTTGAGTTTTATTCCCTTTAAAACTGTAATCTTCAGATTGATAATATATGAGAAGAACAGTTCAATATTTATGTGAGTTCTTATAAAAGATAACTAGGGTTTTGCTGAGTTCTGGGATATTAAACCAACATTTGGTATACGAGCCAGGTTTTAGAGGTCTCAGAAAGAAACAATGTCGAGTGAAAAGGCAACAGAAAGCTTTGTGCAGCCAGCCATTCCCAAGTTCGATGGTCATTACGACCATTGGAGCATGTTGATGGAAAACTTCTTAAGGTCTAAAGAGTACTTTGACCTTGTGGAAATGGGGTTTGAGATACCTGAAGGTATTTTGACAACGGCACAACAAAAGAAGGTTGATGAACAGAAACTGAAAGATTTAAAGGTAAAGAATTACCTATTCCAGGCAATTGACAGATCCATTCTCGAAACTATTCTCGAGAAGGACACCTCCCACCAAATATGGGAGTCAATGAAGAAGAAGTATCAAGGATCCAGAAAGGTGAAGCGAGCACAGCTTCAAGCTATAAGAAGAGACTTTGAGACTCTTCAAATGAAGAATGGGGAATCTGTGAATGAGTACATTGGAAAGGCTATGTCAATGGCTAACAAGATGAGAATCCATGGTCACAAGATTGAAGATAATGAAGTAGTGGAGAAAATCTTGAGATCAATGGCTCCTAAGTTCGACTACGTGGTCTGCTCAATTGAGGAGTCAAATGACATCGAGGATATGTCAATAGATGAGCTACAAAGTTCTTTGCTGGTTCATGAGCAAAAGCTCAACCGAGGAGGCTCCCAAGAGCAAGCTTTGAAGGTTTTCACCTTCACTGAATCTTCAAGTTCAAGAGGAGGAAGAGGACGTGGAAGAGGTGGACGTGGTCGTGGAAGAGGAGGCCGTGGAAATCGAGATGGTGGACGGTTTGGGAATAAAGATGATAGCAAATCATCTTATGTCTCAAAGAAAGAGGATGATCGTCAAGGAAAAGGCAAGGAGCAGTTTGACAAATCACAGATAGAATGTTACAGATGTGGTAACTATGGACACTACAGAAATGAGTGTTACACCAAGCTTCCTAAAGAGAAGGGGGAGAAGTCAAATTTTATTGGGACTAAGGAGGAAGAAACGCTGCTGATGGCATTTCATGTTGCGGAGGACTTTGACCAAGAGACTTGGTATGTGGACACTGGGTGTAGCAATCACATGAGTGGGTGTAAAGCATCCTTTGTTAACCTGGATGAAAGCTTTCGTACTACTGTGAGTTTTGGGGACAAGTCAACAGTGAACGTGATGGGAAAAGGAGATATTCAAATCAGGACCAAAAATGACTTCATTGAGACAATTTCAAATGTCTTTTTCATTCCTGATTTGAAGACAAATCTTCTAAGCGCTGGACAGCTTCAAGATAAAGGATATATGATCACTATATTTAAAGGAGAATGTGAAATATATGATCCAAAGAGAGGCTCTATTGCTGTGGTGAAAATGTCACCAAACAGGTTGTTCCCGTTGAAGCTTAAGAGTGTAAATGCTTGCTTGGTTGCCAAAGAAGATGATGAAACATGGCTGTGGCATCATAGGTTTGGTCACTTGCATTTTAATGGCTTAAGAACTCTCTACCAGAAGAAGATGGTGACAGGTTTGCCTAAAATCACAAATCTAACCAAGGTTTGTGAGGAGTGTGTCATAGCAAAGCAGCCAAGAGAAGCATTCCCAATTGGAAAAGCAACGAGAGCTCACTCAATTTTGGAATTGGTCCACTCGGACTTATGTGGACCAATTAATCCAAGTTCGAATAGAGGGAAAAGGTACTTTATTTCTTTTATTGATGATTTCAGTAGAAAAACATGGGTTTATTTCTTGCATGAGAAATCAGAGGCATTTGATGCATTCAAGACTTTCAAGGCTCTTGTTGAGAATGAATCTGAAAAGAAAATCAAGTGTTTGCGCACTGACCGTGGAGGAGAGTTTTGTTCGAAGGAGTTTGAAGCTTTGTGTGACAAAAATGGAATAAAAAGGCAGCTCACTGCAGCTTATACACCGCAGCAAAATGGGGTCTCGGAGAGGAAAAATAGAACCATACTCAACATGGTTCGAACCCTTCTAGCAAAGGGAGAAGTTCCAAAACAGTTTTGGCCTGAGGCAGTTCTTTGGGCAGTCCATATTCTTAACAGAAGTCCCACGTTTTCTGTTAAAAATATGACACCCCAAGAGGCTTGGAATGGGAGAAAGCCCTCTGTGGATCATTTCAAAGTGTTTGGGTGCATAGCATATGCACACATTCCAAATGAGAGAAGAAAGAAACTGGATAACAAGGGTGAAAAATGTGTGTTTCTTGGTGTAAGCGATGTGTCTAAAGCTTATAGGTTGTACAATCCTAAAACTGTGAAGATCATCATCAGTCGGGATGTAGTATTTGATGAGAATATAACATGGAGATGGTCTGAAGACATGAAGAACAACCAACAGATACAAGTTGATGATGACTCTGATGAAGAAACCATCCCGGCCCAAACGCCACTCCAAACTGAAGTAGTACCACATCAAGCTGAAGAACAAAGATATAACTTAAGGGGTGAAGGTTCAAGAAAAAGGCCAGCTTGGATGATGGATTATGATACAAGCTACACAAGCTCAGATGATGACAGTGTTCATTTTGCGTTATTTGTAGATAGTGATCCAATCACTTTTGAAGAGGCTTCAAAAGAGATAAAGTGGAAGGCTGCAATGGATAGTGAACTAAGATCCATTGAGAAGAACAACACATGGGAGTTGACAGTTTTGCCAAAGGGACATAAGACCATTGGTGTAAAATGGGTGTTTCGAACAAAGATCAATGAGAAAGGAGAAGTAGATAAGCACAAGGCTCGTCTGGTGGTAAAGGGATACAAGCAAAAGCACGGCATTGATTACAAGAAAGTGTTTGCTCCCGTGGCTAAGCAAGATTCAATAAGGTTAGTTATTTCACTAGCTGCTAAACATTCATGGTTGATTTATCAATTGGATGTAAAATCAGCGTTCTTGCATGGAGAATTGCATGAGGAGGTGTACGTCGATCAGCCACAAGGTTATGAGAAGAAGGGAGAATAAGGAAAGGTGTATAAACTGAAGAAGGCGCTTTATGGACTGAAACAAGCGCCTCGTGCCTGGTATAGTCGAATTGATGCTCACCTTGGAAAGCTAGGGTTTCAAAAATGTCCCTATGATCATTCACTTTATGTTAAAGGTGAGATTGGAGGAGATATGCTAATCCTTTGCTTGTATGTAGATGATTTAATATATACTAGCAATAAAGCTGAAATGATAGAAGACTTTAAGAATTCTATGATGAAGGAATTTGAGATGACTGATCTCGGATTAATGAGTTATTTCCTGGGAGTTGAGGTGATTCAGAAAGCTGCTGGAAAATTTATTTGTCAAAGGAAATATGCACTAGAAGTTCTTGAGAAGTTTAAAATGGCTGATTGCAAGGAGATTGGAACACCATTAGAGCCTGGATTAAAGCTAAGCAAGGATGTAAATGGAGCAGCAGCAGACAGTTCCTTGTACAAGCAACTTGTGGGAAGTCTCATGTACTTGACTTTCACATGACCTGATTTAATGTATGGAGTAAGTGTCATTAGCAGATATATGGAAAGACCAACTGAGATGCATATGAATGCAACAAGACGGATCCTGAGATATGTAAAGGGAACAAGTGATTATGGAGTACTCTACAAAAATCAAGGAGGTTCAGATTTTGTCGGATTCACCGATAGTGACTATGCAGGGGACATTGATGACCGGAAGAGCACTTCAGGACATGCTTTTATTCTGAATTCTGGAGCAGTTGCATGGTCTTCAAAGAAACAACAAATCGTAACTTTATCCACTACTGAGGCAGAGTTCGTAGCAGCGACTTCTAGTGCATGCCAAGCTATTTGGTTGAGAAGAATGCTTGAAGCACTCGGTGAAAAACAAGAGGGTTCAACAACCATTTTCTGTGATAATGTTTCTGCTATAAAGTTATCCAGAAACCCTGTACTGCATGGAAGAAGTAAGCATATTGATGTTCGTTTTCATTTTCTGCGAAATCTGTGCAATGATGGTATAATTGAGCTCGAGTATTGCAAGAGTGGAGACCAGTTGGCGGATATACTTACAAAGTCACTCAAACAGCCCCAGTTCGAGAAATTGAGGAAGTTACTTGGAGTGCTTTCACTCAAAAATCTCGAGGAACAGTGGGCAGAAAAATCAAGCAGATGCATGAAGGTTAAATGAGCTGATGATGAGTTTGTGTTGGTAACCAAAACCCTAAACTGTTTTTAGTAGAAATTAGTTTAAGGGAGGGTGTTAAGAGTTGTTTAGTTAAGTTTAATTATTTTTAAATTAAATAAAAGCTGACTGGCCATGCAGAGACCAAGTCATGCACAATCCCTAGTAAGTAGGAGACGTGGTTGAGCATGTTCACCACTGTTAGGATTGCTTCCGTTGTTTAAGGTTATACTCTCCACGAAATCTGCATAAGATCGTGGGAGAGTTGCTGTCATTTGTTTTTGAGTTTTATTCCCTTTAAAACTGTAATCTTCAGATTGATAATATATGAGAAGAACAGTTCAATATTTATGTGAGTTCTTATAAAATATAACTAGGGTTTTGCTGAGTTCTGGGATATTAAACCAACAAAAATAGAGATATATTGAATAAGTAAAGAAAAATAACTTAGAGAAGGGGATGGAGGGGAATCTGTGATGAGGGTCGAAGGCTATGAGATTACCCAGATCGACTTGAAAATGCTGCTGTCGAGTCTCCATTGCCGCTTTCCTGCAGTTGCTTTTCATCCTCTCCATTCGACAGTCCAGGTCTGCAACCCAAAAACATACAGAAACGATTAGCTTCGCGGTCGGATTATCAAATCATGCGGTTACAGGACCGACATGCACGCAAATAAAAAATTCATCAATTTGTTTTTTCTGAATCCATAATTCAGATTGGAGTTCGAATTCAACGGAAAAAAAAAAAAAAAAAAAAACATAAATCCATCAAAAATTTTGCCCAGATGAAAAAAGAAATAAAGGATGAATTAGAAGCTTTTAGCAAAAGATTTTACCTCAACATGCCTCTCTCTCCCTCTCCCCTGTAAATTCACCGAACCTAGAAAAAGCCATCTGTAAATTCAAAACAACCCGCAAAATCACAAATACAAAATTCAAACAAAAAATCCATGTGAACATCGAAAACCACAAAAACAAAATTTGAAACAGCAACACGGAGAAAGTCACGAAACTTACCAGAAGACTCTAGATTTCGTGGGTAAAAAACCGATCCTGATCGAATCCAAAAACTGATGAAATAGCCGATGAAATCTGTAGCCACCGAGAGGTTTTAAAATCACAAAAATCTGAACAAAGAAAAGAGAATTCAAAAACCAAACCCAAAACAAATATGCCGGATAACTCACCAGGAAACCCAAGGATTCTGCAGGATTGACGATTTCCTGAAAACCAAGCATTTTTAGGTTTAAACTTTCTTCCCGAAGGCAACAGATGTAACATTCTTGGAAAGAAAATTCGATCACGAATTAAAAAAAAAAAGTGAGAGAGAGAGAGAGAGAGAGAAACGAACCTTCATACGGAGGCTAGCGATCCGGAGCTCGAGAGAGATCGAGAAATCTGTGGAAGCCAATGGAAGAACCCTGATTTTCCATCATTCTTCCGTTCTAGGATGAGAGAAACGGAAAGAGAAGGAAAGAAGAGGAAAGTGAAAAGTGGAAGATGCTGGAAGCACACAACACGAAGAAATCAAGAGATTTCTATCGCAGCAGGGACAAAAACGGCATTTTACTATATAGTATACACAAAAAGTTAAACTTACAGAACAACTGAAGGTTAAAACAGGAATAACATTGGCGAAAGAACAGTAAAAATGACACAAAGGGAATTAACAGGAAAGTTAGGCGTTTAGTATATATATAATTTCATATTCGTAGGGTCAATTAGTGGGTTACGGAGTGAGTTTGAACTTCCAATGGACTTCCAACTCTAATGTTTTTATTTGACTTATTCATTTCACTAAATAAAACAAAAATCAATGTGGTGAATATTGCAGTGTACTGATATTTGTCTTATAAAATCTAATTAGTTTTTCTTCCTCAGTTGACTTCAGTCAACAACCTTCTATTGACAACCTTAAATTGGTTGAATAGGTTCTAGCAACTTTAAATTGGATTACAAAAAATATGAATTGATGTTATAACGAACCATAGCCAAGCTTTTTCAAACGAAATTTGTATGCCTTTTGAAGTGTTTGTAGTAAAGATGTATCTATGCATGCACAATTGTGGAACGAAAAAAAGAACTATGTACGCTACGCATAGCGCGTCGTGATGTAAAAAAGACATTTCGCAAGCGCAAGGCATGAAGAAAACGTATGAATTCTTTTTGTAGTAAAGATGTCCTTACGTATGCATAGATGTGAAAGGAAAAAAAAAAAACCCTGAATGCCGCGCGTAGCATGCTGTAATGTAAAAAAGGTCTTTCGCATGCGCAAAGTGCGTGCAGAAAGGCTAGTAAACAAGAATGCCGAAACGGCTACAAAACCCTAAGAGGCTACATCGTGACTAACTTATTCTCTAATGAGTAACAAAACACTCTATTTATAATAAACTAACCCTAATCTCTAACAAAACCTAATTCTAACATACTGAGCCAAAATCCTAAATCTATTATTTTCCAACAACTTCTTGCTTATTATTGCATGGATGCCAAGTTGCTCCAAAAGCCTTCGATGTACATAGATCTAAAATGCGGTCTTGTCCTACTGTTAGAAGCAAAGATAGGAGCCCTAATAGCATAAGCTCCGCTTTGATATTCTCAAGAGCTTCATAGAGAGCTTCTATTTCTCTTTGTCAACCACTGGAAGGAGTGGGATTAAAATTTAATCAAAATATCTCATTTCGCATTCATAATAAACCCAAAAATGACTTCATAAGATGAAATTAACCTAATTACATGTGAAAGGAAACCTTTCCAATTAAATGAATGAAATATTCGATGTGGATCGAAACCAAAACAAAACAAACATCGACAACTGCCCAAGTTGGTGTTTGCTCCAAAGGTCTTCCTCTTTCTCCTCCTGCCATCCTCTAATTGTAATTGAAACCAAATTTTCCTTCTACCAAATAATGCTATTTTCGATCTATTTCTTTCGGTGTGTAAACTTAATACTAATTCCCGATAATTTTCAATCACTTCCGCTGTAGTTAAAAGTTTACACACTCATAAACACACAAAATTCAGTTTTCCATTCTAAAAAATGAAACGAAAGCATATATGTCAAGTCAATGTTCCTGCTGTATTCATTAATTCAACGATGCATCAAATAGAAAAATTTAATTATACCTCTAATTTATAACCTTTTGATCTCGCTTCATCTGCAGCTAAACCAAAATTTAGACAGTCCCCAATATAATTCTGACCAAAACTAGATAGCAACACCATGTAAAAGTCATATTGGGTGTCTAACACCCACACTTAACAACTTACACATAAATTTGAAATTTGAATCACTTGGGCTTCAAAAATATTTGCACAGAAATTCGAAAGAAGATGAACAAACTAAAGTAAAATCATATGTAATGGGCAATTGAGACTCAACCAAAACTGCTATCAAGCTATGCTGCACGGAATAGTGGTGCGCTGTGAAGAGAACTCTACGCTGTTGACAAAGTCCCCGAACAACTTGGAAATTTACAGAGGTCAAAGACGTAAACTTTCGCATTGGCAAACCATTCACAACCCCAAAATGAAATCTTAAACAAAACTCACGAATCCAACTCAAAAAAGCTCAAATTCAAATCAACCAAGAAAAACAAAATATCAAACACGGTTCAGTGTCTCTCTTAGCATTTTAAATCACGTGTTATTGTCTTAACATTTCATGTACTCATGCATTAGATAAAAAAAGATATAAAATGATATCCATGTTAAAATTACTTGGACTGCTTTATCATGGTTTAAGAAAGCAACCCCAAATCATAGTATCGATGATTACCTAAAACACTAAAACAAAACCCTCACTTCTCACTACATGTTTAAGATACATGAACCCATACAAACCGCTTCACTAATCACCTATACGCTTGGTGCTATAAATCCAAATAAAAAACCAATAAATAAAAATGGCTACTAACCAAAGCATCCTTTGAACAAATTAAGAAATTCAAATAAAATTAAACACCAAGGAAACAATAAACGCAGAAAAGATATGCTTGAACTGTTATGCAAATCAAGATACTAATAGAAATAAAGATATACTTCTACCGTTAATCAAATCAACAAAAATAAAAAACAATTAACAGTGTGAGAAACGACAGCAAGCAGACCAGCAGCAGGCACAGGCTTCTCCGATGAAGCCATGGGAGCACCTGAATCGGCAACGAAGAAACAGAGAAATCAATCTCCAATCACCAAACAAAGATTCAAACCCAAAACTGCATAATTTATCATAAAATTCACACAATGGATTCGAGTGCTTCCATTGAACTCTAAGATAAATTCAAAATACAAACAGATTTGCAATGAACGAAGACGAAACAACTGAAAGATTGAAAGCAAAAATGAAACTGACCAGTTATTTTTTCCTCTCCTCTAATTTTTCAAGCATAGCCTTCTTTAAAGCTTCTACGTCATTTTCGGTTTCAACTGTTGTCTTCGGGTCTCCAATGGATTCATCTGATTGACCAGATCAACTGGCATCCAATGCGGTTTGTGTATTTTCGAGTTCATATCTCAAATTCCCTTCGTTCTCTTCCATCTCCTGATAACAAAAATCATAAATTTTCAGAAAGAGTGTTGGTCTCCATTAACAAAAATACGACATACTCAAGTCTCATCATTAGCTTCCTCTTCCGCATATCTGCTTCTTGAATTTTCTCCTGTATTTTATTTTCACACGATATTGCCCTTTCATATACAGCATTCTCTTCCTGCAATGTCACGTCCCTCAACTGTGCCTGTCCACAACTGCAAATGGGAACTATTAAGACAACTCCATAGCCAAAAATAAACAATCACATAAAACACAGATAGCAAACAGAGAAAACGCATAAAATCAAGTACATCCTTGAATTTTTTAGCATAAAGACTTGAAATCGGGCTCAAAAACTGGAAATTTCACTTCAATTAAGCAGCTTTTCAGATGTTTACAGCTTAAATATGCATGATAACAAAAAGAATCATCCTTTCTTCACTTATTGGACACTAACCGAAAAACCCTAATTTATATTATTCAGATTACATAACCTACGATGACAAAACCAGTTACAGAACCTACCATTGTATGATCAAGATCTGAAACTATCATTAGCCGAGCTTCGAACCGATCCATGACTATCCTATATCCAACGCAAACCTGCACTGAATTATAATATACAAAAAATACAAACATTAGAAAAACCATTCCAAATCCAAATTCACACACACACACACTACAATAAAACTTGCCAGAACAACCGAAAGTTTTACAAATTTGACATTCTGGAAGCTTAGAGTCCTTCACTTTTGCTTTTTGCCATGAGAATGCAACCTTCGACCTTCAGTTGAGCTGGTGCATGCTGCTGCAGGCTCAATTTATTATTTATATATCATCGATTATAAAATAGTAATTCACCCCTCCCTCCCTTAAGATGATCCTCAATCAAATCCAAAGTTCGAAAATTAAGAGAGAAAAAAACATATTTTGTCAAATTCTTCACCCAACTAATTTCAGAAGTTCAATCCGAGTCTTTTAAACAAAAAAACCCAACAGCTCAAATCTCCGAGTATCCTTCAATTCACTAAATAATGTGCAATCCAATTAATAAAATTATAATCTATTATAATTATCATGAACTAATATTAACACTGCTCATAGAGTAGTTGGATCAAGCGTTCAGACCCAAAATAACACTGTTCATTTGACGAGAGAGAGTCGGGAGAGAGAAAGAGGGAAAGAATAGGCTGTGGCAATTTTATAAATAAAGTGAAATTCTGCTCCAAACACTGTTCATTTGAACAGTACAATTGGAATCCCTTCTTTAGACTAAAGTAATGATGCCACTTGGCATCATCATAATGTGGCAGTTTTGTAATATTTATTAGTTACTGTTTGTAACCAACTAATTAGGGTTTTGAAGATCATTTGGCTGTTATATATTGGACTCTTTAATAGTAAGTCTTGTTATCTGCTACTATAAATTGTAAGTCTGGTAAAGAAAGTAAGTCATTGTAAAAGAAGTCATTTGTGTAATAAAAAGTTACTTTTACTGTGCAATTGAGAAGGACGTAGAAAGGTTTTAACATTAACCCAAGCGATGAGGATAAATAGATAAATTGTTTAAGATTAGGTTAGTTTTGATCAAGCTTTCGATTCTCTTCCAACATTACATGAAAACTTAATGTACATAATAGATAAACCAGCACAAAATAACACTTATACAAGAAAATTCAGAAGAAGTGCTGCACATATTGATTGATCAAGTGGTACTTCTCGAAGATTTCTATTCACTTCAGAATGTGAATGTTATGCGATAACGAGTTGGAACCATAGTATGATTCCAAGGAGACGTCGCATACTGGATGTGACCAAAGCATATACACCTTTTTTTTTTCCTTTTTTTTTTTTTTATAAAGTTTATACACCATTTGGACCTAAATGTCTACATCAACCATCCTCTTTCAGTGCGGTCCAGACCCAGTCAGCTGTTAACCCCTTTTTCAAATGTACCCCACTGCATAAATTATAAGCACATGTTTGATAAGTGGTAGGGTCAAGTCGGATTGAACGTTATAAAAGAAATATTATCATTAAATCAAGATAATTTTAACGAAAAACTCATGTTACTGTTCACTTTAACAAAAAATTATATTTTTACACTAAAAGGTCAATCATGGTACTATTTACTTTACTCTTTATTTTGTCATTATCGTTTAAACTTAAAGTTTTTAAGTCATTTTCATTAGTTTTCCTTTAAATCAATAGCTTATAAACAATCTTTTAGTGCTAAAGCTAGATGAGTTATTTGAAAAACTTTCATGCACCGCGTGTATATAGCACTGGTATTTCTTCATACCTCTTTTTAAGTGGGGGAAGAGATGTTTATATCCTTCTTTTGCATCTCTATTCATAATTTTTTATTCGAGGTTGAGTTATGTGAGTGACATGTCGCGAAATGGATATGAGGTTGCCGGTGACATTTCAGGCCAATAGTAATACAATTTCATGTGAAGAAAAACATACATACAACGTTGAGTTATTAGTCTAAAATGTCATTGTGATCATGTAACTATTAAATAGAAGTCACTCTTTCCGGTACACTCTAGTTTATTTCCTTTACATTGAAAAAAAATCAAAGATGAAATAAATAAAATAATAATAATATATATATTTTTTTAATCCAAAATGATCATTGAGATAGACATAAATCATCACTTTGGTCTATGATATTTAAAATCGATAATAAAAGTGGTCTCCGAGATTGTCCACATACCACCGTCAATCATTTTGGTTATTCTGTGAGATTTTTTTGTTAATTTGAGGATATTTTTGTCAATCAACATCTCCACTTGAACCGATGGTGTAATCAATTTAATGAAAATTTTTCGTAGAAGGTTCATAATAATTGACGTTGACCAATCTTCTGGACCATTTTATATCGATTTTAAATTTCAAAATCCAAAGTAAGAAGTTATAACAATCTCATGGATCATTTTAATTAAAAAAATCTAAAAATAAACAATAGTATGTGCCATAAAGTAGAAAATGGTATGCGAAAATTATTTCTTAAATTAAAAATATCCATTCAGCACTTAACGTCCGTTAGATATGGCCATCAATTGGCAAATAGTTTGACAGTTTGCTGAGGGTCCTACTCTTCACCTTTTGGAAGTGTTTTTTCTATTGGAAAGTCCAAAGTTGCACATATAGGTCATGATGTGAACACCGATGACATATACTGTTACTAGGGTCTACAATAAACACATATTTGTGCTTCTGTAGCACTGCATCAGCTTGCTCAATTGCCACTGTCAGTCAATTATGGTCTTTTCGTTGGACTAAGATCTTTTCCGGATCAATTATATCTGGATCCGCAAGATGAGAACATTCTAGCGATCCGTAGTAAATTGTGTGGACAGAAATCAATTCATATGTTCAACGCGCCATCTCCTTCCCTTCTCCTCTGCAATCACCAAGAACCCTGCAGTTCTGAAGTCCTCTGCAATCCCCAATTGGTCTACCATCAAATGACCCTCTCTCTCCTCGTCTGCAAGCTGCAAATCTATTTGATGCGAATGCCCCTACTTCCCATTGTGTTGAAGGCTAGAATATTAAAGATAATGTCTTTCTGGCTCAGGAACTCCGTATAATCTACCATAGGAAGATGGACAACAGGACAAGTCCCAGTGAAATGGAACTCGCTGCCTGATCCGAGTGGTGCATGACTTTCGTATCTTTCCAAGATTCCCAAGAAAAATATTTTACTGAATACTGTACAACAAGTCAAGAAAGTGCTTGTCTAGTGATGATGACGTAAACACAGGCGTAACCAATGACGATGACAACAACTCCGTCAGACATCTTCCGTTGGTCGAGAACTACAAGGAAAGTCCACACCTTCTTGTCCCGAGTGGAAAGTCAGACACTATACGCTTCAGAAGGCGCCACGTGTACCCTCTATCCATAGACGGCAGTTAATTTCCGCGTGTGTCTCCTGCCCCTTCGAAACCCAAACGACAGTCAAAAAGGCGCGTGTGTCTCCTGCCCTTTCGAAACCCAAACGACTGACCACTGTCACGCACTTTAAAACCAAAACTCCCGCGTGCGCGACCAATCCGTGTCTAAACGGTGTTAGACAACTGCCGTCCATGTCATCCTCCCAGTATAAACGCCCGCCACTCTCTCTCCCAACTCAATTTCAAAGCTTTTCGCACTGCAACAACATTCTCGATTTTCTCTCTCTACTGTCTCTCTCTCCTAACAAAACAACATGCAATATCCCTACAAGCGACTCAAGCTCTCCGACACCCAGCCCGACGACCCGGCCACACTTGAATTTCAGTCTCCGCCGCCGCCTCACCGCCTTACCCAAGACCAAGAATACGCGGTAATGGTCTCCACGCTTCGAAACGTCGTCGCTGGAACCGCCACATCAGCCACCATGGACTTGAATTCTCTCCTTCCCTCACACGCCACTTACTCACCCGGATATAATACTAGTACTAACTGCTACAGCAACACTCTCTTGCCGCCGTCCGATTTGGACACCTGCCACGTGTGCAAAATCAAGGGGTGTCTTGGGTGTATTTTGTTCCCGCCACCGCCAGCAGCTCACTCTCAGGACGAAAAGGGAAGTAATTACAAAAAGGGGCCGAAGAAGAGGGTGAAGAAGAACTACAGGGGAGTGAGGCAGAGGCCTTGGGGCAAATGGGCAGCCGAGATTCGAGACCCGAGACGGGCGACTCGGGTCTGGCTCGGCACGTTCACAACAGCCGAGGACGCGGCCCGAGCCTACGACAAAGCTGCAATCGAGTTCCGTGGGCCCAGAGCAAAGCTCAATTTTCAGTTTCCGGACACAACATTGTTGGACCAAGAAAGTAATTCAACTCAACCACAACATCAACAGCAGCAGCAGCAGCAAGTAGTTACCGAGCAAGGAAACAAAAATGTCGAATTTTCGAGGGAAGTCGAAACGACGGCGATTTTGAAGGAAAATGAGTTCTGGGAAAAGATTGGGGAAGAGGAATTCCAGTGGATGACGATGCTGGATCTTGCTACTGATAATTCCTCAGATTCGGGGAATGCTCATAGTATCTGAGTACAATAAAATTCATATTCTTTTGATTTTTTTTTTTTTTTTTTTTTTTGGGTTGTAAGACACAATTGTAGCTTGTATGTGACTGAAACAAGTTCATTTGTTCTTTCAATTGCCAATGATGCGATCAATTTTAATGGAAAGTCAATAAGTACAAATTAAGTGTACGTCGAGTTGTGCAAGTTTCAAAATTTTAGACCGGATTCAGAATATTAAATATATTCCAATTCTAATTCAATTTTCTTTTGAATTTTTTCAGATTTTGGATTTAAATTCGATAGTATATTTTACAATATATTCCAGTTCGAAATTGATCAAAATCGAATATTCTTATTCAAGTTGCACCAGCACCGTTATGCTTTCTGATAGAAAAGTCTGATTTTTGTTATTAGAAATGCTAAAAGACTCTCAAATTAGGAACAGGATCCTATATGGATCCTTTTTGTGAAGATCCTAGGTATCAATTTATCATATCCGTTCATTAGTCATCATACGGTTAAAAATCATTTTGAAAATTTTATTTAGAATTGAATACAAACAGTACCTAATGAAAGTTGGTCTTAGGATGTACGCTGGTCTACTAAAATGAATTCATCCCTCAGGTCCTCATCCTCAAATTGGGACTCTTTATAAACTTGATGTCACCTAACAGTTTAACGTCGATTCATATGTCAACATTATAAAACATTGTGCAAAAACCATGAAGTAACAAAAAAATCAATTAACAATGTTTACTTTTGAAGAAAATCTCCTTAACATTTATCTTTTATTACTAGGGGACGGAAATAGATGAGGAGATGATCTCTTTACTTAGCGGACAAATGTCAGGACATTTACCAAGACATGCAAGTGGGATCCACAGGTAGCAATCTAATTGCTGGTCGTTTCGCTGTGAAGTAAACGAAAGAACATAAAAGTGACGATGTAATACAACATGTGCGGTTAAATATTATGAAGGCCCCACCGCAGGCGGCCGTGTGTAATTAAAGCGTAAAATCTGAGTCGCTTGTGAGAGTTACACGACATGTGCGCATTTATTTTCCGGAGTAAATTAATAGGGATCACGTCTTACACGTTTTAATTAGCTAATGTGAACCGCATCATCACTAAATTAATGGATAATACGTTCTCAAATAAAACAAAAATTAATGGATTATCCAAAGAGAGAGAAACTAGAAAATATAGTCTTATTGGTGGGGGAACGTGTGGCTAAACCGAGTAGGGTCATCTAATTTGACATTTTAAAAATATTTTTTTAATAAGGAAGCATGATTAACACCTGTTGTTTTTTTTCAAACATTATTAACACTTGTTAATCCACCTTAACTTTTTCAAGGTACAATTGGATTTCGTTCAAAACACTGTAACGCCATTACTTATCATCTGAATAATTATCTAAGTTCTAAAAGATTTTAGGCACTAATCAGACGGCAGGTTGACATCTAGCACCTATACAGGTTAGACAAATTTGAATAAATATATTATTTATTTCATAATAAGGGATATTTCCACTTACAAAATAATAATATTAGAAATGTGAGAAAAAATAAAATATAAAACAAAAGAATACAAGTTGGTTTGTAACAACTGCTATTCTACCAATCTGTAAGAAAGCCTATAAATTGATTAAAAAACCCAAAAGGTCCACAGATCTCACCGCCCAAAAAGGCCTACAAATTGTATTGGATTTGCAAAGGGAGAGATTTTTCAATGTGATTGGCATACGATGTGGTATATCATATGTTATTATACAAATAGTGGAATTTGTGTGTTAAAAAGTTAATAACTTAAAAAATAAAATTTTCCACCAATTACATAAAAATACGTGATATACCATCCGTATTCTCGTCACAATGAAAATTTTATGTAGCAAATAAACCAAATGGCTTTCTACTTAGTTATCCACGCAATTCCCGCACGAGATCCCAAGAGCAATGGAAAAAATATTAAAGAAATATAAAAAAACAAGTAAATTAAAAGATCGTGGAGGCCATCTTATAAAGAAATCATGCAAAGGCAAATAAGTCATCTTCTTCCTCTCAACACCTACTTTGAAAAAAATACTTTCAGATTCTGGCATTCTCCACATTCGCCCGCTAGCAACCACCGCCCAACCCCATCTAGTACTACCTAACTCCGCCTAGGTATCTGCTTAATATTCTTTCCAATTTTTATGAACAATTAGGAGCTAATCGCAACGGTAGCTAACCGTTCAGCCTCAAGATGGTCGCCTAAGTCAATTTTTAGAACACTAGTAATTGTGGATAATTTACTGAATAATGCTAGCCCATGTTGTTTTGTTTTTGTTTTTTTAATAAAAGTTACTCTGCGTTTTATATGAAATTTTACTAGATTTTACTCCCTTCAATTTTGGATGATTTCAAATGGTCATGAAGTTTCAATTTTCTTATTTTGCACTATAAGATTTTAAAATCGTATTGCTTTTGGTTGGGTTGATTGTTTGATTACTCATTAAATTAAGGAGCATCAAGACAAGGGGTTCAAATTGATTGTTTGATTATTCATTAAATTACATTTTACCACCTCAACTTTGAATCTCCTAATAAACTCATAACTCATCTTTTAAATATTGCAATAACATACATTAACTTACAAATTTACTGCAATGTCGACCTCTGTTATATTTCTATTAAATTGACAATTAAGTAATGACATAACAGATGCGGCCCCCCACATTTTTATTGATGTAGAACACAAATTTTTGACAAGTTGATAAAAACAAAGGCTTTTTAGCCAAAATGCTCATTAAGATTTGCATAACTCATCACTTTGGTCCTTGAGATTTGAAATCAATAGAAATAGTCATTGAGTTTGTCCACCATCAATCATTTTGATCATTTTATGAAAATCTCCATTAAATAAGACTAAAATGACAAAAATACCCTCAATTTTTGTCAAATCATTTGCCCATTGTTTATTAAATTGAGGGTATTTGTAAGATCCCACATCGCCCAGTGGAGTGATCCTTATATGTATATTCTCATCTCTACCTAACACGAGGTCTTTTGGGAGCTCACTGGCTTCGGGTTCCATGGGAACTCTGAAGTTAAGCGAGTAGCGCACGAGAGCACTCCCATGATGGGTGACCCATTGGGAAGTTCTCGTGTGAGTTCCGAGAAACAAAACCGTGAGGGTGTGCTGGGGGCCCAAAGCAGACAATATCGTGCTACGGTGGAGTCGGGCCCGGGAAGTGGTCCCGCCCGGGCCGAGATGTGACAGTATTTTTGTCATTTTTGTCCTTATTTAATATAAGTTTTCATGGAATGACCAAAATGATTGATGGTGGACAAACTTAAGGACCACTTATATTGATTTCAAATCTTAAGGACCAAAGTCATGAGTTATATAAATCTCAAAAACCATTTTGGCTAAAAAGCAAAAAAAAAATTTAAATAAAATAAAATAAAAAAACATATATATATATATATATATCTACTAATTAGTAAAACACTCATTGCCAACCAAAACCCTATGAAATTACCAATTTAACCCTCTAATTAAAACAGAACATGAATAAGAAATATGGGGCAGAAATATAATTTCACACAACCAAATTTTGTTTTTTTTTTCAAAGCCTCACTTACATGTAATCCGAACATATATCTAATTAAAAAAAATAAAATAAAATAAAATAAAACTTCTCACTCCCACATTCTCTATCATTCTCTTCTTCTCTCCTTCTATTTCAAAAACAAAAATAAAAATTTTAATTGTGTGTGCCCATATGCTAGTAATTATTTAATAAAGTAAATGAACCAGAAATTTAATTATTTAATTGCTGGTAACGACCCGTGTTTTTAAGCATCTTCATTCCAATGCCCTTGGTGTGTTTTTCAAAGGTTCCTAGACCACATCCTGCCGCCACCGTCGCCGCCCTTTGCTCCTAGTCCTGCAATTTGACGTTCTATAGAACCTCCGCCACCCTAAGACTGACTGCTAGTCTGTTGTAGCAATTTCAACTTTTCCCTCTCCTTGTGTCCCCTCTCCGCTCCCTCCTTCATCTTCTTCTCAAACGGCATCGCCAAAATGCTTTGAATTGTCGTCAACCTCCTGGTTGGGCATGATGATTTTGGTGAAGGCGAAATTGATGGGCTTGGTGAGGTCGACCTTTCGGTCTTTTCAACTTTTTTTGGAGCTGTCGTTGTCATCGTCATCGTTGGTATTGGCAGTATACCTTAGTCAAGTGGAAGAGCCGTCACAAATTTCGAGAATAAATCCTCAGCGATATGAATAGGGGATAAGGATTTCAGCGACACACCGATGAGGTTGGATAGGGTTAACAATTGGAGGGATTGACGGAAGTGAGGCCACGAGATTTGGAGCGGCTAAGGGGGGATTAGGGTTCTCAAGAGGGTGTTGGCGTTTTTGTTTTTTTTCCTTTGGCGGCTTCAAAGTTGATTTTTTCTTCTTCAATTTTTTAGTATTTTTCTGGCATCTGAAGCCAGTGACAATGAGCGTTTTCATGAACTCTTTGATGTGAAAGATCCTTGCTCATCGCTTTGGGATGCCTTCGCGCATGCCACAGCATCGTGCTTTGGTGCCTCGAGTGAGGCTAGGCTGATGACGGGCTCACGCCTCTAAAGCTCCCCTTACTCCTTCAGTAGCATCAACTTGAAATGGCATGTTGAAGCATGGCCTTTGCCTTGCTTCGAGTTGTAACATCGATGGATTCTCCACTTGCAGTAGAAGTGCTGACGCTTCTTCCCTTGGTCGCGAGAGTAGCTTGTCCCTTCTTTGAAGCCATTGATTTCTAAATGTAATTGGATTTTTTGAATGAAGAAATAGATGAAAGGCTGAGATAGTCCCACTAGGCATGCCAAATTTGTAAACACGAATTTCTTGTGGCAAATCAAACAAGAACACATGTACAAAGTAAATTTGTATTAATGTAAATGTAGGGTTAAAACCTCTAATACAAAGTTTCGATCTTCTTATTTGATCTTCGGGTTGCAAAGTGTGTATGTGTATGGTCGTTGATTCAAGTGTTGCGATGACTTGACCTTGGATGAACGGATGCCACGAGATTTTGGCTCTTGGCAATGAAGGAACAGACACGTGTAGAGGTGCTTGGTGTTTCTTTACGAGAGTGACGAATAGCGCAAAGAGCTTTCTAAAAGGCTTGAAAGCTTCAGCATCTAGGTGTTTGGATTGATTTTGGACCCCTTTACTTTGTCCTGGAGCCTTGTATTTATAAACTCTCCAATCTTTGCTTACAAAGAACCAAGACTTCATTTATGTCTTGATTCGTGACTTGTGATTTGACTTCATCAATTAATATTTGACTTAATCAAATAAAATCAAATAAATCAATCATCCCATTTTGACTTTACTAGATTTAAATTTAAATTGTTTAATTTGTTTAATTTAAATTAACATCAAATAACTCCTTTCTGCCAAGTGTTGACATGTGTCCTCTTGATGACTTGTCTGATTTTGATGAGTCATATACTAAATATCCGTACGATTTGTGGGATACATAGTACATACCATGTAAGCCTTCATATGTCAAAATTTAATGCTCGATGAACATTTATTTTCACCAAAATTTGTATGTCTACAGTTTCATCCTATTTCCAATTTAGCAAATCCATGATCTTCTAAAACTCGTAGACAAACTTGCGTACGTAAAACCTACTTGTTGACCATTTCATTTTGTCAGCGTGTCGAACTCTAATGCGCAGAGGCAAAGTGAATTGTGAAGGATGAGCAATGGGATGAGCAATGGTGGTGTCTTGTCCCTAAATTTAAGAACAAAAGGAACATATATAGCTCATATCAAGTAAATTAATCAATAGGTCTCTTTAACGACCAGCAAATTGGAGCTTTGAGCTGAGTTATTATGGGCCTTTAAATTTAATAATTCATACAATAATTGAGGAACAAAAATAAATAGGGTGTGCAAAGGAAAAAACCGTGTGCGAAATCACTTTCCGCGAAGTTAAATCAACACTCAATATACTCCCCATGAGCTCTTTACTCTTTCTAGTCCTATCCTCTTGACAGCCCTGCCCTAAAACCGTTCAATCAGCCGCGACTGCACACATATGGCCATGTGAAGGTCTTCAGGTCAGCCTCCTACTTGTCTCTCCTTTTATCTCCTCTCTTTATTGTTCAGTTTTTCTGTTAGCAAGCTGTTATTTGGGTTTTGGGGGTTTTGAGTTCTTCATACAATTTGCTCATTTCCATGTTTAATTGTTTAATCTGTAACGAGTAAGGGGGCATTCGATTGGGATTTTGAAGAATTTTAGAAGACACGTAAATCCTGGAGTTTGTTAGAGTTTTAATGGACTTCTATAGACTCCATGTTTACAGTAACTTTTTTTTTAAATCTCATGCGGAGAGACATGATGGTGTGGCCAATTTTGATTTCAGAGGATTTTAATAGACTTTTTTTAAGTGATAGATTTCAAAGGATTTTAATAGACTCTACAATACTATATGAATTAATTTTGGCAAATTTATATGGATTTATATTATAGATTTGTATGGACTTCTTTCATAGATTTCTTAGGATTTTTTAGTTGACATCTACAACATCAAATGAATTTCTTTCCTAGTGCACAATTTGAAATATAAATCCATATAAATTTGCCAAACATTTTATGAAATTCCTCCAAAACCATCAAAATCCTTCATTTTAAAATTCCTTTTAAAAATCCTTATTGAATATCTTCTTCTGTTTTTTCAGATTCAATATATATTCTTGTACCCTTCACAAATCCTGCTCATTTCTGCATTATGGATACTGAAGGGAAGCCATTTAGCAACATCCCAGAATGTCAAAACACAAATAAAAAGCTCAGAAAACAGGATGATACAACAGAGCAAGATATTGATCATGATGGCCAAAATGCCAAGGCTGTCGGAACAGTCCGACCTCACTTACCTGACAATGTCGTCCACCAAATCCTCCAATTCCTTCCTACAAAATCTGCCGTTCGCATGAGCATTCTCGCAAAGCAAAGGGAAAGGGTATGGTCTTCTTTCCCAGGGTTAGATTTCAAAGAGGACAACGAGCAACTTGATGACCGCAACCTTGAAAAACTTGGACATTCAAGGTTCATCAGCTTCTTGGAAAAGTGTTTGGAAGATTTCCGAATGAAGAATGAGAAGGTCTTACAAAAACTAAGTCTTCGCATGAGGAGGTGCTCACCTAGAGACGACAGTGATATCGTGGATAGGTTCTTGAATTTTGCACTTGATAGAAGCGTCAAAGAGTTAGATATTGGCCTTAGAAGTGAATGCGGGGTTGAACGCTATCGTTTAGCCCCGCAGACATTTCTTAACGCGAAAAGTATAGCTGCTTTGAATTTGGAGCATGTAACCTTATATTACCAGTTCGAAAGACCAAGTCCCTCAAATCCCTTTTTAAAAACTTTGTCCCTCAAATCGGTGCACATATCCAAGGTACGGTTAGAGTTTCAAGCTGCAGTCTCAAATCAACTCTGCTTCACTTTTATTGGTCATTTGAGGTCTATGAACAACATTTCAGTCGAAGCTCCAAATCTCTCGGAGGTTAGAATCCAACTTCGGGATTCAGAACCCGCCATCGACTGGTCATGGAATCATTTTTCTACCCCGAGCGATTTTCTCCATAATTTTGCTTGCTCTGATAAAGTAGCCCTCTTTGTTCGTGATGTTGAGGCAAGTAGCCGTCTCTTTGATCAGTTTGTAATGCTCTTCTGTATTTCAAGTTGTGCTTTAATTTGTTGACTCAATTTTCCGGAAGATTTCACAAAGACGTGCTCTTCACCGTTGCGCAACGTCAAGGAACTTGAGGTAAGGATTCTTTCTCCGTCGGGTGCTATAGACTCCGACTTAAGAGACTCCTTGGTTTGGATGGCACCTTCTGCGAGCATTCCACCAGTGAAGTACTCTTGAGATATCTCGCCAACGTAAAACAATGCGTTCGGGGTTAGAAAGACAGCCAGAACTGTTTTCCCTTGGTAATGGATTCGTGAAAAGCTCATTGGAGGAGCTTCGTCAACTAGAAGAAGCTGAAAATAGTTCTATCGATTTGCATGTTTGCGTATATTTGTTGATGGCTGTGATTCTGCGACGTGTATTGAAGGGAAATTTTGTTAATTTATTGGATCCTGGAATTTCCATGTTTCTGTATTTTTCGAGATACAAGTGTGTGACTTGGTTAATTTCATTCTGCTTTCAATTTCTCAACTGCAAATCATTCAAACATGTAGATAATTTTTGAGGAAATTGTAGCAATGGTCTCTTAATTTTAACACAATCGGAGTAATGGTCCATCAACTAAAAATCCATGAACATTGGTTCCTTAACTCATCAAAACGCGCAGCTATGGTTCTTTTCGTCAACTCCATTAGAACTTCCGTCGAAATGAATTATTTTGGAATGACCATTGCTATAATTCAATTACAGTTGAGGGACCATTGTTCCAATTGAGTTAAAGTTAAGAGACTATTTCTCCAATTGGGTTAAAATTGAGAGACTATTCCTACAGTTTTTCTTGTATATAGAGTATTTTAGGATTTAGGGTTTTATTTTGCTTACCTAATAAAGATTTAAGACATGGAAGTTGCAGACCTGGGGGAGGTGAAAGTTGCAGACCTCCTTTCTTTTTCTTTTTGAGAAAAAAATACGATATTCATTAAGGACCGAGTAGAATACATACAAATGAGGATAGGATGCATATATAGGCCTCGATAAAAACCTTACCGGGAATTTCAACCCTGTCGAAAGAAAAAAGAGTTTCGCGCAAATAAATTTGAATCGTACAAGGGTGATTTTAACTCTTTTAAGTTCAAAATATTAAGCAGAAATACATACTGAAAGTCCCAAGGGAAAAGAGATACATTTGCAATAAATTAGAACAAACCAGTCACAAATCTAGAAAATAAAGTATCCAACTTATGAACAAATCAGTTGCATCCAAATTTTGGAACTTTTGTACGCAAACACCAGTTAGAACAACTAACATGTACATGGACACAAACACAAGCTAAGTACAAGACAGGAAAAAAATAAAAACACGCAAAGAACAAATCCCAGATGCACCAGATTCAAGACGAAGTTAACTCTCATATACAAAGGTGGGGGGTGGCGAAGATCATCGTTTGCCAGAGAGACTGATCGAGCTCACTTTCATCGGGGTTGCCACCACCAGTGGAGCTTCGGGGGAGTTGGTACCATAATTGTCGTGCATAAAGCGACTCTCAACGATGGATTCATCCTTCAACAGAATCTTGTAACAGTAACAACTCTTGAGGCCTTGCTGATTCCTGTAACAATCATGAGCACTGTTCTTCACCTGCTGAAAATCCCATACCACACTGAATTTTCCAACTGTTGCGACTAGGTGGCGCTCTTGTTTACCGTTCTCCGTGACCTGTAAACAGAAATTACGTGTTTTCAACAAAAGGAATTTCTCAATAAAGACAGTTTTCATCAAGAATCCAATTTACGTTTTCTACTTCCCAAATCAGTGCATTACTGTTTGGTACTTATTCAGATAAGTGAGATTTTTCTGCTCCTATTCCTATCAATTTCAAAGAGCTACATAACTGAACATTCTATGCAAACACTTTCAGAACAACAATGGATGAGTCTACTTCTAGGAGAACAAAGCAGGACAATGCGAGAAGAAACACAAAATCCAGCGTAAATCTATGCAAATGCAGAAGTTAGACCTAGTTCTGCACTTCTAAAACCAATAACATTTACTTGTAAGTAGTAGCATGCCTCAAAACTTCCCATTTAATGCACAATTGTAAGCTAATAGATGCATATTAAAACTAGTTTAATCAATGCTTGAGGTCATCTTCTCAAGAATCAGAACCAGAACCATAAAAATTCATTTGAACCACAGCAAGCTCAGTGTAAGATCGTATCGATGTTCACTGAAGCAATTCATGGGAGTGAATCAGTTACACAAACTAAATTGAATGATTTACATCTCACATCTATATCTACTGAAACAAGTCTACCATTGAGAAACGAGATAATGCAGGGCGACTCTATGCTAGTGCGGAACCTATAGTTATAAAGCCAATATGATTTTTCTTACAGTATGATGCACTGTAAAACAAGCCATTGGCCCTACTTAAGAGTGAATATCATAAGAAATGAGAAGTAGTTAGAGCTGGCTTCTGTATGTTCCTCTGTTTTCTGTTTAGTTACCTATGTGCCAAGTTAGTTGCTTTTGTGTTGTGGGTGCTCACTTCATGATCTAATTTGCATCTTAAGTTTTTAAACACTTCGAAATAAAACCCATAACATGTTAACAGAGAAAAATCCAAGCCTTGTTTAAAGAAGACATGAAAGTTTAAGTATCACCAACAAATTTAGAGAGGAAAGGAAATGCACTCTCTGGCTACACACATTTATGACATGGTGCTACGTGTACAAAATCTTTTCCAGCAATATGAATCTACAATCACTAGTCATGAAATCCCTCCGTCATAAACGAGTCAAAATCTTTTTCCATAAAAATATATTCAAAAGCATCAAAGTTTCACCAATATGTACTTTTTTTATGTTGCCTAATTGGCATTGAATGATCACACATTGGTGTTCTTGAGATTTTATTCTCTCATTTTACTGTACACACTAGTTAAGACATGGTTTAGTTATAGCATGCATATACATGGTTAAATGATAGTACGAAAAAAAAGGTACAGCTATTACCTGAATCAAAACAATAAAGCACTTATTGATGGATATATCGTGAGTAAATAAATTATCCAGGCAATACAAGATCTAGAAAAACTATGGGTAGAACACAAAGCTGAATGATAAATATGGAAAGCATGAACACCCAAAAAAATCTCATTCAAGACTCGTTAACATGGATGGACATTTAATTTATGAAACTGAACTGAATAACTTATTAACACCCGAAAGAATCATTCAACAGTCATTTTACACCATTTAGTCAAACCTAAATACATGTAACCGAACAAAATTTCCAATTACAGAAAAACGATGTATTGTACCTTCCAAGGTTTTATTCTAGATGAATAAACTTTTAAACAGTCTAATTATTGCAGCATTTAAAAGGAGAATAAGTATGCTTACCCATGAGAAATGGCCCCGTTGAAATGTATTGTCTGTGCCAGCCAAATGTGAGTCCAAAGGGGTGAGCTTCAACAGCCTGGGAGCTGGTATCTTGTTTCCAGCTCTACCACTAAATCCAGTCTTGGTCGTTCCATCTTTGTCAGTGAACAGAGTGCAAATAAGTACCAAATAAGTATCAGTGGTACCTAACACCCACTTCCCATCATAAGTTACATCAATATGCGTAATGGGAGAACCGAGCCCCGGGAAAGCAGTCTTTGCCTGCCTCATGGAGGTCTTGGAATACAACCTTATCTTCCCTTCCAGACCCCCAACAACAATAGACCCATCTCCAGTAGTAGCAAAGCACTGAAAATTGGTCCCTCGAGAAAACTGATGCCCCTGAGTCCAATGCAGGACCGGGGAATTCGCATTAGCAATGTTCTGAACCATTCCAGCACGGTCACGCATATCCCACTGACAAAGCCTGTTATCATCCAAACCCAAAAAGGTCGATTCAGAAGGATCCAATTGCGACCCTTTAGTGTCATTAGTGATATCCCTCATTGTAATATCTGTTCCATCCTTTTGAAACTTCCATTCAGTGACAATCTTGCCCGTCTCAATATCGAGCTGCTGAAGCCCATTAGCTTGAGGCTTGCCTTCCTTAAATGGACTCATAAGTAGCATATTAGTCTCAGCCCTCATTAACAAAGCCTTCTTGGGTGTCGATTTCCCCAAACTTGATCCTCCGGTATCAAATTTCGCACACACTCCCTTCCCATGAATCCCATGGTTGAAATTCCGGTAAAACTGAACACCATTCTCGTTCACCAAGTAGCTATTGTCCAATGCGCCCAGAGTTAAGCTCTGGACCCCTCCATTGGCGGCCTCCTCGAACTCCTCCATCAAGTCGTGGCTGGGCCGCACCGGCGTGGCCGACTTTGGGCTTTTCTCGGAATCCTCATAGTCCCAGGCCGAATCATCCGCCACCTCTGGCTTAACCCACCCGAGAAACTCCTTGCCGTAGACCTTGACCTTGTTCTCCTCCGTGGCCTTGACTCCGTACACGTTCTCGAACAAGTAGTCCTGAAACTCCGTCACGAACCTCCGGTACTGCTCGTCGGTGTAAAATTTCAGAGCCCAGACGCCCTTGGACACGAAATCGACACGGCGCTGATCGCCGAACATCTTCAATTGCAGGTCGGTGGAAACCCTAGCTCGGACTTTCGACCCGACTTTCAGAACCCACTCCCCCTCGCGGTCCATCCTTCCGTCGTCGTCGTAATCACCGTCGCCGTCGACATTAGAGGTCTTGATGAAGGAGTAGGCCGTCTTCTCGGAGACGATCCACTTGGCCTTGGGAGTGTTGCCACCGACATGGAGGTAGAGCTTGACGGCGTTCTGGCCTTGAGCGGCGGAGGCGGAGGAAGAGGAGGAAGAAGAGCCGTACTTGAGCTTGAGGGCCTTGAGCCTGGCATCGACGTCGTCGACGGAGGACTCTAGGGTTTTGGACTTGGGGTTGGAAGAAGCGGTTTGCGGTGGCTTGTAGTTGTCCTCTGCGTCGTCGTATTGGTCTTCGTCCTCCGATTTCTGTTCCTCCTCTTCCGACTCGTAGTCGTCGGAGTCGGTGATGTGATCCTCCCGGCTCTGAGCGGTTCCCATGGATTTTTGGAAATTCGAAATCCGATTTTTGTCGGAGAGATCGAGAAATGGAGAAATGCGAAAGCTTTTAGAGGTTATGATTTTGTGGGAGTGAGTGCAGAGTTGTATGCTGACTCGGTCGAATCTGCATTATTATATAGGCTTTGCTTTCCGCGTGGCGTTGATTTCACGTGGCGATTGCTTCTTGGGTAAGGAAAGAATTGGCTGTGGTGTCGTCCATCTCTCATTTCGTGAGACACATGCCACGTCTATGTTCAAAGTTGTTTTCTTTTGAGTGCTGATATATACCATTCCGCCATTGTTCAAGGATCACGCATCATTTTAATTTTCAATCTTCGAATCACATGAATTGAAAAGAATTAAATAACATAAATTAATAAGAAGTGCGTGAGAGAGTGTTAGATAGTACACCCCTTTTATAATTATTCGCTTAAATTCTTACAATGATCCTTTTACCCAGTTAAACAATCAGACTCGACTAAGAAATCCATGCCATATACTCCTCCTAGTTACCATCCACAATATCCAGGACCCCATTGTTGAATTAAAATTTTATTCATAAGTTTATCCCTCGGCACATATAAGGATCTAGAAGTTATACCAGAGGTAACGCTTTAATTTTTACTGTTTCAACAAACTACTTGCTCTCTCTCGCTCATTCTCTCTCTTATCTCTCACAATATTATCCTCTTATATTTCCCCCAATTTGTTTTCTTTTTTATTTCTTTTTTATGCTTGTTAGTCATCCGATTTTGACACACCCCACCCGGAATATCCACTAGGACCCCAAATCGAGGCGTGTTGGCCAACACCTGGAAGGTGACGAAGCCATAAAGTGTCATAATGTATAAAATGTGAATCAATTGAAATCTAAAAGTGCCTAAGTACACGACTGCGCGGTGAGCGGGTCTGGACCTATTTCACACATGATACAGAGCATAGGTATAGTACAATAAGGTAAGACAATGATTATACCATCATAAGAAGACGTCTGTACTGGAAAGTGCCACGAATCCTCGTCGATATAGAACTCTGCTGCTAGAACCTGGAGGGGTGCAAAAATAGAAAATGTGAGTGAGTGAACAAAACTTTTCAAACCAATTTCAATTACCATAGGCAGTAGCCCCTCGCCGTAACACCTGTATAATTTCCCAGAAAATAGAATACATATCTATCTCAATCCCATACACGGCATAACAAAGTCCACATGAATATCATGCCATAGATCTCAATAAACATATATATCTCATCGACATGTTAGCTGGAGTCACCTCACATGACCTGTACGGCTAAATCAATATCTCATTAATCAATGCTAGCACATCTAAGTCGGAGTCACCTATAGTGACATGTACGACTTATCCATATCTCATCACATATCTCATCAATCATTGCTAGCACATATAAGTCGGAGTCACCTATAGTGACCTGTGCGACTTATCCATATCTCATCAATCAGCTCATCTACCAAATCCTGCACAAGAGTCAAAACCACCTAAAGTGGTCTGTACGACAGGCTGGGTGTAAATAAATACGCTCAAGTGTTACGATCACGTGAAGGCTGTGCGAAGTATCGCAAGTCAGCTACGAGTCGGAACCACCTAATGTGGTCTGTACAATAGGCTGGCACCTACCTTGGATCCAAGGTGAGCGTGTGGTGCAGGAGATGAACAATCACGTGAAGGCTAGGCCCTGGCCACGGGCGTAGCACTAACACTGAGGTGCAGGATAATGAGCATTAAATACATCTCAACACAATCATACTCACTACCATCATTATCATCAACATGTATTCACTTGAAACTTACCTGAGCGTCGTCATTTGGCACTTCAAAGCATTCACAATAATTAGGTTTAGGTAATATATATACATAAGAATATGCCATGATGCAAATCTAAGAATCAGGCATTTCATAGTATTCCCAAAATATATAATACGGCGTAAAATATACAATCTACTCCCAACTATTTACTTTCAGGAATAATTATCAGTGATAAACCCAACTAAACATTAGTTTAACTAACTATCAAAACTGACATTTCTTACTTCAATTCTCTATTCCTCACACATTGATTTATGACCACATTTAACCACCAATTCATAAAGCTAAAACTCACACTTCCACCAATTTTCTTCACATTGCTCCATTTCCCAAGCAAGGTTTTTGTCTCAATTATTGTATTTCACTTATTGTATGGCTGCATCTAACGTCTCATTAGACTGCCTACGTACCCTAAACAGGGATCAAGCCATTCGTAGTTCACATCAATTACTTCAAAGCATTCACATTAATCATATGCAATAATTGATTTATAAACGTTTACGGAATTATCAATTATATATACATATATATATATACACACACACACGATAGAAAGGAAAAAACCCACTCACCTGGCGTCCACGCTATGATTCTCTAGCACGCACATCGAGGCGTCAGAACGATTGGTGCCTAGAACAATTATCGAATCACATCTCAGAACTCTTATCAATACGTAATTCACATAAAGCACATCCTCAAAGACATTCTAAAATAGTTTAAGGCCCATTGACCACAAGTCAACCGTCGATCGAAGATCGACGGTAGGGTCTACAACCCTGTATAACTTTGTCCAGAAGATCCGCATATCAGATTTCCAATCCGTAAATTCCAAAGATCCACATTATGCTTCTAGAATAACATACTAAAATTTCATTACGATCGAACGGTTGGATCTCCACCAATTGCCCAAAATCAAGCAGCGGTTATCATTTATTTTAACTTACAAATTCAATTCGGGAAGATCCGTACAACAGATTCTCAATCCATAACCTCCTACATTCTTCAAATATTATGTACTACAATGTAATAAAGTTTGGTGACGATCCAACGGTCGGATCGTCAATTCACATAAATACCTATTAACATATCATAGAGAATTTAGGTTCCAACAATCAACCTACGTCATTCAAATATCAAAATTGAATTCAAGACATTTAACATAGCCTACAAATAGCATTCGCAGCCCATTAGCCACGCGCCACCGCACGCGCTGCCGTGGGTGGCGGTCGGTCGCCCCGACTCGCCGAAAAATCCAACTATTTCCAAAAATTACCAAATTTCACAGAAATGAAGATCTCAGCGAGTAGAACAAACTTGATACCTGTGGCTAAGGCCAATTTGGCTTGGAAAAGCTCCAATTTCATGAAAACCCACCGGAACCCTAGTTTTTGGGTATACTCAATTCGACTCCATGGATGCTCCGACGCCCCTACCATCACTTGGGCTTTGTTCCTAAGGATGAGGGGAGCCTATTGGTAGTGACAATTGGCTGTGTTAGCTTCACAATTTGTGAATTACTATCGAACACCCACACGCAGCACCGGTGCATTTCTCCCAAATCTTAGGCCAAATTGTATGAATTTAGGGGTAGGAATGGTAGAGAGAAAGCTAGGGAGGTGTTTCCAAGTGATGGTTTAGCTTAATTCACTGGAATTTGGCCGGGAAACCATCGGTTTCTATGGTTCCCAACGGCCGGGTCACACGGGTCAAGGAAGACCCGTTTTGGATTCCCTCATTTTTCTTCTTCCCTCCTTTCCCTTTTGGTTCTTCTTTCCCATTCTTCATTCTCCCTCTCACCTCATTTCTGATTGGGTAGTGCCCATCTCCTTCCTCTCCCTCTCTTTCGCTGCCATCAGGTAACCATCCCCCCATTTTCTTTTTTCTTTTTCCTTTTTATTAATCTCCCACAACCTTTTTCATAACAAAAATTAATAATAATAAGAAATGAATAAGATAATAAATAATAATTCTTACCAACGCACTTTTGGAATACAGTAAGGTAATAGTTCATACGCGTCATGAACTAACGAGCAACGAAAATCAATACCCTCGCCTCTAGGGTATTCTCGTAAATTTCACATTTTAAGATTTATAAAATAATCAAATTTAGGACGGGTTGTCACAGATTTGCCATTTTTGGGATTTTAGTTATTAGGTCCTCAATTTGATTAATTTTTCAATTTAGATTTTTGTTGGTTATGGCAATGGTAAGGATGGTGTGTACGGTGGGATTGTGCATTTGTGGTGGTGGTAATGGTTATGGTAGGCTTGGTGAGGTTTTTTTAGAACACGAGTGTGACCTTCTCCTAACAACGGGAAGTTGAAGCATCAAAGTCACAATTAGTCAACTAGGCAGTAAATAAATCTCATGTTAAGGGTTCTAAGTAACCGAAAATGGAAAGGGACACATAACCAACATAAATCAATTTCCTCCGTTAAGGGCTCACTTTGGAACGTTATGCCACCGCAATTGGCACATATATCACACCTAGCCACGCACTATACGTTTGGATTGTACCCTGTCAATAACTATTGTGCAAAGGGTTAAGTAATAGTGGACCTCAATCTAACCAAATTTGCTACATGCATTATTGCATAACTCCAAGCAAAAACCGGAAGCTTGGTTCATTACCAAGGTTTGCCCTATCGTCTAGATATGTTTGATAAACACTTCTACTAGGCTATTTTGGGTGTGGACATAAGCGACTACATGTTCAACTTCAATACCCAAACTCCTGCAATAATCGTGAAATGTTTTCCACATAAACTTCATGGCATTATCTAGTCTTATAGATTTTATCGGATAATCCAAGTGATGTGCCCTCAACTTAATGATCTAGGCAATGAATCTTGCAAATGCAACATTCCTTGTGGATAATAAAGGCGATGTGTGACCATCGAGTCAATGCATCAACTAAAACCATAAAGTAGAGGACATGTCCACTTAGCAGTTGGATTGGTCCACAAATATCTCCTTGGATCCTTTCTAAGAAAGTGGCATGCTCTTTATAGCTGTTTTCATAGGACGGCTTCAAGCTTCACATGGTGTAATCAACAGTATCATGTATTTCATCTTTACAAATGGATGATGCACGAATTATAGGACACGTCATACTCTCTTTCAGGGTGTCCAAGATGGTCATGCCAGAGTTGGAAAGTGCTCGAATCAATTAGCTTCAGGCAAATGACTAGGTTTGCCTTGATCTTTTGAATAGTCATCATATAAAGACCCAATGAGAGTGCTTTCAACTTCTCTAAGATTTGGTTTTGGCTGCATGAAGTGAAAGTAAGGCAAAGATATTAAACGCCATTTTCTTCCATTGTTTCACAGTGAAATTTGTTTGCTCGGATGTCCTTAAAACTCAACAACATTCAACCACAACGAGAAGGATATAAGGCCTCGTTAATGGTAAGCAAAGCACCATTGGGCAACATGAGTTGGGTCTTGCCATGCCCCTCTATTAGTTACATAGGGCCATCGATTGTTGTCACCAGGATACAGTAGGTGTGAAATTGAGGAAATAAATGCAGTTACATAAAATAGTGTGTGTTGTTGAACTGCTAAACAATAAACTTCGTGGGACATTCCTATGAAAATTTAAGTTAAGTCACACAACAACTTTTCCAAGGTAAACTTTATCAGCTTAAACTATTTGAGAATAAATATTTCAAAAGAAACAAACAATAACCATTAAGGGCTTGAGAAACCAAAAACTTCCCAAAATGGCCCAATAATCCAAAAGTAAAATAGAGATTATCCAAAAACATTAAGGAAAACTCTAAGTCAACAACATGCCAATCACATTCACTAGCAGCTATCTTGCTCAATGAAATCTGAAACGACTACAGCCGTGTCATTTTACACATCTTCGGTTCCCAAGTTGTCATGCTCAACAAGTTTGGCTTTTTTCTAACGATAGTTGTGGTGGAGATCAACATTAGCAAAGCAGGACAAGTGCTAGCTAGTGATCAATTCCACCACAACAAAATTAAAGATTCGGCTTATTCTTTGGTTCAAGACGATTAGCCTTATCAATGATGTTCTAGACTTTTTGCGAGGTTGGGACCCTTGGTTTGAACCTTGCTTGCCTTTCCCTTTGTCATTCTTCAAAGCTTAGGACAACTGGCCCTTCTCATTGACTCAGTTCCTTTTCCTTCCCTTGGAAATATTCGCATTGCTTCAAGCAATGGAACACCGTTGGAACAAGTAGGTCGAGAGTTATAGTTGTGCATCAACAAGTTGTCCTTCTCAACTAGAAGAAGAACTGTTGTGAGGTTTGAGAACCTTTAATTGTTATGCTCTCTGTACTACTACTGGAGCACAATATTTGAGGCACTAAAGGTGGAATAGATCTTCTCCAACAAGTCAAAATCAATGAGTTTTTGACCACAAAATTTCAGAATCGACTGGATTCGACAAACTTCAGAGACATACTTGTCAACAGTCTTAAAGTCTTGGAAGCAGAGATTGTACTAATCGTTTCTTGCTTGAGGCAAGGTTACAACTTATGGTGATCAGAGTGGTGCGTTAGGGCTTCCCATAAAGACTTCGGGTCTTCCTCAACCAAAAATTTGGTTTGCAAGGCTTTTGCAATGTGCTTCCGAATGAAAATGAGGGCCCTAGCTTTCAAAGACTCTACATCATCTAGGATTGCTTCTGATAACTTCCTCACCTTGAAGTGCATCTTGACATCTTGGGCCCACTTGAGGTAATTGGTGCTAGAGATATCAAGAGCAGTAAAGTCTAACTTGTTCAATTTTGACATCTTTTTCTGTCGAGAAATAGGTGGATTAAAACTTTAAGTTTAATCAAAATAGATGTAAAAACCAGATTAAATGTTTGGTTTGGAAAAAAAAATTTCGGATTTTCATTCAGTGAATATGAGCTTAAGGGTGTGAACTTGGATCAAAGATGTGAACTCATAGTAAGGCACAAGTTAATGGGTTTAACTAGGCTCGGGTTTTGTTTCTTCTTGATTTGGAATATTTCTAAAGTCAAGTGAGTTTGAAACTCATAGCAAATTAACTCAATTCATGTAACTTGATGAATTATTTGGGCTATTCACGTATTCTACTAGAATATGGATTTAGCTTTGACTAGAAGCTAATTGGGCTTTCAACTAGAAAGTAAAAAAAAAAAAAAAAAAAAAAAAAAAATGTGCGTTCAATTGGAATGAGGGTTTTATATTCGACTAAAATATGAGTTGGGCTTTAGACAGGAAAGGCAATTTGGCATTCGACTGGAATGCATGGGGATGCTCATTGGAGCATCCAGATGATATAGACATGTTTATTACCAAAAATCACAAACAACTGATTTCAATTTAATATGCATAAGTTTAGATTTAAGGGGGTTCATGAACCATGGTGATTCTTCTTAACGTGAGGGTTTCGCAAAATAGAAAAAAAAAAAATTAAGCAATATGATAAACATAAAAATCACATAAGTGAGAAGAAAATATCATAACTTTCATGGGATGTTACGCACAATTTCAAGTTGACATGAACTTGAATTTTAATTAATGACCTAATAGTTATACCAATTAGTGAATGGACATAAATGTCCAGCAACAGATATTATTTGTTTGCCAAAGAAGACAAGGGCACTTCTCGAAATTGTTACAGTTGTTATAAATGTTGAGAGAATGTGGAGTAATGAGCTACGATAATGATAAAGAATCATACACTTGGTAAGTGTGGATCATGATAGTTTGTCGTAGTAATGTGTTGGCCCTTGCACACGAGTTCAAGCTAGTTTCGGCACGACAATAAAATTCAAATTTTAAATATGTAAAAGATCGAATGACGAACCTAATAATCTCTCACTTTAACTTTGTGAGATATTCAGGATGGATGAAATTGAGCATATGACTTTTGGAGTGCTGAGGCGAACGTACTTACTACGTATTGAATCTAGTGAGTTATCCAATCCAATTTCTTTGACAACCAACGATTGTTTTATGTTTGATTTCCACGACTTCGCAGAAGCCATATGAATGAGTAGAGAGTGCAGAGTATTGAATAAGAAAGACACCATTTCTTTCAGTGTGTTAGAGCACATGAAAAACAAGTACCCATAAGTATCATCAACAAGATACTAAAGAAGAAAGAACAGAGATGGGCTAACTGCCGACAGTCAGGGGGAGATTACCTTTGCATCTTATATAGCAGTTCGTCGAGCTCTAATCGCCATAGGCAGAATAAAACTCGTTCTTGGACAGATTGTGGCAACTGCACAAACCTAGACCAAATCATGGGAGGCTTGCAATAACGAATCTCATTGACTCGTTTCAAGTAGAAGCAGCACAAAGGAACCATTAGTTGCAGGTTTCCATTTGATAATATCAGGCGAATTAATAGGTCACAAAACTCACAACTACATTATCACTGCAATTTAAGGTTAAATTAATCATAGATTACATTACCGGATGAAGGCTATAGCATAATCACGTCTTCCAAATTTCGGCTTTGTCTAAAAGTATTCTACATATTACAGCTGACAGTTGGATTTGCCCAAACAGAAATAATAAGCTACAGCTTTTCTGTTTCCTTTGCCACCTTACAAACATACCTCTGCGATTCTGCCCTCGATTCCCTGAACATCAACCTCATTCTAGTCAGAGATGTAATCTATCAAAGTAGTCGGGCACAAGAAAACTTAAGGGAAAACGGATAGAACATAAACAAGTTTCGACCTTCTTTTCACAAGGCATCGCGAGAAGCAATCCGGCATGTAATAGCATCAGCAAGTGATGATATCCCTAGTTCCACACTTGTTATCTTATAGTGCTGAAAGAAAAAAAATTTCGATGATCACTAACTAGAAACACCATCGCAATAGAACTCATTGCCAGTATAAAAAGAGACCAACATACATATATACCTTTTGTATTTGGGCTTGATCTGCTCTTGCTGCTAACTCCTCCAAGTCAATCTCTTTTCCATTGACAAGTTTCTCTACTGCCTTTTGTTCTATCTATTATAACACGAACAATATTAAAATCGGAATGGCTAACAATCTTCTGACATACTGAAGCAATGCAACACTTGATCTACCAGGCTTTCCATGAGACAATGATCTTACCTCCTCAGAAGAAGCATTGAAACGAGCAGCAAGCACATAAGTCGAGCTTTCAGAGATGCCACATCTTTTCAAGGACTCTGTGATCTAAGCCACGATCAAAGCTAGGGGTTACATATTTGCAGCAATAGAAGCAATAGACCATAAAGCAAACTAGTTAATTGGTAGAGAATTACATGCTTGGATCCCGAGTAATTGTAAACAAGCTCAGAATGAAGAGTGCGCGTTGTCAGTGACTCTCGGGACTTAGATACGAGCGTCTTATGTGCAGCTGCAAGCAAAGGGAAAACATCCGGGATCTGCTTCCATTGCGGACAATGGCAAACATTAGAGAAACGCAACAACAAGCATCTCAGCAGAAAGAAGTACACAACATTGAAGGCAAAACAAAAGGCGGTTAAAGTACACGGAATCATACAAGTGAAGCATTCAGGAATGCAACTTCCGGGTTTAGTGTCCCTGATTGCATCAAACCAAGAAGCTCCCTGCAGGATAACGACTCTATTAGGCCCCCTGGCATAGCATCGATAATTCGATATCACATTCAAATTGTTTATGAAAACCGTCATCGATCCCGAAAAAGAAACAAAATACCGTCATCGATCCCGAAAAAGAAACAAAATTTTCCTAGTGACATTTGGTAACGAAATACCCAATTTTACTCTCAAGCTAAACAAGGTTTTGGTGGGAAAATCCAGGGGAACAAAATTGGGGTTGGAGAATTTTGCACGAGAAAGCAAAACCCAGTTAAGCCAGTTTAAAAACTTGAGAGAGAGAGAGAGGGGAGAGAGACTACTTGGAGTTGGTGACTTCAGTGAAGAGAGCAAGAGAGAGGGTGTTCCCATTGACCTGAAACTCCTTCATTGTTGCGTCTTCAAGCTCCGGACTTTCTACACTGCAAATCCGCAACAAAACAATTGAATTGAAGCTTAAATTTCTTATCTGAATTGAATACAAAAAATCCAAAAGAAAATCAGCAGATGGATTTTTACCAGCAGTTGATATATTTCCTGGCTGCTGCTCTGCCACTTCCTAGGGTTTTTAGAGGCACCAGGTTTCGATCGAAAAAAAAAAAAAAAACCATATTAATCGCGCGCCAGGAAGGGGTCGAACCTTCGACTTTCTGCTTAGGAAACAGACGCTCTATCCACTGAGCTACAGGCGCTTGCTTGTCCATCTATCCACTAAAATGGATCATCACTAGTTTATTAACTATAGTACGCCCGTAGTTCTTCCTCAGCCAGGCTGGGGCAGAATAACAAAGCAAGTACAACTATTGGTAACATAGCAAAAATGTGTTCCTCGTCATTAATATGTTTGCTCGTGCTAATTGTGGCCTTTCAGGCGAATGGATGATTGTATCTTTGATGCACTTGGTAGTACATATGAGAATTCTTAATTTGATAGTTGTAAATAACCTTAAATTGTGGAACAAAAGATGTAAGGAACGAATTATTTACTCTTAACGGTCAAAGCGGACCTTTAAATGAAAATTGTTGACCTGGTCAAACATTTGTTTGTCTATCTTCAAGCAAAGACGTCCACATGGCAACCAAAACCAGACAATCCCCAACCTCCCCCCCCCCCCCCAATGGCGCCCATTCGTCAATTTTAGCAGGAAGAAAAAAACTTGGCAAATGTTTTGCAAAATTTTGTGTCCTGTGTTTTTTTTTTGGGTGAAAAGTTTTGCCCGGACAACATGTCCCTCTACCTCCTTTTCCTCCTATGGCTAGTCTCCATCCCTCTCCTCGCCCACTCTCAACCTAACCCTAGAGGTTGGTACCACACATCCTCCTTTTTTAATGAAACCCTATATTTTCCTCATTAATTTTGGCTTTAGGGTTCTTGCTTGTTCATTATTTTATCCAAAACAAAACCAACCCTACCATTTTTGTGATCTTGTTGATTGGACAGAATTAGGGTTTTGCTAGGATTAATTGTCTCTATAAACAAGCATAATCCAATTTTTTTGTAGGGTTAGAGTTGTTATGAATCGCAAATGGTTTTTATCATCTCTCTTCACTCGTGTTTTTGGACATAACCAAAACTCAAAATTTTCTAAGGTTTTATTTCACTCCCACTTCCGGTAACACAATTTGATATGTTTTATAAAACAAGCAAACTCTTAATATTCTTAATATACACTTGAAGTACCCAAATTATGAACTATACATGCAAATTAATGTCTTTAAATGCAGGTTACCTCCTAAACTGTGGAGCTGGGCCGACATCTGAGAGCGTAACAGTAGGGAACCTAAAGTACACGACAGACGAGGGCTTTATATTGGTAGGAAACACCAGCACCATCAAACAAGAAGACCTTGTCCCCATACTTGCCACATTGCGCTATTTCCCTAACAAGTCCGCACGTAAGTATTGCTACTCTATCCCTGTTATCAAAGGTGGGAAGTACCTCGTGCGCACCACGTACTATTATGGCAATTTTGATGGCGGGAAGGAGCCTCCGGTATTTGATCAAATTGTGGAGGGGACTAAATGGAGTGTGGTCAACACCACGGAGGACTATGCCAATGGGTTGAGCTCGTATTATGAAATTGTGGTGCATGCCAAGTCGAAGACATTTAGCGTGTGCCTTGCGAGGAATAACATGACAGGGTCGGATTCTAGCCCCTTTATCTCGGCTCTTGAGCTGGAGTACTTGGATGATTCAGTGTATAATACCACAGATTTTAACAAGTATGCACTTAGCACAGTGGTTAGGAGTAGCTTTGGAACATCTGAAGGTGACATAATTGGGTAGAAACTCAACTCCCTATTTAATTAGTACTATCCTTGCTGCATTTTTATGATTTAAGAGCCATGCAATTTGACTATATGTAGTAAACTAGATCTCTTATGGAAGTGTAACTAGGTGTAGGTACGTACTAGTGAGAGAGTTTGGGAGTCACGTTTCACCTTTAATAGAGATAATGCGGCAAAAAAAAGTTATCCGAAAATTTTTCGTTGGAATTATATGGTACTTATGATACTGCTCGTGTCACATTTGCTGATAAAATTGTCTGAAGTTCCAACATTTTCATCGATCGGCGTTGTAGATTACATGTCTAATAATTGTATATATGCGAGTCATACCTATGTCAATGACATAATCTACAATGTGATTCATGTATTCATTAGTGACTCACATATCCTACACCAACCTAAGTTTACATGTTGGATTTTGAACTAAGTGGTGGGATATATATATATATATATATATATATATATATATATATATATATATATATATATATATATATATATATGAAGAACTAACCAGAAAATTGTATACATGCTGAAGAATTTAAACTATCTGATGTTGAATATGTAAAATATGAACTTAGCTTTCCAGATGACAAGTTCAACCGGTTATGGCAACCACAAATGGACCAGAACCCTATTGTGAGATGCAAGGCCAATGTAACTCCCTCCGATTTCTGGAACATCCCACCAGCAAAAGCATTCCACAATTCTATCACAACAAGCCGAGGGAAGCAATTGCATGTCAAATGGCCATCCTGGCCACTCCCCAGTGCAGCTTACTACATTGCATTATACTTCCAGGACAACCGAAACCCGAGTCCGTTTAGTTGGAGAGTCTTCAATGTTTCTATCAACGGCAAGAACTTCCATTCCAATGTCAATGTTACCACCAGGGGTTTGACAGTTTATGCGCCGAAATGGCCTTTATCCGGGCAGACTGAAATTGTCATGACTCCAGGTCAAGGGGTACCTGTCGGGCCTGTCATCAGTGCTGGTGAGATCTTGCAGGTCTTGCCTCTTGGAGGAATGACTCTCCCTAGAGATGGTATTTCATTCAAGCCTAAGATTATTTTTAGGGAAGTCATTACGCACTCCTTTTTTCTCTTCTTGCACTTCTCCCTCCTTTTATAGCCTTAGGATTGAATAAATGAATAAAGGATCAAAGGGCAGAATGCAAAAGGTGAAACAGGAGTGCGAAAATCGCTAACCTATTTTTATGAAACACTCCATCTTCTCTTGTTGATTTTGACCCTTAATTTTGGTGTTCCTTAGTTATGGCAATGAATGAGTTGAGAAGAAACTTTGACAACCCACCTCCCGATTGGAATGGCGATCCTTGTCTACCTGAAGGGAATTCATGGACTGGTGTTACGTGTGATCGCGGGAAGTTTTTTCGAGTAATAACTTTGTGAGTTTCACAAGGATTTATGGCACGACTGAGTATAGATATAATAATATAATTATTAGATATTTCCTAGATAATGATTAATGCTAGGGGATTTAAATTTGATTCGTAGTCGAATGTTTTTCTATTACGTGAAGGAATCTAACCGACGCTGGAATATCCGGGTCACTAGCACCAAACATAGCAAATTTAACTGCACTCCACCATATGTAAGTAACCATGCACTTGTTAGTCGCACTACCAGTGTTCACTGGCTTGCCTTGTCACGATCACTTCCTAACTCGCGTGTTTGATGGAATGATTTCCTTACAGTTGGCTTGGGGGGAACAAACTTTTAGGCAACATCCCAGAAATGGGCTCATTGAAGGAATTGCAGAGTTTGTATGTTATATTTAAAGTTCTATCTCATTCTTCATTCTTTTAGATAGCTAAACCTTTAACTCTGGTTTTTTGTTGTTGTTATGATAAAGGCATTTGGAGAAAAACCAGCTTGAAGGATCAATTCCTAAATCATTAGGCCGACTTCCAAAACTGCACGAGATGTGAGTATATAGTCTTCCATCAACAAATAGTTATCCAATAGCAAATCATTCGATTTTTGGGACTTATTCTATGGCATCAACTTACTTTGGTGACCTGTTTTGGTTTTACAGTTTCCTTCAGGATAACAAGCTTGAGGGTGATGTCCCTAAGACGCTACAAAATACAAAGATAAACATTCAGTAAGAAACAACAACCTTAATCTCTAGTTTTTCCCCCAAAATCGGTCAATTTCTATGCATTCTATCATTCTTAGAACATATATTTTCTATTCTGCTAAAAGAAAAGGCTATGGTTCTTTTGCAACTTATGGTGGTTAATATTTCAGGTTGAAGAATGAGGTTGACAGTGAACCAGAATCTCCAGTTAACATGTGACTGGGAAGTTTTAGTCGCTAGAATCAGACTACAAGAGTCAAATGACAGGAACGGATCACCATAACGTGGAGAGACGGCAGAGTGAGATGTATGGGCCCCGCTTCAATACTAATGTGTTTAGAGGAAGGTCTTCATGTTTATATATGCATCTAATTTCTCAAAATGTCATACCATAATTGTAAAACAAACAAACCAAGTGCAGCATATGCGATATGAGTAACATATTCACCACTAACATGTTGAACATAATTTACTTAATTACTAATGAGAATGTTATGAAGGGCAAAGTGCATAACTATTGATATCCCGATAGCTAGTCTTATTTTGTTCTGTTAAATTGCATTGTTTACAAAAATCGGAGATACGATATTTTTTGGATTGAAATTGGAAACACGTATTTCTGATTCGATTCAGCCAAAAGTCGAGCCTAGGAGAGACAACTATGAGAATAATTATCATATGAATTGATGTTAGAGTTGCAAAGGATCTCGGAGGATTCTGCTGGAACACTAATAAAAGAGGTGATGTTAATAGAGCCAGGGAATTGACTAACACCCTCTTTCATTTGCAATGACATCATGTGCATGAAGAGGCATATCGATGGAAATAGTAGAAGAACAACATTACTTTGCATGCTAATCATGTTTGAAAATCATTGGATTCCAAAAGCTTAAGTTCATGCGTGCATTGCATTGTTAATCATATCAAACGTAAAGACGAAATCCTTTCACACTGTATCTCGTTGATTAGGCACGATGTCATTATCTTCCGAAAATCAACTAAACAAACAAAGAACTCAAACTTAAGAAAGGTGCAATTTGACTATAATCACAATAAAACTTTAACAAACGATGCATTAAACATGTAATCTAATAACTTGTTAAGTGATTGGATTAGCAATAAAGTTTGCAAATAGTTAAAATAAAGTTGTCTAAAGCAACTTACAACCAGCTTACATATTCTACCACATTAAAATCCAGATTCATTTTTTTCCCTTGTCATTTGCTATTTTGAAGTTTGAACACAAGTGTTGCTCTTCTATAAACCAGCATAATATGAATGTGGAGGCATAGCCAGTCACTTCATCCTTAATATATCTCTCTATTAGATTTGTTAGGTGTAAGCAGAATGTGAAGAACTAGAGAGAGAGAGTATATATAATGGATATATATATATCTTCTTTTACTATTGAAGAATATATTTCTATAGTTATTATCTCCATGTGGTAGGTCTAAAGAGTAAGCATATTCTCATATACTTTATTATGTACAATTTATTGTTCTTTATTAATATTTGTAATCGTACTATATATCTAGTCTAACAATATTTTTTTACACTTATGAGTGAGGTCTCAAGTTCGACTTACATAAATGGTAATGACGTATTATTATATAATTGTGTTGAGTTCGATACCTATTTAGTGTCTGACCCATTGTGCGGCTTAACTCAATCGCCTCCTCTCATCATCTTAATTTATTTAAGTGTATAAACACAATGAATTAAATGTAACTAAAACTAACAATGAACATGATAAAATACAAAGTTAATTAGAAATTACATAATTTAGTAAATAGCAATTAGAAAAATATAATATTCAATCGAAATACGTTTGAAATATTTCGAAAAATTTAGTTGGAATATTAGTAATTTTTCTTAATCTCTATATGCATTCAAATTTCTATTTAATCTTTTCAAAAAAATTTGAATTTCAAATCGAAAATTTTAATGGTAAATATGGAAATTCCAATCCAATAAGCTCTCTCTTTTCTTTTCTTTTCTTTTTTTTTTTTCCTTCTTCTTCTTGAGTGATATCATTTAGGTTAACCACATTTTGCACTCTCCATGTTTGTTGTGATTTTTAAAATAGACCATGAAGTTTCAATTTTCTTACATTGGCCCCTTAGATTTTGGGTAAGTCTTCGTGCAACCCTTGTTTTTGTGATATTTTCATCATTCATATGAATTCAGAGTTCATCACTTGTTACCATAATTGTCAAGTTTTTTGATACATATGGATGAAAAAATGGTTTCCAAAGAGAATGAAATGTTCTAATTATCCTTATGTATGATGAAATATGATAGATTCATTGCTCTACATCTTCGAAATTGCACAGAGAATAGTTTAACATAATACTAACAACATTTTCATTAACTGTTCCAACTTCTATTACGATGCACTACTCATAGTAATTACCAAAGAACTACCTCCTCTGACCAACTCATATCCATTGTACACTTGTCACAAACAGATGATGTCAACTGGCATTTAACAATACCCCTTCTTGAAACACAAGTTATACCCTCTCAGCAAAACAAATAATAGTAAACAACAACAGAAATTGCAGTGCAGAACTATTGACAAGTAATACAACTAAGAGAAAATTTCAGCAGCACAGAACAACATTACAATTACAAATGCACCACTTCTAGAAACTTGAGCTTTAGATCATAGTACAATTTCCCAGTGGCATTTTCCTTCAAATGATTCTGCCATTGGACTAGCACCTCAGTAACTGCAGTATTGTTCTTCTTAATCATTCTACGGTCTAAAATTGTCATTGGGACATCCTGCAGAATTCCAGAATCTATGATAATTGGTAATGGCACAGTAGCTTGGATAGTAGCTCCCAAATGTGTTTTGAGGCAAGATATATGAAAGATAGGATGCAATGCAATTTAAAATGCTCAGGCAGCTGTAATTTGTAAGGTATAGATCCCACCATATACATAGTTTGGAATGGGCCATAAAGTCTTGGTTGAAGTTTGTGGAATGGAAGTGAAGCTAATGACATGTGTTGGTATATAACTAATCTCAAGTAAACCCAATCACCAACATTCGATTCTCTTTCAGACATATGTTTATCAAATTTGTACCTTCATCCTGCACTAAGCATTTTCTAAATTGCTTTTATGTATTGACATAACTCTATCTTTGTCTTTTAAAGATTGATCCACTGAATCTACTTTAGTAATGCCATTTTCATATGCATGAACTGTTGGTGGATCTTGACCATACACAATCTCAAAGGATGTCATCTTTGTTGCAAAATGAAAATTGGTATTATAAGACCATTCAACCCATGGAAGCCAATTTCTTGAGTTACAAGCTACAGAAATATCTCAATTATGTCTCAAGGCATCTGCTTAATACTTCTACTTGACCATCTGATTGTGGGTGATAACCAAAACTATAACAAAGAGAAGAGCCCTGCAAGTGAAAGAATTCCTCCCAAAATTTGCTTAAGAAAACTAGATCCCTATCACTCATTATTGACTTAGGCATTCTATGTAATTTGAAGATGTTTTCAACAAAAAGCTAAGCAACCATAGATTCAGAATAGGGATGACTCAAAGCAGTGAAGTGGGCATATTTAGATTGTCTATCAACCACCACCCAAATCATAGTCTTACCCTTGCAAGGAGGAAGAATTACAATGAAATCCATGGATATATCAATCCAAATTTTGGTTGGTATAGGAAGAGGCTACAACAATCCTAGAGAAGCTAATGTCTCAAACTTGTTTTGTTGACAAGTAGGACAACAAGTAACCAAATTTTTAACAAATCTCTTCATCCCTTCCCAATAGAAGAACCTAGAAATTCTTTTATATGTCTTCAAGAAACCTTCATGGCCTGTTGTAGGAGTAGCATGATGTTATGCGAAGATTTTCTCTCTCCAAGTACTAGCAGGACTTAGTATAATTCTATTTTTATACCTAAGAAATCCATTATCAACTTGAAACTTCAAATTGGAAATAGTGAGATTATTGTCATCAACAACCAAAATTTTCTGGATTTTTTAAATTACCCAAGGATCATTCCCTAATCCCTTATGAGATCATCGATCCACCGTGAGTAAAGATATGAAATAACCTGAAGTTCCAACTCTTGTATAGATTGCAGAGAAGAGTTATAGTAGTCAATGGAGACCTATTTAAAGCATTAGCTGCTTAATTATTGCACACTTGCTTGAATTAGATCTTATAGTCAAATCCTAAAAGTTTAGTCACTCATTTCTGTTGAAATGGAATATGTGCTTTTCCTTGAAGAAAATACTTCAAATTGTCATGATCAATTTGAATAATGAAGTTGCTTTCAACTAAGTATGACTATCACTTATAAATGGCATGAATAATTGCCAACATTTCCCTCTCATAGGCTGACAACACTTGATTTCTTGGACAAGGGGTCTTGCTAGTGAAAGCAATTGGTCTACCCTCTTGTTGGAGTACTACATCAATCTCAATTACAAATGGTTTACTAAAATCTAGTAATGCAAGCACTTATGGAGGTAACATTGCCTCTTTCAAAGTGAGAAAAGCTTTAGTAGCTACTGAAGACCACTTAAACCATCATTTTTAGTCAAAGCAGTCAATGGACTAATTACCTTAATACTATCACAAAATTTGGTACATGCCATTTTGCAATTGATTCCAACTTGGTAGGATTTGTATAAACTCACTGTTTAGATACAATGTGACCTAAATATTCCATTTTAGATTTGCCAAATGCACACATAGATTGCTTGACAAACAAACTATGCTCATTTAATGTATCAAATACCAATCTAAGATGATCTAAATGCAACTACGATGTAGAGCTATAGACCAAGATGTCATCAAAGAAAACTAAAATAAATTTTCTTAAATGTAGTCTAAAAATCTCATTTGTAAGGCATTGAAAGGTTGATGGAGCATTTGTTAAACCAAATGGCATCATCATGAATTCATGATGTCCATCATGTGGTCTAAATACATTTTTCTCAACATCATTTGGATGCATTTGAATTTGATGGTATCCCACCCCTTAAGTCGAATTTTTAGAAGTATTGTGCACCATATAGCTCATCCCATAACTCATCAATTAGAGGTATATGAAACTTATCTTTAACTGAGATGATGCAATTCAAGCCTCTGTAGTCCATGCACATGCACTAAGTACCTTTCTTTTTCCTTACAAGTATCACTGGAGATGAGTAAAGATTGTGGCCAACTCTGATGAATCCAACCTTTAACAATTCTGTAACATACTTTTCTATTTCAGCCTTCTATATTGGACTATATTTATAAGGTTTGCTATTAGGTGGCTTGTTACCATGCATCAATGGAATTCTATGATCATGGCTTCTGTGAAAAGGTAAGGATGTAGGAGTGAGAAATACTATTTCATAATCTTTTAAAAAGGGTAACTATTGCAGTTGAAATTTATTGAGATCTTGAGAATTTTGATACAAAACTGCACATCTAACTGCAGCAAATTGCCTTCTTCAGGTTCCATTTGATACAAAAACTGCAACAATTGTTGTGTCTTGTACTAACAATTTCTGCAATTGTAATGCAGAAATATCTTGAATATGTTCTTCACTAGAATTATGATTGGTGATACAAAAGGTTTGAGACCCTTTTGTGAACTACATATAAATCTTATCAAAATCTCAAAGTATAGGCCCCAAGGTTCTAAGCCATTGCACTAATACAACATCACACCCTCCAAAAGAAATGACATAAATATGAGATACGAGTGAATTTTTATACGGTAATAGAGGTCTGAGCTAATGTACCTTAAGTAGCTACTTTCTCACCATCAGCTATCTTGACATTAAAAACATGACCTTTATCTAAAAAAACCTTTCACCCTCTTGACTAATCCCACATCTATGAAATTGTGAGAACTTCCTAAATCAATCAAAATAGTCACAAGACATTTCTTAATGTAACCAGAAACCTTCATGTTTTGAATTGTTGGAGGTGTAGAGGTACCAAATAATGCACGAGCAATAATCTCTTGTTCTTCATTTTCCAAGTCTTCAGTTTCACAAAACTCAAAATCTTGCACATCAATCAAAAGAAGTTGCTTCCTTTCACAAGTATGCATTTTTAGAAATCTTTCTTTACAATAAAAACATAGGCCAATTTTTCTACAATGATCTACTTCTTCAGGAGTTAATCGCCTAATATTATGAGGTTTGGGACGAATTTTACTCACAACATTAGTATTCAAGTTCTGTAGAGGAGATCAAAATTTTGATTGCAAAAATGAGGTTTAGATTTCAACTTAAGATCTATGAGTTTTGCATCAATTTGATGAGCAAAAGCTGCAGCTTTAAGAACATTTTTGGGTTTCAGTAACTTCACATCATGTCGTAATTCTAGCTTTAATCCTCCAATGAAACATTATTTTAGTAATGCAGAACTGATATCTCTTGTTCGATTAGCTAATCTTCTTAAATTGAGCACATAATCCTTAAGAGTTCCTAATTGCTTCAACTTTACCAGATTCTTAGCTAAATCTTCGAGTTCAGAAGGACCAAATTATTGATACATAACCGTCATAAAATCTTCCAAATTCGTGTAATTAATCAAGCAATGAGCACATTGAAACCATTGTAAAGCTTCTTCCTCCATGTGAAATGAAGCTATTTTCACTTTCTTGGATTCTTCAATGTTGAAGAAATCAAAATAATGTTCTGCTTTGTATATCCACACCAAATGATCATCTCCTTCACTAAATCTAGGAAAATCCAATTTCAAGAACGAAGATTGAATCTGCTGTTTACCATTGTTCCCAAATTCTTGGTGATTAAAATTCGGGTACATGTGATCCTGACCTTGGTTCTCACCAAGGGTAGCTTCAGAAGATTCACCCAAAGGACTGCCATTACAACGTGCCATGAGTGACTGCAATTGCACCAAGATCAATTCTTGAGTCGCTTTACTTCATCTTGCGAGTTCTTGAATTCATCGATCTCAGTCTCCAAACTGGAAATCTTGGATTCCATACTTTTTTGCAAAGCTTGCCATGTCATACAACGTTTAAGGATCAAGAGGAACAAACTGGCTTGATACCAATGATAGATTCCTTGCTCTATGTCTTCGTAATTGCACAGAGAAGGGTTTAACATAATACTTGTCACAAACAGATGCAATGCACTATTTGTAGTAACTACCAACTAATTACCTCTAACCAACTTATATCTATTGTACGCTTGTCACAAACAGATGATGCCATATGGCATCCTAACAAAATAATGTTATGGAGAAGAAAGAAAGTCCTCATTCCTGACCAAGAGGGCAATATTGTCCTTTCATAATGCAACGGTAGGTGGATTTCACACAACTTTCCTTTCTATTAGTTTTGATAAACAAAGAAGTATTGCGGAATAGGAATGACTCCTTGCAAACGTCATAATATGAATTATTCATTCCATTTATCATTATCTAAAGATCATCTTTAGACAATTTCTTTCGATTTGAAAATTGTTTAGTTATATATGTGAATCAAACAAGTTGACAATAATCATGAGGATATTAGATGATCTTTAGATGGAGTGATGCATATGCATTCTTTACTAATACTGCATCACAGATTGTGGCTACAATGCGCCCTAATATTGAATGCTCCAAATTACAATAAATGACAATTTATTTGACATACGTTAATGACTAAAAGTTATATAAATTAGATGAATTTTTCTAGAGATGTTTAGATGAAGGGATGCACATGCATTCTTTACCCGTACTACATCCCAGGATGTGACATATTGAATGCCCCAAATTCATAGCCGTATAATCTAAATTTTAAACATTTCGTAACAGTAAGATTTAAATATTCAAATATGACGGTTGCTTTTCTAAATATCACCTCTCTCTCTCTCTCTCTCTCTCTCTCCTCTGACTCTTGAGCTCCTCAGCATTTCTTGGAATGTTGGCTACTAACCCTCGCCTCTTCTTCCCCACCAGACTCTCACCCCTCCGTTGCGGCTCCGGCACCGGCACCGGCGACCTCCCCCGGGGCCCCACATTCCCCCGCCCAATCCAATTCCCCTCTGCCACCGCTGACGGGGCTTCCATCGGCGTCCAAATTGGCCAAGACTCTGACCTCGACGGCGGCAGCAATGGCAGTTCTGGTGTTAAGGTGAGCGCCAAGGAGAGGAAATGGTCGCGTGATAGAGAGAGCTACTTGTTCGACAACGGTGACGCCCTCCCGCTCCCCATGACTTATCCCAATACGTCTCCGGTCTCGGTGGAGGAGATTGACCGGAGGCTCCGATGCGATCCTGTACTTGAGGTCAGAATCTAACTTCTTGTATTCTGCAAAGTTGCTTGTGGATCATTCAATCAAAATATTTGTTAAAAAGATAAGGAAATTGTTGTAGGATTGCAAGGAAGTTGTGTACGAATGGACAGGAAAGTGCAATAGTTGCCAAGGCTCGGGATTTGTAAGTTATTACAACAAAAGAAGAAAAGAGACAGTCCGCAAATGCGTACCCTGCCAAGGAATTGGTATGTATGATTCTACATTTTCTTCTCTTGTGGGGGGCTTACTGAATTGTTCATTACATATGTGTGTGTGTTCATACTGTTTACGACTTTAAACACTCACACGAAGAGTAAGTAAACGGGCTTTAGCTCTTAAACAGTAGATTTTCTGATACTTTGTTAAAACGCTTAGAAGCGTATTTTGATTTTTAACATAGACTGGTACAAATACCGATTGGCTTGTCGGAATATGTCAACGTTCTCCCTTCTAAACAATACAAGGCTAAGTTATATACTCCGACTGGTAGGCTTGACAGCCAAACTGAACACGCTTAGTGCAAATCTTGGGAATAGAGCATCATCGACTCATTGTTCGAATTCTCTAACTTAGGCAAGTGGGAACAAAAAGGCCTTCTTACTTGGGAATAATCCTTTGATATGTTTAATTCGGGTATCTGGAAGTTCTACTTGGTTTCTTTGCATGCCTCTGGGAAATTTTTATGTTGTACGTTTTGCCATTTGGCTTCTCTGAATTCTTTCTCGTATTCATAAATTATGTCAAGAACTTATAGAGTTCCCTGTCATACCTCTCATTTTCTCAATTACTGAGGCCAACAGGCGGTAGCACAACTTAACCATTGTCGGTTGGCATAAACATCGACTCCCATCTCTCTGTGTGTGTGAGATAGAGAGATAAATATAAGGAGCTATGATAGTATGTTATCATCTAATTTATTTAATTACATGTATTATGTTACTATCTAGTGAATTATAAACAATCTAAGCTTGTGAAGAGCGGATAGGAGTGTTCATACTCATGAACCGGAAGCTCTCACAGCGTCAAGGCAAAGAATCGCTCCTATTGGAAATGAAACTGTATAAGGTAGTGATTGACAGTTATCCTGAGTACAATGAACTTACTGGCTAATGTTGGACGAAGCATCCTTGTGGTTTCTGGTATATGCAATTCTTCCATCTCTCATCTGTGACTATATTCAATAGAATTTATAGAGACAATTAGAAGCGAGAAACCAGTTCCTGTTGGCTGGTCGAGATTTTCCTCTAGTAATCATGAGTTGTATTGGTTGATGTGTAAGTTTTTGAGTCCAGTCCTCAAATTAGTTCCTCGTTCAAATGTTTCTTTAAGTTAAGTTTGCAACTTAGGTGAAGGAGAAAATATATCATCTCAAGATTTATGGAATTAAATTAACATAAGCATGTCTACTGTTTTTTTTTCAATTCTCTCTTTTTCTGCACTAAAACCTACAGACGCTTTAGTTAGGAGATGTGATTACGAGACAGAGGCTCAGGGCCAAAGAGGTAGAGGAAGACCTAGGAAGAATTGGACAGAGACTCTAAAAAAAGGCTTGGACTACTTGGATCTAACGGAAGACATGGTACAAAACAAGGGACAATGACGTTTTAGGATTCATATAGCTGATCCCACTTAGTGGGATAAGGCTTTGTTGTTGTTGTCGTCCTCTCCTTTTTGCCAACTTTCTTTTCTATTGGATGGTGGTTTAGTGCTAAAACTAGAATCAAGGACAATGTTTGGCAACCAGTTGAGTGCCATTCTTTGTTGCAAAGATATATGAGGAGACATTTGATGATGTGTAAACGTTAACTTTGATATTTACTATATGAAGGAAGCCTTTATGGGTAGGATGCTTAAAGGGCTTGAAAGATTGTTCAAAGCTCGAATGGAAACTTTACTGATTCCTTCGGGTCCTCATTTTTGCGTTTAATGCGTGCTTTCTAACTTTACTGAATCTTTCGTAATCCTTGTGGCTTTGAATTACAACCTTACCGAGACATTTACCATTGCAGGATATGTACAGAAGATAACAGCTCGCAAGGACATTGAAGTGATGGAGGATTTGGATAACGGAAAACCGCCATGAGCTAAACGGAGTTATTTCGTACGAGATTTTTTTCGTATACCAGGAAATATTTTACGATTAGTTTGGTATACCGGGAAAAAAATTAAAGCCACTCTTCAAAAGGAGAGTTTTGAGTAGGAGAAAGGAGATTGTAGTTGCTTGTAGCTTTTCTAAAGAATGTATTCTTTCTTATCTATTCCTAGCTTTTTCCGTCAGTTATCACCTAAGAATCTTTTGTTCTTGAGTTACCACAAATTGGTAAAGGAATCAAATTGTTGTGTTCAGTATATAAAGATCGGAGACGCCCGGTTTCTGCAATCTCGTAGTGAGGGCTACCTGGACCGTTGCATCGAAGTTTGATTTTCGTAGTTCTTCTTGATCAGCTGAGACGAATATGGCGAATGCAAACTTCCTCGACTTCCAGTACAACCTCTCAAAGAGGAAGTTTCTGCGCAAACCATCTCAGATGTTTTCCTTTCGAGACAGACAAAACTCCGGCATAGCACCTACTTTCGAGCCAAATCCCAATGAGATGAAGAAAGTATTTGAAAAGTTCGACTCCAACAAAGATGGGAAGATATCTCAGGCAGAGTACAAGGCGATACTGAGAGCACTGGGAAAGGGAAACATGATTGGAGAAGTGCCGAAGATTTTCAAGATTGTTGATCTGGATGGGGATGACTTTATCAATTTCGAGGAGTTCATGGAAGTACACAAGAAGGGAGGGATTCGAACGATGGACATCCAGGATGCTTTTCGGACGTTTGATTTGAACGGCGATGGAAAGATAAGTGCAGAAGAAGTTATGGAAGTGCTGAGGAGGTTGGGGGAGAGGTGCAACCTTGAAGACTGCCGGCGGATGGTGAGAGCGGTTGACACTGATGGGGATGGTATGGTTGACCTAGATGAGTTCATGAACATGATGACTCGTTCCATGAGACCAGCATAGAGCAATAGAGACCTAATTTTCATTTGTGTTTCTGTGTGTTTATGTAAATCCATGTGAAGCACTTCAGTGTGGAATTTGCCTTGCATGGTGAATGGTAGTAGCATAATGTGAGATTACGTTGTTTCCCAAAGACAACAAATGCTTCTCTTATTTTCTTCGAGATAATATGCCCTGTAACTGGTGGTATAATTTGCCTCGTGTTTATCTCGCTCATCACATGATCAAGACACAATTGTGTTTTATCTTGCTCATCACATGATCAAGACATGAGGGGATATACAACTAGAGAGAGCTAAGAATCTCATCAAAATATAGTCTTATGAACATCATCTAAATTGGACACTGGTCATCTATCATGCCAAAGTCCCTCTTTTCTTGTTTTATAAATGGGGGCGGTAAATTCGAATTCGGGACATCTTCTAATATTGACCAGAAAAAGTACCACTAGACCCAAAATATTCATGCAATACTAAATACCAAAACACCATCTGTGCACCATAAAGTTAGAGAAACAACCATCCTGACATGTTTTGACAGTATGTTCTAATAGCTTCAAGACATCATTAACCAAAATACAGCTATTTCCATAAGCATCTCATAGGAAGAAAGCAATCAGAAGGCCGAAAAAGGATAAGCAAATGTGATTTGGCATTTTGACAAATAGATAATGCAATGCATATAAAGCTCAGTATGTATGTCGAAACAAGCAGTGGATGGTTAATCTCCTACCAACTAGAAGCACGGGTACTGGTCTGCAAAGGATCCCGTATATAGCTCGGCATTGTTCGAAATTTTTACACACCAAACTGCAACTGGGAAGAACTCTTTAGACAGCTCTGAGGTGACATCTGCTCTTCACCAATAATCCCCGCAAGAGCATTTTCCGTCCTTGAAATGATGGAATCGTTTGTTGTCCCTGACGATCAATTCCCTTCCAACAATCTTCGACATGATCTTAATGGCATTATGGCAGTCACCGCAGACGCGGAGGTTCTTGATGATCCTAAGAGTTTGCCTTGGCGGAGTACTGATGAGACCATACGCAATTGCCAAACGCTCACTATGATAAAGCAAGGCCTGCTCCTTAGCCTCCTGATCAATGTCATGAAGGACATATCTTGTGTCTGGCACATAGCCTCCTCCTTTCATCGCAGCAAGAGCCTTCAACTTCTCATCATCCTTGTAGAGCGTTGGATTTTTAAACTCACTAATTCTGTTCTTCCCATCAAGCATGCTAATAGCAGTATGCTTTTTCGGTGGTGGAGTTGGGATCTTATTCGCAACAGCCTTTGACGGGTCAAGAGCAACCATTAACTCCTCAGCATGATCTTCAAGATCAATATCTCCATGAATCCGAGCATAACTTTTCAATGCCTCCCAAACCGGCACTGTAGCCTCAAATGGGAGCTTCTCAATATAATCAATTGCTTCGTAAAGATGACCACATTTTCCAAGCACATCTAAAACTCCCATATAATGCTCCACTCCTGGAGAAATTCCATACTCAGTTTTCATCGACTCAAAATGTATAAATGCTTCTTCCACCGCATCTGCACTAGCGCAAGCTGAGAATACTGCAAGGAAAGTTTCGGAATTGGGTTGCAACCCTTTCTCCCTCATCACCTCAAACATCTGCAATCCATCATCTCCTAACCCATTATCCGCATACCCATTAATCATTAAATGCCAAGAATCAATATTCTTCTCAAGCATATGATCGAACACTCTCCGTGCATCAGTCATGCTCGCACACTTTCCATACATTTCAATGATTTTATGGATTAACTCACGATTAACCCTGCAGGTAGACTGCAAAAAGAAATCATGAGCCTTTTTTGCGTCCTCGAGCGACTTCAACCTCCCGCACAACTCAAACAAAGAACGAAAGCAATCAGCATCAGCCTTGACCCCTTCCTTATCCATCAACTCAAGGGCTTCTTTAGCCTTTCCCTCTTGGCACAACCTCCTCAAATCATCGATCGAACGGGGCACAACTTCCGGGGTTTGATTCACAGCCTGAGCAGGGTTTTGAAGTTGTGGGCTCCACCGATTAGGGTTTTGAGGTTGGGGGCTCCACTGGTTAGGGTTTTGAGCTGGTGGGCTCCACTGATTACGGTTTCCAGGTTGTGGGTATCCTTGATTGGGATTGTTCCACTGATTTGGGCTTCTGGGTTGCTGAAAATTGGGGCTCGGAGGAGGAGGATTCACCTGGTTAGGGTTTTGATACTGAGGAGTGCCCTGCCCCTGCCCCTGAGCCGGACTCCACTGATTCGAGTTTCCGCGTTGTGTGTAGCTCTGATTCTGGTTAATCTGGTTAGGATATCCGCGATTGGGATAGTCCGAACCCTGATTAGGATATCCCCGATTGGGATAGCTCTGGTTCTGACCCTGATAATTGAACTGATTCCCAGGCCTCTGGCCCTGGGTCTGCGAATTCCACTGGTTCGGGTTGCCGTATCCCTGACCTTCTGGGCTCCACTGGTTAGGGTTCGCCTGGTCATTGAAATACCTAGGATCGGACGGCGGGGGTTGCTGCTGAGGAGGCCTCGGGTACTCATTTGGGACGGCGGAGGTGCTTAGGGTTTTCGCTGATGTTAGGGTTGGGATGGCGGTGGTGTTGTTGCCGTGAAAGGAGGCGAAATGAGAAGGGTGAAGAGGCCGTAACTTTAAGAAAGGAGACAGCGAAGGGCTTCGTGCGCGTCGAATCGCCATGAGAGACGCCATTTCTGAGGGAGATTTTAGCTTAAACCCTAATGAAATGCTCTGCTCAATCCTTGTGTATAAAACCCGCGACTTAAATTAAGACTCGGTTTGTGCTCGACTGTACATACAAGCCTTTTTAATCTTGACAGTCCAATATCATCCTACTGTTGAGATTAAGCCACCTATTTTAACAAATGCTCTGCTCAATCTTTTTATTTTTTTATTTTTTTTTAAGTCACTCAGTACTATGGTCTAAAGGTATTCCTTCTCACTTGGAAGCGAGAGGTCTTAGGTTCAAATCTCATGGATGACAAATTTTGACACCTAGACCCCGAACGTCCACCTGGATTCTGAATCGAGCTGTGCTGATCGATACTTGGAGGGTGACGAAGCCATAAAGTGTAGTGATGTAGAAACGTGAATAAATTTAAACCTAAAAGTGCCTAAATACAAGAGTTCGTTGTGAGCGGGAGTGAACTCAATTCACATGTGATGACCCTAAAATAGGGTAAGAAATTATACCATCGAAGGTAACTCATCTACCCCAAAATTTGCCAAGAATCCTCGACGATATGAAAGCTCAGCTACTAAAACCTGGAGGGGCAAAAAATAAGGGTGAGTGGGCCTGAAAATAAAGTTTTAATAAAAACATTTGAAAACGTTAGAACCCTTCGCCGTAAAACATGTATAGTTTCCAAAATATACATACTACGTATAATATGAAAATACTTATCGTAGCCTGCAAAACGTAAATAAGGCATGACATCCCAAAATTACAAAATCTCAACAGTAATATAAGTAAAATTAGGTGCTCAACAAACTATGCTAACACACGAGTCGGAGTCGCCTAATATGATCTGTACGACAAGACTGACCCATACACGTGAATGACTGGCCTTGGCTCGAGGTGAGCACTAACATCAGGGTGCAGCAATGATGAGCAGACTACGTAAATATAAGCATGCCATAACAATTCAATAATTCTAATCAACATAATAAACTTACCTGCTCTTCCTGTAGGATTATTTAGGCACTTCGCGACAGTGCAACATTTCTTATAACATTATTTAATCATGGCATCAAAGATTATAAGCATACCTGTGCATCTCGTAGGATTTATGATAACTTCATAATTTTCCGTTATTTCGCTAATTCTTATAAATTTTAGTCTAAATCAGGCATACGTAAGAAATTCTTTTCCAAATGCATAAATGGAAACTATCAATTATATATATATATATATATATACTATAAAAAGGAAAAGACCCACTCACCTGAAGTCCGTGCTACAACTCCCTAACATGAACATCGAGACGTCATTAACGATCGTCGCCTAGAACAAATTTCAAATCATTCTAGAACACTTGGGGATGTGTTTTATGTAAGCTACGTGTTTTATCGATAAGAATTCTAAGACATGATTTGATATTTGTTATAAGCGACAATCGTTAGTGATGCCTCGATATTCATGCTAGGGAGTTGTAGCGTGGACTTCAGGTGAGTGGGTTTTTCCTTTTTTATAGTATATATATATATATGATTGATAGTTTCCATTTATGCATTTGGAAAAGAATTTCTTACGTACGCCTGGTCTAGACTAAAGTTTATAAGAATTAGCGAAATAATAGAAAATTATGAAGTTATCATAAATTTTACGGGATGCATAGGTATGCTTATAATCTTTGATGCCCTGATTAAATAATGTTATAAGAAATGTTGCACTATTGTGAGATGCCTAAATAATCCTACAGGATGCTCAGGTAAGTTTTTTATGTTGATTATAATTATTGAATTGTTATGGCATGCTTATATTTATGTAGTCCACTCATCATTGCTGCACCCTGTTGTTAGTGCTTACCCCATTCACTTGTATGTTCACCTCCGCACCACACGCTCGCCTTAGATCCAAGTAGGTGCAAGTCTTGTCATACAAGTCGCATTAGGCGACTCCAACTCGTAGGTGACCGCGATTTATCGCCAGTCTTTACGTGATCGAAGCACTAGAGCGTATATTATGATTACACCCAGTCCTATCGTACAGGTCGCATTAGGTGACTCCGACTCGTGTGCTAGCATAGATTGATGAGCATTAGTTCAGTCGTATAGGTCGCATTAGGCAACTCCGACTGTTGTGCTAGCATAGTTTGTTGAGCACCTGATTTTACTTATATTACTGTTAAGAGTTTGTAATTTTGGGATGTCATGCCTTATTTACATTTTGCAGGCTATGGTAAGTATTTTCATACTATACATTGTATGTATATTTTGGAAACTATACAAGTTTTACGACAAGGGGTTATAACGTTTTCAAAGGTTTTTATTAAAACGTTATTTTCAGGCCCACTCACCCTTATTTTTTGCCTCTCCAGGTTTTAGTGGTTGAGCTTTCATATCGACAACGATTCTTAGAAAATCTTGGGGTATACAGTTACCTTCGATGGTATAATTTCTCACCCTATTGTACTGTACTGTACTTATACTATGTCATCCATGTGAATTGGGTTCATTCCCGCTCACAGCACACTCTTGTATTTAGGCACTTTTAGGTTTAAATTTATTCACATTTTTACATCACTACACTTTATGGCTTCGTCACCCTCCAAGTGTCGACTAGCACAGCTCGATTCGGAGTCCAAGTGGATGTTTTGGGTCGGGGTGTGTCAGTTTGGTATCAGAGCATAAATTTGGGCAGTATTGTGTTCATCACACGTGTGATGTAAGCATTTTTTATTCTTGAGCCTAATTTCCGAATCCTGCCACCTCGTTGAGTACGAAAAATGTATTAACTTTTTCTCTAAGTTTTGGTGACTTAGACGACTTATCGACATTCTAGAACATCGTTTTGGCAGACGCCTCTAGATTTAAGCGACGAACCTCCCTGCCAAGGAAAGATGTGGATTTGAGACAAGTTGATGGCCCTGAAGTAGGGCTACTATATCGATAGTTGTGCATCACGGGGGATTTACCCATCAATTCCACTACCATCTAGTCATTTCTACCAACCCTTTCGAGAATGGAAGCTAATAATAGTTTTGATCCCTTGGCAATATCCGTTAGTATACCTTCTATCGAAATTCCTACGAAGTTGTACTTTCGTCAAAATTTCCAGAAATGTCTCTAGTGTCAATGTGGTGCTAAAAAAGTAGCACTCGACATAAGAGCATCAAGGGGACAATCACTTTTGGTCCCTGAACAGCACTAATCTTTCCAAACCCACTAGTGATCATTCCAGATCTTTAGGAGGAAGATCGACTTCCATTTCAATCCGTCCTAAAGTAGATTATTAGAAAATTATTTTTCCGGCCTTAGGACGTTCCAGCCAAAGCTAGTTTCCTGAGTTTCTTTTGGTGATGTACTTGTCATTTCAACGAGAATAAGCACATGTATGCGAGTTGTTATACCTACGGTCAGTAGAAATCCCCGAAGTAGTAAGTATTTTTCCTAGAATTAATGAAACCACTTCACCAGACCAGTTCCTTACCAATCGTCCATTAACTAACTATCCGAGTGGGCTCTAACCTGTAATTAGCTTATGGTGGCACTATTAATTGACGATACTGTCTGATATCCAAGAACTGTCAACCAGTATTCAGGCGGTATGATTTCTAATACCAAACACATGCTAGTATATGGAAGTGATACCTTTGTGCCAGAACGCGGTTCACAGTTTCATTGTAGCGAACAATATCAAAATATCATAATTATGTTAATTAGTGGCCCAACTGATAGACTGATTAACAGTGACTACTTAAGTCGAAGAAACAAAATCATGGAAACTTAGGAGCATACTTTGTAATAAGACAGTAAACTCACGGTTATGTTAACCATATTACCCATTTAGGTAATCAAAACTTCTTCGACTAGCCACCTCTCGATCACTTCCACAAGTAGACAGTAGAATCAAAATACGAGATGATATCTCACTGTTAGAGTGATTTGAGTGTCAAGAAAACTATAAAGACCTTTTAGTTCATGTCGTAGAGTTGGTTAGTAGTATAGTACATTTCGAGGACATATACCTTTGGCGTCATGTCTCAAAATTTTACTTAGGATGCCACCGAATGCAAGAAGTAGAGTACACGATCAATCCACTTTCTCATACTACATCAGTTTTCCTTGCATCTTTTCGAACAAGTCTTACATTATTGAGATAACTTAGTTACTAAAGCTTATTTATTAGGAATTTACCCAACCAAACACCTTATCTAGGGAACCTCAAAGGAGAAAGATCGAACTTTAGGTTCGTACCTAGATTTTAGAAACTTAATCAGGTGACGACTTTGAATTGATGGTCTACCCGACCACTTTTGGAACTCGAGTTTTCTTTCATAGCTTGTTGAATTCGTTGTAGTCTTACAAACGACTTTCCCATCTACTTTAGCAAAGATCAAACTTCCTAAATACCAACAGTCAACTTTATACCAAATTTCTCAAATGTTAGTTGGTTAAATTGGTACATTTTTTGGGAGACGTGATCTTGGTAGACGATATTCTTTTCTTCTTCCCAAAAGGTTGTAATGGAAGAAAGTTGAAATTCTCATGAAGTATTGTGAAATTCTCACTTATCGATCGAGGAAAGTTAGTATAGTTGTGATGTTAGATATGAATAAAGTTTCTGACAACTGAACTATTGTCTCATCTCACCTTTGTTTTACACCTTTCGATGACATTGATCATTTTGGAAATCCATGTTGACATGTTCCTTGGACATTCCGATTGTACAGAGTTAGCATAGTGGAGCATCACTTATATTTTTCAACGGTTAAAACCGTCCGAAAGTGAACCATCTTATTCATGACTTGGAGTCAACAGTAGTCAACTTCATTTGAAAACCGGATGACACTTCTCTGTAGAGAAACGTGTCCAAAATCCTTATCAGTCTTAGACCTCTCAAGTGCATATTCATTTGAAAAGAATTAGATTTCTGACAATGGCGTTAGAGGAACCAAATCAACATCTACGATTGCACTACCGTGCATTCCTCCGGTTGTGTAAATGTAATTATTATTTACCACATCAAAAGACGTGTGTACCTTTACACACCTTCAGCTTGTCTTATCTCATTTCAAGTGGAATTCACGAGTATTGACATGGCATTACCTACAAACCACCAAGAAATCGTTCGAATGGTTATGTTTGTACCATACTTGACCAATCCCGAAACTACTAAGCACCGGTCAACAACATACCGTCAAGGACCCACAAGACTTTTCCTCCAACCAGGAGGCCAATCACAACACGACACATGTCAATGTCAGAACAAAGCTAGAAACTCTCTTCTATAAAAGGGGATCATTCTCCCACAATAATCCCTAATGTCATTTGTACTAAACTATTCACTAGAACTCACTAAAAGAGAGCTTGAACCTATGTATTTGTGTAAACCCTTCACAACTAATGAGAACTCTTCTACTCCGTGGACGTAGCCAATCTGGGTGAACCATGTACATCTTGTGTTGTTTGCTTCCCTATCTCTATTCATTTACATACTTATCCACACTAATGACCAGAGCAACCTAGCGAAGGTCACAAACTTGACACTTTCTGTTGTACCAAAGTCCTCGCCGATTTTGTGCATCAACATTTAGCGCCGTCTGTGGGAATCGCACTTATTCCTACTCTCTCCAGCTTTGTCAAGCTGGTTTCCACCATTCGCACACTTTCTTTCGACCAGGCACCCCTCTTCAACATGGGGAGTGAAGGGAGCCACAGCACACATAACGACACCCCCTCGCACTTAGTGCGAAGCAACGAAAGAAGGAACGAAAGAAGTTTGCTCTTCAGGCTAAAGTTGATGAGCTAGAGGCTCAGAACAACAAGATAGCGATAAAGAATGAGATCCTCCAAGAACAGTAGGAGAAGCTCTTCGGAATGCTTCATGAAGCTAGGCATACTCAAACACACGAACTCATCGCCCCCGGGGAAGTCAACCACTACCTAGGTGCCCCTCCAACACGAGGGATCACCTGCCTTCAACATGGATATCCCTAATGAGGAGCGAGTTACTCATCAAGGTGTTGATCAACATGAGACCTCTCTCGACCCAGCTGCTTCGACCCGAAGCAGGAGAAGTGGAGGAAGGCACATTCTTGCAGAAGGAGTAGAAGGATTAAAAGCCGTTTATCGCGACTGTCGGGACTTCCTGAGGCAACGTCAAGAGAACCCCATCCACATAAGCTCGAAGGTCAATGATCCAAGGGTTTTTGAAAGGTTCGGTCCTCTCCCATGCCCCAAGACAATTGCCAATCTAGGGAATAAGCGACATGTCCTAGAGGAATATGAAGGTACGGGGGACTCGGGGGCGTTTCAACAGGGTCGCCCTGGAAGTCAATACGGTGAGTCCAAAGAAAAAACCCATGCCCTTAACTAAGCTATCCTACGTCCAAGAGGAGATGGAGACTTACGGAAGAAGGATCCAGCAGTACCTGACTCCACTCAGGGCCTTGAGGAAGTAAACAAGTTGAAGGCCGAACGTCAAGCAGAAATACTTGACTGGAACCAACCTAGGCCTGGCCCTCTTACAAGGAGGATCCTCGACACCCCCTCCAAGCAAAGACAAAGCAAAAGTTTGGCTTACAACTCTACATTGGAAGGGAGGACCCGATTGAACACCTTAACCTCTTTGAGTCCACCATGGCATACCGGATGCAAACTGACGAAAAGCGATGTCTTCTCTTCCACTCTACCCTCTCTGGCGAAGATCTAAATTAGTATTGTCGTCTTCTACCTGAGACAGTTGACTCATTTGAGGAACTGAGGAAACTATTTGTCTCTCAACACATTTTCCAGACAGATCGCTTGCATTCCGCAGATGACTTGTACACTATTCGCCAGAAGCCGGATGAGTCACTACGAAAGTATGCTAGCCGCTTCAGCCATGAGTATTCTCGTTGCGCTGAGGCAGATGACAAAACCGCCCTTAAAGCCTTCACGGCAGGCCTACGTGATTGTTCCTTCAAGTACATGATTAATGCTAACACTTGGAAGACTTACTCTGAGGTAATGGCACATGCTTATAACCATGCCTCTGCCGAGGTAAGGACATATCAAGGGAAACTCCCTATAGCCATCCGTTATCAGCAAATGGGGAGGGGAAGCCAAATCCAACCGAATGAGAAGACCTCAATTTTCCAAACAACAGCGACGCTTCCCCCTGCCCTACCTAATACCTCACCAAGTCAACATGCGTATCATTCTCAGGGCAAGAGGAAAAACTTCCATCATCACCAGTCTCATTTTAATAAAAAGAGTAAGGGGCACTATCGCGATAGCCAAAGGTATCGTCACGATAATACCCGTCCCCAGGCAGTCAATGCAGTGGGCCAAACACGTGTTAAGAATGGTCCTACCCCGAGGTATGAGACATACACACCTTTGAACGCCACATGCACAACCATTTACCCCAGTATAGCTCACTTGATACCAAAGTCAAGGCCGAGGGAGCCAAATTTCAAGTCCACGAAGAACACAGGCATGTTTTGTGGTTACCACGAGTATAATAGTCATGATGGCGAGAAATGTATCACCCTTCATGATCATATTGAAGCTTTGGCACGTGAAGGAAAAATTGACCAATTTCTCCTTTACCCTCCAAGGGATAACCGCAACCAACACCAAGTGAATGTGATATATTCCATAAGCGGTGGCACACCCATATCTGAATCTTCCAACAGGGCCATTAAAAACAATGAACGAACGTTGAAGCCTGGCCACCTAGTGTTTCACGTGGAAGACATCAGGGGAGGCAAGTATCAAAAGCCTAACTGGGATCCAATATGTTTCTACCCTGAGGAAGAAAGATGTATTATCTATCCTCACAACGACCCATTGATTGTGGAAGCTCACATAGCCAACTTTGATGTACAACGAATCCTGGTAGACATGGGGGCGTCGGTCAATATCATGTTTGCTGAAGTTTTCAAAACACTTAATGTAGCTGAACACTTGCTCGATCACTCGGTTTCTCCTCTGATAAGCTTCTCTGGTGATGTCATGCAACCTTTAGGGAGCATACATTTACCCTTCACCATCGGTACAGGCCCGTACACAGCCACCATTACCACTAACTTCTTGGTGGTTGACTGCCCAACGGCATACAATGTCATCTTTGGGCGCACATGCATTAATGATCTCAAGGCCATGGTATCCACACATATGTTGTTGATGAAATTTCCAACCCCCTATGGCAATGGTTACATTAGTGGAGATCAACTTAGTGCATGATCATGTTACAACATTTCAGTCAAGCAACAACACTTGCATGTACCCAAAGAAACACTTTCTATACATGACCAAGTTATCAAGACCAGCTCGGACAAAGCCAACTTGAATATTCACGGTGGTAACAATCAACCCGACGATCCTCGAGATGACTCTTTCACTCAGCAAGCACAACCTGCTGAAGAGTTGGAGAAGGTCTCTATCTCAAAAGATTATCCAGATTGCATAGTGAAGATTGGCACCACTTTGTCACCACCTATTCGGTTGGCATTGTTCTCTTTTTTGCAAGAGAACACTGAAGTCTTCGCCTGGTCATACAAGGACATGCCAAACATCTCTCCCGATATCATTTGTCAGCTCTTGAGTATTGATCCTAAGACCAAGCCGGTGAGACAGAAGCGAAGATCTTATGATGCTAAACGATATGAAGTAATGAAGGCAGAAGTTGAAAAACTCAAAAGCATAGGCTTCATTCGTGAAGTCAATTATCCAACGTGGGTAGCAAATGTGGTCCTTGTTAAGAAAAATCCGACCAAGGAAAGTCTCTTGCTTTAAAAGATCTTGTGGAAAATATGTGTTGACTGCACCGACTTAAACAAAGGATGCCCGAATGATAGCTTTCCTCTTCCTCTCATTGATAGACTTGTAGACTCTATAACAGGGTGTGAACTCTTGAGCTTCATGGATGCTTACTCAGGGTACAAACAAATCCTCATGAACCCTTCAAACCAAGAACACACGGCCTTCACCACTGATAGAGGACTATATTGCTATAAAGTCATGCCATTCGGCCTAAAGAATGCAGGGGCGACTTATCAAAGATTGGTCAATTCAATGTTTGCTGAACAGATTGGGAAAGACATGGAAGTTTATGTTGATGTTATGTTAGTCAAAAGCAAACATGCTGACCAACACATTGCCAACTTGTCTGAAACCTTCTTCATCCTGAAGAAGTATCGAATGAGGTTGAACCCCAACAAATGCGCTTTCGGTGTGGGCTTTGGAAAATTCTTGGGCTTCATGATTAGCCAACGAGGCATTAAAGCTAACCCCAAGAAGATCAAAGCAATCATGGACATGAAAGAACCAGTAACCTCAAAAGACATCCAGAGCCTTACTAACAAGGTGGCAGCCTTGACCAGGTTCATCTCTAAGGCCACAGACAAATGCGCTCCGTTTTTCAAAGCACTTAAGGGAAGTAAGAAGTACATCACGTGGACTGATGAATGTGTCGAAGCATTTAAGAACCTTAAGGAGTACATGAGTAAAGCCCTTTTGCTTTCCAAATCTGAAGTTGGCGACACCCTAATTGTCTATCTATCTGTCTCAGCTTCAGCAGTTAGTTCTGTTCTCATTCGTAGGGATGGTAGTATCGAACGACCTGTCTACTATGCTAACAAGGCTTTACAAGATGCGGAGACACGATACTCCAACATTGAGAAATTAGCTCTAGCATTAGTCATGTCTGCTCGGAAACTTCGCCCCTACTTCCAAGCACACTCCATCATCGTGCTTACCAATCACCCCGTTCGACAAATACTTCAGAGCCCTGACACTTCGGGGCAAATGATCAAATGGGCCATAGCACTGGGAGAGTTTGACATCTCCTACCACCCAAAGCTAGTTGAAAAGGGCCAACCAGTTGCAGATTTCATTGCGGAATTCACTTATCCCGTTGACATTTCTCCTACACCTGAGGCAGTGGCTTCATCACCCCTGGAAACCCAGAAGGTAGAACCAACACTCCTAGTATGGACTCTATATGTTGATGGCTCATCCAACCAACAGGGTTGTGGAGCAGGACTAGTCTTGACTACACCCAACAAAGTGGCAATAGAGTATACTATTCGCTTCAAATTCAAGGCGTTAAACAATGAAACCAAGTATGAGGCCCTTTTAGCAGGCTTACATTTGGCCAAACACCTTGGAGTTAAACAAATTAATATCTTCAGTGACTCCCAATTGGTGGTTAACCAGGTCACGAACAACTTTGACGCTAAGGATAACTCCATGGCAGCGTATCTTGCACAAACACAGCTTTTGCTCAAGCACTTCCACTACCAGATCACCCAAGTCCCTCGAGCGGCAAACAGTCATGCAGACGCTTTGCCTCGCCTTGCCTCAGCAATGGAAGATAAGATTGGGAGAAAAATTCATGTCGAATTGTTGGCAACACCAAGCACTATGGTCACAGAAATGTGCAACTTGCAACAAAGGGATAGCTGGATCACCTCAATTTATAAATTCCTTGTTCATTGCACTCTCCCAAATGATAAAATCCAAGCTAAACAGATTCGATACAAATCTACCCGCTACCTAATCATTAATGACCAACTCTACAAGCGAGGTTTTAACCTACCATACTTATGGTGCCTCATACCTGCGAAAGCGGAAATTGTCCTTCGAGAAATACATGAAGGAGTCTGCGGAGATCATGCTGGATCTTGATCCATAACACACAAGGCTTTTCACCAAGGATATTACTGGCCAACACTCCACCAAGATGCCATCAGAATATCCCGCTCATGTGATAAATGTCAACGCTACCTAACTATTCATCACTCCCCCCCCCCCCGCGCCGAGCCTCATACTCCTATGATCAGCCCTTCGCCCTTCGCCCAATGGGGACTTGATTTGATCAGCCCAATGCCTGCAGGAAAGGGCAAAGTCTGTTATGCAATGGTTACAATTGACTACTTCACAAAGTGGGCCGAAGTAGAACCCTTGGCAACCATTACTGAGGCAAAAATAGAAGACTTCGTATGGAAGAACATCCTTTTCAGTTTTGGCATTCCTAATGCAATAATCACGAACAATGGGCGACAGTTCGACAACAAGAAGTTCAGGATGTTTTGTTTTAAGTTCAACATCAACTTATGTTTTGCCTCCCCAGCTCATCCCCAGTCTAACAGACAAGTTGAGGCCATCAACAAAATAATCAAGTTTAGTTTGAAAACCAGCTTGGACAAGGCTAAAGGTTGTTGGCCAGAATTTGTACCCCAAGTTCTTTGGTTATACCGCACTTCATTTCGGACTTCAACAGGAGAAACTCCATTCTCACTTGCCTTTGGTACAGAGGCTGTTGTCCCAGTTGAGCTTGAGCAAGCAACGTTCCGAGTCCAGAACTACATACAAAGTGAAAATGACAAACATCTCACCCTCAACTTGGATCTAGTCGAGGAACACAGAAACCAGGCCCACTTAAGAAATGTCGCCTATAAACAGCGTGAAGACTGGGTACTGAAGAAAAGACTACTCTGCGACAAAGTCCCGAGTGAAGGCACATTTAGCCCAAATTGGGATGGACCGTTTGAAGTTATTGGCATCAGTCGCCCTGGTTCTTACAAGCTCAGGAGCTCCGATGGCAAGACCCTTGGCCATCCATGGAACGCTGATCACTTGAAGTACTATTACAAGTAGACTCACACTGTACAAGTGTTGAGCTACGGCCATTCGGCATCCTATGTAATGAAGGCCATTTGGCATCAATTCAATAAAGAGGTGATTTACACAACTTTGTCCTAACTCCCTTACATCCCTATCACTGAAACGCTCAGGTTTGAAGCTTCAACATGAATGCTTACAACATGAAATAAAGTCTAAGTATATGTCAACATGACTTATATCCAAACAAGGGATCCCATCATACATTCCAACACATTCATACATAAACATCATACATTCTAACACATTCATACATAAACATCATACATTCCAACACATCCATACATAAGCCAACTGTGCTTCGAAAAGGTTCAACATACTTTGTGTCATTCGACACTTGCTACAATGTGCCTCGACACCTTGCCCTTATTCTCACCAACCAAATGATGAAATGTGAAGAAGGAACTTATTTTCATGCCACCAAACAGGTGATGAAATGTACAACTCGTACTCTCCTTCATGCCACCAACCAGGTGATGAAATGTACAACCCGTACTCTAACATCATTTGGCAACTTGTCACTCATGCCACCAACCAAGTGAAGAAGGAACTCATCTTCGTGCCACCAACCAAGTGATGAAAGGTGATAAAGGAACTCACATTCGTACCACAAATCAAGTGATGAAAGCAACTCACCATTCATTCCACCAACCAGAAGACGAGTGATACAACTTGTACATGTGAACTCCTAGCATTCATAAATAATCAAAACCCTCAAGCTTTACAACTCAACTAGGGGAGCACTTATGCCTAATAAGAGTTATAGTCACCAACAAAGTCTTATTGCAAGCCAACAACAGCTAGTGCATGGTATACGAAGATCAAGCTCTTCAGCCCTCTTACATCTGCTTCTGACATTTATCCTCTGTAACAATGCAAACACTACAGCTTGTAGAAAGCTTCACACACTCTTAATCAAGACTGTTCGAAGCAAATTCAATTTATATGGTCCATCCAAACCTTCGACTACTACAAGGTATGGCTTGCATCACAATCTCTTGCTCAGCAGTGTGGAAGCAAAATTTGTATATGTTGTCTCTCCCACATTTTCTAATTTCTAATTTCCCCCCCCCCCCCCAAAAAAAAAAAAAAAAAAAAAAAAAAAAAAGGAAATTGGGAAATTCAACAACTTCAACAAATGGAGGGTAACTACAATTCTCAAAAACTTCACACACTCTTGATCAAGATAGTGTGAAGCAAAATCAATTCATGGTGCCCAACAAAGCTTCAACCTCAAAGCTTCACCTACAAAGCTTCAACACAAAAGCTTCATCAATGGAGAGCAACTACAATTCTCAAAAGCTTCACACACTCTTGATCAAAGTAGTGTGAAGCAAAATCAATTTATGGTGCCCAACAAAGCTTCAACACAAAAGCTTCACCTACAAAGCTTCAACACAAAAGCTTCACCTACAAAGCTTCAATACAAAAGTTTCACCTACAAAGCTTCAACACAAAAGCTTCAACAGCAAAACTTCACCTACAAAACTTCAACATCAAAGCTTCACCCAAAAAAAAAAAAAGAAAAAAAAAGGGAAAGAAAAAAAGAAAGATGAACCTAGGCCTCCCTTTCTTTGGGCCTAACAACTTTCATACCAAATATATACGAAGGAGGAGTTTTGGGCAACCACTTAGAAAGGAAAATGATGAAGTTATGGGGGACTCCTACCATATACCACTATACCTTTGTACTCAGAAATTTCGTGACTACTCAGTGCCTTGGATTTTTCAAGTCCCCAACCGAGAAGTTTTCCTCACTCAAGAAATTAAATGAGCACTACTTCAACCTACAGGGTCCACCCATGAAGTTTCAACATGCAAACTTCAACAAAATAAAAAATTCAAAAAACTTGGTGAATGATACCTTAGTGTATTTAACACAACACATTGAATGAAGTAAAGCTTATTTATTGATATCTTTGATAAATTACAAATACGTGCATACACATGAATCAAAACAAACAAACAGGAGGGTGCCTTCACAAAGGCTGCTCAGGAAAAGTCTCAACACTCGGCAAAGCCCCAGAAATAGGAGGCACCCGAGGGTGATTATTTGGAGCCTCAGTACGGGCAGAACTCCAGAAAGAGGAGGCACCAGAGGTTGATCATTTGGAGCTTCAGTATGTGGTACAGCCCCAGAGGACGAAGGCAATAAATGTCTTTCGAACAAACTCACAAACCTCTGATAATCGTTTAAAATCTGACCCTCAGATTCCTGTAACTGGTTAAGCTTTCTCTTCATGGTTGTAGCATAGCTATGTGCGAGCATGTGCAACTGTCCATTCTTGTGCTTAAGCCCTTTGATCTTCTGTTTAAGACTTATCACTTCAGCCGCCAACGATTCAACTTGGCGGGTTTGAGCAAATAGGCGTTCAGCCATATTAGACACATAACCTGCACACTGAACACTGAAAGCCAGAGAATCCTTAACAGCCAACTCATCGGATCGTTTGGAAAGTAGTCTGTTGTCTTTCGGAGTGAGAAGATTTTTGGCCACCACCGCAGCGGTTATACAATTCTTCATCGCAGAGTCCCCAATAGTAAGGGGACCAGTAGGAGATAAGAAGGATGGGCGCCATATGTTATCCTGAAGAGACATGGCTACCTTTTCTACAACATTCAAGTCCAAACGACGGTCGGACGGGCCAGACATTCTCAGAAAAAATGAAGAAAAAATGAGGTACAGTAAGTTTCAGAAGTATGAAAATAAGGGAAAATTTTCTACAAGCAATAATTTTCTGAACGTACTCTTTGAACTTAATTGGTACTCCTATAAAACAAAGAGCCAGATCTTCAACAAGGCTGCTTGATCAAAAATCGAAGATGCACCACGCTCCGAATTTCGAGAAGCGGATTTCCTGAGTTAAAATTTATTAGCAATCTTCACACGCAACATCAGTTCCTCGAATACCAAGGACAACTTTGCCAAAGAACTCTGACAAAGTTAAGACAGGTAAATGTTGAAGGCCTAGTTACCCTACTATTACCCATAAGAATAAAGGAACAGCACCATTGCTTGATTATTGGAAAATCCTTATGTGTGTCAACCTCTATGCTCCGTGGCAAAGCAGACTTGCAAAAATGCCCAACCTTTCTTCACATCTGAGAAAACACTCCCAAAAAGATTGCTTGCCTAGAAATCGAAAAGGCACCGCTCTCCAAATCTCGAGAACCATATCCCCAACAAGATTGCTTGCTCATAAATTGAAGAGGCACCGCTCCCCGAACTTCAAGAAGTCGGATTTCATTGGATAAAATTTGTCCACAATCCTCACACGCAACATCAACTTTCTGGATACCACAGACCACTTTTTCAATGTGCTTTGACAAAGTTAAAACACGTGAACCATGTAGCGACCACTACATTGCTTTGATTGAGAAGGGTAAAGGAACAGCATTACCACTCGTTGTTAGGACACTTCCTATATATGTCGACCTCCATCCTCTACAGCCAAGCAGACCTACCAAATAAAAAAAAATGCTCAACCCTTCCTCACATCCGAAATGGCACTCCCAATCTAGCCTCTCGAAATACTCTGTTTTCTTCTCGTTCGATAATACCCATGCCAACCAGCCACATCAGAGCAAGAATATCTCATATCATCAGGGTTGAAAGCAAAAGTATCACATATCATGCTTTTTCCCTGTCTTTTCCTTTGCCCTTGCAAGACAAAGAGAAAAAATACAATCAGTCGGAACCTGAAATCAAACTTCTGATCTAGAATTGATTACCCGTAACCTTTGCCTGGTCATTTGCCTAGCATTCCTCTCGAGTACTCATCCTCAACTGTTGTCAAGGTCATGAATTCCTTCGGCAAATACCTCCGAAGAGTTGGTACGATATTGACTCTTTACACTGAAGCTGCCAAGCATTGATGAGTCACTGAGAAGTAGTGCTTTGAATGACCATTTAAATGCAAAGGTTGCGCACCATTTCTGCTATACAAAAGATTGAAGCAGAAGGTTCAACGGCGAGCTAGAACATATCACTACAGCACGACGCCCTTTTTGTGGAACCGCACAATCCAAACGGAAGAGTCTAAGTCAAATCCAAGCTCGGCATCATTGCTCTAATTGAAGAGATCGAGAAGCCTCAACAGCCTTTTGCTAACACCGTCGTCGAAGAACAAAGCTTCGTCATACCATATCTACTACTTTGTCAAACAGTAAAAGTATCCCATATCATCAGGATCGAACATACTCTAGGCTTGACAGACTTGTTTTGAACCTCAAATTCTGGAGTTAGTCGCTTCTTTGAAGGATACTAGAAAACCCTTTAACCCAGTTCAAGAATAACTCTGTGGAAAGTCAAGTACAACAAAGCACGTGCCGATTCGTCCGTCTTCTCCAAAAACAAGAGTACCTCATATCATCTCTTTATCCTTATTGCTGAATGAAAGACAGGGAGAATGAGTACAATTAGCCGGAACCCAAGATCAACCTACCGATCTGAGACTGATTGCTTGGAACCCTGATTGCTTACCTTGTCTGTCACCTCCTTCAATAGATCTCCTCGCTTAGAGACTTAGGGGACTTCTACTATATGGTTTGTATCGCACTTGACCAAACCCGAAACTACAAGTAAGCTTTAAATGAAAATGATTACCTTGTGCGTCAACGCCAACTAAAGATACCACTCCTGGATGAAGGAAAAGTACTTCCAAGAGAAAATGCCACATCTAATTACAGGACAGAGAAGACAAATGAATACGACACCACACTTCGGTACTTGGAAGTTTCGTGATTACTCAATGGCTTGAATCTTGCAAGTCCCCAACCGAGGAGCTTCCCTCACTCGGGAACTTAGGGGAGCACTGTTTGTACCATACTTGACCAATCCTGAAACTACTAAGCACCGGTCAACAACATACCATCAAGGACCCACAAGACTTTTCCTCCAACCAGGAGGCCAATCACAACACGACACATGTCGGTATCAGAGGCCAATCATAGCGCAACACGTGTCGATATCAGAGGCCAATCACAACACGACACGTATCAATGTCAGAACAAAGCTAGAAACTCTCTTCTATAAAAGGGGATCATTCTCCCACAATAATCCCTAATGTCATTTGTACTAAACTATTCACTAAAACCCTTCACAACTAATGAGAACTCCTCTACTCCGTGGACGTAGCCAATATGGGTGAACCACGTACATCTTGTGTTGTTTGCTTCCCTATCTCTATTCATTTACATACTTATCCACACTAATGACCAGAGTAACCTAGCGAAGGTCACAAACTTGACGCTTTCTGTTGTACCAAAATCCTCGCCGATTCTGTTATACCAAAGTCCTCGCCTATTTTTTACGCTTAAGTTAACGATTAGTCTGAAACGAGCTACTTATACCTTAGTAGGGGTGTTGCATTTTGTTCATCCTACAATTAGCATGGTTGCAACATACAAATATCTTTATTTTTAGTTGCATGTAACTACGGTTACATTTTGGTTTTTTTTTTTTTTTTTTTGTATGACACTGTTGAGACATAGTATGGAGATTTTATGCATATCACATGATTGACAGGTGAATATTGCGATAACGTATTTAAATGGTCAAGATTTTGAGGTAGCAATTTGTGTGCTATTGACGTTATCACCCGAAAGGGTAGTACGTGAGCGCGATCGAGGCCCTAATCAGACGATGTATGTGTATTTCCCAAGGAGGGGCAAGATGGTACTATTGCACCCTCAGGAATTATTTGCTTGTTTAACATGACAATAGAGAGTTGTCAGTATCGCGGGTTGCAAACCGTAATATCAAGAATTTATTTGTTGAACTCGTTAAGCAAGTGGACATTTAGGTCCGTCTACATTAGTATTTTTTATTTACTTATACGATTGGTTATTTATTTATTTATTGTTCGGGCTTAACCCAATGATACTACACGCTTATTCTTGGAGTACGTGATGAAACAAGTGCGTAGGTGAAAAATATTTTATCTTCAACTTTAATTTTAGTACAATTACTTTAACTTTACTTTATTTAACTTTACATTATTTTATATATGTATTTTGACGGGATGTTATTATACATATATAAATATTTTCGACGTTATGATTTTATAAAAGCAATATATTTTGGTATTATATTGAAGGAGAATGAAAGTTTGAGTTTGGAGGCATGAAAGAGAAATCATTGCAATTCGATCACGACGGAATGACATTATCTTTTATGCAACCACTCTAGCTTGACTTCTTCCTTATATATACTTTGTTTCTATCTTGTGGAGTATATTATGTATATCAAATGATTTCAAATTTCGGGGACGAAATTTTTTTAAGGTGGGTAGATTGTGACAACCCATCCCTAATTTTAAAATAGTGATTTTACGAAAATGCCCCTAAAGGCATAGATTTTGACTTTTGTTGACCATTAGTTAGGGAGATGTAGGACTCATTCTTTTAGCGTATCCTCATAGTACTCGTTACTACGAGTGCATAGGCAAAAGACGTTTGTGAACCTAAGTTTTAACGGTATAGTTACAGACATTTGAAGTCGTTTTATTAAATTTTAGATTAGAAATTAATTAAACTCCCACCTTGTGGGAAAGAGGCCCAATCAGTTATGAATTATTATGGACCAATCAGACTAAAGGCAAGGACCAATAAAAAAATGAGGGGGAAAAAGGCAGCAGCCAATGAGGGGAGGGGAGAGAAAGCTCCCAGCCTCTCCTTCTTGTCAACCATCCATATGCGCGCCCAACCCGACCAAATTCCGGTGGTTTATGCCATTTTTTCCATCGAACCACCACCATCCAACACCTGCAACTTCTTCCACAACTTCCCATCCACCATCTCCACCAAAATTCGAAGGGTTTTAGGTCCAAAATCGTGTAGAACCTCATCGGAGAACTCGGTGGTTCTCAACGGCGGCTCTGTTGTTTTGGAAAGTTTCACCACCCATTACCACCCTTAATCAATTCACCACCCATTACCACCCTTAATCAACTCCTCTTGAACCCAGAAACAAGTCCCAAGCCTTGGTTGGTGCGTTGGAACACCGAGGAAGGAGAATCGAAGCTCAACCATTCTAGGGTTTCTGGCGAGTTTGAGGGAAATTGGAGCTTTTCCTGGCCAAATTGGACTTGGCCACAGGTATAAAACTTGCTCTACTAATTGAGATCTTCATTTTTGTAAAATTTGGTAATTTTTGGAAATAATTGGTTTTTTTCCGGCAAGTCGGGATGGTCAATCGCTGCGTGCGGCGGCGCATGGGTTGAGACCCAACCTGCCCATCCTAGGATAATTTGGATGCCCTGATTCCATATTTGACATCTGATTGACAGAATTCCATTGTTTGAGTATAATTTCATTAAGGTCTGCCACTTGAATATTATAGCAATCGACTATCCGACCGTTGGATCGTCACCAAACTTTAATACGTTATAGTACGTAATATTTGAGGACATTAGAAACTTACAGATTGGGAATCCGACATACAGATCTTCCCAAATTGGATTTGTAAGTTTGTAAAATAAAACGTCGACCACCACTTGAATTTGCAATTGGCGGAGATCTAACCGTTGGATCATAATGCAAATTTAGTATATTGTTTTAGAAGCATAATGTGAATCTTTCGAGGTTTCAGATTGGAAATCTGAGGTGTGGATCTTCCAGATCAAGTTACGTAGTGTTGTGGACCCTACTGTTGACCTTTGACCGACGATTAACTTTTGGTCAATGGGTTTCAAATCATTCTAAAACGTCCTTGGGGATGTGTTTTATGTAAGTTATGTGTTTGAGACTTCAATTGTATGTAACTATACCGTTAAAACCCAAATTCGCAAACAGCTTTCGTCTATGCACTCGTAGTGACGAGTACTACGAGAATACGCTAAAAGAATGAGTTTTACGTCTCTTTAACTGATGGTCAACGAAAGTCAAAATCTTTGCCTCTAGGGGAATTTTCGTAAAATCACTATTTTAAAATTTATAAAACTTAAAATTAGGGATAGGTTGTCACAAATTCGATACCAAACTAGGTTGCCCATTGTGTGGCTTAGCCAAACTCCCCATCCCCTTATGTAAAATATATCGATGTACTCAAAAAAAAAAAAAAAAGGATTAGGGCTATGCCTCACAATGACCTAACAATAATATGGTTCAAATTTTTCTTTGGTGAGAGTCAAACCTAAAAATCGAATCTAAGACATCTCACTTACAAATGAAGAGAAATACCACTAGATTATAGTGCTAAGTGGCATTTTATGCTTCTTTTTTTTTTTAAAGAAATTGATACACTAATTTTCTCCTCTACACCCAAACATAATTAAGCAAGAAAATATATAGTGAGAAAAATAGTATGTAGTTCTCATTTTCCATTTTGGTTGTCAGGTTGTTAAAACCCGGATTAATTACATTTTAAGCCTTTGTTTTGAGGTAGTTTTTAAAATGGTCAACGAGTTTTCAATACCAATTTAAGTCTTCTGTCTTATTGATTGTTAAGTTATTGTTGAGTGCATAAATCCTTCTGCGCGAATGACGAGTTTAGTGTAAATTTAAGAGTGCTTCTGGGAAGCCTTGAGCAGGCCTTTAGGCTATTTTAAACGAGTTGTTGTTTTCAGGCGTGCCACTATTGACCAAGACCTAGAGCTGAATCAGTTCAGGATCCCAATTCAAAAACACAATCCCAAAAGTGGAACAGAAATATTTTGGGGTGGGAATTTCAAACTCGAAAATTGAACTTAAATTTTAGGAATCCCAAAACTTAGAAGTACCGAAATTAATTTGGTTTTTTGGTTCGGATCAAGAAAGAACCTTGAGGCCCATGCATCGTTTATTTTTTCCAACAAGAAGCCACTTTTGACCATTCTTGGTTGAAGCCACCCTTTTCTCAGGGTAGGACCTTCACTACTCCAGTAGTTGAGATGGGAGTTGGTGCGAGCAAACTTTATGAGGACTTTATCATCAGCATCGGGCAACAAATAGCAACGTCTATTTTCCCCTTCTTTGGGGAAAAGAAAGGACTGCAACTACCTCTTCTTTTCTGAGATTTAATCTGGTTTTTTTACAGTAATCTTGGTGTTGGTCACTTAGTGAGACATATTAGAGAATTTTGTCTCCAGCCTTCTTTGTAACTTGCAAGTGACTGAGCACAACTTGTTGATCTTTCATCTGGTATCTATTGCAGCTTTCACCATGTTCCTTATCACCTGGATCATTGTTGATTACAGTTCTCCATTGGACACTTCTTTGCCCGACCTATTAGAATGAGTCGGACTATCAACTGCCTTGGGGTTTTTCACTTTATCAACCATCTTAATTCGCCTAAGAAGGTGTGGTAGAACTGCTTTGAACCTTCATGTTGAATCCGTCTCTTTTCTTGTGGTTTGGCATAAAACACAAGGAATCCCCCCGGAGTGCCAAAATTATATTGGATGCATAATTCCTCATGCACGAAGACGAATTCTTGTTAATTTAAGGGTGCCTCTGGGAAGCCGTGAGCAGGCATCCAGTCTATCTTAAATGAGTTGTTGTTTTCTGGCATGCCACTATTGGCCAAGATAACATATTGATTGATTTTTGTTACTTAGATTGTTTGCCTACGCCACAAAGCCTCTTATCAAAGGATTGTCCATAGAGGGTTAAATCTATTTTTGATTTTTTTATGCCTTGGTGGCAAGGACTTTATGTTTTCTCTTTTTGTTAATGCCAAAAGACAACTACAAGTTGATTAGAACTGGTCCAAAGCAGTTTGCAATCCTTGTTTTACAACAAGTAAGACACGTTAGATGGAAAAGTAAAGAATTGAAAGTACAAGAATGTAAAGACTTGTTGTTCGGGTAGGAATTTCATTGGGAAAGGTCTTTGGCTCGAGCACACAGCTCCTCGAGGAGTTGGCACTTTAGTTGGTTGTCGGGCTTCTTCCTGATGAGAGGTTGTAAGAGGATAACAAAGTTAGCTCTGAAAGATGCCTTTGTGGGGCCTTAGGTGTAAGCCTTGAGGCTCACAATCAAAACTAAGTGCTTAGGCATGCCACTGCCATCTCAGTATGGCAGATGTAGAACAAGTGTTTAAGTCAATTACTTGCGCCCCAATTTATTCTGACTTCTTGTTATCAAATGATTGTCATAGATGGGTTAAGTCTACATTAAGTTCTTTTCTGTGCCTTAAGACCAAGGACTTTTAGTTCATTATCTTGTATGCTTTAAAGGATGAAAGTCCAAATCTGGCTTAAGTCATCGATCTAATTCACGTTCATCTTTTATGATAGTAAACCACTAAGTGAACCAGATCTGAGGACCAATGAAGCTTCTGATCACCAAAAGACTGGAAATAACTTGAACATATACTAGAGAATACATCATAATACCAAATCTACTAATAGAAAGACGAAATAAAGAGAGTCGGACAAGATTTCTCCTTGCCGGGCAAGGTTGAACGTCTTGTAGTCTCTTCTCTTTGTGATTATAAAGGGTTGTGTGTTTTATGTTTAGAATGGATGGATGGTAAACAAGTTTACGCGAGAGAATCGATACTACGCCACTAGGGGTGATAGCAAAGCTTTAAACTAGACAAAAGATGGCTTTTGTAGGGAGTTATCCTAAAAATGATTGAAGACTGGGCTGATTACAGCTTTTGGATGCAAATCTGGCTTGAGAGCAGAGTTTGTATGTTTGTTGGTTTGATTGGTTGAGTGTCCTTGTCTCTGGGCCCTATTTTCCCTTTTATAGGCAATGACCTTGGCTGTTGCAAGCTTTGCCCAAAACCACTTCAATGAGTCATCACCTTTTTTACATGTTCTGCCATTCAGAAAATGCTTTTGGGCTGAGAGTAGCTTGATTTCCATCGGTTGTCACTTCCCTTGTAAAGACCTAACCTTTGCATTAATGAGGGTTCATCATATTGTCTTTGAGATAGATGGATGGGCTTGGTGCTGGGCCTCGGGCAAGTCTCATTTCTTTAGTTCTTTTGGGCTTTCTTTCCTCTAAGTCCAAAGTCTAAATATTAACCTAAACACTTGTAAAATGTTTATTCAATAGAATGATAACTTGCATACAAAGAGTAATAACTTGAAAGGAAATGAGAAACACAAGCATTCGAGCAAAGTTTGCATTTATTCAGGTAACATTGACTGCCAGTTAGGCAAGTTGTTACAAGCAAAGGAAGTGTTTTTGAAACGAAACTTCAGTACAGGAAATCGATACTACAAGGAAAGTAGTAGAACAATAAAGGTAAATGGTGTTTGCATTACAAAGAGATGAATGAAAAAAGGCTTTTGAAGGTTAGAAGTATTCTTATACATTGAGTTGAGTGTCCTTTCTTCTTCCTTTCATTATACATGAAAAAACCCCAATCTCAATCCTTCATTACAGCATGCTCGCCACTAAGAGGAAAGTATGTCCCACTCGCTTTCCACAAATCAGCATAAATAGTATAGGTCTGTAGTTGCCACATTACCAATTTAACAACAAAACTAAATATTTTTATGTGGAAGGTTTAAGTTGATGCAATTCATGGTGAAATTACTAATAATGAAATCTCATGGCTTATTTTGGAAAGATGCTGAATAAATGTAGTTGATCTTGAATATAGTTTTCTTTTATTATATGAAAATACTTAGAAGACCAGATCAAATAAAGTTGGGAGCATAGTGGTTTGTATCAACTAATTGGGTGCATATGAGTCATGCAAATGGGATTACACTCTTAATAGTTATTTGATTTTAGATAACTTTTTAGTGACATGTGTTTATTAATATGCAACGGTAATCAAAATAAGAAGGTGGATTATGGTAAGTGCGGATACAAATTACGTACACGATTGATTTGATGAAATTTTACATATAAGAGAACAAACATCGTTAGATTAATTGGCGAACACCTTGAAAATTGAGAGAGGGTGTCCGCCAAAAGGCCTCCAATGCCTAAGTAAAAAAAGTGGTTTGAGAGAAAAAGAGAACTTGAGAGAGTTTTGAGTAGTAAGTGGTGCTTACCGTTTCTTCTGATTGACTTGGTTATTCATAGAGATTTGAACCCTAGTAGGCGGCTAGGAATGAAGGTTGCAGACCATACTAGGCAGTCCTTGGTGGTGTAGGCCAATCTCTGTAAACCTGCCAACTAGTAGTCCAAAAGATCCTTGTTGGTATGAGAGTTGGCGCGTTAGACATCCAAGGGGAGACTCCAAAGAGTCAACTTTTTGCCACCATTAGACTGGGTATGCCTTGATGACAAGACATATCATGGGCCCGAAACACCTATGATACATTGGTAGCCCAAAGGCTTATTACTCACAAGGCATCAAATGTCACATTCACTTGAGGTAATATGTGCTCTGCTCACGGCGTCAAGGATAAAATTGCAAGAGTGAGCGTATAGTTCACGTATCCTTCTCCTGTTGGATGTGGTTAAAGACAGAGGAGATAAGCAGGGAGAAATAAAGGATAAATAGGAATAGATGAACATTGTCACGCCTCGATCCCGACGTCCAAGATTGACGCGGGGCACTCGATTATGGGGGTGCAAGGAATACAAACAAGATACACAAAGAAATACTCAACTGAATTCACAAATAAAAGTAATGTGGTGGGGGTCTCTACCACAAATATACAACAAAAACTCATAACCCTCATTAGGAACAGGCATGTAAGCTCCAAAAAAATAAAGGTCTCAACAAAATACAAGGAAAGATATAGGATAACCTAATCACTCCTCAGTCTTTGACCTCTTACTGGTACCCCAAGAGCTTCTCGCATCAACTAACACCTGTCACCTACACAATTATCCCTATGCCGTAGGAATGGTGCATCGAGCAAAGTAACAACCCAGATAACAATAAGAATCATTTAGTTGTAAAGGATAAAACTTAATTAGTTTGTAAGTTTGTTGAGATATTTTGTTCTTTTTGTTTTGCTAGTTATAATTTGTTAGAGTGTGAGTCCACACGTATGCAGAGGTCAAGGCTTTGTGTAAATCCTCTCCAAAGCCATTTCAGTGCATTTTGTATATTCTCAAGATCAAATCGCAGACATCTGCACAAAGTCATTGCCAAAACCAAGATTTCTTCTTCTTAGACACAAACTATCACTTCAAGTTCCTCAGTTTAGCAGACATCTGCATCTGCACAAATTAGGGGCTAATAAGAATCATTTAGTTGTAAAGGATAAAAACTTAGTCTGTAAGTTTGTCAAGATATTTTGTCCTTTCTGTTTTCGTAGTTATAATTTGTTAGAGTGTGGAGTCCACACATGTGCAGAGGTCAAGGCTTTGTATAAATACTCTTGTAATCTTAACATTCAAGTTATTGAGAAATACAATTCTATTAGATAAGCTGCAAAACTTGTGTGTGACAATAATCCGAAGTACGTGATAATCATCAAACAAGTCCATCAATCACATAATTTATAAGCAACATTCGTAAAATCCTACTTTATAAAATCATAACAATACACTGTAAATTCTGGAGGAGTCATCCAGACATCCATCGACCTTTCTAAATCAACCACAAAGGTTTGTAAATTTATGATTCATAAATACATTGAAAACTAGAGGTAGAGCGACACAGTTCGACCGAGGCCTACAACTCCTAAGCTTCCACATTCTAGACCAACTTCAAGGAACCGATCTAGCATAATAATTAATTAACACCTAAAGCAAGTGTTAATATCTTATTCTTATCATGGTTTATCATCATCCCTGAACGCCATTCAGATTTTTTATTGAAATTTACATCAGCAACACACAGTTACACACTCCGAACAAGCATCAAACAGTACACACATAAAAGTTCGTATCATAACCAAAATGTCCGGCCACAACAGTTCAATGATGTTCAGAACCTTGATACGCAAGGAATGGTTCCGTAGAATTCTCTTTTTCTTTATCTTGTCATGCCCGGTACAACAGTTGGAGCTGCAGTAACGCCGCGCCTTCGTCTGTCCATATTGGCTTCCCAACCTTCATTTCCAACAAAACAACGATCGCCCACAATTCCGTCAAACGTATAACAAGAAACAAAGTCAGTCAATGAATTATAAACTGAATGCAAGTTATACAACTAGCCATGCAACACGTTCGTATTATATGCATGGATTTTGTTTTTTAATGATGGCATAGCTTGGCAGCTACAATGGAGGTACTGAAGATGTTTAATAAGGCTCACACATTGACCAAGTCATTGTATTATTCTGCTGGAATTTGGTGTTATATGTATTTTTTTATTCGAGCAATGTACTAATTAGTCTAATCTAAACTACAGGGAGCAGGTTTTGAAACTTGGGTGTAAAGGGAGAAAGCACAATGCTGTAGCCGATTTGGTTAACCCAGGTCTGCGGCCTGAACAATCACTGATGGCCTCTGAACGCCTTCGAAATTCGGATCATGTTCCAATGGCAGAAAACTGCTAGTCGATGGTGGCACAAACTCTGTATTCACAGCCACGGATATATAGGTAGCACACCAAAACAGATATTTGATGTGAGATTCTTATAAATTATAAGTTAGCACAATAGTAAATTTACCTATTCCCATATCCAACCCGCGATTCTTGAGCTCTCTATACTCTTGACAAAGTGCACAAGTAGCACAGCAGAAGTGCACTAGGCAATCCGCACAGGGTGTTTCTTCCAAGTCATATTGAGCTCTCATCTTTGAGCGGTAGGAGCACGAGTACAAGCATGCATTTGCAGTTGTCGAAAGAAGGATACAATAGCACACTCCTCCTGAAGCACAAGCTGAACACACACCGCCAATAAAAATCAAGCAGGAGTCTAATAAGGATCACATCCGAACTTTATGAGTGGACCTAGCTAGCAATTTTTGAGTCTTACGTGTGGAACCTTGGCTCACAATCTCAGCGATCTGACCGAACGTGATGCAAGGGCAAAAGAAAGTGATCATACCTTCAAAAATTGAATTCGAAATTACTAATCAGGAAAAAACAATAAAAGAAAATAAAACCAGATACACACACACATATAGCTGTAATGTTTATATATATTTCACTAACAATTTTCAGGATCGTCACAACAGTGGCAAAGACTAGTGGACCAGTTCCCTCGTGCAGGAACTGCAGGAACAGAATTAGACTGAACAGTGTATATGTAGGGAGGAGCATATGTGGGTACTGAACCCGCAGAACTATTTAGTCCTGGGGCACTTGAGACTGGATTGGGAACATGGGCATGGTGATGGTTGTGATCGGCTGCATATTTCTCATGGTCATGAGGTTCTGTAGGAGTTGAATACATTGTTTTTGTGGCTAGTTTTTAGATTGCACTTAGAATAGTCATACTATATATATATATATATATATATATATATATATTATAGTAGGCAACCAGCTATACAAATATAACAATTGTCATCATTTGGTGGAAACTTTCGTATAGTCCAAGGCCTACATATTTGGTCTGGTTTAAGCATTTAAGATATGATCACTGACCTTCTCATTTGATTTTTTTCATTTTGTTTTTTCCGCTTTCCTTATCATCCTACACTGTTTCACGTAGATTAGAAACGTTTACTTTCTAAACCACCTTTTAAAGAATAATTTTGTAAAAAATTACCAAACAAAAAAATGGAAATGAGGGAGAAGTTTCAAATGCAAAGGTGCTCATAATCAATTGTGTATATAGATAGGGAGTATTTAATAGGAAAAATGCATAATTATACTAAAGGCCAGGCCTCCTTTATTCAGAGATATGTTTTTAATATGTTCGGAATTCGTGATACACCACATGTTTCTAGAAAATTGGTAAGATTCTTGTGTTAAAATATTAATAACATAAAAAACAAAAAATTTCACTACTTATATAATAACATGTAGTCTGCCACTTGTATTAAAAATTTCTCATTTATCCAAGCCTATGAAGTTGCTTAGAATCTTCGTGGGAGACAAGTGGCTTGGAGACAAAGGACACTGCTCGACTACTTTCTTCCGTTGACTTGCTTTGGTTATGTTTATACTCCATAAATTTCATTATATAAGCTAGTTTGAATTCAAAGCTGATGTTCCGATATAGGTTGACGTCCGTTATGAACAAGTATGATAAATGACTAGTGTTGGCTTTTCTCATCTTCCTGCTTAGCTAACTTGACACGCAGTGAAAGAATGTAAAAAATTGTCTCGTATCAGAAATTTAGAAAACTTTAAACTTATACAAAGCATTAAAGTCGTTTTTTTCGTTGTCGATTGTTTTGGGATAAGAACATCGACTTCCTTCATTTGTATCATAATAGATTAGTTCATGTAATTAATATTCGTAGCTATATGATTTTGTTAACATTTTTTACGTCGACTAATGAAATATAGAATGGGAATCTAGTCGGAAATTGTAAAGTCGTTGTCTTCACTCGTAGGGAAGGGCTTGAGCACCTTCTTATAATCCCCTCAATTAATCACTATACAATAGATTAACAATTATATAGCAAGTTGTATCTCATCATTATACAATGGATTAACAATTATTAGGTACAATTATCCTAATAATCCTTCAACGTCAAACAATATTATATGCAAAACGTGGAGCTTATATTATGATGCACAGTTGATGATTAACTACTGATGAATTAGTTTCTAAACTCAAAAAACAAATTGTCAAATACAATGACATAGGAGCTTCTGGAAACAATGACATAGTATTTAGACAAAAATATAACGACTCCACTGGGGATCGAACCCAGAATCTCTGGTTTCGTAGACCAGCGCCTTATCCATTGGGCCATGGAGTCCCTTTTGACTTCAAAGTCCATGATTCCTTTATTATATTATTATGAAGTACGTAGTCATCCAATAATTTTATTTAATGGTGAGGACAAACCTAACATCAAACTCGCCCAATAATACTGGCCCAAGCAATGAGTTCTCGATTTTGTACAACCAGGATTAATCCAACTTTAAAAAATCTAAAAAAAATTATAAAAATTCAAAAAACTTTCAAAATTCAACACAATTGCAAATTAAACATTTGAAAATATCCAAAAGTCTACATCGATAATAATATGTAGGAATAAGAAGAAGAAAACATTAAAAAATATATATAAAATTATGTTTGTAAATAGGAATCGTCCTTGCCGTTACTCTTGCCCTTCTTCCTCTAAACATGTAAACTTTCACAAAAACAATTACTACTTAAAATGGATAGTAAGAATAATTTTATTACTCTTACTCTTCATTTTCTATTGTCCTCCACTAACGGATGAAGATGCTAACGGAACTTAATTTTCAATTTTGTTTGGACAATAAGTTATAAAATCCTCCCGCTCTTTCACTACCCATTTTAGCCGCCCAAAACCTTTTACCGCCAAAACGCATCAATTCAAATAAAATCACTTTCTCTGCGTTTCCCAGAAGTCTCTCGCACACTCGGACGCTCGCACAAATGGAGGAAGAAGATGAAGTTCTCTCAATCTCCGACGCCTCCGGTTCATCCGATTCCTCCTCCGAATCCAGCGAGGAGTACTCGGCTGACCAAGAAGAGCTAGACCAAGAAGAAGAAGAAGACCGCCAAAACGACTTCGTGGTGGTCGAGAATAATCGAAAACCCATAGACCCTCCTCGGCCCTCCGCCGAAGATCGGAAATTGAAGAACGTCGACGCTCTCGTCAGGTACCGCTGATTTCTATATTCAATTTTATTTTTGCTGAAGAACTTAGATTTCAAATTCCAATTTTCCACAGCTGAAGCGTCACCTAGGGTTTGTCTTTGTATGGATTTTGCGTTCCTGTTTGGTTGCTAAGAAAATAGTGGAGGATAAAAGAAAAACCAATTGTTTGAATCATTGAATTCGGATGGATTTGCTTTCTAAGAAATGATATTGCCTTTTTTGGGTATATAATGGGGGATTAAAGAAATGATATTGCTTGATTAAGCTGTTTGGTGCTGTTATTCTTACTTAAGGTTCTTGAAATCTGAGCTCTCAAAACACTCCGAGCATTCAATTTATGAAGTTTCATTGTGCAATCATATATAGGAACTGGAAACCCTTTAGGTTGAATTGTTGGTATAAGTGTTTTCTAATCCCAAGTTTTGTATTTGAACTGAAATTTGGGGTAAAATGATTCTCCATCAGAGGTAACCTTGTCGTGAAAAGGCAGCCACTGCTTCCTCGAGTTCTCTCAGTGACGGAAGGAGCAGCAGTTTGTAGGAAACCCTTTAAACCTCCATGCTCTATTGGCTATGAGGATGGAACTGACCAGCTCGCGCGTCGTCTCTGTGCACGTAGACGATTTGTTCCCTGGGGCTCATCAACTGCAGCATTCATTCCACATATTAATATGAATTTGAGTATAGAAAATGAGGGTGAGAAAGATCCAGTGGAAGAGAGTGTGACACTACCTACCGGAATTGATCCTTTGGTCTTGTGGCAATCTGAAGAATTCGAAATTGCGGCTTCTAATATGGTGCAGATAGTAGTGGACCCAGTGCTTGTTCGTTTCCTTCGACCACATCAAAGGTTTTTCTCTCGTTATTAAAACTGATTTACTTCGTTTTGGTAAATTTTTAATAGCAATGCTCACCATTTGCTATGCATCCATCGAATTTGAGAAAAGTTTCTAATATGCTTTAATATTTTCATTGGCTGCTGTTGCGTAAAATTGATGAGATGAAGTTTTAATGCAGAGAAGGCGTTCAGTTTATGTTTGAATGTGTTTCAGGGTTAAATAGTGCATCAAATATATATGGATGCATTCTGGCAGATGATATGGGGTAATTCTCTATCTTCATCCTTCTCTCTCTCTCTCTCTCCCTCTGAATTCTGTGCAATTATATCAGCAGATTTTCTTTTACATTATTATCCATAGAGGATCATGTATTCAGGTTTGTTCTTAATTTTGGTACTTTTGCAGTTTGGGAAAGACATTGCAGTCTATCACATTACTATATACTCTTCTATGTCAAGGGTTTGATGGGAAACCAATGGTTAAAAAGGCCATTATAGTCACCCCTACCAGTCTTGTGAGCAACTGGGAGGCTGAAATAAAGAAGTGGGTTGGAGAAAGAGTTAATCTTATTGCCCTTTGTGAAAGTACCAGAGATGATGTTGTTTCTGGAATTGATCGGTTCACAAGTCCTCACGGCCATGTACAGGTAGAATTGCATAACTGGTCTGACATTTATCTTTGAACAATGAACTTACAGTCACTACAAATCAGGTACTGATTGTTTCATATGAGACATTTCGGATGCATTCTGCAAAATTTAGCCAAAGCGAGTCCTGTGACCTTCTCATATGTGATGAGGCTCACCGTCTGAAGAATGATCAGACAATGACGAATCGGGTATGACGTATACAATTCTGTTTTCCATTATGATTATTTTTTTTACCTCTATACATAACAACCCCCCCCCCCCCCCCCCCCCCCCCCCCCCAACAAAACTATTCCTGAACATTCTATCAGGCTTTGGCTGCTCTTTCATGCAAGCGGCGTATTCTGTTGTCGGGAACTCCAATGCAGGTAGGGTGCAATTGTGCATGCTGTCTTACAATTCCAAACTGTTGTCTAATTTCTCTTTTCGTCTGCACCATTGCAGAATGACCTAGAAGAGTTCTTTGCCATGGTCAATTTTACTAATCCGGGAATCTTAGGTGATGCTGCATATTTTCGCCGCTACTATGAGGTGAGCCGATGGCTTTACATTTCATGTCTGACCACTGACCCTTAGAATGAATCTACATCACCATGTTTATTGGCTGCCTTATAGTTTCTCTTTTTCCTTTTTCTTTTCTGCTTCTCCCTTTGTAAATAACTAAATATGCCAAGCTCAGAAACCATTAAGTTGGGCCTCTTTCTGGTAATATCATTTCAGTGACATAATTCTTATGAGGATTATCTCATTCTTATACTTGAAACATACCAAAATATAATATTTTATGAATTACTTTCTTCTTTTCTCGCTGTTGCCTTGAATTTTACTGTATATGAATTTTATGAACTGTTACATATATGTTTTGTGAAGGCACCCATTATTTGTGGAAGAGAACCTAATGCCTCTGAAAAAGAGAGGAAGCTAAGTGTTGAGCGATCAGCTGAACTAAGTGGAACAGTAAATCAGGTTAGATTTCCTTGTTGACACGATAGCTATAGACATAACCCTTATCCAGGCTTTGTTTTATAAAGTTGTATCAACAGCTTTCACTGACCGTTGGAGTTGTGAAAGGCTAACTAATATTTTAAATCAGCATTTCTCTTCTATTTTGACGTAAATAATCTTTTTTCATGATTAATGAGTAATGATTAACAAACTTTTTCAGTTTATTTTGCGGCGGACTAATGCACTACTATCAAACCACCTCCCACCAAAGGTATGCCACTAATGTTAGACGAAGTTAAATATATGTGTATACTTTCATTAAAAAGATAATATATATATATATATATATATATAAGCATAATTAATTGCCCCTTACTTGAAGTTTCGTGTACAAACTTAACTTTCTACTCTTCATCTGAGTTTTGGAACCTATATGGTCCGGTAGGGTAGATGAATCTGCACACATTTTGGAAAGTCAAGTCTAGTTGACTTATAAGCTGAATAGAAAAATCTTTTGTTAGCGTGACTTAAAGGTACTTTTGGAAGGACCGAGTATTTCTGGATTTACATTTGATGTCTAGAAAGTTACTTAGGCTATCTATTATTACTTTCATTACATTATGGAACTTCAGAGAATTCCACTGCAGTGGATGGTTCTCTTGTTTTTGGTTGCAGCTTGCTCTAATATAGGCAGTCAAAATTCAAATGTCTCGCCTCAGACAGGATTACATGAAAAAATGTCTATTTTTGTTACAGAAGTTGCAAAAGTAATTCTGCATTTCAATGTCTTGTTTTCCCCTTGCAGATAATTGAAGTTGTTTGTTGCAAGTTGACTCCTCTCCAAATAGACATATACAACCATTTCATACATTCCAAAAATGTGAGTTCTCATTCTTATCGAGCCATCAAGCAGTTCCTGAAAGATGCAGAACTTTTGGAGTTAGCGAAAAGACTGTCTGACAGGATATGGTTTTTACTCTGTTTTCCTCAAACACAGGTTAAACGAGCAATTTCTGAAGACACGAAGCAATCAAAGATTTTGGCTTATATTACAGCTCTTAAGAAGCTATGCAATCATCCAAAGGTATGGCATATATGTAAACACAATTACACTGACACATGCATGCAAACACATAATTTCATCGAGATGTTTTTCTGTCAATATTATTTTTGGACCTATTCTGAGGATACATGGTAACATTTTTTTAATAGCCCTTATTTTTTCTTCTAAAGAAATCTTTGCTATCTCTTATAAGAAGAAACCACATCTCCCAATACCAGGGAGGAGGAAGAAGGCCAAAGTTTTATGGGGATGCATAGTATTGGGCTTTTTGGGACAGTTTGGCTGCAAAGAAACAAGATGATTTTTGAAGATGTTGCCGGTGGTGGGACAGATATTTTATGGGAAAAACTCCATTCGAGTCTCGTCATCTTTATGGGCTTCAGTCTCTACCGAATGGTTGGACTGGAAAGCTGTTATAATTTTAATTGTATGGTCTGTTTATGTTGTAGTGCCTTAAAATATTATTTCTATGATTTTTCTTTTACTGTTTCCGTCCAAGTTGTGGCCATCTTGTCCACTCGTGTATTTTTATTGTTTTCTGCACTAAAATTTGTTTCTTTTTGAAACAAATATGCATGCGCTATGCGATATCAGAATTCAGAAGACATAGGCCTTCATGGGTTTTATATTTTATGGTTTCAAATTTTCTATTACATTATCATCCTGATGCATCTTTTTTTATTACCTCGGGGGCCTTCCCATGTTAGTTATTCTACTTTGAGTTGCTTTCATCCTCATGAAATTTGTTCATTGTAGCTCATCTATGATACTATAAGAAGTGGAAGTCCGGGAACTTCAGGTTTTGAGGACTGTATTCGCTTTTTCCCTCCAGATATGTTCTCTGGAAGGTATGCATTCCTGTTGTACTTTATTCTTATTTTTCATATCTAATAATATTCCAACACTCAACACTTATAGTCTAATACCATTGATTTCTTATGTTCTTAGATCTGGATCATGGACTGGCGGGGATGGTGCTTGGGTTGAACTGTCCGGAAAAATGCATGTTTTAGCTCGGTTACTGGCCCATTTACGTAAGAAGACTGATGACCGTATTGTCCTTGTCTCAAACTATACGCAGGTAAACATTGATCCTAGATTACAATGTATGTATGTATGTGTATATTTGTTACTGGATGCTTGTCCTTTCTTGTGTGGAGGCAGCACATGGTTTTCACAAAGAAATCATTCTTGGCACCAGTCAGGATTCCTTTGCTGTAATAAAATTACATTATAGCTAATCAGGGACAAGTTTTTATTTTTATTATTTCTTTTGGGATTTACTTCCTAGTATCTTAATTTTGAATGATCTTGAAGTTGGCAGAGTTTTCATTTCTACCTTTTTTGACTGAAAATGTTTTGTTACATCTGTCGCTATTAGATATACGACCTTTGAAAACGGAATCCTTTGCATTTTCTGTGAATTTTTTATTTAGTCCATTGATTCGAGTTGATGACTCATGTTTACCCTTTCCAAACCATATGTGCTTATTTTGGAAACTGAGGTATTTAGGTATGAGTAATTGCTTGGATTATTGACCATGGAAGAGGAAAATGCATCTGATGTTATTAAGAAAAAGAGAGGTGTAATGCTACCTTATCACTGCATTGGTGTATCATAAGCAAAGACAAAGAGGCTTATAAGTATTCATAATCTCTTCCTTCATTGTCATGTTGCCTTGAGATTCTGGCATAAGGTATTTCATGGGGCAAACTTGAATGGGTGATTTATTTTTCGAGTGCATGTTTATTTCATGAGAATGTCTGTGCTTTTGGTGGGGGAAAAAAGGTCAAATGTTTATGAAATTGTGTAATTGTGTTGTATTGTCAATATTCTGGGTAATTTGGCCTGAAAGGAGTATTGGATTATTTTAGGGAATTGAAGAGAGGAGGTGGGAAATGGATGTCATGCGTTAAAGACATTCCATTCTTCATGTCAATTGAGAGAGATGATTCTCAAGTCACTCTTACTCCTAATTGTCAGTTGTTGTTACTTGTTAGTTATATTAATAGTCAGATCCTATAGGTTATATAGTACCTTCAGTTGATTGCTTGTTCACTGCTGTCGCATTCGTCCATGGTTTGTAAAATAATATTCTTCAATTTCTTATGTAGGAAAAAGACATAATATCTGATTTCACTCTAGCATTAATTGCCACAATTTTCTTGTGGAAAAAACTAGGTTTTTGCAGCCTACCTTGTTGTAATTTAGTTCAATTGTTATGTACCAGACACTGGACCTTTTTGCGCAATTGTGTCGAGAAAGAAGATACCCATATTTGAGGCTTGACGGAACCACATCTATCAGTAAAAGACAGAAATTAGTAAACCATTTCAATGACCCCTCAAAGGTATATAGCTATAACATTTGTAATTATACAGGCAATATACACTTGTAGTTTCTTTATGCTTCTCTATGCTCTGTTTGGGCATACATATTTCGTTAAACAAACAAACACTCAACTTCTTGCAGGATGAATTTGTATTTCTCTTAAGCAGCAAGGCTGGTGGTTGTGGTCTTAATTTAATAGGTGGAAATCGGCTGGTTTTGTTTGATCCTGACTGGAATCCTGCCAACGATAAACAAGTAAGTACGTAGGTCAAGTGCTTTGTGCACAGCTGAAAAGAGATCATAAAATATGCACATTCTTCGTATAAATTCTTATCGTTTTAGCTTTTTTTTTCTTCTTGTTCCATAAATAGGCTGCTGCAAGAGTTTGGAGGGATGGGCAAAAGAAGAGAGTATACATTTACAGATTTTTGAGTACTGGAACAATTGAAGAAAAGGTTTAGATTTGGCAGAAATCGAGTTATCATAATCACTTTTAATTGTTTCCTTCTGCATCTGTATGATTTATGCAATCAGTTCTATCAATTTCATGCTAATAAACCAACCTTGTATTCTGCAGGTGTACCAGCGCCAGATGTCAAAAGAAGGGCTTCAAAAGGTTATTCAGCACGAACAAACAGATAACCCGAAGGCACAGGTTTGAAATTGTACATCTTTCTATCTTCATGATTGGTGTTCTCCTTTAAGTGCATACTATACAACAGTTCTTTTGTTCCAGGGAAACCTTCTTTCAACAGAAGACCTGCGCGATCTATTCACATTTCATGAGAATGTGAGGTAACGCCTATTGTGTCCTTGACCATTGTATTATCATTTGTATATCTTCTATGTATCATTTTCGTGCCCTGAAAATTCCATTTTCCTGTTGATGGGTTTTATTAATCATGTGTGTAGGTCTGACGTGCATGAGAAGATGAACTGCATCCGTTGCCAAAATACCAATGATACACCTCAGACCACAGCCGAGGGAGAAGCAAACGAATCAACCAATCAAAATGGTCAGTCTGGGCAAGTAATATCTGATATAGGTGGATTTGCAGAACGTGCTGGATGCTTCCATGAATTAAAGAGCTCGGAGAAGCAGGTTGGCCACATCAATTTATGAGATGTCATAGATGCTCGTAGCCTCTAACTTATGCTTTTGTAACTCTATAGAGACATTTTCTTTTCAGGTAGGGACACCTCTAGAAGAAGATCTAAGTAATTGGGGGCACCATTTCTCCCCAACTTCAGTACCTGATTCTATTCTCCAAGCTTCGGCTGGAGATGAGGTATGAATACTTTGTTCTTCGTTAAATTGTTTTTGTTGTCTTCATTTTTCGATATTTCAGAGAACAAAATTTCACACACTGCTATCCATTAGCGGAAGTAATGATACATAATTATTTTCAGGTCACATTTGTGTTTACAAACCAAGTGGATGGGAAGCTTGTACCAATTGAATCAAAAGTAAGCCCAAAGATTCAGGAACAAGAAGGAAAAGAGAACTGTCCCAGATTAAAACAAAACCTGAACCAGAAATCCGTGCCATTGTCCTGGCAAAGAAAACCGCTCGAATCTGTGTCTTCGGGTGAAAATTCTATCAGAAACACATCTGCCCCTTTCAAGCCCTCAGAAAAGTCCACCGTGAAATCAGTAAAAACTTCTTTGAAGGGTCCAGTGCATGTTGCATTAACGCCTAAACTGTCTCTTAACAATCGATTGCCCCAGAAAAGATCGTCTCCTGATTCTGTGGAACACGACGACGATTTTGTGTGAGTTTTGTTTTTGGCCTTTATAAGGTGATTAGTGGCATTGATTTTCATTACTTTGCTAATGTATACAGGATTCAAGTCTCGTGTTTCCCAGAAAGGAAATCGTCACAGATATTGGCATTGCCTTGTGTATAATTAGTCCCTTACCAAATTATAGCTTTCTACTTTCAATTCCTATTTACATTTTTTTTTTTTGTTAAATGGAGAAAGATTAGGCGAGATTAGTGCTTTTTCCTTATCTAGACCTTAATGTCTGGTCTTTCATGCAGTGGCCGAAACCGGTCGATCGGCTCCCTTTCGGTTGGCTATGAACAAGTAGCTTAAAATTCAAAAGTTCAAACCTAAAATTTAAGCATGTAGGGTTTTTTTTTATAGTAGAAACACTATTCTACATAAATCTACAATAAGAAAAAGGGAGAGGGTATAAACCTGGGAGCAGAGGTTTAGATAACATCAGTAAGGAATGAACTACAATACATGCAGAGCATTGAAAGAGATTTGTAATTCATGAGAATAAATTGATATCAAACTTGTTATTTACGATATTCGAATTTAAGATCTTTCATTTATAAATAATAAAAAATACCATTATATTGTAATATGGTGAATTTATAACTAATTTAGCCTGAGTTCCTTGGTACGTGAAAATTCCTCATTCAAACGCACTATTAAAAGAAGCAACTTATTGAGGATGTGTAAAAACATGGAAGAAAATGATGAAAATGGGTGTAAGGCGAAGTTGCCAATACTGATTTTTCTAGCTAACTTGGGGTATTTGCAGGAGAAGTTGCCAATACGTTGTTTGCTGGCAGGGATGCACTGTGCTAAGTATACTAATAGAGCATACCTTTGAGACCATCTCCAATGGTGACTTATAACCTAAATTTTCCCTTTTTTTCTCCCCCAAAATCGACTCCAACCCAAAACCTAAACTAAACCTAAAACCTAAAACTTAAAATGAAGGCAAATACTGGTCACAAATTTAGCCCACAAATTGAAGTGGGACTCACGAATGAGAGTGAAAAGTGGGCTGTGAAGCCCACACCCCAAAACCCAATCTCCCTCACGCGCCACAAGCAGTGCAGCTGAAGGCCCACCCACATGGGTTGTCCCCCTCTGCTGTCAGTTTTACTGTAGCCCAACGGCTACTTTTCTTCATCCAATAGCTCCATTTAAATGGGCCGTTGGTTAATCCAACGGTCCAGGTTCAAATTGTTTTTTTTTTTAAGTTTTATATTTATATATTTATTGAATCCAACGACTTAGATCGAATATAATCAAATCTAACGGTAAAAAAAAAAGATCTAACGCTCCAAATTTAAATCCAACGGCTAAAATAATTTTAAAAAAATTATTTAACTTAAAATTCAACCAAAAACTCTATAAATACCTATATATTTGTTCAAACATCCACACAAAACTCACTTTTCTCCTATAATTCTTCCAATTTTTCTTTCTACCATTTCTTCTCATTTCCAAAATTTTTGAGATGGCAAAAGAGCATGTTAGAGGTCGTAATTGGACCTTTGACGAAGATATTGCTTTATGTTTGGCATGGATTTCTGTTAGCGAAGATGGTGTCGTCGGCACCAATCAAAATAGAAAGGTTTTGTGGGGTAAAATCGTTGATAAGTTCCATGAAAACTCCAACGCCGGTCGAAGGGAAGTTGGTGGTGTTTATGATCGGTGGAAGATTATCAACAAAGCGTGCACTTTGTGGAAGGGAAGCTTGTAGAGAGCCATGGTTGACATGCCTAGTGGAAGGGGCGCCTCAGAAATTGTGAGTTTCTTTGTTGATATTTTAGTTGTCATGTACATAATAGTATTTTGCAACTAATTGTTTTTATGTATTTGTTGCATAGGGTGACAAAGCAATAGCAATTTACAAGACAAGAACTACACCAAAAAATCAAGCTTTTAAGTTGCATCATGCTTGGAACATCCTTAAGGATTGTCCGAGGTGGGGAACCGATGCGAATCAACAATGTGGAAGATTATTTCATAATGAAGCCCCACCCCCAAATGATGTCAATGAAGGTGTGAATTTTGCCGACAATGAAGGTGTTGACCAAATGAGCCCAACTTCTTCTTTTCCAAGGCCCCCAGGTAGAGATAAGCAAAAGGAAACAAAGAGAAAAGGGAAGTCCCAAGATCTGATACGTGCACAATTTGCTAGCGAAATGGCAAGAATGAATGTAAACCAGTGCCGTCGGCAAGAAGAATCGGCCCAAATATTTTTGGCCATGAAGGAAGAAGGGGATAGGGAGCAAGAAAGGTACGAAACTAATTTGATAATGGAGGACCTTGACAAATACACTCCAAAGAGGAAGAAATACTTACGTGGTAAGCAAAAGGAAATTTTACGAAGGAATGCCACAAAGAGTATATTTCAAGATGATGATTCATCTCAAAACTATCACCCAAGTCCATCACCAAGTCAAGATGGTGGATATCATTATTAAGTTTATGTAGTCTATGAGTTTTTGATTGTATTAAGTTTATGTGGTTTATTAATTGTCTTTTTTCTTTTTCTTTTTTTTTTTTTTTTAAGTTTATGTGGTTTATCATGATTTTCATGTATTGATTTAGTGATTTTTCAAAATTTATCGGAATTTAAATATTTTTAGGTTAAAATGTTCATAAAATTAATTTAGGATAATTTACATAATTTTTTTTTTAAAAAAAGTTAATTTAAAAAAAAAAATAGCCTTAATTCATTCTTTGATAAATCTGGGGCTAAAATTTTAGGCCAGAAGGGTTGGAATAGAAAAACTGTTTTTGGGCTAAAACCTAAATTTTCTGGGCTAAATATTTTTAGGTTTTAGGTCACCATTGGAAATGGTCTGATGGAGGACATGTCATTCGGCTAGTGGACTACTGTAGGGAAGGAAACATCCTAGAGGACTCCAAAGAGTCGTTCCTAACCTGCTCAAGCCCAATGGGCAGAGGGGTGAGAAAGAGACTTCATGGGCCGAAAAAGCGTCATGACGTCTGCAACAGGCTCAAAATGGTATGTTGGGATGGGCAGTTCTGCTAGGCCCATCGAGGTGGAGAAGACGACCTAGTCACCACGTCAAGGGTAAAACCGTCATCGTGAGCTTGTAATAGTGTCTTCGCAAATTTGCTTCTAACAAAAGATACTGACATGACTGAAATTTGAGAATACTTAATTATTTTACTATTAAAAATCTCAATTGAACCCCCAAATTAGGGTTAGCCATTTGATTATTCCTTTGACAACTTTCGTAGTCTTGAATATATGATTTGCGATGGTGATGAGCCACTTAATTTCTACTACTTCAACACAAAGCATGTTAGAAAAGTATAAACACAATTAGGGTAACGTTCAAAGCACCTAACATAATACAGCTTAAATACTAATCGGGCATTGTAAATTGAGCCTTGAAGATTGGATAAATTTTAAGATAAGACAGGGCAGCCCTTAAACTAGAAGGCAAAAGACAAGTTTTGCTAACAAAAAGGGGGACCAAGAGGGAGACAGTGCCCTTTGACCAAGCTTTCTTCTTGCCATCTCTGTCCCATGACCCTAATTGCAATGCCTTCACTTCAAGTACCTGCTAGAGTTGTCACAGTTGTCAATTGGGAATCAGCCACTTGTCAAAAACCCATTAGAAAATTTCAATCCAGATGAGGGTAAACCATGTGCAACTCTACTGTTAAGGTCAATAGCCCTAATAACTTAGGGATGTGGGTGAGAATCTTTAGTCTTTTTTATATAGTTTTAGGGTTGGAATAAAGAACTTTTATTCTTTCAGTACAGCTTTAGGGTTATCCAAGGTCCTAGATTGGAGCTAGCCTGTTTCTTTTGATGGGTGGGAGAAGGGATAGGATTCTCTCTCTTATTCTCATCTCCTTTATTTTTCTTTTCTCTTCTAATGAAGAGAGAGTACTTGAAAAAGGGATTAGGTGAGCTAATTACGAGGGGATATTTTTATTTACCATCCTCAAGTGATAGTGATGCTTATCATTCGATTTTATTATTGTTATATGAGTTTACATTTTGAGATTTATATAGTGGATAGACACAAATCTCAAAATTCAAACTTATCCAACGATAATAAGTAGGGGCGATTAAAAATACTCAATTAGGAGATCTAATGACACCAATTATATGGAATAGCTTAAAATATAGGTGAAGTAACATGAGAAACAAACCACTAAAAGAATATGTCAAACCACATGGGGAATCTCAAGAAGTGGGGATGATATTCTAAATTTCACTTATTTATTTCTTCAAAAGAACTTGCAATTGGACCACGTATCACTTCTTCTTTTAAGATGCATAAAAAGGTAAGAACGAGAGTCGAACTGAAATTACCGAATTAGGTTTGTGAACGCAAATAAACGCACTTTACCGCTAGGGCTATAATTTAACTCAAGGAAAGAGTGTCGGACAACTTGGCTTCTTACAACTCAAAGGGCATTCTCATATTACTATGAAACTGATATCTGTTTGATGCGTAATGTAGTGTGCATATATATCTGTTAATGACTAGGTTGAAGAAAACCATGTTGGAATAACATTTTCCCATATTTTTCATTTTTCCTTTTTGTTCTACCACCAATTAAAAACCAGAGAAGGGCTGCATTGGAAAGATCATACGAGATTTGCGATCTCACCCAATATCATGACATGTGACTTTCACACATGCTCCTTATTTGGACAGATAGAAAATTTAACTCTTTTGCCATAAAAGAAAGCAAAAAATAATTTATAAAAGTGTCTGCTACATTTGACTAATGTGGAACTATGAAAACTTTTGCCATCAATTGTCATCCACTCATCCCTCTTTACAAATGAATGAGATTGGCCATCCCAGCCCCAGGCAAAACTATATTATTATGTGTAGAATTTTATTGTTTTCAAGCTTATTTCTTTGTTATTGTAATTTAAAAGTTACTACTTAATTTTTTTTTTAAATTTAAAATTCGTTTCATTTTAATTTGTGGACTCTTTCTTCTCTCTTAAACTTATAGATCGCTTCCTAAAACATATGTAGAATCCAACACCCAATAAGACTATGTCACATGTGTAATAAATTTAATTATAAATCTTCATTATGTGTAAACATTCAACAATCAAAGAATATTAAGTTTAAAATAAATTGAAGAGATGAAACAAATAAAAAGAAATTGATTAACATGATGCACCCAAATCAAATACACATAAGAAAGTAACAGATTTAAGGCAATGTAGAGAGAATTTTGATTTTTATAAAGGCAACTTTCAAGTTTCAAGGGGCAAAAGGGGATCAAACCTCACGAACTCGTTATTCATGGGAGTAGAACTTAAAACTTTATACTTATACAAATAAAGAGAAATATTACTAAAGTGCAGTGCTAAGTGAAGGTTAGGTTAAAATATTATGGTAATATGCAAAGAGAGATCAAAATGTATTTTTACTTGCATTTTTTATTAAAAGGTGACAAATCTGAGTAACATGAGATGTCTACCAGACATGCGCATAAAACAAGCTCTCCCTAATATAAATGCAAACATCTCCATGTGGAATCTAACTGTATACAAGTAAATCTATCGATTCAAAAAAGGTTTATAACTAGGGCTTCCTTTCAACGTCCATTGCCAGGCTTAAACATGTTTAATAATTAGCAACAAAACCCTTTTGCATTTTTCACTGACTAGTAGTAGTATTAGTACTAGTACTCCTACACTTCTATCTAGTTAGCTCTAATGGATCCTAGAATCTCCTTCTCCAATGACTTTGCAGACACTCAACAAGCGAACAATCACGAATTGAGCTACCGAGAAGCGCCCGTCTCTTCAGATTTCAAATTCTCCGTGAACAACTTTGGAATGATCTCAGCAGACGAGATCATATTCAAGGGCACATTGTTGCCGTTGAAGGATAATGGTATCAACAGCCAGCAAGGGAATAAGACTACTACTTTGAGAGATGAACTACTAGTTGATGATGAAGAATATGGGGAAGTGCTGCCAAGGGCAACAAAGAGTTTGAGCAGATGGAAGGAGCGTTTGGGGCTCAAGAGGGCTCAAATTGTTGCGAAAAAAGGCGATAGAGGCCATTCAGTGTTGGAGAGGATTGCAGAAGAGAGGAGGCCTGTGTTTGTTCATGAGGCTGTACTTATTAGCAAGGAAAGCTAGGTAATAATTTTCTTTTTTTCGTTTTGTTCCCCCTTTGGTTTTTCTAAGTAACATGGAAATCCTTTGGTTTTTCTAAGTAACATGGAAATTAATTAAAAACCTCTAATTTAAGATTTGGGGTTTTGCAGGAGTTTCTATTTGGAGGGTTCAGTTGAAGAGACGACGGAATCTGATATGCAAAAGTTGGTATCATTATGGAAGGAAAATTGATTTCCTGCTTACTTTTTAGTTATCTTAATATTAGAGTGGTTTTTGTGGGGAGTTGTATGAGTTTTAGGGCTTGGCTCAGCAATTCCTAGTTCTCTTTTTTCTCCATTTAATTCTAGACAGCATATTCATCCTCTCTCCTCAGAGAAGTAGAAGATGATGATGAACAAGAAAGTATATTTGGCTGTTCCATTTTGTACAAATGTTTGCAGTTGATGGAGGAGTTCTATGAGTTTTTATGTAATTAAATCTATTGTCTTGATCTATCTGATTCGGGTTTCTTTTGTTATATATGGATTTTGATCTTCCGAATATTCATTTGACATTACAGTTTATTGAGAAATTTACGAAAATGATCGTAATCTCTATTATTGAAATGATCAATTTTTTAATATGTTATCAATATATAAAATTCATATTTTTTCACTACGTTGTGAATATTTAACTTTTTATCAGTTCACCAATTGAAGTTTGATTTGATCATTTAAACCAATTTTCCTCATGATCGGGGGTACCTTTGGAACCTGTGATGCATAAATACATAGCCATCCCTTTCTTGTAAGCCCTCATGTCATGGGAATCGATCAAATGTTGCTACTAAACTTTCCAGCCAACCAAATGGCCATTCTCTTTAAGGAAGAGTCACAAGATGATGGATCTCTTTGAGTTCCTTTGATTTGGACTTCAAAACCTCTTGTCGTTCAAGCAACAATTTAAGCAAGGAGTTGACTACATAGCAACATTGGCGGAATTGCACTTATCATCCCTGTGGTTTAGGGCTGTAAATCGACTTAAACGGTTTGAGTTCGGCTTCCTTTTGGCTCGTTCAAGCTTGATTTCTAAGTCAAACGAGCTGAGGCTGAACAAAATATTAGGCTAGTTGGAAAAATGAGTCGAGCTTGAGTTTTAGTATGTTTGGCTCGTAAAGTTCGTAAATAACTTGTGTCTTTATATGAGACAACTTGACTTTGGTTCAAGCGCGGCTCATTCTTTAAAACTTGACTCTTAAATGTTCCTTTACCTTATTTACCAATCCATGTATTGTCCTCTTAGAAAAAGAATCCAGAATAATCATATAATTTTGAAGAAGAAAAAAATAAATGTTTTGCACCATAATTTGAAGTCTCCGCCAAGGTTTGGAAGTTGGCCCATATAATTATTATGTTTAACTTTTTTTCTTTTTTGGAACTGTTATTAGCACTTTGAAATTTGCATTATGTACTTCAAAATTTCTATATGTAGAAAAAAAAATATATACTTGTAAGAATTGCACAATTAGATTTTTGTGTTTAAGGAGGGTCGTTCTTTTGTAAAAGACTATATTGACCTTGAGTTCCTATCTAATATTTTGGCGCAAGATGTAAACATTTTTATTCATCTATAATAAATTATACCTTTTGGGAAACAAAAAAAGAAAATATTCATTAAGTTGAGTAAAAATTAGGTTCAAGCTCATTTATAAATTATACCTTTGTGTTCGTTTTCAAATGCGCTGAGCCGAGCAAGTTTGAAATGATCATTCGAGACGAGCTTGAGCATGCGTTTACAGAAATTTATAGTGCAAAATATAGAAATGAGCTTTACCACCATAATATTTGACTTGACTGGACTCATATATACCCTACTGTGGTTATAAAAAATGACACGTGTTAAGACAGAGTTAATCATACTCACATGGTATTTTTTTAACCTGCATGTGAACCTCGCACCCAAATTTTTTAAGCAAAATTTGGACGTAAATCGCTTTTTTAACTAAGAATGATAACAGACTCAACCACACATATACATGGTTAACACTTTCCTCACTACATATATCACTTTTGAGGTATTATGACCAAAAGGATGATATCCATGATTTTTTTCACTACATATAATTCTTCCTTACAAGTGTAACTTGACATCAACGCTATAAAAGGCAACCTTGTTATGGTGCATAATACCAACGTCATTATTTGTAATATAACGTTACAATGTTTATTTAATCTTATAGTGTAAATGAACGATATAGTGTAACCTTACTTTAGATGTTGAATGTTCTGTTATGCTGACACTATCAAGATGTTGTGTAATTTCATGATGTCCCCTAGTATAACCATACCGTAGACGTTGAAGCTATGTCATGGTGTAACACGATTGTCATATTTCATGACTTTTCCTAGTAATAACCTACATCTATATTGCAATAGGACATCAATGGTAATAAAAAACATTGTTATATTGTAATTCAATCACGACTAAGCATAAAAACTTACCTTTACAGTGTAATAAAATGGTATCAATACCCTTTTTTTTTTTGTTTTTGTTTAATTAAATGTATCATAGAATCATTTTTTTAATTTTAGTATTTTTTAGAAAAGATAAAACCATGTGGCTTTTAGAGGAGCGGGGGCACCATATGATTGGAGTGGTGCTTCAAGTGTCAATGATAAGGTGGGGTTCCAAGAACTTTGAGAAATCTCTCCTACATTAAAGTGAGTGTGGTTTGATGGGATATTACAGCCGTAAGCTGAAAACTGGGGATAAAATTTATACTGCAGGCTCTTGATCCAGGAACCTCAGTGAACATCGTTCGTCGCATAAAACTGGAAGAGCTTGAAAGGGAATGAAGTTATTGGCTCTGACTTTTCTTGACACCACTGTTGATGCCATTATAGAGTTTCAGACCTTAAACTTCCTCAAGTTGTTGCATATACATTTTCGAAAGGGCAGCAAATCATCCAGAACTTCACATTTTCGAAGGTGATAATATTTTTTTTTTTTGTTAATTAGCATATCCATTGGAATCCTTTTTTCGATCCAACAGAAGACATGCACAGTCACAGAGGGCCTTTTACAAATATGAAACTTTATTTTTTTAATGCATAAAATACGGTGTAAATTGATTGTATTTCTATTTATTTATCTCAACTTAGATGGAGAGACATCTTAGGTTAATATGCAAGATAGAGGTAGATTACAATTTTCATACCGTGTCGACCATATAGTCACTTAATCCAACTAATATTTAAGAGCAGATGGACTAGAAGTTCAAGCTAACAAAAAAAATATGTATATATCACCCAACATTCTTAGCTTAAAAGTAGTAAGCGATAAATCCTGACATTTAGATCAGCTACCGCACTCGAAAACTTCGACCTAGATTAATCTCCTTCGCCCAAAGATGAATGATGAGTATATTTTATATTATATATTTAACCCTATTTTTAGTATATTTTGGTTAATAATTTGGAAGAATTTTGATACTTTGAATTATATTTCCAATATAGAACTTTCGACTTCCTCTGGAGCAAAACATGGTCAAATGGACGAATTTTGGAGTAATTCCAATTGGAGGACATTCGTGAGTCACTTAGCTTGATCGTGTCAAAATATCAGATTTTTTCTACCAAGCGATTATTTTCTAACAATAAAATAAAGGAGCAATGTGCAGTGCTAGAATAGTGACGTTTCGGGCTTGAATTGTGTTTTTGGAGCCCAAGATGACCTCGGATGGGTTCGTGGCCTTCTGGAGATGTGTTCAGAACGTCCTGATCCTTAAAACAAGCTATTATGGGCCAGATTTGGAGGAGATTTGAAGCTAAAACGTGGCTGGACAAGTACTTGGCAGATTCTCCTAGTTTAATTAGGGTTTTATTTTCTAAGATATTTTATTATTATTTAGTTTCCTAGTTGGAATAAGAGACCTATGTTTTAGGGTTTGTGAAGGGCTCAGAAAACAGATGGCTTGGCCGTTCTTAATCTTTGATAGGCTTTCTTTTATGCTACTTGGGGAGATAGAGAGAATTGCTAGGGTTCTTGGAGATTTTCTACTTTAAGGTGTTTTCATTCTTCTTATTCTTAATAATATTTTCTATGATTTCAATTATGAATATGCGTAACTAATTCCTTTTGCTAGGGTGAAGCCATAAGCCTTAGCATGAATATGTGATTTTTATTTAATTGCTTATGATTGATTGCATGCATACTTTGAATTATTGATCACCATGATTAAAACCATCTAATTGTCTTAATGCCTGATCACCATTAGGTTCTTTAGAAAAGTAATTTGATGCAATTTTGGTCGAAAGGTTCCCTGAAATTGAGGCTGGTTTCTTATGATTAATAATTGTAATTTCACTTAAGATGAACACCACATCTTAAGGGTTGCATGGTTTTTCAAAGGGTTTTCATAAAACATAATGAATCTCTCATGTTCAGATTTGATCCGAACGTCCGGACGGGTTGCATGTTAGATATACGTTCTATGTTGGATGTTCCAAGTAGAATATAAATTAGGAAAACCTAACCTTCAAAGTGGCATGTGTAGATCATAAGTAATTGGTAAAAATACATAGGATTGCTAGGTGATGGTGGAACCCTAGTGCTTTCTTAATTTGATTTTTCCAAAACAGTTTTCTTTCCCTTTCATCTTTAATATTACAGATTAGTTTATTTTTATTAATTAAATTCGTTTTAATTTAAGTAGTTTATAAAACCAATCATCTCAACTTTTTGCTTTACAATAATTAATTGGAATTTGGTTTGTTTCGAATTATTTAATAATCCCTGTGGAGAACGACCTTGTGAGAACCATTGTATACTACAACAACCTTATTTTTCTTGCAAGTAATATAGGAGTTTTTAACCCGTTTGCGTGTGTGGTAAAATCTCTATCAATGAACGTGAAGTAATTAACAAGTAGAAGAAGCTACATCATTATAATTAACTAGAACAAGAGAATCCCAAATCCATGAACTTCAAGATTGCAACTAAACTTACCAGAAATAAAAGGAGATTATGATACATCTTATACATAGAAAAGGGGGAAAAAATTGCGGGATAGACCCATGACTACCCTTGTCCTTTAGTGGCTGCGCCACTAGGCATGGAACAGATGTTGAAATGGTAACCAGACTATGATCTTTAGTGTTAATTTTTGTAAGAAAGCTTGGTTTTAGAAATCTGGAAATTGAAGAACAAAACTACACAGAGAAGGTAAAGAGAGAGTAATTCATTTCATTTATATTTTCATTCATCAGACCCTAGCATATAGAGGGCTCGGAGACATCCTATTTTTCAGGGATCAATATCAACCATCTAGAGCCTCAGAAGTTGGGATCCTTCCACTTGGGAAAGGATCCAGCAACATAGTACAACCGAAGAGATAAGAACAAATACAGCTGTCATGGAGGAATAACATTAGACTATAGTATTAACTACTAAGTGTCACCCATATACTAAACTTGTCTTTCCGCATTCAATTGAAACAAATTATCCCGCATTATATAGGTTTAATTGGCTTCCAGGCTTATGTTAGGACCGTCTCCAACCCTTAGGTTAAAACCTAAAATTTTTAACCCAGAAACAGTTTTTCTACTCCAATCCTTACGGGTTAAACTTTTAGCCCGAGATTATTAAATAATGAATTTAAGATATTTTTTTTCTTGAATTAATTTTTTATAAGAAAAATAATTATGTAGACTATCCTAATTTAATTTTATGAACATTTTAACCAAAAAAATATTTAGATTCCGTTAAATATTGAAACATCACTAAAACGACACCATGAGACTCGTAGAACACTATCAAAGAATATGAAACACATGAAAGAATTTTTTTTTAAAATTATTTTAGCCGTTGGATTTAAATTGGACAATTAGATCTTTTTTTCTTACCGTTGGATTTAATAAATTTATAAATATAAAACTAAAAAAAAGTACACTTATATGGCGGTCAGCCCACTAACTCGGAGAGATTCTGGCCTAAATTTGTCCCACAAATGAGTTTTGGGTTAAAACTCAAATTTGGCCCAAAAGGGTTGGTGCAAGTAGGGGTAGGGTTAGAACCTAAAATTTGAGTTTTACTTTAAGGGTTAGAGTAGGTCTAAAGCATGTCATATTTGGATTAAATGGGTAGGTCGAAACACAAATTATATATTATTAAGAAAAATGATAAATACACACTCTTTTTAGCCTCTCACATTATCATGTTCAATCCTAACCATTATTTTTGTTAGATTTATTTACTCTGATTGCTAAAAAGAAGGTGTGAAAATCATCTCCATATGTTAACCTTGTTAAATGGGTTGAACCGGTTGTATGACACGAACAATAGAGATTAGGGAAGAAAAACAAACCTCCACGAGCATTAAAAAAACATGTGAGAAGAATTTGGAAAACCCTCCTTGGGAGGTGTCATCTATAAAACCCTAATGTCATACTGATTCTTGAACCGATACCTTCGGAACGAGAATTCGAACCAATTCCAAACCAAAATTTCAGTATTCCTGAATTTCGGGAGTTTGAAAAAGGGAATTATTATTGGCACTCCAAAAATCTCATTCTAGACTCTAAATTTTATATATTATAAAAGAAATATATTATGAGGAGTGTAGAATGAGATTTTTGAAGTGCCAATAACACTTCCCTGAAAAAAATTCAGTATTTTGGTACGCTTCGAGACTGGGGTCTTGAGCAACAAGAGTGTGAAGAAAATTTCCAGTGCAGAAATCCTAAATTCAAGGTACTGAGGTCCTTAGGAGCAACAATATTCAGGATTGATTAAGATTTAACACCCAAATGTAGCTATCTAAATAACTTTTGACTTAAATTCAACTTCCAAATGGAGAAATATAAATAACTTAGATTCATGCTCATAAATTCAACTCCCAAGTGCAATTTCGTTCTGAAATTCTAAATAACTCAGATTCATGCTCATAAATTAAGCACCCAAAGGCATGCTCAGATTCATGCTCACTTCCAAACCCCTATTCGAAATAAAACCATAGATTTCGAAACAAATACCTCGATTTTGGGCCTTAAGAGTCGCTTGATAGAGAATGAGAGAGATATGAGAGTCGGAGTCAGGAACGAGAGAAAGGATATGGTGTGGTGGCTATAGTGAGATGACAGGGTATGATCTGGTGGCCATAGTCGAGACTCGAAGAAGGTTGGCAAAGGAGAGGCAGAGGCAGAGGAGAGAATAGAGAACTCGAGAGAGACGAAAGACGGTTTGAGAATGACAATGTGAGAAATAGAGGGAGACTGAAACCCAAAGTTGGATTGGATGGTTGATATTAAATCTCAACCAATCCGACGGTCCACATAATTCTTAAACCTAATTTAAAATTATATATATTATAAAATATGTTTCGGTCTGGTTCGAGATTACTGAATAATGCATATGGGATCCCGAATCCCATACCAAACTTTTCGAGATCGGTTTGGTTTCGAGTTCCAAGTAGTTCGGATTTTCGGTTAGGGCCTTTTTGAATTCGATTTCAGACTAAATCGGTACAGTTCAGAATATTGGATATTTTTTTCCAGCCATACTCCTGCCTACTTTTGTAAGGCTCATGGAGATTCTCTAATCCCCTCCATGTTACATTTTACAGTCCATTTCTTCATAATATTTGAAGAATGTAGGAACTTACGGATTGGGAATCCGATATACGGATCTTTCCGAATTGGATTTGTAAGTTAATAAAATAAAATGTTAACCGCTAATCAGTTTTGGAAATTGGTGGAGATCCAACCGTTGGATCGTAATGAAACTTAAGTATGTTGTTCTAGAAGCATATCGTGTATCATGAGAAGTTACAGATTGAAAATCTGACATGCGGATCTTTCGGATCGAGTTTTGCAGGGTTGTAGACCCTATCGTCGATTTTTGATCGACGATTGACTTTTGGTCAATGGTTCTCAAATTATTCTAGATGGTCCTTGAGGATATGTTTTATGTAAATTATGTGTTCTATTGGTAAGAACTCTGAGATGTGATTTGATAATTGGTCACAGGTGACGATAGTTCGTGATGCCTCGACATTCATGCGAAGGAGTCATAGCGCGGACCTAAGGTGAGTGAGTATTTTCCTTTTATCATATACATATTTATGTGATTGATAATTCTACAAATGCTTTTAAAATTGATATATGCATGTTACCTACAAAATAATTGATGCGAATTACAATTGGCTTGATCCTTGTTTAGGGTACGTAGGCAGTTTAACGAGACGTTAAATGCAGCCATACAATAAATAAGACTAAATAATTGAGACAATGGCCTTGTTTGGGGAATTGAGCAATGTGAAGGAGATTGGTGGAAAATGTGAGATTTAACCTTATGTTTTAGTGGTTAAATGCTGGTTATAAATCAATATGTGAAGAATCGTAACATTGAAGTGAAAAATAGTTAGTAATGATAGTTAATTAAACTAGTGTTTAGTTGGGCTTATTACCGATAATTATTTCCGAAGGTAAATAGTTCGGGAGTGGGGCATTACAGCTTATACATTTTATGCCATTTGTATATATGTTTATATATTTGGAAATATTATGATTTGGTTGGATTTCAGATTTATATCTTGGTATATCCATATGTATGTTACTTGTACATAATTAAAGGTGAACGCCCTGAAGTGCAAAGGTGAACGCAGGACACACATGTAAGTTCAGGTGAGTATATAGTATTAGTTGAAATGATGGGGTTATGGTATGACTACATTTATGTTTTAGGCAACTCCGACATTGTCGTACAGGTTGCAACAATAGGCAACTCCGACACTGTCGTATAGGTTGCCCATGAGTTATATATGGTACGATAGATGCAGTTAGAGCTCATAAACCTGCACCTCGGTGTTAGTGCTCCCGCCCGTGGCCAGGGCACAGTCCTTCACGTGATGTTCACCTCCTGCACCTTACGCTTACCTTGGATTCAAGGTAGGTGCGCAGTTCTGTCGTACAGACCACTATAGGTGGTTCTGACTTGTAGGTGACCCACAATTATTCGCACAGTCTTCACGTGATCGTAGCACTTGAGCGTATTTATTTACACCCAATCTTGTCGTACAGACCACTTTAGGTGGTTTCGACTCGTGTGCAGGTGTGGTGTCGTAAAAGTCACTTTAGGTGACTCCAGCTAGATTGATTTATGAGTTATAAATTCAGCCGTACAGGCCATAAGAGGTGGATCCGGTTGACATATTACTTGGATATTGATTGACGAGATATGGATAAGTCGTACAGGTCATTATAGATGACTCTGACTTATGTGCTAGCATTGATTGATGAGATATGGATAAGTCATACAGGTCACTATAGGTGACTCCGACTTATGTGCTAGCATTGATTGATGAGATATGGATAAGTCGTACAGGTCACTATAGCTGACTCCGACTTATGTGCTAGCATTGATTGAAGAGATATGGATAAGTAGTACAGGTCACTATAGGTGACTCCGACTTATGTGCTAGCATTGATTGATGAGATATGGATAAGCTGTACAGGTCACGTGAGGTAACTCCAACTAGCATGTTGATGAGCTATTGGTTCAGCCGTACATGTCACGTGAGGTGACTCCGGCTAGCATGCTGATGAGCTATTGGTTCAGCCGTACATGTCACGTGAGGTGACTCCGGCTAGCATGTTGATGAGTTATTAGTTCAGCCGTACAAGCCACAATAGGTGGATCCAGCTGTCATACCATTTCATATTGATTCATTTCACCTGGGTTACTTATCCTTGTTGAGATATTTGACACGTCATAACTGTGAGACTGCTATTTTCGTTATGATTTTGAGTTATAGTCACGCCTGTTACTTTCTAGGAAATTATATAGATGTTACAACGAGGGGTTACTACCTTTGGTAATTGAAATTGGTTTGAAAAGTTTTGATTCACTCACTCACATTTTATATATTATCACACTTTATGGTTTTGTCACCTTCCAGGTGTCGGCCAGCATAGCTCGATTCAAGGTCCTAGTGGACATTCCGAGTCGAGGTGTGTCAGTTTGGTATCAGAGCATAAGTTGGGTAGTATTGTGTTCATCACACGCGTGATGTGAGCATTCTTGGTTTTTGTGTCTAATGTTCGAGTCTTGCCACCTCGTCAAATACGGAAAAATATGTTAGCTTTCTTCAATTTTGGGCAGTTTTGTGGTCTTGACGACATTTTAGAAAATCATTTTGGTGTTTGTCCTTAGAATTAAAACGAAGTTATTCCTTGTGGAAGAAATGTGTAGATTTGAGGCAAGTTGATGGCCTAAGTTAATGTATTGATAATCGTGTATCATCGGAGATTTTACCAACCAATTCCATCATCATTCTTCCGTTGTTAGAATTGATTCTTTTGAGATTAGAAATCTCAGCTAGTTTTGATTTCTTGGTAGTATTGTTAGAATATCACCTAATAGAATTCTTGCAAAGTCTACTTTAGTTAAGACTGTAGAAGTGTCTCATGCGGTAATGTGGTGCTAAAGTGGTAACACTCGGTGGAAGAATATGCTGAGAAAGTACTTTTGGTCCCTGGTAGTTTGATATTTTGTGATGTTACTTTCAATCATCAAGAAATCTTGTTAGATTATTCTTAAATTTTACCTCTCTATTTTTGACTTGGGACAACGTCGGAATTGTTTAGTTTTTTTTTTTTTTATCATAATTCATCACTTTTGAAATTGTTCGACTTTTTGTTATTAGTCTACATCAGCTATGTTCGTACCCTCAACTTCACTCCTGGTATTAAAGGTAATTGGGTTGATTTAGAGTCACCAGTCTGTTTCCCATATAATTTCGGATAGGGACAAACTGTCCAGGAGGACCACTTAGAGATGGAAAGTGTACATTTAATTCAGATGTCTTCTACTCTAGATTTCATGAATTTCTTTTGATCCTCAAATTCTTCAGTGTTCTTTTAACCTTCTCGACATGGTTTCTCGCTCAGTTAGTAAGGAATTCATGATAGATCGACTTGAACGGCTACATTCTGAAAAACAGCCGTGTTCTTGTGTGTCGACGTCCACAGATCCATCAAAGTCACCTGACCAATTCTCTTGCCTTCGTAGTATGCACTGAGTTTGACGTCAATCAAAGTGTGGAAGAGTTTCTTCTTAGCGTTTGTGAAGGTGATGTTGAGGGCGAGGTTGTACAAGAGAGTACGATTGCTTTGGGTGTAATTGAATTGGCTTAGATAAGCACCGTTGATGGTGAAGTCGGGGCATTTGTACTCCGAAGTTCTTATGCTGGACTGCAACTGGAGCCCAATCATAACTGGTAAAGGCATGAGTAAAAGAGCAATCACAAAGACGACCAAACAGATTTGGGCGCACGCTGGCTGAAAGTTTTTAGTGGCAGACATGCCTAAGGAGGCCGGATTCTCGCAGTCTGAGCCTGTAGTTGCAGTCATGGTGAAGATATAAAGGAAGGAGTGTATAAATTGCAGACACAGCTAAGATCGGTATATATGTGAAGTTAAGAGAGAATAAAGCAGGTGTTGTGAAAACTGGACTGAATCGTGAGAACGAGGCTGGCCATTAATATACATACCAGACTTGCAAGGACAATTGTAATACGTGTATGAGTAGGACTAGAATTTCAAAGGCAAAACAAATCATCAGGAGTCTATTACTCCGTATTTGTCTCGGACTGGGATGGTAGAGTTCATAGGAAAGGTGGTTTATTATTTAGAAAAATAAATTTTGTGGGTTCTTGGATTTTTAGTGCATGCAGCACATTTATCATTTTAAAGAGGAAACTTAATATTAGTCTAATTTTATACTCTCGTATTAGGATGCTGAAAGATAGCCCCCTTCAACGACGGTAACGGAGACTAACTATGACTCAATGCTTAAATGACTTACGTTTGCATCAAAAAACCTCTCCATACCGGTATTGGAACTTTTGTTTATCATTTTGTGGTTGCTTTTGAATGCCACAAATTCTTTCTACTTTGAAAGTATAAATTGTAATTTTGAAAATTTGAAAACCTTGACGAGGAACTATGAGGTAGAAGTGTCAAACGCTGCCCATAGGAGTACTTCATCTGCAGAACATCGAATCAATTCGTGGGTTTCCAAGACACTGGGTTTTTTCAAATTAAATTTTGATGGTGGGGTAGATGTAATGAATGGATGTCGTGTAATTGGAGAGATTGTTTGTGGGCCTAATGGTGATCCTTTTGGTGCGTTGTCTATGCATGCTCCTTCTCTGATTTTAGTCCTTCCTTTAGAGCTTCATGCCATCAAGAAAGGATTGGAATTGGCACTGGACTTTGGTTGCGTTCCGTTGATAGTGGAATCAGATCGTTGAGGTTTGTCCAATTAATTAACCAAGATGAGGAGTGTTTGGCTGCTGATGGTGTTTATGTTGATAGCATTCGAGTTCTTTTGTGTGTAAACCAAGTGGTCTTGAACCATGTTTCAAAGGATGGTAATAGGCACGTGATGCCTAAGTTTATTGTGCATGCGAGGCCTCTTTTCATTCGTCGAGCTTTTCCCATTAGGTTTTGTTCATCAAGGCTTTTCAGAGGTCATTCATTTGTTTTTCATATGCATGTCTTTCTATGACTTAGTTATCATAAATGGAATTCTCTTTCACCCTCATAAGCTTTCCACAAAGCACAAATACTGAAGACATACAAAGAATAAATAAAAATGGAAGACCGCATCAAATTAACATACCTATTCGACAGACCCTTCTCCCCAACCATGGTACATAATAATAAATTAATTTCGCAAATCTAATTCACTTTAATTTTTGGATGAATTGTGTTAAAACATAAAATGGCAATTGACGTGATTTATTTTAAAATCATGGTACACTATAGTTGCTGACCTCTACTTACTAGACCCCATCTATAAGGATGTAATACTAGTGGTTCAAAACAGGTATATAAAATTGGACCCATAATAATAAAAAAAAAAAAAAAAAAAAAAAAAAAAAAAAAGGATTCGTTTGACCAAAAAAAAAAAAAAAAAAAAAGAAATCCTATTTTAAACCCATATAAAATTGGATTCCATTCAAATTTCGAGCTATTATCATTTTGGTTGAGGGTTTTCGCTTATGAATTTTCTAATTTTTTTCATCTTTTTGTTATTTCAAATCTACATATCCACCATCTAAAATAAATCTGTGATATAAATCTGTGATATCAGGTTTGAGAAGCATCTGTCACTTATAACTATAGATCATTTACACATAGTCCATTTCAGGTTTACTATTATTACCCCTTCTTAGCTGTCTCTGATTCTGCAAAGCTCTAAAATGATCTTAGATGGATTGTCACAAGGCCTCACGGTTTTGACGCGGTGATGCGTGTATGATGCAGCCAGGTAAGTTTGATTCACTACAAAAAAAAATATGGGCACTGTGCACAAAAAGTTATTTGTGCCCTCTTTGGGCATGCCCTTTGCTGAAAAAGCACAATAGGGTGTTTGTGTCAGAGAGGCAAGCACAAACAGTGGTCCAGTTGTGCCCTTTTCTGACAACTCTGTCGGATAAACTTTACCATCCATGTTGGCAATTTTATTGTAATTGTGCCAACATGAACTAATTTAAAAAAAAAAAAAAACAATCAAATTTTGAAAAATTGAAATGAAATTGAGGAAATGAAAAAATTTAAATTTTCATTAAATGAAGAAAGCTACAACCATGAAACCAACTTTCACTTTCTGAATCTCACAAACATATATTGTAATGTTACATATGTTCTTTCTAATACGAAAAAGAACTTGAAGAATGTTTGATCAAAATTTTTAATTAAAAATTAGTAGAAAAATGTTTGATCGAAAGTTTAAAAGTTTTCTATTACCTCTAACATAACTATGACTCAGTGCTTAAATGACTCATGTTTGCATAAAAAAAACCTCTCCAGACCGGTATTGGAACTATTGTTTATCAGTTTGTGGTTGCTTTGGAATGCCAGAAAATCTTTCTACTTTGAAAGTATAAATTGTAATTGTGAAAGTTTGAAAAACATGACGAGGAACTATGAGGCAGAAGTGTTAAACATTGCCCATAGGAGTACTTCATCGGCAGAATGTCGAATAAATTTGTGGGTTCCTGTTTGGACCCAAAATTGCACCATCAGCCCGTGCAATCGAGGCCGTTGAGTAAGCATGATTCTAGACCATCGGATAAGAAAGTTAAGATAATTTTGTTTCGAGATAATGTTATGGTTTTTAATCATAATAATTATCTTTTAATAAGTTATCTCAAATTTTCTTATACAAAATAAATGGGATAAAAATCATAGTCCAATGTAGAAGCAAGTAGAACAGTCCGATTTAATTAGGATTTGTGAGCAGTGTACCATGTGGATTAGAGCAACTCGGCTTGGGATCTTATCACATGGCATAGCATGGATCTGCAAATTTTGGATAATGGTGAATAGAAAGCCTAAGTAGGTTAGGTTGATTGACAAGTAGTCAGAAATGAATTTTAAATGGTTTGAAATTCATTAAATGGGATTAGGATGTATGGATGAGTGATAGAATTATGACAAGAAAAGAAAGCCTAGCTAGGCTAGGGCTTTAATTACGATAGGATAAGTCAAGATGGGCTTTTATCTTGTTTGGAAAGCGAACCATTTGGATGAAAGGTTTGAGACTTTAGAGGAACATGGAAATAGTGACGTGATGCAGCAGGAGGTTTACCATGCATGAAGAGATAAAAGATTATGATGGTGGGACCGAATATCCTTGGCAGGATGCTAAGAGTTTTAGTCAGATGACAACACTTGCAAGACTTGGAGATAAAATCACAGTATATCAGGTTGCTGCAAATGAACACGTGGCTTCAGTTTACGTGAGATGGTATGACTAAAGCATGCGGTTTGGCCTGCGTAACGTAAATTTCTTTATGAGTTTGAAAATGATTGGATTCTGGTAACAGGTATCCAACAAGCGTCAGCCGCCAAAGCCAGTATATCAGTACTATAAATAAAAGGCAACGTGCACCATTTGAGGGACCTCCAATTCAACACACAATTGCCCTGCGTAAAACCTCTCAAACAGCTTGAGATTTTATTTTCTTTTTCTCACCAACACACCTTCAGTTTGGATAAACAGAACTGTGGAGGCAACCGGCGAACACCTTCAGTTTGGATAAACAGCATTGTTGCCGTAGAATCAGCCGACCGCGAAGCACCTGCAGTTTGGATAAACAGCACTGTGTGGAGGCCGACTGGTTATCTATCCAAGTCTTGGTCGAGAAGGATTTTCAAATCCTTATTGGCAGAGGTTATCACATTAGCCTTCTCGGCGAAGTGAGGTGTTACCAGGTTACTACATTCGGCACCCTGAGAGCCAAATTTGATATTGAACTTCGCAGAACTAGCAGCCTTGTCTTCAGGCTCGAGAATCCAAAGGCTGAGATTTGTTCTTTCCTCGGCCGCAGTCGCAAGATAAAGAAGTCAGTAACGCGCTCAACGCAACATCGACAAATTTTACTCCTCGGCTGAGCTCGGCCGACAAGTTGGCACGCCCCGCATTCAACTGAAGGATATAGTTAGCTTATTAGTTACTCGGCCTGCGCGCCACGTAGGCTTTGTAATTTTTAGGGTCAACGGTTTAGGGTCAACGGTTTGGCACGCCCGGTCAAACCATAAAACCACATCGATTGATATGGTAATTGGAGATATGGTCTTGGACGCTGAAACCATGACAGTTGATATGGTATTTGGCGATAAAGCCGATATGGAGCAATCCAGTTTGGCTCAGTTATTCGGGTTAAAAACCGAAATTGGCGAAATTATCATGCCTGGGGGGCATAATAATTGTCCAACACATTCAGCGGCCGAAAATGAAAAATATTTCGCCAAGTCAAAAATATTTGGAGAAAATTCTTTATTCGGCCAAGAGCAAAATCAATTTGAAAATTTTGTTATTACACGATCTCGACTTGGAATAAAGCATCATTGGCCTCCTCCTTTTCATGGATCGGCCACTTTTATTCCTATACATTAGATTTCAATATTTTTATCCGTCTTGCTATTTGAGCCGATGCATAAGAAAATAGGGGGGCAACGAGCACTGAGCCTATATATATATAGTTTCTTCAGGATGCCACTACCGAGAAGAATGGTAGTAGGCTTCAACCTATGGACGTGGTAGGACACTGTTTGGTGGTTATTTGGCACCATGATGTCCACTTTTGCCGCATCCTTTCTTGGGGCAGGTAAGCAGAGAATTTTGATGCGACTCAAATATGATGATATTAGTGACCTATTCGGTGGAATAGTCTCGACCGAGAATAATCGCAATGATGTGTTTGTCGAGCTCAACAGTGTTCACTTGGTTTCTGCTTGCCTTCGTTCCGAGCTTCTCGACCTCGGCTCACTATATATATATATATATGCAAGCCGAGTTGCCAAGAAAAATTCTGCTCGACCCTGGCTTAGATTTTCTCGGCCTCGGCCGTGACCCTTTTTTTTTGGGTCAAAAAAAAAAAAAAAAGCCATGACCATGTCTCTTCGGCGAGTTACTAACAATCAAAATTCACCACGGCAAAGTTATTGTTATATGCTGCTTAGCACGGCCAAGGAGATTTGGTCGAATAAAATTTTAAAGCTTCAGAGTTCGTGCCATGTCCAAGTTTGAAATGAAGGTGACTCAATATCATGCTTGGTGTCATTCGGTTGATTTCTGCGTGGCCATTATGTGAGTCAAAGTTGGCTTTTCAAGGATGCCATTGTAGTAGGGATTTTGGTTATAAAAACTGAAGTGGAAAAGAGGGTTTTAGCAGCAAAAAGGAGGAGAGATATATTCGGCGACCCAGAAATTATCTTTGTGTTTCTCGGCCCACCAAGCGTATATAGCTAATGTTATTCGGCCACTTTTATTAGTTATATATAATTAGTTATGTATATATAGGCAGGCCGAGCTCCAAGAACAATTTTTCTCAACCCTCCCAAATTTTTTCTTGACCTTGGCAGTCGAGAGTTGTCGTAGCTGTCTCCTTTTCTACTCTCCATTGAAGCTTCTCTGCCATCACAAATGGGCTGCTGAAAACAAATAGTACCCATCAAGTGTTAATAAATATAGTGCATACATGTATGCATGTGCATGGAAGGGACGGTTGGTGAATTAGCAGAGGAAGATCAAGGTACTAGTAGAACAGAGGTGATTTTCATGCCGCTAAGCAAAATTTGTTTCGGCAAAACGACGAAATGTAGAAGCAAGTAGAACAGTCTGATTTAATTTGGATTTGTTTGCAGTGTACCATGTGGATTAGAGCAACTCGGCTTGGGATCTTATCACATGGCATAGCATGGATCTGCAAATTTTGGATAATGGTGAATAGAAAGCCTAAGTAGGTTAGGTTGATTGACAAGTAGTCAGAAATGAATTTTAAATGGTTTGAAATTCATTAAATGGGATCAGGATGTATGGATGAGTGATAGAATTATGACAAGAAAAGAAAGCCTAGCTAGGCTAGGTTTTTAATTACGATGGGATAAGTCAAGATGGGCCTTTATCTTGTTTGGAAAGCCAACCATTTGGATGAAAGGTTTGAGACTTTAGAGGAACATGGAAATAGTGATGTGATGCAGCAGAAGGTTTACCATGCATGAAGAGATAAAAGATTATGATGGTGGGACCGAATATCCTTGGTAGGATGCTAAGAGTTTTAGTCAGATGACAACACTTGCAAGACTTGGAGATAAAATCACAGTATATCAGGTTGCTGCAAATGAACATGTGGCTTCAGTTTGCGTGAGATGTATGACTAAAGCATGGGCTTTGGCCTGCGTAACGTAAATTTCTTTATGAGTTTGAAAACGATTGGATTCTGGTAACAGGTATCCAACAAGCGTTAGCCGCCAAAGCCAGTATATCAGCACTATAAATAAAAGGCAACGTGCTTCATTCGAGGGACCTCCAATTCAACACACAATTGCCCTGCGTAAAAGCTCTCAAACAGCTTGAGATTTTATTTTCTTTTTCTCGCCAACACACCTTCAGTTTGGATAAACAGCACTGTGGAGGCAACTAGCGAACACCTTCAGTTTAGATAAACAGCACTGCGTCGAGGCCGACTGGTTATCTATCCAAGTCTCGGTCGGGAAGGATTTTCAAATCCTTATTGGCAGAGGTCATCTCATTAGCCTTCTCGGCGAAGTAAGGTGTTACCAGATTACTACATTCGGCACCCTGAGAGCCGAATTTGATATTGAACTTCGCAGAACTAGCAGCCTTGTCTTCAGGCTCGAGAATCCAAAGGCCGAGATTTGTTCCTTCCTCGGCGGCAGTCGCAAGATAAAGAAGTCAGCAACGCGCTCAACGCAACATCAACAAATTTGACTCCTCGGTCGAGCTCGGCCAACGAGTTGGCACGCCCCGTATTCAACCGAAGGACATAGTTAGCTTATTAGTTACTCAGCCTGGGCGCCACGTAAGCTTTGTAATTTTTAGGGTCAACATTTTGGCACGCCCGGTGGGGCCCAGTGCTAGAACTACGAAGTTCATATGATATATCAAGATTCCAATTTGGCTCCACGTAGCCAATTGTACGAGCTCCTAGAGGAATTGAAAAAGCGCAATGAGGAACGAAAAAGATCTTTGGAAGTGGAAAAAATTCTTCTGGCCATACAAAGATGGAAAAGTCATTCATTTACATGTTGAGAATAAAAGCTCCTGTTACCTTGCAAGAGCAATGGGTAAATGAAGACAGGGGTCGATTTAATACCTGGCTAGATGGAAAATATTTTCCTTATGTTTTCGACTACAAATCGATTCCATTTGAGGATTGGTTGGTTGAAAAAACCGGGGGGCAATTTTACGCTCCGGCCGCAATCAAAATTCGGCCTAAGAAGATTGTCGAGATGGCCTAAGAAGAACCTAGGCCACTTATTTGTTCGGTCGAGACTGAAAGTGTAGTAGGCCAAGAAGAAAATGTTCAATTTTCTGAGCAAAAAATTGACTCAGAAAATGATTCGTCAGAGGAGTGTTCCAATGATGAACAAGACCGATACACGGCTTCAAACCATAAAACCACATCGATTGATATGGTAATTGGAGATATGGTCTTGGACGCCGAAACCATGACAGTTGATATGGTATTTGGCGATAAAGCCAATATGGAGCAATCCCGTTTGGCTCAATTGTTCGGGTTAAAAACCGAAATTGGCGAAATTATCATGCCTGGGGGGCATAATAATTGTCCAACACATTTAGTGGCCGAAAATGAAAAATATTTCGCCAAGTCAACAATATTTGGAGAAAATTCTTTATTCGGCCAAGAGCAAAATCAATTTGAAAATTTTGTTATTACACGATCTCGACTTGGAATAAAGCATCGTTGGCCTCCTCCTTTTCATGGATCGGCCACTTTTATTCCTATACATTAGATTTCAAATTTTTTATCCATCTTGCTATTTGAGCCGATGCATAAGAAAATAGGGGGGCAACGAGCACTGAGCCTATATATATATAGTTTCTTCAGGATGCCACTACCGAGAAGAATGGTAGTAGGCTTCAGCCTATGGACGTGGTAGGACACTGTTTGGTGGTTATTTGGCACCATGATGTCCACTTTTGCCGCATCCTTTCTTGGGGCAGGTAAGCAGAGAATTTTGATGCGACTCAAATATGATGATATTAGTGACCTATTCGGTGGAATAGTCTCGACCGAGAAAAATCGCAGTGATGTGTTTGTCGAGCTCAACAGTGTTCACTTGGTTTCTGCTTGCCTTCGTTCCGAGCTTCTCGACCTCGGCTCACTATATATATATATATATGCAAGCCGAGCTGCTAAGAAAAATTCTGCTCGACCCTGGCTTAGATTTTCTCGGCCTCGGCTGTGACCATTTTTTTATTGGGTCAAAAAAAAAAAAAAAAAGCCATGACCATGTCTCTTCGGCGAGTTACTAACAATCAAAATTCACCACGGCAAAGTTATTGTTATATGCTGCTTAGCATGGTCGAGGAGATTTGGTCGAATAAAATTTTAAAGCTTCGGAGTTCGTGCCATGTCCAAGTTTGAAATGAAGGTGACTTAATATCATGCTTGGTGTCATTCGGTTGATTTCTGCATGGCCATTATGTGAGTCAAAGTTGGCTTTTCAAGGATGCCATTGTAGCAGGGATTTTGGTTATAAAAACTGAAGTGGAAAAAAGGGTTTTAGCAGCAAAAAGGAGGAGAGATATATTCGGCGATCCAGAAATTATCTTTGTGTTTCTTGGCCCACCAAGCGTATATAGCTAATGTTCCTCGGCCACTTTTGTTAGTTATATATAATTAGTTATGTATATATAGGCAGGCCGAGCTCCAAGAACAATTTTTCTCGACCCTCCCAAATTTTTTCTCGACCTTGGCAGTCGAGAGTTGTGGTAGCTATCTCCTTTTTTACTCTCCATTGCAGCTTCTTTGCCATCACAAATGGGCTGCTGAAAACAAATAGTACCCATCAAGTGTTAATAAATATAGTGCATGCATGTATGCATGTGCATGGAAGGGACGGTTGGTGAATTAGCAGAGGAAGATCAAGGTACTGGTAGAACAGAGCTGATTTTAATGCCGCTAAGCAAAATTTGTTTCGGCAATACGACGAAATGTTGTTGGTTACGGACAATTAATTTCCTTAACCATTCGATTTGCGAACCGAAGCTCAAGGAAATTGGGGGGCAATGTTTGGACCCAAAATTGCACCATCGGCCCGTGCAATCGAGGCCGTTGAGTAAGCATGATTCTAGACCGTCGGATAAGAAAGTTAAGATGATTTTGTTTTGAGATAATGTTATGGTTTTTAATCATAACAATTATCTTTTAATAAGTTATCTCAAATTTTCTTATACAAAATATATGGGATAAAAATCATAGTCCCAATGTAAAAGCAAGTAGAACAGTCCGATTTAATTTGGATTTGTGAGCAATGTACCATGTGGATTAGAGCAACTCGGCTTGGGATCTTATCACATGGCAGAGCATGGATCTGCAAATTTTGGATAATGCTGAATAGAAAGCCTAAGTAGGTTGGTTGATTGACAAATAGTCAGAAATGAATTTTAAATGGTTTGAAATTCATTAAATGGGATCAAGATGTATGGATGAGTGATAGAATTATGACAAGAAAAGAAAGCCTAGCTAGGCTAGGTTTTTAATTACGATGGGATAAGTCAAGATGGGCTTTTATCTTGTTTGGAAAGCCAACCATTTGGATGAAAGGTTTAAGACTTTAGAGGAACATGGAAATAGCGACGTGATGCATCAGGAGGTTTACTATGCATGAAGAGATAAAAGATTATGATGGTGGGACTGAATATCCTTGGCAGGATGCTAAGAGTTTTAGTCAGATGACAAAACTTGCAAGACTTGGAGATAAAATCACAGTATATCAGGTTGCTGCAAATGAACACGTGGCTTCAGTTTGCATGAGATAGTATGACTAAAGCATGGGCTTTGGCCTGCGTAACGTAAATTTCTTTATGAGTTTGCAAACGATTGGATTCTGGTAACAGGTATCCAATAAGCGTCAGCCGCCAAAGCTAGTATATCAGTACTATAAATAAAAGGCAACGTGCATCATTCGAGGGACCTCCAATTCAACACACAATTGCCCTGCGTAAAACCTCTCAAACAGCTTGAGATTTTATTTTCTTTTTCTCGCCAACACATCTTCAGTTTGGATAAACAGCACTGTGGAGGCAACCAGCGAACACCTTCAGTTTGGATAAACAGCATTGTTGCCGTAGAATCAGCCGACCGCGAAGCACCTTCAGTTTGGATAAACAGCACTGCGTCGAGGCCGACAGGTTATCTATCCAAGTCTCGGTCGAGAAGGATTTTCAAATCCTTATTGGCAGAGGTCATCTCATTAGCTTTCTCGGCGAAGTGAAATGTTACCAGGTTACTACATTCGGCATCCTGAGAGCCGAATTTGATATTGAACTTCACAGAACTAGCAGCCTTGTCTTCAAGCTCGAGAATCCAAAGGTCGAGATTTGTTCCTTCCTCGGCCATAGTCGCAAGATAAAGAAGTCAGCAACGTGCTCAACACAACATCAACAAATTTTACTCCTCGGCCGAGCTCGGCCGACGAGTTGGCACGCCCCGCATTCAACCGAATGACATAGTTAGCTTATTAGTTACTCGGCCTACACGCCACGTAGGCTTTGTAATTTTTAGGGTCAACAGTTCCCCAGACAGTTGGTCACTTGATGGTGAACTTGTTCAGTGTAAGTTCTTCTCCACTCGAGGTTTAAATTCTGATGTAATTAACCTATGTTTAATTCTATCACATTGATTACCACATAGATAATAGTTTCTCGTTCTGTCCAATATCATTAATTACGTCATATATGCATTACTCACTCGTAAGCAATAGTATTGACATTAATTATATAAGATAGCTAATTCGCACCTACGAGATAAATCAAATTATGGTTAACAAATCAAGGATTTAAAATTCACAAAATAAATTATTAGGAAAAAAGATGCATAAATTGGGGATTACAAATTTATTATAGGACAAAGTGGGTATAAACACATGGTTTAGGTCTAAAAGACATATTTTCCATGGATCAGAATGAAGTTTCCTATAAACTTATGTATGCATGGGGCAGTTTGCAGTCTTGTCAGCATCCCAAGATGTCCCGTTGAAACTCAAAGGAAGCCTTAGATTGTAGATGACCTCACCCCGTTGATTGTTCTCATCCTGGAAAGCAATGACCACGTGGATACTGTAAAGATCAGCTGCCAGGGTCGCATATTCCTGAAGCAACATGTCGTGCCCTTGAACGGCTACATTCTGAAAAACAGCTGTGTTCTTGTGTGTCGACGTCCACAGATCCATCAAAGTCACCTAACCAATTCTCTTGTCTTGAAAGCATGCACTGAGTTTGACGTCCATCAACGTGTGGAAGAGTTTCTTCTTAGGGTTTGTGAAGGTGATGTTGAGGGCGAGGTTGTACAGGAGAGTACGACTGCTTTGGGTGTAATTGAATTGGCTTAGATAAGCACCGTTGATGGTGAAGTCGGGGCATTTGTACTCCGAAGTTCTTATGCTGGACTGCAACTGGAGCCCAATCATAACTGGTAAAGGCATGAGTAAAAGAGCAATCACAAAGACGACCAAACAGATTTGGGCGCACGCTGGCCGAGAGCTTTTAGTGGCAGACATGCCTAAGGAATCGGGATTCCCGCAGTCTGAGCCTGTAGTTGCAGTCATGGTGAAGATATAAAGGAAGGAGTGTATAAATCGCAGACACGGCTAAGATCGGTATATATGAGTAGTTAAGAGAGAATAAAGCGGGTGTGAAAACTGGACTGAATCGTGAGAACGAGGCTGGCCATTAATATACATACAAGACTTGCACGTACAATTGTAATACGTGTGGGAGTAGGACTAGAATTTCAAAGGCAAAAAAAATCATCAGGTGTCTATTACTCCGTATTTGTCTCGGCCTGGGATGGTAGAGTTCATAGGGAAGGTGGTTTATTATTTAGAAATATAAATTTTGGGGGCTCTTGGATTTTTAGTGCATACAGCACATTTATCATTTTCAAGAGGAAACTTAATATTTGTCTAAATTTATACCCTCGTATTAGGATGTTGAAAGATAGCCCCCTCTGACGACGGTGACGGAGACTAACTATAACTCAATGCTTTAATGACTTATGTTTGCATCAAAAAACCTCTCCAGACCGGTATTGGAACTTTTGTTTATCATTTTGTGGTTGCTTTTGAATGCCACAAATTCTTTCTACTTTGAAAGTATAAATTGTAATTGTGAAAATTTGAAAAACTGGACGCGGAACTATGAGGTAGAAGTGTCAAACGCCACCCATAGGAGTACTTCATCTGCAGAACATCGAATCAACTCGTGGGTTTCCAAGACAGTGGGTTTTTTCAAATAAAATTTTGATGGTGGGGTAGATGTAATGAATGGATATCGTGTAATTGGAGAGATTGTTTGTGGGCCAAATGGTGATCCTATTGGTGCGTTGTCTATGCATGCTCCTCTGATTTTAGTCCTTGCTTTAGAGCTTCATGCCATCAAGAAAGGATTGGAATTGGCAATGGACTTTGGTTGCGTTCCGTTGATAGTGGAATCAGATCGTTGAGGTTTGTCCAATTAATTAACCAAGATGAGGAGTGTTTGGCTCCTGATGGTGTTTATGTCGATAGCATTTGAGCTCTTTTGCGTGTAAACCAAGTGGTCTTGAACCATGTTTCGAATGACGGTGATGGGCACGTGATGCCTAAGTTTATTGTGCATGTGAGGCCTCTTTTCATTCGTCGAGCTTTTCCCATTGGGTTTTGTTCATCAATGCTTTTCAGAGGCCATTCATTTGTTTTTCATATGCATGTCTTTGTATGACTTAGTTATCATGAATGGAATTCTCTTTTACCGTAAAAAAAAAAAAAAAAAAATGGCAACCCTCTCTTCTTTACTCACATATCCATTAGTTGGAGTACCTGAATAATAGATACTCAAACAGTAATAATATCTGCTTAACGGCAAGAACGATGAATTGCAAACAAATTTTAGACTAGAATTTCCACCAATTCATGTAGACAAACATGTTATTAACAAGAACATAAGTTTTACACCCAACAAATTATCATAATTGTTATAGCGAAGGGAGCTTCTCACCAAGAGGTATTATAAACCCCATTTCCTCCCGCATACGTAGTAAAACAATTCCACCATCACATGTAGCATAAGCTTGCCACAAAGCACAAATACTGAAGGCATACAAAGAATAAATAAAAATGAAAGACCGCAGCAAATTAACATACCTATTCGACAGACCCTTCTCCCCAACGATGGTACATAATAATAAATTAGTTTTTGCAAATCTAATTCACTTTAATTTTTGGATGAGTTGTGTTAAAACATAAAATGGCAATTGACGTAATTTATTTTAAAATCATGGTACACGATAGTTGCTGACCTCTACTTACTAGACCCCATCTATAAGGATGTAATATTAGTGGTTCAAAACAGGTATATAAAATTGGACCCATAATAAAAATAAAAAATTAAAAATAGGGATTTGTTTGACCAAAAAATAGAAAATAAAAAATAAAAAAATAAAAAAATAAAAAAAAAAAGGGAAAAACCTATTGTAAACCCCTATAAAATTGGATTCCATTCAAATTTTGACCTGTTATCATTTTGGTTGAGGGTTTTCTCTTACGAATTTTCTAATTTTTTTCATCTTTTTCTTATTTCAAATCTACATATCCACATCTAAAATAAATCTATGATATCAGATTTGGGAAGCATCTGTCACTTATAACTATAGATCATTTACACATAGTCCATCTCAGGTTTACTATTAGTACCCTTTCTCAGCTGTCTCTGATTCTGCAAAGCTCTAAAACGATCTTAGATGGATTGTCACAAGGCCTCAAGGTTTTGAGGCGGTGATGCGTGTAAGATGCAGCCATGTAAGTTTCATTCACTACAAAAAAAATATGGGCACTGTGCACAAAAAGTTATTTGTGCCCTCTTTGGGCATGCCCTTTGCTGAAAAAGCACAATAGGGTGTTTGTGTCAGAGAGGCAAGCACAAACAATGGTCCAGTTGTGCCCCTTTCTGACAACTTTGTCGGATAAACTTTTCCATCCATGTTGGCACTTTTATTGTAATTGTGCCAACATGTATTAATTAATAAAAAAAAACAATTAAATTTTGAAAAATTGAAACGAAATTGAGGAAATGAAAAAATTTAAATTTTCATGAAATGAAGAAAGCCTACAACCATGAAACCAACTTTCACTTTCTGAATCTCACAAACATATATTGTAATGTTACATATGTCTTTCTAATACGAAATAGAACTTGAAGGCAAACATTTTTTGACAGATGCATCTCCCCCAGCAGGCCTTGCACCTCATCAAATCTTTGCTGCTCCAGAAACGAATTAACCAGATGACATGCAGTATATGAACCCTCACTGCAGTCATGAATATCAAATGCAAAGATAAAGAAAAACCACACAATTTACAAGAGCAAAGATAAATGAAGGGATAACGAAAGTAAGAAGGGAATACCTTTGCAGGAGGACTCTTATTTGCTTCAAGGGTCTTTCCACCACTTGCTTAAGATGATTCTTATATAACAACACTACCCTCCAAAACAACAAACAATGGATTCGGAAAGTATACAAGTATTCCTCATCAAAAATAAGTGCACAAGTATTAAAAATAAGTCCACCCTCCAAAACAACGAACTATGCATTACTACATTGTTCAGACTCATATGACTCTGCATAAGGTTACACAGCTAATTGCTTAAGGTTCGGATTTGGTGCAGAAATGTTGTCATCTTCATTTTGATTCAAGTATTCAAACACAAAGACTAGGGTACGTTTTGTAACAAACCATAGAAATTGACCAAATGGAATTAATGCTATTAACAGCGACCATGGCTAAAAACTGTTGAAGACCAAATGTTATTCATACCATGTTTTTGTACCACATTTTCATACCACCTTAGATGGCATTTGATGTGGACAGCCACATCATTTGAATTAATCAGATTTTTAAATTTAGCTGATTATTTAATAAACTAATAATTACGAAAAGCTAATTAATTAAATGATGATTGTGGTATACGAGGAGTCTTTCTCCTTCCTTTCCTTGGGTTTTGCAAATTTTTTAAATGATGTGGCTGTCCACATCAGATGCCACCTAAAATGATATAGAAATGTGATATAAAAACATGGTATGAATAGCATTACTCCTGACATAATCTCTAGCTTGATGTCAATGAGTAAAAGACTCACTTAGCTAACATAGACTACAATATTCATCAGAAACCAACACAAATATAGTTGAGTTCAAAACACAATCAGTCCAAAATTACACCTAAAAAAAGTTAATTAAAATCAGTACCTACAAGTTCCAGATCTGCCATATCAAAATTCATATTCCTCACTTTGAGTTGTAAAAGTAACTTCTGGGTTGGAAATAATACATTTAGCTCATGGTCACCTGAATCAAAGAAATATACAAGTATGCATATTATTTATGGTCAAAGTGAGTTTCTTATTTTAATCACATACCTAGTAAATATTTGTTTAAGTTAGCGTAGACAGTATAACGATATTTGAACCAATCAATGTAAGTCCTTTAGGAACTTTCATATAAATTTCCATATCAAGATCCTCATAGAGATACGCAGTTACTACGTCTATTAGCTGCATACTCAGTTTTTCGGAAACTACCAAACTGATAAGTTAGCGAAAAGTAATCACATCCATAACTGGTGAATAAGTTTCATCATAGTCAATCCCAGGGTATTGTGAGAAACCTTATGCAACATGACGAGCTTTGTAACAAACAATTTCGTTCTTCTCATTACGCTTCCAAATGAAAACCCACTTATAGCCAACGGGCTTCACATGTGGAGGAGTATGAGCTACAGGTCCAAACACCTATGTTTTGCAAGCGAATCGAGTTCGACTTGGATTGCTTGTTTCCAGTTTGACCAATTAGTTCTACGCCGACATTCATCAACAGAATGTAGTTCAATGTCATTGCTCAACATGATCTTAGTAGCTACTGTAAATACTAATGCATCGTCGACAATCATCTCATTTCTACACCACACATCATCTAAGCTAGCATAATAGACCGAAATCTCACGATTCTTGAGAGGAAATTCGTCTCTTCAAGGACGCTTCCATAATCTAGACTTTCCTCATGAGTTGGATATAATGAGTAAGTGATAGTCGGATTCACGGTAAGCTCTTTAGGACCTTCTGTTGTGGGTTTCTTCTTCCGATGGTGTGAATCCTTTAAACCAAGGGGTATGCCACACTTTTGTGTAAGGGCAGATGATTAGTTAGCTGCTAATGTACGTGGATCACCAAGATTGGTGTCCCGGGCTTCCAGGAATGAAGTCTATCATACATTTGGTACATCCATCTTTGCAGGCGTATTCGCAGCTAGAATGTGTGATCTTGTCACGCACGCTAGATCAGTGAAAGCATCTAGCATGCTCTGAGCTATGCTATGGAGATCTAACATACGTTGCACTTTAGTTTCAGATTGAACGGTGCAGGGATGTAAATGAGACAAAGTGGGAGTCATCCACGATAATTCATGTCGTTCTTCAGGAATGTTGACGTTCTTATCTCCCCCTAACAACGAGAAGATTGTCTCATATAAGTGACAATCCACAAAACGAGTGGTAAACAGATCGCCTGTCAAAGGTTCTAAGTAATGATAATCGAAGGAGAATCATATCCGACATAGATTCTCATCATTCGCTGAGGCCCCATTGTTGTACGTAAGGGCAGCGAGATTGGCACATATACTGCACAACCAAAAATGTGCATATGTGATATGTCGGGTTCATATCCGATAACCAACTGAAGGGCACTAAATGGTTATGTCACAACAGGCCTCAGACGGACCAACTTTGCTACGTGTAATATTGCATGGCCCCAAGCAACGGTCGGGAGCTTGGTACCTATAACCAACGATCGAGCAATCATTTGTAAGCGCTTAATGAAAGCCTTTGCTAGGTTGTTTTGGGTGTGAACATGGGGTACGGGATGTTTAACTTCAACCCCAACTAATATGCAATAGTCATCAAAAGTTTTAAATGTCAATTTTCCAGCATTATCCAATCGAATAGATTTGATTGAATAATCGGGGTGGTGAGCCCTGAGCTTAATAACCTGAGCCAACAGTTTAGAGAATGTAGTGTTCCTTGTGGGCAACAAGCACACGTGTGACCAATGTGTCGAAGCGTCAACCAAAACCATAAAGTATCCAATGGTCGGAGGGTGAATCGGTCCACAAATGTCCCCCTAAAGCCGTTGTAGAAAAATAGGAAGATTTGAACCAATCTTTTCAGAAGAAGGCTTAGTGATAAGCTTTCCCATGGAACATGTTTGACATGCGATTCATTGGATTGAACCTAAACTTCAGGTTAGTGGCCTAAACTTCGGGTTAGTGAATGTCTGTGTGATGATTTGAGGATTCAGCGCATCACTATTCATCTAAGATGTCCCAAACGATCATGCCAAAGTGTAATTTCATGTGCGGTCCCAGTAGTAGGGTCGGCCATATAGTGGCATTCTATGTAGCGTATGGTCGTAGTACACATACCACTCGGGGTATGCTCCATCTTCTCTAGAATATGCTTCTGGCCATGTTCGTAGGAAGTTATGCACATAAATTCAATTCCATTTTCTATGTGGGTTTCAACGTGGTAATTATTATCTCTGATGTCCTTGAAACTTAACGACGTTCTTCTGGAACGTGGAGAATAGAGTGCCTCATCAATGGTCAAGATTGTACCATTAGACAACATTATATGTGTCTTACCATATCATTCTATCAGGTTGGATGGGCCTAAGAGGGTTGTCAGAGGTGTATTCTTAGAAATGAAGTTAGTGAAATAGATGTGTTCACGCAAAACGGTGCGTGGTTGCACTATCTGCCAGACAACTAACTTTCCCACTAGTCATACCTAAAATGAAAAATTAATTTGAATCGGTCACATGCATAAAAGTTCTTAAAACAAATATCAATTCAAAATAATTTCTTTTCTTCAAGGATGGTAATTAATTAAACTTCATATCTAAAAAAAAAAAAAATCACCAACAAATAATCCAAACATGAAGGAAAAATTGTTCAAAAAATCAACCAAAAACAAAGGGGTTCGGCTAATTTGGCCCCAATTGTCTTATTTCAACGAAAAAATAAGTCTATGTCTAAGATTCTAATCTTCCATAGGGGTGGTGTCCTCCTAAAAGTCAGATACCTCCATCTTTGTAGTCTCCGGTTCGTCCACTTGCATGAAGTTTGATTCAAACTTCTTATGATGAGAATGATAGTCATCTACAACCTTCTTGGGAGCTCGGCAAACATAGGACGAACGGTCCTTTAAACCATAGTGATAGCACATATCTGCATCCATGGTTTCAGGTGCTTTGCCTTGGAAGCGAGGTTTGGGCGCTATGTTGACCTTGGCGGAGTGGTTTCTGGCTGTCCCTAGCACGCGTCTTTTGGCATTTTGGGCGTTGGTTTGTGCTATAATGTGCTTCAGGCACAACAGCAGCCCCAGTAGGTCGAGCTTGATGATTCTTCATCAACAGCTGGTTCTACTTTTCAGCAAGAAGTAAAACAGATGAGTCTTTGCCATTTGTCTGTGGGTGTATCGGCGACGAACTCCGGCGAGCCGGAGTTCTGGGTTTTCATTTTTTAAAATTTTTTATTAATTTATTAAATTTATATTAATATTTTATATTTATATTAATTTTATATTATGGCTGACGTCGTCCTGACGTCAGCCCACGTCACATTCCCTTCAGGCTCTCGGGCTGGCAATCCCTGCGGGGCCCGTCGCTCAGGCCTGCCCTGTCCCTCGGGCTGGCATACGCTGGACCTTATCACCCGGCCTATTTGGCCCTGTTCCATCGCCAGTCCACCGGGTAATACACCACGGTGGAACTGCTCTTATTAACAAATCATAACATATTTAATCTTAAGCGTATCAAAGAGGATGAATGGAGCCTAAGGAGGATATATGATATTCCATTAGTGGCATGGAATCGTTGTAGGTTTGGTACGAGAGAGTGAAAGATTAATCGATTGGGATGAACATACAAGATGTTATTTAAATCAATATATATAATGGAGTGAGAGCTGAGATGAAACTCACATCCCTGTAACTAGAGGTGGGTTGGAAAAATCAAAATCTGAAGAAAAAAAAACATAACCGAATACCGAACCAAAACCGAAAAAATCTGAACCGGAAAAAAAAAAAAACCGAACCGAAAGTTATTGGTTTAGTTTCGATTTCACTAATTCAAAAGCCAAACCAAATCAAACCGAACCAAATTAAATATAAATAAATTTATTTATTTATTTAATATTTGTGTGTTTATATTCCAAGCCCAATTTAAGTTTAGACCCAAGTTTTAAGCTTTTGTTTTAGGGGTGTGATATCCACACACCCCATTTTACTTCTCAGACACCTTTTTAATTTTCGACCGTCAGATCAAATGAATTAAAGAAGATCAACGGATAGAAATTATCAAGGGGTGTGTGAGAAGTAAAATAGGATGTGTAGATAGCACACCCCTTGTTTTAGGCCAACCATTAACCCATAATCCAAGTCATTTTTCTTCTCCCCACCCAACCCTCTTCTTTCTTCCATTTTTTTCTCCCCTCCCGACCCGTTGCTTTCTTCCTTTTATTTTTTTCTCCCCACCCGACCCTCCCCTGCATCTTCTTTCTCTTTGTTTCTTCTTGCATCTTCTTTCTCTTTCTCTTTTTTCCTTCCTTTACTTTCTTTGAAATGAAAAAACTGTAAGCAAAGTTCTAGAGCATAAACCAATTTTCAAATTAAAAAAAAAAAAAAATTAGGTTTTACCAAAAAACAGAACCGAGCCAAAAAAAACAGAACCGAATAAAAACCAAAAAAAAAAAATTGAACCGAACCGAACCAAAATTTTGGTTTGGTTTCGGTTTAGGCCAAAAACCAAACCCACCCCTACCTGTAACCGTTTCCACGGAAAAACCACCTCAATATCTTCTTTTTTTTTCAAACATATTTAGTTAAATTTGATGTTAGATTAGTCAACAACGGAGTTTAAACCCTTGTCGTCATGTAAATGCTCAACTTCTTTGTACTATTGTGGTAAGAGGCCACTTGCGAGGAACCACCTCAATATCGACACCAAAAGACAGATGTCGTAGCTACTCTTAGACTCGACATTGAGGTTGAAATTACCTATTTTGAAACCCGTCCACCTTCGACTTTTGGTGCAGTGCTCATCTTGCTGGTTATTTTTGCTTTCATCCCAACCCTAAATCCTAGACCGAAAGAATTTTCCGGTAACCTGAACCGGCTATGGAAATGTATGGCTTCATCCCAAGCAAGGGAGATGCATCTGTATTATGCAAAACCAAATTTCATGGCAAATCCTTCAAGACATGCTACAAAATTCGTCCTTAAAAAACCACCCGCTCCAATTCTCCCACACTAAACAAAGACTAGGATATCTCAAAGTCTGAATTTCCAACATTACAATTAGAATATTCCGTGAGACAACACTTCAGGGAAAGAAAGAAAATTAAAAGCAGAAATGACGGCTTACAACAACTCGTCTAAGTAGCCTAGGTTAGCTAATTAAGTCAGCTTCTTCGGAACAGTCCCTGCTTAGACAAGCATACAGTTCCAGAATGAGCCTTCAGTTCTCGGCCCATTGCTGAAACCTAGGCACACTCTCTAGTAAAGGATGGTGAAGCAGCAGCAGCTGCAGTCACATTTGGTCTTCTCATCCTCGAAAGAGCCTCTGCACGCAGCTTTCTAATTCTTCTAGTTCCCTCTCTCTTTGCCTCTGCCTTTTCGTAATCTCGCCTAATTTTGCCCTCCATTCAGCTGCCTCTCTCCTTAGTCTCTCCTCTTCTGCATGGTTCACAACGGCAATATACGATGCACGTCAAAAATGACAAAAAAAGTATATCAAGTACCAAATGGTCGAGACACAAAAATCAACTTGATCAATGACGCAAATTCATAGTCCAACAACAAAACCAATTAGGATGGTAAACTACATTGAATTTTCACTTAAACTGAAGTTTCAAAGATGAGAAATGATCAGTATATTTTATATTATATATTTAACCCTATTCTTAGTATATTTTGGTTAATAATTTGGAAGAATTTTGATACTTTGAATTATATCAGTTTTTTCTACCAAGCGATGATTTTCTGGCAATAAAATAAAGGAGCCATGCACAGTGCTGGAATAGTGACATATTGGGCTTGAATTGCATTTTTGGAGCCCAAGATGACCTCGGATGGGTTTGTGGCCTTCTGGAGATGTGTTCAGAATGTTCTTATCTTTAAAACAAGCTATCTTGGACCGGATTTGGAGGAGATTTGAGGTTAAAACGTGGCTGAACAGTTTCTGTGCAGTTTTTCCTAGGTTAATTAGGAATTTATTTTCTATTTTATTTTATTATTATTTAGTTTCTTAGTGGGAATAAAATACTTGAGGGTTAGGGTTTGTGCGCTGGTTTTGGGGAGATATTAAAAAAAGGCTTGGCCGTTCTTGATCAGAGGGGAGGGCTTTCTTTTATGCAACTTTGGGGATACAGAGAACTTGGCTAGGGTTCTTGGAGATTTTCTACTTTAAGGTGTTTTCATTCCTTTTATTCTTAATAATATGTTCTATGATTTCAATTATGAATATGCGTAACTAATTCCTTTTGCTAGGGTGAAGCCGTAAGCCTTAGCCTGAATATGTGATTTTTATTTAATTGCTTATGATTGATTGCATGCATACTTTGAATTATTGATCACCGTGATTAAAACTATCTAATTGTCTTAATGCCTGATCACCATTAGGATCTTTAGAAAAGTAATTTGATGCAATTTTGGTCGGAAGGTTCCCTGAAATTGATGTTGGCTTCTTGTGATTAATAATTGTAATTTCACTTAAGATGAACACCACATCTTAAGGGTTGCATGGTTTTTTTTCAAAGGGTTTTCATAAAGCATAATGAGTCTCTCATGTTCAGATTTGATCCGAACGTTCGGACGAGTTGCATGTTAGATATACGTTCTATGTTGGAGGTTCCAAGTAGAATATAAATTAGGAAAACCTAACCTTCAAAGTGGCATGTGTAGATCATAAGTAATTGATAAAAATACATAGGATTGGTAGGTGATGGTGAAACCCTCATATTAGGATGTTGAAAGATAGCCCCCTCCGACGACAGTGATGGAGACTAACTATGACTCAATGCTTAAATGACTTATGTTTGCATCAAAAAACCTCTCCAGACTGGTATTGGAACTTTTGTTTATCATTTTGTGGTTTCTTTTGAATGCCACAAATTCTTTCTACTTTGAAAGTATAAATTGTAATTGTGAAAATTTGAAAAACTGGACGAGGAACTATGAGGTAGAAGTGTCAAACGCTGCCCATAGGAGTACTTCATCTGCAGAACATCGAATCAATTCGTGGGTTTCCAAGACACTGGGTTTTTTCAAATTAAATTTTGATGGTGGGGTAGATGTAATGAATGGATGTCGTGTAATTGGAGAGATTGTTTGTGGGCCTAATGGTGATCCTTTTGGTGCGTTGTCTATGCATGCTCCTTCTCTGATTTTAGTCCTTGCTTTAGAGCTTCATGCCATCAAGAAAGGATTGGAATTGGCAATCGACTTTGGTTGCGTTCCATTGATAGTGGAATCAGATCGTTGAGGTTTGTCCAATTAATTAACCAAGATGAGGAGTGTTTGGCTTCTGATGGTGTTTATGTCGATAGTATTCGAGCTCTTTTGCGTGTAAACCAAGTGGTCTTGAACCATGTTTCAAATGACGGTAATGGCCACGTGATGCCTAAGTTTATTGTGCATGTGAGGCCTCTTTTCATTCGTCGAGCTTTTCCCATTGGGTTTTGTTCATCAAGGCTTTTCAGAGGCCATTCATTTGTTTTTCAAATGCATGTCTTTGTATGACTTAGTTATCATGAATGGCATTCTCTTTTACCCTCAAAAAAAAAAAAAAAAAATGGCAACCCCCTCTTCTTTACAATCCTCATGGTTTTCCTCCTCTTCTTTACTCACATATCCATCAGTTGGAGTACCTGAATAATAGATACTCAAACAGTAATAATATCTGCTTAACGGCAAGAACGATGAATTTCAAACAAATTTTAGACTAGAATTTCCACCGATTCATGTAGACAAACATGTTATTAACAAGAATATAAGTTTTAAACCCAACAAATTATCATAATTGTTATAGCGAAGGGAGCTTCTCACCATGAGGTAGTATAAACCCCATTTCCTCCCGCATAGGTAGTAAAACAATTCCACCATCACATGTAGCATAAGCTTTCCACAAGGCACAAATACTGAAGACATACAAAGAATAAATAAAAATGGAAGACCGCAGCAAATTAACATACCTATTCGACAGACCCTTCTCCCCAACCATGGTACATAATAATAAATTAATTTTCGCAAATCTAATTCACTTTAATTTTTGGATGAGTTGTGTTAAAACATAAAATGGCAATTGACGTAATTTATTTTAAAATCATGGTACACTGTAGTTGCTGACCTCTACTTACTAGACCCCATCTATAAGGATGTAATACTAGTGGTTCAAAACAGGTATATAAAATTGGACCCATAAAAAAAAATAAAAATAAAAATCCTATTTTAAACCCATATAAAATTGGATTCCATTCAAATTTCGAGCTGTTATCATTTTGGTTGACGGTTTTCTCTTATGAATTTTCTAATTTTTTTTCATCTTTTTGTTATTTCAAATCTGCATATCCACCATCTAAAATAAATATGTGATATCAGATTTGAGAAGCATCTGTCAGTTATAACTATAGATCATTTACACATAGTCCATTTCAGATTTACTATTATTACCCCTTCTCAGCTGTCTCTGATTCTGCAAAGCTCTAAAACGATCTTAGATGGATTGTCACAAGGCCTCACGGTTTTGAGGCAGTGATGCGTGTATGATGCAGCCAGGTAAGTTTCATTCACTACAAAAAAAATATGGGCACTATGCACAAAAAGTTATTTGTGCCCTCTTTGGGCATGCCCTTTGCTGAAAAAGCATAATAGGGTGTTTGTGTCAGAGAGGCAAGCACAAACAGTGGTCCAGTTGTGCCATTTTCTGACAACTTTGTCGGATAAACTTTTCCATCTATGTTGGCACTTTTATTGTAATTGTGCCAACATGAATTAATTATTAAAAAAAAGCAATCAAAATTTGAAAAATTGAAATGAAATTGAGGAAATGAAAAAATTTAAATTTTCATTAAATGAAGAAAGCTACAACCATGAAACCAACTTTCACTTTCTGAATCTCACAAACATATATTGTAATGTTACATATGTTCTTTCTAATACGAAAAAGAACTTGAAGAATGTTTGATCAAAACTTTTAATTAAAAATTAGTAGTAGAATGTTTGATCAAAAGTTTAAAAGTTTTCTATTACCTCTTACAAACTATGACTCAGTGCTTAAATGACTCATGTTTGCATAAAAAAAAACCTCTCCAGACCGGTATTGGAACTTCTGTTTATCAGTCTGTGGTTGCTTTGGAATGCCAGAAATTCTTTCTACTTTGAAAGTATAAACTGTAATTGTGAAAGTTTGAAAAACTTGACGAGGAACTATGAGGCAGAAGTGCCAAACACTGCCCATAGGAGTACTTCATCGGCAGAACGTCGAATAAATTTGTGGGTTCCCCAGACAGTTGGTCACATGAAGGTGAACTTGTTCCGTGTAAGTTCTTCTCCACTCGAGATTTAAGTTCTAATGTAATTAACCTATGTTTAATTCTATCATATTGATTACCAAATAGATAATAGTTTATCGTTCTGTCCAATATGATTAATTACATCATATATGCATTACTCACTCGTAAGCAATAGTATTGACATTAATTATATAAGATAGCTAATTCGCACCTACGAGATAAATCAAAGTATGGTTAACAAATCAAGGATTTAAAATTCACAAACTAAATTATTAGGAAAAAAGATGCATAAATTGGGGATTAAAAATTTAATATAGGACAAAATGGGTATAAACACATGGTTTAGGTCTAAAAGACATATTTTCCATGGATCAGAATGAAGTTTCCTATAAACTTATGTATGTATGGGGCAGTTTGCAGCCATGTCAGCATCCCAAGATGTCCCGTTGAAACTCAAAGGAAGCCTTAGATTGTAGATAACCTCACCCCGTTGATTGTTCTCATCCTGGAAAGCAATGACCACGTGGATACTGTACAGATCAGCTGCCAGGGTCGCATATTCCTGAAGCAACATGTCGTGCCCTTGAACGGCTACATTCTGAAAAACAGCTGTGTTCTTGTGTGTCGACGTCCACAGATCCATCAAGGTCACCTAACCAATTCTCTTGTCTTGAAAGTATGCACTGAATTTGACGTCAATCAACGTGTGGAAGAGTTTCTTCTTAGGGTTTGTGAAGGTGATGTTGAGGGCGAGGTTGTACAGCAGAGTACGATTGCTTTGGGTGTAATTGAATTGCCTTAGATAAGCACCGTTGATGGTGAAGTCGGGGAATTTGTACTCCGAAGTTCTTATGCTGGACTGCAACTGGAGTCCAATCATAACTGGTAAAGGCATGAGTAAAAGAGCAATCACAAAGACGACCAAACAGATTTGGGCGCACGCTGGCTGAGAGCTTTTAGTGGCAGACATGCCTAAGGAGCCGGGATTCTCGCAGTCTGAGCCTGTAGTTGCAGTCATGATGAAGATATAAAGGAAGGAGTGTATAAATTGCAGACACGGCTAAGATCGGTATATATGTGAAGTTAAGAGAGAATAAAGCGGGTGTGAAAACGGGACTGAATCGTGAGAACGAGGCTGGCCATTAATATACATAGAATATTTGCAAGGACAATTGTAATACGTGTGGGAGTAGGACTAGAATTTCAAAGGCAAAACAAATCATCAGGAGTCTATTACTCCGTATTTGTCTCGGACTGGGATGGTAGAGTTCATAGGAAAGGTGGTTTATTATTTAGAAAAATAAATTTTGTGGGCTCTTGGATTTTTAGTGCATGCAGCACATTTATCATTTTAAAGAGGAAACTTAATATTGGTCTAATTTTATACCCTCATATTAGGATGTTGAAAGATAGCCCTCTCCGACGATGGTGACGGAGACTAACTATGACTCAATGCTTAAATGACTTACGTCTGCATCAAAAAAACCTCTCCGGACCGGTATTGGAACTATTGTTTATCAGTTTGTGGTTGCTTTGGAATGCCAGAAATTCTTTCTACTTTGAAAGTATAAATTGTAATTGTGAAAGTTTGAAAAACTTGACAAGGAACTATGAGGCAAAAGTGTCAAACGCTGCCCATAGGAGTACTTCATCCGCAGAATGTCGAATAAATTCGTGGGTTTCCCAGATAGTTGGTCACATGAAGGTGAACTCGTTCCATGTAAGTTCTTCTCCACTCGAGATTTAAGTTCTGATGTAATTAACCTATGTTTAATTCTATCATATTTATTACCACATAGATAATAGTTTATCGTTTTGTCCAATGTGATTAATTACATCATATATGCATTACTCACTCGTAAGCAATGGTATTGACATTAATTATATAAGATAGCTAATTCGCACCTCCTAGATGAGAATCAAATTATGGTTAACAAATCAATGATTTAAAATTCACAAATTAAATTATTAGGAAAAAAGATGCGTAAATTGGGGATTAAAAATTTAATATAGGACAAAATGGGTATAAACACATGGTTTAGGTCTAAAAGACATATTTTCCATTGATCAGAATGAAGTTTCCTGTAAACTTATGTACGTATGGGGCAGTTTGCAGTCTTGTCAGCATCCCAAGATGTCCCGTTGAAACTCAAAGGAAGCCTTAGATTGTAGATAACCTCACCCCGTTGATTGTTCTCATCCTGGAAAGCAATGACCACGTGGATACTGTAAAGATCAGCTGCCGGGGTCGCATATTCCTGAAGCAACATGTCGTGACCTTGAACGGCCACATTCTGAAAAACAGCTGTGTTCTTGTGTGTTGACGTCCACAGATCCATCAAAGTCACCTGACCAATTCTGTTGTCTTGATAGTATGCACTGAGTTTGACGTCAATCAACGTGTGGAAGAGTTTCTTCTTAGGGTTTGTGAAGGTGATGTTGAGGGCGAGGTTGTACAGGAGAGTACGATTGCTTTGGGTGTAATTGAATTGGCTTAGATAAGCACCGTTGATGGTGAAGTCGGGGCATTTGTACCCCGAAGTTATTATGCTGGACTGGAACTGGAGCCCAATCATAACTGGTAAAGGCATGAGGAAAAGAGCAATCACAAAGACGACCCAACAGATTTGGGCGCAAGCTGGCTGAGAGCTTTTAGTGGCAGACATGCCTAAGGAGCCGGGATTCTCGCAGTCTGAGCCTGTAGTTGCAGTCATGGTGAAGATATAAAGGAAGGAGTTTATAAATTGCAGACACAGCTAAGATCGGTATATATGTGAAGTTAAGAGAGAATAAAGCGGGTGTTGTGAAAACTGGACTGAATCGTGAGAACGAGGCTGGCCATTAATATACATACAAGACTTGCAAGGACAATTGTAATACGTGTGGGAGTAGGACTAGAATTTCAAGGGCAAAACAAATCATCAGGAGTCTATTACTCCGTATTTGTCTAGGACTGGGATGGTAGAGTTCATAGGAAAGGTGGTTTATTATTTAGAAAAATAAATTTTGTGGGCTCTTGGATTTTTATTGCATACAGCACATTTATCATTTTAAAGAGGAAACTTACTATTAGTCTAATTTTATACCCTCGTATTAGGATGTTGAAAGATAGCCCCCTCCGACGACAGTGATGAAGACTAACTATGACTCAATGCTTAAATGACTTATGTTTGCATCAAAAAACCTCTCCAGACCGGTATTGGAACTTTTGTTTATCATTTTGCGGTTTCTTTTGAATGCCACAAATTCTTTCTACTTTGAAAGTATAAATTGTAATTGTGAAAATTTGAAAAACTGGACGAGGAACTATGAGGTAGAAGTGTCAAACGCTGCCCATAGGAGTACTTCATCTGCAGAACATCGAATCAATTCGTGGGTTTCCAAGACACTGGGTTTTTTCAAATTAAATTTTGATGGTGGGGTAGATGTAATGAATGGATGTCGTGTAATTGGAGAGATTGTTTGTGGGCCTAATGGTGATCCTTTTGGTGCGTTGTCTATGCATGCTCCTTCTCTGATTTTTGTCCTTGCTTTAGAGCTTCATGCCATCAAGAAAGGATTGGAATTGGCAATGGACTTTGGTTGCGTTCCGTTGATAGTGGAATCAGATCGTTGAGGTTTGTCCAATTAATTAACCAAGATGAGGAGTGTTTGGCTTCTGATGGTGTTTATGTCGATAGTATTCGAGCTCTTTTGCGTGTAAACCAAGTGTTCTTGAACCATGTTTCGAATGACGGTAATGGCCACGTGATGCCTAAGTTTATTGTGTATGTGAGGCCTCTTTTCATTCGTCGAGCTTTTCCCATTGGGTTTTGTTCATCAAGGCTTTTCAGAGGCCATTCATTTGTTTTTCATATGCATGTCTTTGTATGACTTAGTTATCATGAATGGCATGCTCTTTTACCCTCAAAAAAAAAAAAAAAAAATGGCAACCCCCTCTTCTTTACAATCCTCATGGTTTTCATCCTCTTCTTTACTCACATATCCATGAGTTGGAGTACCTGAATAATAGATACTCAAACAGTAATAATATCTGTTTAACGGCAAGAACGATGAATTTCAAACAAATTTTAGACTAGAATTTCCACCGATTCATGTAGACAAACATGTTATTAACAAGATTATAAGTTTTAAACCCAACAAATTATCATAATTGTTATAGCGAAGGGAGCTTCTCACCATGAGGTATTATAAACCCCATTTCCTCCCGCACAGGTAGGAAAACAATTCCACCATCACATGTAGCATAAGCTTGCCACAAAGCACAAATACTGAAGACATACAAAGAATAAATAAAAATGAAAGACCGCAACAAATTAACATACCTATTCGACAGACCCTTCTCCCCAACCATGGTACATAATAATAAATTAATTTTCGCAAATCTAATTCACTTTAATTTTTGGATGAGTTGTGTTAAAACATAAAATGGCAATTGACGTAATTTATTTTAAAATCATGGTACACGATAGTTGCTGACCTCTACTTACTAGACCCCATCTATAAGGATGTAATATTAGTGGTTCAGAACAGGTATATAAAATTGGACCCATAATAAAAAATAAAATAAAAAAATAGGGATTTGTTTGACCAAAAAGAAAAACCTATTGTAAACCCCTATAAAATTGGATTCCATTCAAATTTTGACCTGTTATCATTTTGGTTGAGGGTTTTCTCTTACGAATTTTCTAATTTTTTTCATCTTTTTCTTATTTCAAATCTACATATCCACCATCTAAAATAAATCTATGATATCAGATTTGAAAAGCATCTGTCACTTATAACTATAGATCATTTACACATAGTCGATTTCAGGTTTACTATTATTACCCCTTCTCAGCTGTCTCTGATTCTGCAAAGCTCTAAAACGATCTTAGATGGATTGTCACAAGGCCTTAAGGTTTTGAGGCGGTGATGCGTGTAAGATGCAGCCATGTAAGTTTCATTCACTACAAAAAAATATGGGCATTGTGCACAAAAAGTTATTTGTGCCCTCTTTGGGCATGCCCTTTGCTGAAAAAGCACAATAGGGTGTTTGTGTTAGAGAGGCAAGCACAAACAGTGGTCCAGTTGTGCCCTTTTCTGACCACTTTGTCCGATAAACTTTTCCATCCATGTTGGCACTTTTATTGTAATTGTGCCAACATGTATTAATTAATAAAAAAAACAATCAAAATTTGAAAAATTGAAACGAAATTGAGGAAATGAAAAAATTTAAATTTTCATGAAATGAAGAAAGCCTACAACCATGAAACCAACTTTCACTTTCTGAATCTCACAAAGATATATTGTAATGTTACATATGTCTTTCTAATACGAAATAGAACTTGAAGGCAAACATTTTTTGACAGATGCAACTCCCCCAGCAGGCCTTGCACCTCATCAAATCTTTGCTGCTCCAAAAACGAATTAACCATTTTATATGCAGTATATGAACCCTCACTGCAGTCATGAATATAAAATGCAAAGATAAAGAAAAACCACACAATTTACAAGAGCAAAGAAAAATGAAGGGATAATGAAAGTAAGAAGGGAATACCTTTGTGGGAGGACTCTTATTTGCTTCAAGGGTCTTTCCACCACTTGCTTAAGATGATTCTTATATAACAACACCATCCTCCAAAACAACAAACAATGGATTCGGAAAGTATACAAGTATTCCTCATCAAAAATAAGTGCACAAGTATTAAAAATAAGTCCACCCTCCAAAACAACGAACTCTGCATTACTACATTGTTCAGACTCATATGACTCTGCATAAGGTTACACAGCTAATTGCTTAAGGTTCATATTTGGTGCATAAATGTTGTCATCTTCATTTTGATTCAAGTATTCAAACACAAAGACCAGGGTGCGTTTTGTAACAAACCATAGAAATTGACCAAATGGAATTAATGCTATTAACAGCGACCATGGCTAAAAACTGTTGAAGACCAAATGCTATTCATACCATGTTTTTGTACCACATTTTCATACCACCTTAGGTGGCATTTGATGTGGACAGCCACATCATTTGAATTAATTAGATTTTTAAATTTAGCTGATTATTTAATAAACTAATAATTACGAAAAGCTAGTTAATTAAATGATGATTGTGGTATACGAGGAGTCTTTCTCCTTCCTTTCCTTGGGTTTTGCAAATTTTTTAAATGATGTGGCTGTCCACATCAGATGCCACCTAAAATGATATAGAAATGTGATATAAAAATATGGTATGAATAGCATTACTCTTGACATAATCTTTAGCTTGATGTCAATGAGTAAAAGACTCACTTAGCTAACATAGACTACAATATTCATCAGAAGCCAACACAAATATAGTCGAGTTCAAAACACAATCAGTCCAAAGTTACACCTAAAAAGAGTTAATTAAAATCAGTACCTACAAGTTCCAGATCTGCCATATCAAAATTCATATTCCTCACTTTGAGTTGTAAAAGTAACTTCTGGGTTGGAGATAATACATTTAGATTATGGTCACCTAAATCAAAGAAATATACAAGTATGCATATTATTTATGGTCATAGTGAATTACTTATTTTAATCACATACCTAGTAAATATTTGTTTAAGTTAGCGTAGACAGTATAACGATATTTGAACCAATCAATGTAAGTCATTCGGGAACTTTCATATAAATTTCCGTATCAAGATCCTCATAGAGATACGCAGTTACTACTTCTATCAGCTGCATACTCAGTTTTTCGGAAACTACCAAACTGATAAGGTAGCGAAAATTAATCACATCCATAACCGGTGAATAAGTTTCATCATAGTCAATCCCGGGGTATTGTGAGAAACCTTATGCAACATGACGAGCTTTATAACACACAATTTAGTCTTCTCATTACGCCTCCAAATGAAAACCCACTTATAGCCAACGGGCTTCACATGTGGAGGAGTATGAGCTACAGGTCCAAACACCTATGTTTTGCAAGCGAATCGAGTTCGACTTGGATTGCTTGTTTCCAGTTTGACCAATTAGTTCTACGCCGACATTCATCAACATAATGCAGTTCAATGTCATTGCTCAACATGATCTTAGTAGCTACTGTAAATACTAATGCATCGTCGACAATCATCTCATTTCTACGCCACACATCATCTAAACTAGCATAATAGACCGAAATCTCACGATTCTCGAGAGGAAATTCGTCTCTTCAAGGACGCTTCCATAATCTAAAATTTCCTCATGAGTTGGATATATGAGTAAGTGATAGTTGGATTCACGGTAAGCTCTTTAGGACCTTGTGTTGTGGGTTTCTTCTTCCGATGGTGTGAATCCTTTAAACCAAGGGGTATGCCACACTTTTGTGTAGGGGCAGATGATTGGTTAGCTGCTAATGTACGTGGATCACCAAGATTGGTGTCCCAGGCTTCCAGGAATGAAGTCCATCATACATTTGATACATTTATCTTTGCAGGCGTATTCGCAGCTGGAATGTGTGATCTTGTCACGCGCGCTAGATCAGTGAAAGCATCTGGCATGCTCTGAGCTATGCTCTAGAGATCTAACATATGTTGCACTTTAGTTTCAGATTGAACGGTGCAAGGATGTAAATGAGACAAAGTGGGAATCATCCATGATAATTCGTGTCGTTCTTCAGGAATGTTAACGTTCTTATCTCCCCCTAACAACGGGAAGATTGTCTCATATAAGTGACAATCCGCAAAACGAGTGGTAAACAGATCGCCTGTCAAAGGTTCTAAGTAATAATAATCGAAGGAGAATCATATCCGACATAGATTCCCATCCTTCGCTGAGGCCCCATTGTTGTACGTAAGGGCGGCGAGATTGGCACATATACCACACAACCAAAAATGTGCATATGTGATATGTCGGGTTCGTATCCGATAACCAACTGAAGGGCACTAAATGGTTATGTCACAACAGGCCTCAGGCGGACCAACTTTGCTACATGTAATATTGCATGGCCCCAAGCAACGATCGGGAGCTTAGTACCTATGACCAACGATCGAGCAATCATTTGTAAGCGCTTAATGAAAGCCTCTACTAGGCTATTTTGGGTGTGAACATGGGGTACGGGATGTTCAACTTCAACCCCAACTGACATGCAATAGTCATCAAAAGTTTTAGATGTCAATTCTCCAGCATTATCCAATCGAATAGATTTGATTGAATAATCAAGGTGGTGAGCCCTGAGCTTAATAACCTGAGCCAACAGTTTGGAGAATGCAGTGTTCCCTGTGGGCAATAAGCACACGTGTGACCAATGTGTAGAAGCGTCAACCAAAACCGTAAAGTATCCAAATGGTCGGAGGGTGAATCGGTCCACAAATGTCCCCCTAAATCCGTTGTAGAAAAATAGGAGAATTCGAACCAATCTTTTCAGAAGAAGGCTTAGTGATAAGCTTTCCCATGGAACATGTTTGACATGCGATTCATTGGATTGAACCTAAACTTCAGGTTAATGGCCTAAACTTCGGGTTAGTGGATGTCCGTGTGATGATTTGAGGATTCAGCGCATCACTATTCATCCAGGATGTCCCAAACGATCATGCCAAAGTGTGATTTCGTGCACAGTCCCAGTAGTAGGGTCGGCCATATAGTGGCATTCTATGTAGCGTATGGTCGTAGTAGACATACCACTTGGGGTACGCTTCATCTTCTCTAGAATATACTTCTGGCCATGTTCGTAAGAAGTTATGCACATAAATTCAACTCCATTTTCTATGTGGGTTTCAACGTGGTAATTGTTATCTCTGATGTCCTTGAAACTTAACAACGTTCTTCCGAAACGTGAAGAATAGAGTGCCTCATCAATGGTCAAGATTGTACCATTGGACAACATTATACATGCCTTACCATATCATTCTATCAGGTTGGATGGGCCTAAGAGGGTTGTCAGAGGTGTATTCTTAGAAATGAAGTTAGTGAAATAGATGTGTTCACGCAAAACGGTGCGTGGTTGCACTATCTGCCAGACAACTAACTTTCCCACTAGTCATACCTAAAATGAAAAATTAATTTGAATCGGTCACATGCATAAAAGTTCTTAAAACAAATATCAATTCAAAATAATTTCTTTTCTTCAAGGATGGTAATTAATTAAAACTTCATATCCAAAAAAAAAAATCACCAACAAATAATCCAAACATAAAGGAAAAATTGTTCAAAAAATCAACCAAAAACAAAGGGGTTCGGCCACTCAGTGGAATTTGGCCCCAATTGTCTTATTTCAACGAAAAAATAAGTCTATGTCTAAGATTCTAATCTTCCATAGGGGTGGTGTCCTCCTGAAAGTCAGAAACCTTCATCTTTGTAGTCTCCGGTTCGTCCACTTGCACGAAGTTTGATTCAAACTTCTTATGACGAGAATGATATTCATCTACAACCTTCTTGGGAGCTCGGCAAACATAGGATGAATGGTCCTTTAAACCATAATGATAGCACATATCTGCATCCATGGTTTCAGGTGCTTTGCCTTGGGAGCGAGGTTTGGGCGCTATGTTGACCTTGGCGGGGTGGTTTCTGGCCGTCCCTAGCACGCGTCTTTTGGCATTTTGGGCGTTGGTTTGTGCTATAATGTGCTTCAGGCACGACAGTAGCCCCAGTAGGTCGAGCTTGATGATTCTTCATCAACAGTTGGTTCTGCTTTTCAGCAAGAAGTGAAACAGATATCAAATCCAAGAACTTAGTGAACTTCTGAGCTCTATATTATTGCTACAAGACAATATTAGAAGCAGAGAAGGTTGAATAGATCTTCTCCAAGAGATCTTCTTCTGTCAAAGTTTCATTGCAAAACTTGAGAAGTGATCGGATTCGACAAACTTCAGAATTATATTCATTAACTTAAAATCTTGGAAGCGCAAGTGCTGCCAGTTGTGTCTTACTTCAGGCAAGAATATGTCATTTTGGTGATCAAAACAATCAGCCAAAGCAACCCATAGTGCACGTGGATTCTCCTTAGCAAGATATTCAGTTTGCAGGGCATCATGGATATGTCTTCGGATAAAGATTAGAGCAGTGACTTTTTCAGCTTCGCCAACAGGATCGTCTGTTGCTTCTTCAATAGCAAGACGCAAGTT